>NC_134425.1:9858370-10507537 GCF_030867145.1 Opisthocomus hoazin
TTGGAAGTAAATAGGAATGTGTCTGAAAATTATTATTATAACCAAAACCTAATAGTTAAAACTATACAAACCATTTTTAAAATGTTTTCTTGCTGTGGTATGTGTTGGGGGAAATGTTTTGTAAGGTACTTGTCCTACTTCAACAGTTTACGTAGTAAGATCAAATCATGAGGGAAAAGAATCACTGCCTTTAAGGTGATTCACACTGAAGAAATACAGATGGGCTGTGACTGTGACATCTCAGGATCTGAAAAGGACAGGCTAGGTCCCAAGCTCGGCTTTGGTTATGTGACACACTGGTACTATTTTCCAGGCAAGCAGTTTTACAATTCAGAATCCTATAGGTGGTACTGGGAAAGACTGCTTCATCCTTTGTTACTCTTTTGTATATTTTTAATATTGGTCTGGAAATAGTTTTCCTGAACATGACATAGCTGACTTTCATAAATTGTTCTGACCTGATGTAAGAAAGAAAAAATCCTAACAAGGATAATTAAGCATTGGAACAGGAGTCAAATAAGGGTGAGGGAGTCTCCAAGTGTGGAAGTTCTCAAGAGAGACTGGGTCTGAATTCAGAGGTTGGAGCAGAAGCCCGTCTGTGATCCCTCCGAACCAGACATTTACTGTGATTCTGTGCAATGTTGATGAGGCACCACAGAGTCACTCTAGAAAGGGATTCCCAGCTCTATGGACCACGGGACTTTGGCTGTTAACCCTGCCTTAGCGTTTTTCAGAAAGAGAGAATACAAACCAAATAAACAATAACTTATCCACCCCTAAAGCAGAAAAAGCTGACAAAAAGAATAAATAAATGAATAGTAAAAGCTCCAGGCTTACAATCCTGAGAGATGTACTGTTTAAACTACACTCCATTTTCTTGGAGCTGGAAGATTAAGAGAATATGATAAAACTGTAGGGTTTTAGTAAGTTTATAGTTCTTTCATATGTAAAAGAACCAGCTCAATGCCTCAGGCAAATTCCACCTGGTATTTTGCACACCCCCTCCAGAAAATAGGCTTCACTGCATAGGCTTCCTGGTACAATCTGTCCTTGAGAAGTCATTTTTGAGGCACACGAGTGAACACTGCAGTTTAAATACTGTATTCTAGTTGCAGTAATAGCAGCCTGTATTAGAGAGATGGGAGTAACACACAGATTTGATATTCGTTTTGGGAACTTGCTGTGAGAGGTGACGGTGCCGCTGGCCAAAACAGAAACTCTAGACCAAGGTCACTTTGCAGGCTGCAAAATCAAAATCCTGAATCTAAACCCAAATATAAGATTTCTTTTTCCCTCATCATTTGGTTGCACTACATCACCTGTTGCTTACACAGTTTGTTACTACTCTTCACAAACAACAGTCAAAATGAGCTGGTGACCTGCATTTCACTGAGGGTCTGAGTCAATGACCTGTATCCCAGTGCCTGAAACTAAACAAAAACCTAGATATGGCCTCTATTATTAGAGTTGTTTAGAAGACAAACATAACCAAGGTGGGGTGGATTTTTTTAAAGTTTGCTTCTTTGTCAGGTTTTTAGTTACTCTAATCCAATTATGACAGTTCTGACTGATGATGGTGATGTTGATGCCTAGATTTCTGTGCTGCAGATTGACTCAGCCAGTCCATATCAGGGTACAATATTAATTGAAGCAGAAATGGATGAAGGAAATCTGCTCTGCTTACGTTCAGCATTTACTTGTGGCAAACGTTCTCAACATCCCATTTTTATCCTGTGGCAAGTGAACAGGGACCAACTCAGAAAGCACCAGAGCAGACAAGAATGGCATTTTCATTTTTCTAAAGAATTTGTAATTTCAAAACTGTTTTCATGCCCATCAGGAAGCAAATCCTATCACTTCAAAATTCTTCATGAAAGAAGATTCCAACCATAACAAACCAAAATACTGTCTCAGGCCAGCTACTGACAGATTTTATTTTGACAAAAATCAAAATGCTTCACATAGTTGCAACTGCACTTTAGTGTAGAATAGAAAATAGAAAGACATTTGAAATGAAGACCTCATTTGAGAGGAAAAATAAAAATATTTTTTTAGAAAACATAAAAGTTGGGCAAATTAAAACATGCTTTACCAGCACATACCTCTATTATTCCCAAAATAAAAATTCAACAAAATCAACAATCTTTCAAAGCATTTAGGTACGATAAAAATGAACTTCCCAATAAAATTTCAAAAATATTTTCAATAAACACTTAAAAAATACCTCGGAGAGGTTTTCTGATCAATCAGTTCCTGATGTACCATCTCTTAGAAATCCAGAGACACAAGTCCTTTTTAGACATAGCTTGCCGCTGAGGGTACTGTACTGCCACAGTCGGTTGCATCCCAAATGCCTTCCGATACCACCACGGATAAGACTACGAGAGACAGGACAGATGATGAGAGCCAGCCCTGATGAAAGCTAACAGACTCAGAAGTCTCCCAACCACTTCCCGCCGTTAAGGCTTACTCCTACTGATGCCTCTCATCTCTCTGCAGGGTAATGCCTTCCATGGCTCAGGAATGCATTCAGTGGAACAATCCCACTACCACCTTCCTCTGTGTGGTAGTGCGAAAAGCTTCCTCTCACCTAACTTTATTTGGCCTATCAGGAACAAAAGATGCCTGAAGTTTCTTGAGTAACATTCTGACATGAATATTCTTAGGAAAATCAGTGATTTCGTTGTTATATGTGTAACTACCTGAGTTCAGCTACTGCTTGAGGGATTACTTGAGTACAGTATTACTTCTTCCACCTGTTGTGCCATAACACAAAAATATGCTAGCAGCCTTTTATTTTGTCCTTCTGTCCCTTGAAATATGATTCCTTTGTTCTTAATGCAAGAAAATACATTTGAAAAGGAATATAACACCATTTAGCAGGTCAGATTTTAATAGAGTCTCCACTACAAACTGGGAAATGCTCCAATGAGTTCCATGAGTTTACACAAGTAATCTGCTTGTACCTTTGTACTCCTAATTAGTGCACAGGACCAAAATGTTGAAACACTTCAAAGTTAATAGCAGTCACTTATTTGTGCAAGGATACAGTACTACCAGATACATACTTCACAGACTTCTGCAAGCAGATGTAAGTCAAGGAAGGCATTACAGGCAATGAAAGTATACTCCCACACAGAAAAAAGTGGTTGAATTTTGCAGACATTTCTAAAGTGTACACTCAAGGAACATAGCAAAAAAGGGGTATTCATCAAGCTACTTGTTATTCTTTACATTTAACAGCCACACTAAAACTTTTTTTGTCTTATTTTCAATAATTTCTCATTGACCTTAGATTTGTGAAAATTAGGTAGAATTAGGTATAGTATGTCAAACAGGAACACCTGTTTAGTAACATAAACATATTTAAATATCAACCTTTCCCTCTGATTGATTTTTGTAGAAGCAACTACTGATTAGAAACAGAAATTGCAAACCATGACCTTCCATGACAGGAGCTAACATGTAGTGCCATTAAATTCTGTTATTCAATCATCCCATCAAGTAGAAAGGGCAGTTTTCAAAAACTGCTTTTTTTTTTTTTAATTTTTGCAAATCAACATTACTTGCACTATTGTAAAGAAACCTTGAAAGCAAAATTTCTGGTCTTTATCCATGCTTGCACAAGGACTATAGTCAACAGACATATTACGAATAGAAATAAAACACACCAAAGGCACCTGTCAGAATGAAAAGCTCCGTTTTACTTCTAGAGATGTTTTGAACAAGCAGTGGGTTTTTTGTGCCACAGCTCTCTCCACTGAGTTGGAAAAGATGTTGTTCAGAATACAGCTAAGACTGTCAGTCTAAAGAGCATCTGATAAAAGAAAGTCTTATTTTTTTGTTGAACATTTATCACAGCAAACACACGCACCACTATCACAACTGTTCAAATTCTTAGATTTTCTAATGAATCCTTTGTTGGCGTTTAAGTTCAAACTTGTAGGAAGTGCAGATGCAAAGAAATTACATATTTGGGGATTTTTTTTTAAACCATAATCTTGTCACAAAAGATTATCAAATGATCAAAGCAATAAAAGAATGAATTTGGGTTTAAATGTCTATGAAAAAGCAGTTATATTGTAGGATAAGACTTTTTAATAGACTCCAGGCATTAAACAAACCTTGTATTAGGCTTTGAAATTAATGGGTCACTGTATACCATTCCAGTCTTCATAGATTGATAAGATTAATGCTTGCTTATATAGCAAATTCAATGGCTCATTTAATTTCATATGAATGTTTAAAGTTAAATTGCTTTTGGATTAAGTCTAAACTCATTATTCATTTTAATGTCTGAAAGAACTTTCATTTTTCTTTCATTTTATTTAATCAAGTGCATCATCATTAAGTAAAGGCTATGAACTTAGATAGCTGAGAAATAAGGAAGTTTATTAATTTAGTTTTAAAAAGATCTATTTGTTAAACCTTAATTCAATGACCATTTTAGGTTAAATAAGAAGTTAGGAAAAATAAAGACTGCAACTTATTAAGATTTCCTGTAATAATATTAGAGGGTGCTTTTGGGCAATATGTTTGCAGCATATTAATCCCTCTGAGAACTTGGAAGGTAAATTTTGTGGTTAAACACACTCATAAAATCATAGAATCATAGAATTGTAAGGGTTGGAAGGGACCTTAAAGATCGCTTGGTTCCAGCCCCCCTGCCGTGAGGAGGGACATCTTCCACAACTCTTGCATTTTGAAAGACTGATCCTCCTTCATTGTAGCTCAGCAAGACTTTTGCTAACGCTTGGCGCACAATGCATATAAATTGATTTCAGTGAATACACATCAGTTTACGTCAGGTAAGACTCTGACTCCACATTGCCCACTGAGGTACTGAAGTACACTGGGCAGATAAAGGATTTTTCTTAACACTGTATTAAACTTCAGAAATTTGAGTACCAAGCAAAAACCATGGTACACTTTCAAATGGAAGAAGACACATTAACTTACTTATCAACAGAATCCACACAACAGTTTCTACTGCCATTCCATGCAGAGTGCACTCTATTACTGTACGCACTCACTTTCATCACTGAATTAGACACTATGCACTAATTACAAGTTCTAGAAAAAATATCTCTTTAAAAACACTCACACATCCTCTTATTATGTAAACATTAATGCATTTGATGAGGAGCATGGCTGAAGGACCACAAAACCCCTCTCTGGGATTTACCTGGGACTATCAGAGTTCGAGAGTGTTAGCTAATGAATTATTCAAAATGAATTAATAGCTTGGGAGAGTCCTCCACCTGTCTGACACAACTTCATTTTCCTTAGATAAGGTTTCTCAGCAATCAGACACTACCAAATGACTTTGTTTTCCCTTTTTAGTGTGTGTGTGATGATTTGCACTACAAACAATGAAAACTATCTTTCCTTGCATAGCAATAATAATTTCACCTAGCTGCAATGTAATTTAAAGATGGACCTCTGAATGCTTTGCTGTGGAGGCTCAGTTACCACCAAGGCAGATCCAAAACCCAGGACATGAACAAAACCCAGGCCAAAACCCAGGCTGCTGTGTCCAACTCAGTGCTCTGTTCTTTAGGTAACATTGCTCACTTTCTCAGAAAGAAAGCACAGATTTCCATAAAGATATGAGATAACATTTTTTTTTCCTGTTCATTGTATATAAAAACCATTTTTTAATGAGAAGACATAGTATACTTGTACCATATTTGTCCGTTCTTTTCCCGGAATGTCTTATTCAGGAGCTGAAGAACCATGTGCCTGTCATATTACTGCTGCCTTTTATTTATTTATGGATTTATTTATTTAGCAAGAGGAACCTACTTTTGTTATAATTGACTTTACATGGTGTGTCTAATGCCGGTATCTCACAGTTTGTGAATGGTGTGAATCTGTGTGCAAAGACACACACACCTATGAAGAATTGTAGCATCATGTCTTAGTTTGTGATTTACCGTACATTGTTAAGCACTTCTAAATAATAAAAAAAATTATTATAATGCTTTTTACAATGTTTCAATTTGTGTTATTCATGCAGTAACAGAATAAATTAAAATCAGGTCTATGTCCTCTTGCTGGATGTTCCTTTCTATAAGCAAGCAGAAAACAGTTCCTAGAGCTTCTAGTAACCCGTCACTAAAACCACACATTTCAAACTAGATAATGACTTTGACTCCATGCTGAGTCAGGGACAAATAAAATTAAGATTCCTCCCCCCTTCACCTCAAATGTCAACCACGTGGAACACAGGTATGCGAGATCAGTGAGTTTTACAGTGTGATACTCCTCCTGCATACCCTGAGAAGCCACAGGAGTTATTGCTGTGCTTTCTCTTCCGTCTTACACGATGGGCAGGCAAACTGACCTGCCATCAGTATAGTGTAATTTGTTGCTGTCTTTGGTTTACAGCAAATTACTACTGCCCTGAAGCAAAGGAGAAGCAAGGAGGGAATATGTCTCTGAGGCACATTTCCTCTGAGGCTATTCCAGGGGGCACAGCAGCCTATGCACTTGTTTATGATCTTTTTTTGATCAACAGCTATCTTTGAAAATAAATCTGCTCAAGAGTCCCAGGAGGTTTGATGGAGCCCCTCAATCACTCACAACTCTCAGGGGATCCTGCTGCAGCACATCCAATCCTCTCACACTCCTTTCTCCTCCAGGGAAGACCAGCCACAGCTGGGGGTTAAGGCAGACAATAAGATGGGAAAAGAATATTGACTATGGGCTGGAAGTAATAATAATGAAAATAGTAACTTAACATGGCATCAGTAGTGACATGGAGGCTGAAGGAGCAGCAGTGTTGTAGAGATCAAAGCAGTGGGGAACTGTTCTTTGTACTATTAATATCTCCCATATTTTTAAAGTGGAGAAGAAACGTAAAAGCAAACTGTATACTGTTTTCCCTCAGGCCACCACCATTAGAGGCACTTGATAAGCCTTGCAAGCTCCTACAGAAGGACAGCAGACCACTGGAGTATAGAATATAACACGTACTATCTAAAAAGCTAACATGACAGATACAAGGCAAGGCAAGTATTCAATTTGGGCTATCACGAAAAGAATGAAAAACAAGAAAAGAATCTTTTGTGACAGTTCACAGAGGAAATGACTCTGCTCTATCTGGAAGCATAGCCCAGAGCCAAGAGAGTGTGTTGTGTGCCTGTATAGAGGTACGCGAGACTGTCTTTATCAGGAGCAGTCCGGGAAACAGAGATGTTCCCAATATCTGGAGTATCTCTCCTACGAGGAGACGCTGGGGGAGCTGGGCTTGTTCAGCCTAAAGAAGAGAAGGCTGCGGGGGGACCTTATATGCTTAGAAATATCTCAAGGGTGGGTGTCGGGAGGATGGGGCCAAACTCTTTTCAGTAGTGTCCAGCGACAGGACAAGGGGCAATGGGCACAAACTGAAGCAGAGGAAGTTCCGTCTGAACATGAGGAAGAACTTCTTCCCTCTGAGGGTGACGGAGCCCTGGAACAGGCTGCCCAGGGGGGCTGTGGAGTCTCCTTCTCTGGAGATATTCAAGACCCGCCTGGACAAGGTCCTCTACAGCCTGCTGTAGGTGACCCTGCTTTGGCAGGGGGGTTGGACTAGATGACCCACAGAGGTCCCTTCCAACCTCGAACATTCTGTGATTCTGTGTGATTCTGTGATTTTTGTCATGTTTTTACTTTATTTACTCCTTATTCTTGATGAATGACTTTTAAGGCATTTGTCTTTTATTTCTAGCCAGACCAAAAAGAAACGGCACCACTCCTCCTACTCTAGTGCCCTCCACTGTTAGATGCAACATGAGATATATACGCAAGACCAAGATTTGCCTGCTTGTCGTTAAGCAAGTAGCATGTTCACTCTCATAGGGCTGGACTGTAGATCTTGCTAACCCATGCAGAAAAGAGTTTTGCATGTATAGGGAATCAACTGAATTTTTAAAAAGTAAGTAATTTGCAAAAATGAATTAAGAGGGAACACAGATGTCAGAAATGGTATAGGGCAAAGAGTTGGGTCACTTGGCTTGTTTTAGTCATACAGTCCTTATTTCCCTTACTGTCCTTCCATTCCGTATTGCCTCACTGTCTCATCTAGATCCACTGCAAGCTCTTTGGAGCGAGAACTGTCTCCTCCATAACTCAGTAGGCGCTCTAGGAGACGGGGGAGGGGGTTGATCTTGGTTGTATCCATGGGTAACATCATAGCACATATAATAATTTTAGAAGCAGGATTACTGAGCAAAATATTTGCCAAAGAAGACAGCGGGTATTGTAACAGCAATGCACTGCCTGCTTGACAGAGATTGAATATAAATGTATTCTTAGATTGTAAGCAAATGAATTGGTTTAATATATTTCCAATAAAATAATCTTCTGTTGGGAAATATCAGTGAAATGGAACTTTACTTATTTTTGTTTCTTATTAAAATTTGTTATTAAACATTGCTCATCAAAATTTCTTATAAAAACTTCAACTGGTTTATCAAAATTGAATATTTATTTCAACATTAAAGTTTAATTTAAAATATTCTGTATTTTTATTCACATTATTTCATGATCTGACAGTAGTAGAAAATGTAACACTATATCCTACATAAGGATATCGAAAACAGCTTCTTCTCTATTACACTGATAAAGAAATCAGCAAAGTATCTGATGATGCTTTTGTTCCTAGCACATTCTCCCATATACTGTCATCTCTTTAACCAGACTATGACATCAAAATAATAAAAAATAGAAAGACAATTTAAAACCTAAACTTTTGATTGTGAATTGCACATTACTTTTTGAAGCTGCTACTTAGAATTTTCCTTTTGCAGCAAAGATATTTATTCTCTTTCTGAACAAAATTGAACTTCAAGATGTCCACATTTCCCAAATAGAAATTCTATATTCTGTTCAGCTCTGTTTAAAAATGCAGCATGTTATGCGGTGCTTTCATTGCTCAGAATAGCGCTATTTAGAATTGTGCTATTTGTGGAATATTTGACAATTATTAACAAAATATCATTTCAGCCTAGCTTATAACTTCAGTTAAAATTCTACTTGATAGTGTTTATGCGCTAGCTGAAGTGTTTTTCATCTGTTACAATGACATCTTCAGATGTCTTGCACTATCTTACAGTTTTTAAATGAGGCAGCTCAAACTGGACTCTTTTTAGTGGCAATTTCATGAAAATCATCTAAAGAAAAAGGTTATTTAGAAGTAAATGGAAGGGGGGAGAGCAGAAAAGTAAATGAGGCAATACATTTCCAGCTAGGTTAAATGTCAGATTAGAATTCAAAGCAGGAGTAATGGTAGGCAACTGTTGTCAGATTCAAACGACTAACAAATGGTGGGTCTGATCCTATAGATGCTATAGAAACTGCCTTATTTGGTCATTTCAAAAGCTGAACGGGGCAGATTCTCAATGGATGTAAAACTTTAAAAGCTCCACAAGATGTCAAATGGAAGTTGATAATTTATATCAGATGAAGATCTGACTCGTTACACAACCTGTATTATTTGATATACATATTAGACATGCATGTTACGTAACATATTATTTGATATACATATTATATATGCAATATAGAACATATATACACAAACATACCTAATACATTATACTACTTATATGATCTTCTCCTACTGTTTAAAGCTGGTCCTATCCTTACACTATCAAAAATCCTTTTTTTTTTTTTCAGCTAAGCAGTATAGTTTTGAAATATCCCATGCAAATAAAATGCAGACTGTACATTCATCTCAACCTATGCATGTGTCTGTGCTTGTCTTAAGCATGCAAAGAGATACACCCTACTGAACAAAATACTTGCTCTGGCTGTTCAATGTTCTCTGCTTGCCTCTTTCTTCTGGCAGGCAGAGAGATTCTGGTACGCCAGGATCGTCACCCAAGTAGTGGCATATAAAAAACATCATATAACAAACTGCCAGATTGGTGATGGAACAGCACAGACTTCAGGTTTGCCTTCCTCCCTGTAGTGCTTTGACTTTAAGGAACAAATACGCACATTTCCCTTTTGGTCTCTTGCAAAATACACAAAGTGTATTATTTTTTTTTTCTTTACCTTCCCCCCTCCTTTGTGAATTATGGAGTAGTAAGCACATTTTTAAATACAGCTTTGCAGACAGTGAGATACAGCTCCACTCCATGCAAGACAAATTGAAGCTCATTTATGAAAGTACATCTAAAAATGCCAAGGGAGTAGACTTATCAAAGAGATGACATCGAGTTGTCACTCATTCTTTGTATATGCACCTGTGATTGAGAAAAGTGTTTTCTTTAATATAACATGATATTTGAAGAGAATATGACAAAACCTAGTCCCATCCCTTCATCATTTACATTTTGCCTTAGGGGTACAAAGTTGATCTAAGACATTTTGATTTATGCCTATTAGTGAAGCTGTACCCACAGCTGATCAAAAGGGTCATTCTGATTCCTATAAAACAGTCAATATCACAGTTAGGGAAACCTATTAGGTATAATTAAACTACAGCTACAAATGACATAAACCTGAGATATTTTATGATAAATATCATTTGATACACTAGCCTTTTTAAAGAGTTCATCCGATCCACCCTCCTTCTAAAGATAGGTCCTAAACTACACAGCATGAAAAACGATAAAACATAAAAAAAAGAAGCTACCCTGCTTAGAGACTTACAGCTAACCTGTCAACCTCTTGTGCTTTCCTATTTGACGTTGTACAACCTATATCATGGAAGGACAAGCATAATGAAAGTACCTTTTGTCTTTATTTCAATCTTGTATATTCTTTGCAAATCAAGACGCACCAGAGATGTCCAGAAAGGGAAAACAGAGTGATACACTGTCACTGGAATCTAGGAGAGCTCAATTTACAGTTTACAAAAGTCAGCAGGCTTTTGTATGCAAGCGAAAAGCTTTGAATGTGACTGAAGCAAGAAAAGAAAGACAGCATGTTGCAAGAAATTTCTTCCTAATATTTGAGTGCAGAAAACGTACGCAGCAGAACACACGTCTAACCATATGCAATGAACTCAGTGGTAAACATTAAGGGTTAAGAGTCTGAAGTATGCCCAGATGTGCACATTAGCCAGGAACAGAGCAAACCCAGTTATAATTTCCTGAGTATGTCTGGAATTATTAGGTTACCTTTACAATTGTAATAAAAGTTAAATAGGCTGCAGATACTCTAAGCAAAAAAAAAAAAAAAAAAAGATGGGATTAATACATTGATTCAATTTATTTCAGGAGCCAAGATGTGGAAATTATTTCCCCATGGAGAAAATCCTAGTTAACTGGTGACAGAAGGGCAGGGAGCAAGCATGAGAACTGCAATTATGTTTGACCTATGCCCAGTCTAGTCTGTTGTACTCTCTGGATGATGCAAGCACCACACCCTTGGGCTAGGTGCAAGAAGCTTCCACAAAAATAAAAACCTAAAATTGTGCTAAATCCTGCTACTGAAGGAATTCATGCTACTCTCACACTTGGTAGGAGTTCACTGTAAATACACAAAAACACTATTGTATAGTCGTTTCTCCTTCAGACCCTTCCACTTCTCAAAGCCAATGAAAAGCTCATTGAAGGACAGGCTGTAGTGCATTGAGTCAGCTGTCCATTATGCTGCTAAGGATCATTTCCAATACCATTTTCTTCCAGTAGCTGGTATTCTTCTTTATCTCTTATTTCATTCTTTGGCTGCAGTTTTCCTGTGCACAAAGTCATCTTTTTGTTCTTGCATGAGTAGAAGAAGAGAAGTAATGGAAAGCAACTGGGCATATGATCTCTTAAGGGATGCCCATGAATCTAGACTCACCAGATCAGTGACAGCAGTATACTTAAGTGAAGGGGGGGAAAACAGCAGTCATACACAAGTATGGAGTGCAAAAAAGTGACCTGAGAAAGGAAGTGCATAGCCAGCTTGGAGTGTCTCGGTAGAAAAGAACGGTTTGCAATGCAGCCAGGCATTTGGTAACCATCTGCAACAAGCTACTCCACTCAGGTCCCAATTCAGCAAGGGATTTTGGTGAATATCTAATTGTAATTGTTCTGACTTCAGCGAAAATGCTCATCTGTTCAACATTAGATACCTGCTTAATTTCCTGAATGGATTGAGTCCTACAGAGCTAAACCTACAGATATGACAAATGTTAGTTCGGGTAGGGGATTATGCTGTTTTGAGACAGATGTTCATGTGCCACTGAATGCATCAAAGTCAATGGCACTCAAAGAGGGTTGAACTTGGCCCTGTTTCTACGTTTATACATCCTGCTGTATTCTGTCTTTTCCTTTCCTTCATTTTTTCATTCCACTGTCTCAGTTCACTACAAACTGTATGAGACAGAGCCTCCTCAGGGAGCAGCTAGAGATTTGAAATTCACATCACTTTTACCCTTAAGCCTGTCAGATGATCAGATAGCCGAGAAAGTGCTAATAGCTTATGCTCTGGTGAAATATGTTTTTCTGTACATGATTACCTTTGTATTTTGTTCCCCTTATCCCTGATTGTCAGCATTTTAATTAAAAGTAGAGGTGTGAGAACATGGGAAAACCTGTCTGCACAACAAGGCTGACTTTGATTTAAGTTAGTGTACTAAGTTTGTAAATTTGGAACCCGATTTTCTGCTGCTATCATCTGTTCGGAGCGGCACCACGGAGCTCAATGATGAGCAATTCAGCTTGCTTTCTGAGGCACCTGTATCTCCCCAAACCGGGCAGAGACAGTGTAAACAGCAAGTAACCCTTGATGAAACTTTCCAAAGGTGGTTTAAGCTGCTGTTGCTTCTCTGACTAAAAGTTTATGTCCCTGCTACAACTCTGTGAGACCATGCAATGTCCACTCAGCTATGCCAGCTCTTCAACTCCTCCATGGCCAGTTTACTGATGCTTAAAGGCTCTGTCTCATCAGCTTTATGGCTGGATTTAAGAGACTAATATCCACAATTGTTGTCTTCCAGGGACTACTGACCTTGTAGACAACATAACAGGTAACTTGCGTAATTTCTCAACTGCTGTAGTTCACAGACTTCCGTATTTTAGTGTAAATTAATCCAGTGATTGGTAAGGAGTACATTTATGTTAATTCAGCCACCTCTGTCATGGCACTGCAACTTCCAGAGGAAAACCAAGAATGACTGGTGCAGACAGCAACCTCTCTAATGAGCACAACTTGAACCTCTCCAGCTTGCAAGACCTCTCACCACAGAAAACGGCAGGCTAACATGTGGATATACACTCCCCTCTATTGTAGGAGAAAAAAACACTGCAGAAGGATGGGAAAGACAACAAAGACCCGTAACCTTTTAATCGGCCACCACAATATTTGCTAATTTATTTGCTGGCTTCTGTGGTACTTTACATAAAGCTTCATTACATAAAAATCCCCAGTAACTTCATTTATCGACAACAGCCCTGGCTTTGCAGGGTTGG
This sequence comes from Opisthocomus hoazin, assembly GCF_030867145.1. Taxonomy (NCBI): domain Eukaryota; kingdom Metazoa; phylum Chordata; class Aves; order Opisthocomiformes; family Opisthocomidae; genus Opisthocomus; species Opisthocomus hoazin. The sequence goes on from NC_134425.1 coordinate 9,871,762, forward strand.
CCTGTTCAAAGCTGCATTTAAGCACAATCATGATCCAGAATTAGATCTCCTCCATATTCACCAGGAGGCCCAACTGGTAGGAGCCACAGTTCTTTACTGGATTCAGCTTTGTGTAACTCTCTTACTTCTGAAGATGAAAATTTTGCTCCTGAGTTATGTAAAGGCTTTTTAAAAGCAGTCAGTCTCTAGTGAAGTCTGTAAAATAGAATTTGTGAAAGAAAATCTTTGTATTTCTCCTTGTTATACAGTAGTTGGCATTGTTATTTTATTTTTCTCAGTGTTTTTATGATCAAAAAATACCTTTTTTATGCAAAAAAAAAAAATAGCAAGATCAGATTGCATGATTTTTTTTTCAGGTGGAACCATGCTGCGAAGCAGCCATGACAGACTAGTATCTGATTGCTGAGGCGACACAATGATTTGACAGCAAAAACTACAAGACAAAAGGAAGTAAAATAATATGATAAAGAGGAAAGATGATACAGCAAAGTACCACGAGGAAAGAACTAAGCATGAAGTGATAGCATTAGGACACAACAGAATATGATGTGATGGAAAAGAATTACCCTGATATGGTTCATGATGCTGCTGCACAGAAGCATTATGATGATATACTGCAGCAACAAAAGACAATGTTGGATTACACAGAATGTAAAACATAAATAGACAAAGCAGAAAAATACTGCAATACACTGGAAAGAAGACAAAGCATTCTGATATTTACATTTTAATGATTGTATTCTAATTCTATGAAGTTGAAGTCAATAGCAGTGTTCACATGGACACATTAACTTTATTGAAGACATTCATTTGATATAAATAACCTAAAGGCCTCATTAGAGACAGTAATGAACAGCAGAAATTCTCTACAAGCACTGAAGCCCTGCTGCCAGTGCTGTATGGTGGCACTCTCAGTGTTGGCAAGATTGATGCATGACTGGCACTTGGGGACATGAGGGAGAGCAACACTTGACCCTCCCCGTGTGAGCAAAGACAAGATGTGCATGTGAGTCTGCTTTATTTCACTGTAATGTACCACCCTGTTGGGTCCCTAATAATAAAGTCTAGTATCTCTACTGTGTTTATGCACTGGCATATTTAAACTGAGGTAAAATCACCAAAGTTTAGACAAATCTCTGTTTCAGATTGTCTGTGTGACTTTTAGGATGCTGTGCTTTCCTACTCTGGCAGAAAAGTAGGTTGCTGATATTCTTGGTTCATCATTGCTCACAGAGGTAAAATTAGAGGCCTTGAGACTCCTGCTGGTAGAACAAGTTCTCAATTTCTCACTGTCGAAATTCAATCTGATTTCTATCTTTTTCACTAAAAAGCTGTCAACAGAAAATAAGCAATTCCCATCAAAGAGTTATATTAGTTTCCAAGGTATACACATTCTGCTGGTGCATAAAGAAAAATTCAAAGTAATTTAAATTGTTTTTTTATTTGTATTTTCTAGGAAACTAAGCAAAAATATTAATGCAGGGCATAACTATAACCCCCACAAAAGAAAATAATCAAAAAGAAAGAGGGTGATTCACTGCTACATCATAAATAACTTCTTTTCTTACTACAGCCCTGGGTCTGATTTTCTCCTCCTTATGCTGGTGTAACTCTGTTGACCTGGTTACCCTTCATCTACTGCGGTGGAAGCAGGAAGACAGCACTTACCTACAATGAATAACATATAACTGAAATCAGAAGCTTTTGTTGCAGTATAGGATAATATGAGATCTAACAGTAGCCAATCGGACTATCTCGATATGCCGACAATATGACTCCATTTTTCATATGTGGAATAGAAGCGTTCAGATACAGAGAATGTATAAAGCTGATTTCAGGTATATTTTAGCATTTGCAAGTCAGACTTCAAAAACTGATTAATGATTTATTTATAAAGAAATATGTAAAAAACAGATTATGATATAATTTTTTCAACTATTTAAAAACTTGTAAGAATGGTAGGGGTTTTTTATTACAGTTTTTACCTTACACAATTCCTCAAGGGAATTTTAAAAGTGGATAATTTGTAGTTTGAAGTTAAATCCACACTTTCTATGAAATCTCCTTCACCTTTCTCAGACCTTTGAGAATAACATCTGAACTGTCTACTTTTCCCTCTTTTTTGTCAGGTATTTGAGCAATAACTTTGTTCAGATTAGGATTCTATAGCCATTTAAGATTTTCTCTTTCTTTGTTACACAAATTTATTTATAGCTTTTTTTCCTATTGAGCATTACTACTGCAGCTGAACAAACAAGTAGTTTAGAAAAGTCTTTTCTCCCTGTGCAAGGCAGCTGTGCTAAGTGCCAGCTTGCTGTAAGCAGACCAGTCTCTGAATTATGATCCAGTTTAGCTTTATTTCTCTTGGCCAAAGAAGTTACTATCCCCCTGTCCACCCTGTCCTTCTGGAGATTACTTCCCCTAGAGCAACAGTGGCAAAGCAGGTGGTGCCTCTGCTCTTTTGACATTGCAGTTCCTTTAAGAGCTGCCTATTTATTGTTTCCTCACAGATCTTTGTTCTTGTTCATTTTTTGTTCATCTTGGATTCTTGATAAGAACTTTAACCATAGCTCTCATTCCATAGCTTTCACTCCACAGAATTATCTCAATAGCCTACTTAACTTCACTTTCATCATTTTTGCTTGCAATATTAAAGATGAATGAAAGAGAATGGTACTGTTCCAGCTAAATACAAAAGTACAGCTGCAGTAGAGAGCATGCAACCCTTAAGGAAATCTGCAACAAGAATCCAAATGCACTACAGAGAATTGCTCTGTACAGGCACTGGATCACACTATCTATGAGTAGAGCAGCCTACACATACTAAAAAACCCCAAAATGGTAAGTGAGTGAACAAATGAAACAAAAGAAAAATATAGAGGAAATGATCAAAATATGACACGTCACTTGATGAGAGGATGAGAAAAGGCAAGCACATGACAAACCTGTAGCTCGATCACAATAGTTTCCTTAATGGGAGCTGCTTAGGTGCTTTAGTGCAGAACATCGTCTAAGGGGAAACATGGACGAGAATACAGAGCACATAAAGATCTGAGTATTAAACTCAGTGCCTTCTCCCTTGGGCTATATTTGATGCTTGTAATGCACTGGGGATATTTACTGTGCAGCATTTAATGGCACTTAAAATCATGCTTTCTCCCCATGGTGTGTTGAGCAAGTGCCCACTGTATAATCGAAAACCTGTAGGAGAAGTAGATTTATCCACAGCTGCTAATGGCTTTCCTTTGCTTTCCCTGAGATTCTTTATTCATCCAAATATATTGCTTTCTACCTGAAAAATATTTATCAGACTGGAAAGACACACTGGGAAGCTTCTTCCCAGGAGAGATTAAATGATCACAAATCTTGTAACTTCCAGGAAAAAATTTAAATCTCTATTTTATTCTTGCTTTTTTGTAAGTAAATCATCAAGAAAAGAAGACCTGAGGAAGGAAACAGAAATCCTGGACATCTAACTCACAATTGTTTACGGCATTTCCTGATGAATGGGTTACAACTACAAGGACAAATACGCTGAAATACTACATATGGAAAGTTTAAGTAAATTCAGATATTTCAGTGAATTCCACCATTTTTCAAGAGAACAGGTCCTGTGTTAAGATGCAGGGCAAGAATATATGAGATCTGAACTTAGGTCTATGCTCTGTCCCAGATCATGTGTGTGGCTTCTGGCAAGTCCCTTTGAGCCAGATTTCAAAGATGCTTACATACCCAAGGAAATAAATAGATATGTGAGCACTTCGTGTAGGACATAGACAGCTTCACACATTTGAAAACCCAACTTGGCACCATAGCAGCCATTTGACTCTTCAAGTCTCCAACTGTCTATAAAAATCCAGCCCTTAATCCCTCTTCACCTTAGTAAAACAGGAAGTGCAGCATTTTTTTTCTGTCTTGTGTATTTAACTTGCAGCTTAAAGCAGGGCTTCTCTTACTAAATACAGCTATGTCCTCCAACCTTCTCTATAAACAACAGTGAATAATCACCTGCATAGTCAGGGCCATAGTCAAAATATTCCAACATCCCAGGGCTGCAATACAAGAGCAGAAGTCTCAGGAGAAGAGAATGAGTGATGTAGAAGGAGAAGCAGATGCTACCAGAAAGCTGAAGTGCGGAAAGGAATGGGAATGTGAGAGTATACGCCATTGTGTGTATAAGGATGGAGTGGTGGAAGGAGAGATAAAACTCTTCTTTTTTTAAAAAAAAAAACAACAAAATTTTTTTTTAAAAAAACAGACCTTCAGAAGAAATATGATTCAGTTTTGCACTGAAATCAAAGTATACTAAGGAAAATCCTGCAGAAAATCCATGCAAGGATGATCACAACAGGCAATAATTGTCCCTACCAATACATGGCTTGCTTTTTGTATATCTGATCATTGTGTTTAACTGTGGAGGGGTCAGCATCATGGGGAGAAGGGAGGGAAGCACAGCCTTCTAGCCAGCCTAGATGATGTGACCCAGAGGCCTGTGATGGGCTGGCTGATGACACTGATGTGGCAGGGGAGCAAAAGGCCCTCTGGCACCAATGAGCAGTCCACTCCCACACGCAACATATCACAAGAATACACACTCACGGGACGAACAAGCTCCTGAGCGTGTCACAGCTGTAAGATAACCTGGGTCCAGAAGAAAGAAATGTCAGAACCTGAAGAAGTTGGCCAACAAGCCAACAAGGCAGACATCCTGCTGGGGGTCTATTATAGACCACCCAACCAGGATGAAGAGGCAGATGAAGTTTTCTATAAGAGGCTGGCAGAAGTCTCACAATCACTAGCCCTTGTTCTCGTGGGGGACTTCTTTAACTTACCGGACATCTGCTGGAAATACAACACAGCAGAGAGGAAACAGTCTAGGAGGTTCCTGGACTGTGTGGAAGATAACTTCCTGACGCAGCTGGTAAGTGAGCCTGCCAGGGGAGGTGCCTTGCTAGACCTGCTGTTTACTAACAGAGAAGGACTAGTGGGAGATGTGGTGATCGGAGGCTGTCTTGGGCTTAGCAACTAGGAAATGATAGAGTTCTCAGTTCGAAGTCAAGTTAAGAGGGGGGCCAGCAAAACCACTACCATGGACTTTCGGAGGGCAGACTTTGGCCTGTTCAGGATGCTGGTTGAGAGGGTCACTTAGGAGACAGTGCTGAAGGGCAAAGGGGTCCAGAAAGGCTGGACATTGTTCAAGAAGGAAGTCTTCAAGGCTGTCCCTATTTGCTGCAAGGCGAACTGGCGGGGAAGATGACCAGCCTGGCTGAACAAGGAGCTCTTGCTGGGACTCAGGAAAAAAAGGAGGGTCTACCACCTATGGAAGAAAGGGCAGACAACTCAAGAGGAGTACAGGGGTCTCGTTAGATCATGCAGAGAGGAAATTAGGAAGGCAAAAGCTCAGCTAGAACTCAGGCTGGCCACTGTTGTAAGGGACAACAAAAAATGTTTTCACAAATACATCAACAACAAAAAGAGGGCCAATGAGAGTCTCTATCCCTTATTGGATGCGAGGGGGTATATTGTCAACAAGAATCAGGAAAAGGCTGAGGTACTTAATGCCTATTTTGCCTCAGTCTTTAATAGTCAGTATGGTTATTCCCAGGATAGTCAGACCCCAGTGCTGGAAGATAGGGAACGAGTGCGGAACAAGCCTCCCATAATCCAGGAGGAAGCAGTTAACGACCTGCTTGATGATGACCTCCAGGATAAGCTGCTCCATCACCTTTCCCGGGATGGAGGTGAGGCTGACTGGCCTGTAGTTCCCTGGGTCCTCCTTCTTGCCCTTTTTGAAGATTGGAGTGACACTGGCCTTTCTCCAGTCCTCGGGCACCTCTCCTGTCCTCCAGGACCTCTCAAAGATGACGGAGAGTGGCTCAGCAATGACATCCGCCAGCTCCCTCAGCACTCGTGGGTGCATTCCATCGGGGCCCATGGATTTGTGGGCGTTCAGATTGCTTAAGAGATCCCTCATGCAGTCCTCCTCGACCAAGGGAAAGTCGTCCTCGTTGTAGGCTTCTTCTCTTACCTCCGGGGCCTGGGATTCCTCAGGGCCTGCCTTGGCACTGAAGACTGAAGCAAAGAGGCCATTCAGTAGCTCTGCCTTCTCTGCATCCTCCGTCACCAGGACACCCGCCTCATTCAGCAGCGGCCCCACATTGTCCCTAGCCTTCCTTTTGCTGCTGATGTAGTTGAAGAAGCCCTTCTTGTTGCTTTTGACATCCCTTGCCAGCTTCAATTCCAAGTGGGCCTTGGCCTTCCTCGTCACATCCTTGCATGCTCTGACCACATTCCTGTATTCTTCACAAGTGGCCTGTCCCTCTTTCCACATTCCATGCACCTTTCTCTTCCACCTGAGCTCCGCTAGAAGCTCTTTGTTCAACCATGCAGGTCTCCTACCTCTTCTTCTAGATTTCCTTCTCAGGGGGATGCACCGCTCCTGAGTGTGGAGGAAGTGACATTTAAAGAGCGACCAGCACTCTTGGACCCCCCTGCCTTCGAGAGCCCTGGCCCACGGGATTCCTCCCAGTAGGTCCTTGAAGAGGCCAAAGTCAGCCCTCCTGAAGTCCAAGGTTTTGATCCTACTTATCGCCCTGCTTCCTCCACGCAGGATCCTGAACTCCACCATTTCATGGTCACTGCAGCCGTGTCTACCTCCAGCCTTAACATCCTCCACCAGTCCCTCCTTGTTTGTTAATACAAGGTCCAGCAGAGCGCCTTTCCTTGTTGGTTCCTCCACCACTTGCATCAGAAAGCCTATGATTCTATGATTCTGTGAATCTATGATTCTATGAAAATGGTCTTAACTTCACAGGCCTGACAATGCATGGAAAAGGACAGAGAGAATATGATGTTACAGCAAATAAACTTAAAAATATGAACAAAACCTCAGCAATGAAAGGAAAAGCAGTCTCTAAATCTTGCCCTAGTACAAAGCATTAGCAGTTGGCAATGTTGAATGCCTGCACTTATAAATACCCTGCTCAGTTCTAGGTATCTGAAAAGCAAGATTTTCCTTCCCCCATGAAAGAAAGCACCACATGGCCTATTTTGTTCTGTAATTTTTTTTGTATTTGATTGCTGCAGCTGAAACTGATCTCAATCCTTTATAGTTTTAAGTGCCCAGTAATAAGAATTCCATAATCCAGTTGTATATCCCACATGCTGGGAGTGCCATCATCTTATTACACTGTCCAGCCACCCAAAGCTCCACAGCAAATTTCTTTACTTTTGAACATAGATAGCTCTCTACTTCTTTAAACCCTCCAGAGATGGGTTCAGAAAATCATTTTATAGTACCCTCATGGGTTTGATCAATGTTATAACAAGCCAGTCCTTCTATTCTCATAGCCACAAGGTGAAGCTGAGGCGTGCTAATATTCCTTCATAATTTACAGAGCAAGAAGCGCAGCACAGACAGAACCCGTGTATTTGTCTACATGATAAGGGTTAATATTCCTGAGCCCTGAACTGGTATAATGAGAGCCAGTTCTGGTCTCAAAGCCACCAAGTTGTATTACTCTGGGACTTCCAAATCAAGACAGGCTTGTGCATGGGATCAGAGAGACTGGAGGTTTGCATTTGCATCTGTCTTTTCCTGACTACGTTGACGCATCTTAATCAGCCTTGTCAAGGTCAGCCAAAAACCTACGGCAGGAATTCCTCCTAGAAATTAAGCTTTTTGTTTCCCAGGGAAATTCCCAGAGAGTTACAAAAATACAAGTAGATATAAAAGATACTTTCATTTCCATGCAAATATTTTCCATTTTCTTTCTTACTCCTCAATGCATTCTGATATGCTACTACAAATTACAATTAACACGAAACTTGTGCCATCATTTAACAAAGTGTTAGCTGCATGAATCTCTGCATTAAATTGCATCGCTCCAGCCACTGTCATTTCTCTTGTCACTCTACTTTCAGCTATTTGAAACAAAAAATAAAAAATATTCACTTCACAGACATCTTTATTTTTGCAGATAAAAATGTGAGGGTTTGTGGGAATTAAATAACAACTGTAGACAGTTAGATATTTTGATTAACTTACAAGTAACATAGTTGGCCACAATCAAATAGAAAACAATGCAGAACTCTGCAGAACAGAAGCCAAATGAAGAAACAGTGGCATATTAAATGAAGAAATAATGTGTCTCAAGGTATATTATGCATACGATTTAAAATAGTTAATAAGCTTTCTCAGAAAACTTTAGAAAGGATTGATTAGTGAAATATGTAATGATACATATGCATGTAATGGAGGCAATGTATTAAATTTATTTGTATTAATTTACCTCAAAAACCTTCATTCTTTACTAATTGATGATTATTATTAAGGACGGTCTGGAAATATATGTAGCCTAAAGAAGGAAAAAATATATAGACAGATTAATAAAACTCCCAGCTGCAGTGTTATTAAACAGGATATGACTAAAAATAAGTCCACTTCTACACTCCAGAGCACTATACAGCTTGTGTTGCAAAGTAAAAAAGAATTCCCATTCAGCTTGTATTTCAGCAAACAGAACAGTTCCAAACCTTACCAGGTTTGCGTTTTAAAAATACTTTCAGCAGCAACCACCGTCAGAGACTACTAGCAGCTTAAATGGACAGAAACTTTCATGTTTTTCCTGAAACTAGCACTGGAACTTTTTGCCTTTTCTGATTTATGACTATACAGAATTTATTTGGGAGGGACACAGATCACTCAAGAAAGTTTTCACATTCAGATTTCAGTCCAGCTATGTGAACTGGCATTTCTTATGGCCTTTTATGCACTGTTTAGGAATAATCCACTGATGTAGAAAGAATTGTAGACCACAGATTGACAATGGACTGCAATAGTTCTTAGGTAAGACCGTTCTTTATCACCAGCGTTCACATTTGGGACACCAGTTCAGAAACAGGATTTATGTTGGCATTTTGAGCCAGGATAGAACTAAAATTGTTTATTACTAAGAAATCAATATTTTTGGGAAGCAAAACATAGCTTGATTTTTATCAGGCTGTCCCATACAACCCTTTCTTAAGAAAAGCAAGATACTGCATTGGAAAACTGTTAGATGAGTGCACAAATGATGGAAATGATATCTACAGACTCACTGTGTAGATATCAGTAAGTAACTGTCCACTTCTGAGGACATAGCTTTTCTGATCTCCCACAGGTTTGCTCCATGTCTAACACAATTTCATGTATTCATTGTCACTTTGATGTAAGGGAAGATAAAGTACACTGCATATTGTGGATGACGCTAAGCACTTTGGATGACAGGATCAGAATTCCTAATGATTTTGACCCTGCTAAATTGGAGAGACAGTCTGAAATTAGTAAGATGAAATTCAGTTAAGACAAGTACAAAGTATTCTACCAAGGAAGGCAAAATAAACTTGTAATTACAACACCGGGGAGTAAGTGGCTGAGGCTAGAGCAGGCTATGAACTATTTCTGGCTGGCCAAAGTAACATTTTGGCTTAAAAAAAGAAGACAAATGTAAATCAGGGATGTAATTCTGAGACACTCATATAGAACACCAGTGCAATAATTACTGCATTTTATAGGCTGTAGAAATTCTCATTGAGAATACCTGGTCTTCACACTAGGAGACATGCAGTCAAATTAGAAAGACTCCAGAGGATAGCAACAAAAATTACTAGGATTTTAGAAAATATTACTTATTATGAAAGGTTAAAACAATTGGATTTGTCTGAACTGGAAGAGAGAAGATGGAGGGGGACATACAAGTGTCTTCACAAACAAGGTTATTAAAAAGGAGATGGTGATTAGCTGCTTTCTATCTAAACTGAACCTTGGACAAGAAGAAATAGGCTTAATTTTCAGCACAGAAAATTTAAGTTCGACATTAGGACACCTACTGTAACTTTTAAGAGCAGTTAAGCATTGAAATATGTTATCTAGAGAATCTAGAAAATCCCCTTCATGGAAAATTTTTAAGAACAAACTAGGGAAGTATTCATAAGTGATGATCTAGATCTACCAGTTTTTTCATTGGATTGGGAGACAGAATGAGACCTCTTAACTTACTTCCAGTTCCGAATTTCTACAGCTCTTTTACAAATTAGAATTCTGTGATATTTAAAAAGACTAGAACAACCATTTGCAATACACAGTTTATATTAATATTGTAAAGAAACCCAATTGACAGGATCAGCATCACTGTATTACTTAGCTAGAGGTCTGGCCCTTTTCCCAGCCTACACGCTATCTTTTTTTTTTTGCACTTTCTAATGATAACTCTATAGTAGACATTGGCATTACCACTAATGTAAAAGTGATGTAAGTGAAAAAAACCCTGAGATCCACTTTACTGAAACAAGCATTATAGATACTCGTTGTAAATTCACAAACCTCTTAATCTTATCTTAAAAAGCCAGCCCAGCTTTCTATTAATGTGTGAACAGCTTACAAATAGTGCTGCTGATCACAAACAAATGCAAGATATGATCCAATTCTCTACATGCAGAACAGTAGGTACCAGAGCATATTTCTTAATCAAGACTATTGAAAATATCGCATCTTGTGAATAGAAAGTGTAGACAAGGTTAGCAGATATCTGCTTTCCCTTTTCTTGGCCTTCTTCCGATTACATACGCTGTGTCATTCATTTCAATGATTCTGTCGTACTTAATGGTGAATAGGTCAATACCTTTGTGTGACAATGACATAAAATGGAATTTTGCCTCCATTTCAGCTGATGACAATACTCCTACCAACTTCACACCGTTTCACTAACAATTTTCTACATTTGTGGGTCCAGCCTGCAAATTTGCATTTTTTACCGTGCTTTGATCTAAACATATTCTATTGTTTTGCCTGGATAAAGAAAAATCAACTGTCTAGCAACACTTCTGTCAAGAGTATACTGTGCAATTTATTTTAGATTGCCTAGAAGTGACAACCTGTATAAAGCATAGCAGAGAGCTCTTGCTTACCTCCAATGACAAAACACAAGTAGTTCCCTTAGATGGGGCCGAGGCACTCCACACTGACCTGTCACACTGATTCTTTTCTTTCAGTAGTTCTGCTAAGATATGCTACCATTTCATTTGTCATTTTGCAAGCCTCAGAAAAGTCAATGGAGAGCTTAAATACAAGTATTTTAGCAAATACCTAAATTTATTTACATGTCAGGATAACAGGTAAAGACTTACTATCTAGGAGTGGACTGGATGAGTGGTCAGTGAGGTGGATTGAGAGCTGGCTGAATGGCAGAGCTCAGAGGGTTGTCATCAGCGGCGCAGAGTCTAGCTGGAGGCCTGTAACTAGTGGTGTTCCCCAGGGGTCAGTACTCGGCCCAGTCTTGTTTAACTTCTTCATCAATGACCTGGATGAAGGGACAGAGTGTACCCTCAGCAAGTTTGCTGATGACACAAAACTGGGAGGAGTGGCTGATACACAGGGTGGTTGTGCTGCCATTCAGCGAGATCAGACCAAGGCGGGAGACTTGGGTGCAGAGGAACCTGATGAAGTTCAGCAAGGGCAAGTGCAGGGTCCTGCACCTGGGGAGGAACAACCCCATGCATCAGTACAGGTTGGGGTTGACCTGTTGGAGAGCAGCTCTGTGGAGAGGGACCTGGGCGTCCTGGTGGATGCCAAGCTAGCCATGAGCCAGCAGTGTGCGCTTGCTGCCAAGAAGGCCAATGGAGACATTCAAAAACCATCTGGACGAGGTACTGTGCAACCTGCTCTAGGTGACCCTGCTTTGGCAGTGGGGGGTGATCCCCAGAGGTCCCTTCCAACCCCTACCATTCTGTGATTCTGTGAGTTAACAAGTTCAGCCAGCCATGCATAGTTGCAGGCAACTGAGGCTCAGTCCAACAACGACTGAAAAAGTTTGCCAACTGTTTACATTACCTAAGGGTAGCAAATGAAGTGAATGATTCTGAAAAGGTTTCTCTATCTGTCCAGCAGGGCACAAATTGGCTCTTTGAAGCTTCCAGGTTATTGATAAGATAAATACAAGCTAAGAAATAAAATGTACCGATTCTAACAGTTTTTGAAGTCTGCTATACAGGACAGCTGAATAAAAGACAGATGTTACCAATTACATTTTCCAATATTGGAAAAGACTTTTAATCCAAACTATATGGAGAGAAACAGAATATAAATTTGTTAAAAATTGGTGGCTATATTTTCCAGTGGTCTAAGTTGAGGATACTCTCAGATAAATCTACTAAAACTTCCACTGTTTTAAAAGGAAAATAAAACAAATTCTCTCTGAATATGACACACATTAATATTAACTTGCACTGTTACTTCTGGAAAAAAAAAATCTGCTTCATAATCTCTGTGACCTTTCCTTACTAACATTAGTATTCTTGATAAAGTCTAAACACTAGATGCTACACATAAATACTGTGATATTTCTCCACTGTTCTGATAGACAGTTTCCCAATTGAGCATCCAGAGGTGAAGAGGCTGGTAAATGTTTCATGCATAAGATTATGTCTAGAAAATTTAAGAACTCCACGGGATATCTGAAAGAAAGAATAAAGACTAAATGTTGTATTGTCTTGGCTTGCTTCTTTTAAGAAAATTCAGAACCTGGTATCAAGAATGAGTTATTTCCTGCAGACCCATGAAATAGGAAATCATGAATACCTGAAAAACCTTCCTAAACAAAAAAAGAAAACTATCACCATCACAGCAACTGTGATGCAAGGGAAGGAAAGGGGAAGTATGTTGTGAAACTGCACATTCTTTGTGATCACTTTGAAAAAAAATAGTAAATTGCAGTGGATCTGCATAAAAACAGGAGGCAAACTAAGAGCTCATGGGACTCTGTGATGTCATAGACAAATGCCATCACATCTTCTAACATCACGTAGTCAAACCGTTGTAGATAGGATCAAATAATGATTAGCAAGATCAGGTACCCTTGGAGATGGAGACGGAAACTCCCCCTACAAAGCAGATATACATCCTGGTCAAGGACAATAGGATATTTGTAGGCCTGTCGTGTATATTGTATATAATGATCTGTGGTCTGTTGTGTAAGTCTAGACTGCCTAGACTGGGCCCTAACCAAAATTTGTGTCCTGAACTTACCTTAGATGACTTTCAATACACCCCTTCATGAATAATGAGTATGCTAATGAAAACAACCTCACCAGAAGTTTAAAACATGAACATATGTAATCATGGGTGGTGAGGAAAAGTATGAGTGACCAGTCAACGGCTTTAGTGTAATTTACTCTTTGTTACTGTCATATAAAACACTCTTTGTATTTCTGAGAGGTGTGCTGGCTGTGTTAGATGCCTAGAACCCACTTCTGCAGAACCCAAATAAATACAAATACCTTGACTCAGTGTGTTGATTGGCTGTTGTGCACCAGGCAGAAGAACCCCTGGTTTGGGACAACAAAACAACACCAGCAGCAGATTGAGAAGGCTGTGTAAAATCCTAGAAGAGACTCTGCAAAAATGATGTTGGAGTGTCAGCTGCAAAGGTAGGTTCTCAACATACATCAGTTCTGCCTGACTGCATAGCAGGGCTGATTCATGCATATACCAGAGAAAAAATATTTCATGTATCGTAGTACTCATATGAGAATATTCACAGAACCTGTGTTAACTCTGTCTTTATAGATTTAAACAGATATCGCATCCCATATAAAATACTGAGTTGAGTAGGCACAGAGAAAGTTCACCAAAAGGGCTCAGGGAAAACATGAAAATACAACAGAAAACATGCCAAAACTCTAAGTACAAAAGCAAATTCACAAAGAGGAAATAAACAGAATGCGAAAGAAGACCTATTGATACTGTAGAGGAAAAATATGATAATGGAAAATGCCCTGCATATGAGGTTATAAGCAATAATTGTAGCAAGAGAAACCATCACGTCAAAGGTTGTAGATGAAAAAAACCAAAGTACAAAGGCATCATATCAAAGAAGCAGGCAGTGACTCAGGGGATGAGATTTTGCATGTCCAACATTAATGCAGCACAAAAACAAATAAATGGTTTATAAAGCTCAGGCTAGCACAAGATTCAAGGGCAGTCATAGAAACAACCAGAAAACTGAATTGCAATGAGAAAGTAGAGCATCACAGACTCTGCTGGCCTGTAAAGACTCACTTAGCCTTAAATAAGTTTAAAAAAAAAAATCAACAACCAAGGTAAAATGGCACTAACCTGAACAAAAGTAAAATTTCACTGGTGTACAGTCATAATGCTAACAGGATAATGTAAATTAGAGTAAAAAAGTAAAGTACATAGACCAAAGTATGGATTGTAAAAATACATGAGCAACAGCTACCAGCTGAAACAAGTGAATTTATGAATCCAGAGAAATTATTAATAAAATATGAGAATGAACAAAACACATATAACTCAGAGTGGGCAAATCTCTATGGTATTGCTATAACAAAGCTGCTAAAAATTACCAAGCTGTATTTGAAAGACTGGGACGTCTTCCAAGGATGTTACACCTGGAAATGAACAAAACAATTCAGCCTGTACAACACCTGTCTTGCAGAACACCCATTGCATTAAAACAAACAAACAAAATAGTGGGAGCAATAAAGAAAATGAGGAAAAAAACTCCAACCACCCCATCATTGCTAAACAGGTATCAAGGCAGTCATTGAGAACAGTAGGCAGGCTGAGAATTTGCAAAGGCCCAAGTAGCTTAAACAAACTACTATGCCAAGATAATTACCAAATACTTACCTCTGCAGAAACCTGCTTGATTTAACTAAACCTATTATATTTTAAAGATAGACACTATCTGGATTAGGAGGACAGTAACGTCTCCACACACCAGCAAAGACACAGCTTTCCTGCGGCAAGTAACTAAAGTCTTGACAGTATTCTGCTGTATGGAAGAAACACTTCAGGATGGAGTAGACAACACTACACAGGCAGTAACAGGTTCTTAACACAACCCTGTATGTTTGTAAGAATGAGTCAAGAAAATAAACAAGAAGCTAAATAAGATTAAGATAAAACAGTGCAATTCATAGTTTTGCAAGGGCTATGAATCCTTCCCTAAACAAAGAACAAGAATTGATAGACCATACTGAAGAAGAGCAGTGTGTCCTCATTGCCAAGCAGGCCAATGGTATCCTGGGGTGCATTAAGAAGAGTGTGGCCAGCAGGACGAGGGAGGTTCTCCTCCCCCTCTACTCTGCCCTAGTGAGGCCGCATCTCGAGTACTCTGTCCAGTTCTGGGCTCCCCACTTCAAGACAGATGAGCAACTACTGGAAAGAGTCCAGCGGAGGGGTACAAAGGTGATTAGAGGACTGGAGCATCTCTCCTACGAGGAAAAGCTGAGGGAGCTGGGCTTGTTAAGCCTGAAGAAGTGAAGGCTGAGAGGGGACCTTATAAATGCTTATAAATATCTTAAGAGTGGGTGTCAAGAGGATGGGGCCAGACTCTTTTCAGGCACAAACTGAAGCACAGGAAGTACCAGTGGAACATGAAGAATAACTTCTTAACTCTGAGGGTGACGGAGCGCTGGAACAGGCTGCCCAGAGGGGTTTTGGATTCTCCTTCTCTGGAGACATTCAAAAACCATCTGGATGAGGTCCTGTGCAGCCTGCTCTAGGTGACCCTGCTTCGGCAGGGGGGATTGGACTAGATGATCCCCAGAGGCCCCTTCCAACCCCTAGCATTCTGTGATTATGCGATTCTGTGATTCTGTGAAATCAGGTCAATCTGAAGACTATTGAGATTCATAAATCATACGCAAAACATTCTTTCCACTGTCTCACCTGTTTTTCTTCAGGCCATTTTCTGTCAAAAATTCAGTATAAATATGATTATTGTTCACGCAGTATCAACTTATTGAAATACAAACTGAAGACACAGCAACAATACATGCAATACCAGAAAAAGAAAGGCTGCTGTAGTTGGTTTTAATTAAGATCAGCACTTCCAATGGTTCAGTGGATTTACATGGGAAAACTTCAATCTGCATGCTAAGCATGGAGAGTCCTTGGAGCAGAAAATGACGTAATTGTCAGTGCCTTGAGTGTATTCCTCCACTTTTCCTCCCTGGGAGTTTGGCTGCCTGGGCTCAAGGCCAGCTTCAATAGTGCAGCTGTGTGGCCTGGAAAAGCTATTTCAAAAGTCTCAGCTCACTTAGGAGCTGCTTTTAAGCTCAGTCCCTCATCCTTGGTCACTGCCTGAGCTACTCTGCAACCATGACCATGCCTAGCCATGCACCACCCCATCGATCCCAACACTGACACTCAGATTGTACTTCTTGGCTGACCTCAGACCTGTCACTTCTCTATAGGCTTGGCTGGAATCAGGTCACTGTCACTGGATCTGCTCTGGTCTCCTTGCTCAAGCACTGTGGGACTGACCCCACGGTAGTGAGACCCCTGCCCCTGCCTGTCCTGCTGTCACACTCAGCTCCCAGCCTGCCTTCCCATACAGAGCAGTGCCTGCCCTTGCTGTTCACTGGTAATAGGCACCAGGAGAATGTTTTTTGTGACAACACTGCTAAGGACTCCCAAAATCTCCAGTTTAGGCTAGCAAAATCTCAAGAATTAGGCTTAGAAATATGCATGTCCAGAAAGGAATCAATTTCTATTTGGCTGCCTGCTTATCCTGAGCAGAACAGCACTGCGAGATCGTGAACGTAACAGAAGCAGAAACCATGGGAAACATCGTCCAAGTCAATTATATCCTAGGTTCAAGACTGGGCTTGGACAGTATCCAGGAATCCACTATAGACCAAGATTTACATGTGCTGTGATCCATCATTCTGTTCAAACTGCCAAGCACTGCAAGAGTAGCTCCACCTGCCACTTGACAGCATCAGAATCACTGTGATTATTTGGACATAGAAATTGCTTCAAATAAACAGGTAGAAAAATCACAATCCTGCTTTCACATAGTCAAATACGAAGCCTCTCTCAGGAACACCGTGATCTAGAACAAAATTTTGTATCCAGAAGGCTAGACATGCTGGACTAAGATTAATAACAATATTTGAGGTCTGGTGGATAGAAGTGATACTTCTGAAAACATGCAAGCCAAGCAACAGAAAGAAATAAATTACTTCTGTAGCACCAGGACCCAGACTGAAACAGCAGCAGGTTTTTCTCTCACAAAAAGACACATATAAAATGCCTCATTATTATAGACAAGTCAGACTTCCATAAAGTAGATGAACTGACAGACATGATTGCAATGACAGTTTCAGGCAAAGCAATACAGCATGTCAGTAGTTTGATGGCAGAACTGGGTTTCCTTGCAGTGAGTCCTGCAATTTTCCTGGTAATGAAAATTGAGATTCATCATATTCTCACCACTTCTATAATCAGCCACTCAAAAGCAAAGCTGAACCACTATCACAATTTCAAAGCTTCCAATAAAATCTGTGCAAAAAACCTTACCATAGGCCAGAACAAAACATTCTTAAGCGGTAACACAGTGCCATAGAAAGCCCAGTAAATATTCTGATGTTGAGATGCACATGTATGACAATGCCTGTAGCGTCACTAGGACTCCTGATAGTTCAAGGGTAACACACTAAAAGGAGGAAAAGACAAACATCAAATTCTACTACGACAAACTGAAGACATCTAAAAATACAGTTTTGATATCACTTTTTGATCAAACTGTTCCTTATTTACACAGTGCTGTGGTGGATTAACAACAGCTTTCCCCAAACCACAGACAGATTCACTCAACAGCAACACAGAAACAGACAAGGGCGGAGTACCCCTAAATCCTCTGAGAGAAAAGGAAGAGCCGTCTAAGTTCAGAAGCTGTTTTCTGGTTGTGAAACTTCCCCACAGTCCCACAACGGGACTGGTAAATCCTTTGCTCACTCGCAGACTTTGTCTGCTAGGTGACTTTAAGCAGCTGCATACTGTCCTTTGGCAGCTTACCTTTCCTTAATCAAATACATTAGATTCCATTAAGAGGTATCTCTAACTCTTCCTACAGTCGCAGAGATGCACCAAAGTGCTTCACTCGGGAATTTGCGATTTCACTGTGGGAGTCAAATGCTTAAAAGTTGATGTTTCACACTGAGTCCTTTACTAGATTTGTTAGGAGTATTTGCAGACTGCATAGATTTGTAACTGTAGAGAGGCAGGAGTAAAGTACCTTAAAATGAAATAATTAAAGGAGGCACTGAAATGCACAAAGATGAAGACAAAGCCAACAGCACTGTGAGAGATAATAGTTATCTGCAGTAATAAACATCAAGTGAGAACAATTCAAGATTTGTGATAACTTTTAACGTGAGGATATAAATCAGATTAAACAAGTACAGTTGAAAGATGGAAAACACACACAGCTAGACAGAAGTAAAGAAAATATAAAACGCCTTTTGTTATCTTCACCTTGTAATTGAGATAATGCTTGTCTTTAATGATACACCCTTACAGCAGCTCCTGCACTTAGCTGCAAGGCTGTAACAAAGACACAGTAACATCTACGTTTGTGGCTATACCCGATTAGCATAGGTCTATGTCAGGCACTGCTAAGCCTATTGCTTGCTGAGTCACACTGAAGACACTGAACTTACCATTGCATGCCTGGCACTTTGAAACATTTAGCTGTAAATCTGTACATCAGGTAAGGATTCAAAATTTTTTAGGCAAATGATGCATTTCTTGATGTCAAAGTCTGATATGTAAAGTAATTCATATTTTCAAGGCCTAAGCTGCAGCTGGACAGCTGAAATTAAAAAAGGTAAGAATGAAGCAGAGATGCCATATGACCAACGGTGTCAGGCTTCTTCCTTTCAGAATGCCATCACTATTGCAGGAGGTAGAGCTAGAAGGCAGTTGGAAGACAGAAGGTGGCAATTTCTTTTCTTCCTCACAGGAATAATATTCAAAAGAAAAATGAAGAAAGAAATTGAAAGAGCTAATATATCAGAATTTTAAAGAAGACATGTTCATAGTGGTTCTCTTAAAGCTTCTGACATTGTTTCACGCATTTTCTAAACCTGTAGAAGCATCCTATAGCTGAAACAATTACACGCGGAGGAAAAACAGAATGAAAACTTCAGCCTGAAATTAGTTATGAATATTTCATGGTCTTACTGAAAGGATATTTCAGGTGATTCTCCATAGCAATCTGCTTTGTATCTGGTATTATTAATTGATTTCAAATTAATGACTTGGCTAATGGAGCAGGCACTAAGTTTGCACTTAAAACTACTGTGGAAGGGACTGCAAGCCTGCTGGAGGAATACAAATGGTAACAGCAAACTGGAGAAATGCTCCAAAGCAAATTGCAGTTGTTCAGGGATGAGAACAAACCTCTGCACACAAGCAGGAGAAAGAGTCATGCAAGACAGGAAACTGCTAGCTGAGCAAAAGTTCTGCAGAAAATCTAGGTGTTTTTACCGGATCATAATCTGAACACGAGTCAAAAATAACATGCTGTTATGAAAACCTTGCCACAGGAAGACGAGTATAGGCTGCAAGACGTAAGTAGTGCTCTCTCCTATTTTTTTAGCCGTGCTAAGACTTTAGCTAGAGTACTGTACTGGGCACTGGATGGCAGTATGGCAAGAACTAAAGCAGCGCAAGAATAACAATTAGAAATGCAGAGGAATGGACTGATCAGGAAAATAGAATGAATTGGGGTACTTTAGCCTGCAGAGGAGAAGAAGGCTGAGGCAGAATATAGTAACAGCCTTCATATGTAAAAGCCAACTGTGAGGAAGAACAAGAGAATGATTTGTGAAGTACATCTGTGAAAGATGAAATATGAAGTAGTGGGCTCAAACTGCATCACAATGTTCAGGCTAGACCTTAGAAGAGCTTTTGTACAGTAAGGACAGTGAAACAATGATGAAATAAATTGCCACAGGAGAGTATATTACTTCCACCTTTGGAGGTATATAAAACAGGATGGCCAATCATTTATCAAGAATAACAAAGAAAGACAGCAAAATGAGATGACTTCCTGAGTTCTTTCCAGCCCTAATTTTCTATTTCTTTACACTTCTCAGCTATTAAGTTTCCATGATTCAAAGAGCATAACTCTCCAGTATTCTGTTATCCCAGTTAAGCCTTTCTCTTCATATTAAAAAATGCTGTGACTTTCCATGACACTGACTAAGCACAAGGAACTTGTCATGAATATATACGGACAGCGAATTTCCATATCAGTAGCGTTTTAACATTAAAACTCATTCTCAGAAAACCTAGTAGTGTCCTTACCACTACTGGTTCTTTTGAAATCAAAAGGCAAAACTTAATTTCTCTTGACAGTACTTTTTTACCGTCATTTTTGCAGCAGGGTGTACAAGGCAGTCATTTTCTTAAAAAAAATAAAAACAAAACACAAAAAAACCCTTAACATACATTTTTAAATTCAGGTGGGTGAAGGAAAAGAGGCAGAAAAAATGTCTTAATATGGACAATGCTCTACTGGGTCATAAAAAAAATAAAATCACATGCAAATACAACATTGTCATTCTTTGAAAATATTGTTTTCTGCCTTTAGAGTAAATCATGTAACTGAGAATAAGACAGTTTAGAACCTCCCAGCTTTAGATCTCTAAACATTTTTTAAAATCTAATCACGTATGATGCTAATACTGTCAATACTCTTTGAGGCACACAAAATTTAATGAGGTTTTTTTCCATTCTTATTGGCAAAGAAAACAAATTTTCTGGCTATTCATAAACAAGTATTTAACTATTACTTCAGTTGTGATAGCTCTTCTTTCACTTACCCTTATACAATGAAAGTCCTTTCCATTTGCTATGAGGAAAGGCTGAGGGAGTTGGGGCTGTTCAGCCTGGAGAAGAGCAGGCTGCAGGGAGACCTTACAGCAGCCTCCCAGTACCTGAAGGGGGCCTATAGGAAAGATGGGGAAAATATTTTCAGCACAGACTGTTGCAACAGGACAAGGAGTAATGGCTTTAAACTAAGGGAGGGTAGATTTAGACTGGATATAAGGAAAACATTTTTTACACTGAGGGTGGTGAAACACTGGCACAGATTGCCCAGAGAGGTAGTGGAGGCCCCGACCCTGGAAATATTCAAGGCCAGGTTGGATGGGGCTCTCAGTAACCTGGTCTAGTGGAAGATGTCCCTGCTCACTGCAGGGGGGTTGGGCTAGATGACCTCTAAAGGTCCCTTCCAACCCAAAGCATTCTATGATTCCATTAAATTTTCACACGCCTTCCATGTATGCTTTTAACAATCCAGTTCTGATTAAGAAGCAGCAAAGTAGCATCCAGTATCCTTTTCTATTTCAAGAATTTTCTAAAGAGCCCATGGAATTCACAGCCTTTGAAAATCCCTGTTTATTTGCTTTTTGGATAACTATCCTGAATTGTGAAAACATCTGTATAGTCCTTTAATCACTGGTACAATGTTACTAACACTTCTTCATTTAGTGTCTCCAGCCAGCATTTAATTCAAATTTAGCAAGCCAGATACTGCTTTTTAATTAAATATAAGATGATTGTTAAAAGAGAACTTACTGAGCATTTAGAAGATAAATCTAATAGTCTTGTAATTAGCTCAAAATTACATAAGCAAGAAATGCCTAATCTCATTCTTAGTACACATGGACCTCATAAGCAATTTGTAGAAACTTAATTAACAATTATCAAAATAGCCTACAGCAAGACAGGTTTCTATTAATTGTTAAAATAGTGATATTTAATAAGCTTGTTAAATGATAATACATTTGGGACAACAGACTCATTTAAGGATTCCATTGTAACTCCCCAGTGTCTTTATCAATATATTACATTGCCAGTTTGTCCAAAGCAACCAGTGATTTTGCATTACTTAATTCTTAAGTTTGTAAAGAGGTATCACCTTCAGAAGTAGCTGTTTCGCCCCTCTTAAATATTGCTAAGTCCATGTTCACTTTTGAAAGTTCTGATTGCAACAATCTAAATTTTGGGCAGGGGGGAAAACCTTGCCATTTCATTTTTGCTTGCAAACCTGAACTGTTCATCTTCCACAAGCAAGTTACAGTCCTAAAGTAACCCTGTTAGAAAGATTTTCCTTCGTTGTGCCTTTCATTTCCCCTTCCCTACTACTACACAGAAGATGGGGTTTTTGGAAGCTTAGTCTTTTAGCATGGAGAAATCTTTAAGTAGTTTAGAGAGGCTATACTGGCACTGTACTTAGGACTTCAAGAAGACTTTATTCTCCTTGGCTAAGACTGTTTACAGTTTGTCCCACAATAGCATTACTTAGAATACCCTTCCCCCTGCTTGAATTTTCAGCGGTATAATGACAAGATCTAACTTAATTCTCCAGCACTGTAGATGAAGTAATCAAGGCTGCATTTATCACCAACGGAAGAAAAATATATTGATGATGGTATGTAATTGCAAGACCAGATTTCTGAGCCTGTGAAAGAACAGGACACTGTAAATGTCTAAGTTCCCAGGCTAAACTGTCTGCTAAGTACCACTAAATGCTGTTTAAAGGTAGAAAAAGATTTGCTAATGCAAAAAATAGTAGCAAAGAAACAGTATTTGTATGGGGTTAAAACAAATACAACTAAACACCATTTGTTTGGAGTTCAAAAGTGTAGAAGTACCAATCCTGTCACAAATTTCTTAGAAGGACCAGTAGAAGAGAATGTTTACAGGTATTTTTTCCTTTACTCAAAAAAGAAGGGATCTCTGCAGCTTCTCTTCAGTCATGAATAAAAGAAATCATTTCTGTATGAAAAAGATTTTGGAGGGGAACAATTGACCTACATAATCTTTTACACTGGGGACTGGCTTTCAAATACATTTTCTTCAGTATGTCCTTTAGGAGTCTAACAGTGAGAAATTATTTCAACTCAAGTAACTCAGAGGAAAAGTATGTTTCTGATTCTTTTTGGTTTTGGGATTCTTTTTTTTGTTTGTTTATTAAAGACCTGGTAGACTGGAAAGAGGACACTAATCCATGCCCCCTAGCCACAGGAGGTTAAATTAATTAGAGGATTTAGAACACTTAGTATTATACATTACACAGTATGCTTCATACATTACGCAGCATGCTTAATTCTGAAGAGCTCAGACTACAGTTGCTGTTGTTAATGATGTAGTGATTGGTGCCAATAGTGTCTTTCTGTTTGTAGGGGAAACAAGAGAGTAACTACTACTTCTAGCTGATACAAATGCAGAAAAGGAATAAGCTTTTCAGGAACAAACTGCTTCATGATATCTAAAACAGAAACAGGTAACTCCAAATTAACAACAGGTTACCAACGATTCCAGTTTGACAGATTTCATCACCAACAGATGGACACCTTGCAAGTTAAATGAGGAACAGTGAAGAGACTGATAGGATCTTAAGTTTGCATTGTTCATACCAGTCTGAATTATACAGTGCATTTGGAAATGTATTCTTACTGTTTCATCCCACAACAAAGCTGGCTGTCCCGGCAATGCCCTGTAGATCACGAATGACAATGCCTATTCAGATTGCATACTTATATGTACACATTGCCTTAATGGCATTTATAATTTCACAAGTAGGATGGGAGTCAGTGATGTGGTAATTCATTTAATTTGTTTAACCTATTTAACATACTGGAGACACTGTGCAAGTACTTAGCAGTCCATTAGTCGCTACAGTTCTAGGGGCTGTTTCATCTACATTTAAGCCCATTACTTCCCTAAAATGTTTCCTACAATCCACTATCTAATTTATTAAGTAAAAGTAACAATGATGTATTTCCTTATTTATTGTCTGTGATAGATAGAAGTTGAGATGTGATCAGTAATCAGTGAATGACAAAGGAAGCAAGTGTCACCATATTCTGTGAATCCTGGCAGTGAACACACAGAGATGATCCTCTATAAATAATATAAGAAAAAACAGAAATACATCATCATTATGGACAGAAGTCTTCTACAGGCAACTCTTTATGATTACAAAGAGAGAAGTAAGTACATCCAGTACTATCCGTAGCAAACATAGTTGCAGCAGAGATAAAATGTTATGTTTGTGGGTGGAAAAAGAAATGATAAGGAATAAAATGTGGCTCAAGTTTTTATTTCCTGGCTTTTGAAGTCTGACATCAAGAACATGATAGGCAGAAGCTTAAGTGTTTCATTTAACAATATTTTTGAGAATTAATTTTATAGCTTTTTATGAGTGTTTTAATGGTTTTAATAGTTTGCATCAATAGGAGCGAGAGCTTTGTGACATAGTTTCCAAAGTTTTGCAACAGAGGGGCAGTTTCTGATAGACGAAATAATATCTGAGTGGAAAGTATAGTTGCTGATGGAGAACATTCTAACTGCAGAGAAGCACAGATACTGCCAAAGCAGATTTTATCTGTCTGCTACAGAAAACATTTTACCTGGCAGTGAAATGCAACTACTGACAGAGAAGATTCTACTCAACAGCAGTTGAACTTCTGTGGTACATGAAACTTTTTCTGTCAGACATTGCACATAATTTCTTTTCTCCCCTGTAGGACAAAATCTAAGAAGAAAAGGAGTTGCTGATGAAGCTTGCGTGCATTTGTGTGATAGAAAGAGTTCATCAGCTCACTACCTGCTGGGGCATAAAGTTTCACCAGCTGAGAATTCGGCCCAGTTATGTATTACACACACAGATAAAGCACTGCATCTGAGAGCAGGAGCCAAAACAGTAATAAGCTCCAGAGAAGTAACCGTATTATGCAAAATTTAACATCAACACCGTAATGACTTCAGTTTTTAGAGCAGTCATGTGGAAAAAAGGATGCCTAATTGTTATTGCAATAGGCTGCAGAACCAAGATGACCAGCACACAAAGAAGGAAACTAAGCCCCAAAGCAGCCTTGACTTAATGTATCTGGGCTTGTTTGTTTTTCAGCCTTGGGTTACCTTCCTAAACCAGACACACAATTTGCTTCTCCAGATGTTTTGTGAGGTGATCGTGTGAGTGAAGCCCTATTTGTGTGGGCGCAAAGACTCTACTCATCCAGTAATCCACTTGGAAAGCACAAATACTCGGACATAGATGAATATGCAGGCAGCTGGCAGAGCAGTAAGTGGCAGTCTGAAGAAATGTCATGTTACTTGCGGTAGAGATATCGACTGGTAATAAAGACCTTTGTCTTTCTAAACACATACACTGTGTTTGATTTCATGGGTTTCAGGCAGCTTTCTGCTTCCCTACAACTGCTAAGCAACTCACTCCTGTGCTTTACTTGTGAGAAGAAAATGCACAACTGCAAAGGTAACCACAAATCTCAGACTGCGAAATATACATATAAAAGACATTTCCCACTATTCTAGACTTCAAATTCTTTTCACGTAGGCTATTGAAAGAGATGAAAATGGATAAATGTGTAGCCACCAATGGCGTCTGCCTCTCACTTTATAGAGAGCTACCATTTCATTAAGTTTGAAGTTTTTGAAATAATATAATCATAATGAAAGAAAGGAAATAAAATTCTCAGAAAGTTCTCAAAGGAGTATTAAAAGATGAGATTTGAATAAGACTGATCAAATGTTGGAATGGAAGATGCAGATAGGTCATAAGCCTTTGCTTTTTTGATTGCCCATATTGTCTCGAAACTGTTCAGCAGAACAAAGAGTTCTGTGGATGAAAGACTGGTGTGAAGAAACATGAATGTCAACTTGAGTTCTGAAAGACAGTCTGCTAATGAAATATTCTAAAAGTCATTTTCAAGGTGGTAGAAAGTTCTCACTGATGTGCACCAATGCTTCTGATAAAAAGCATCAAATAGTTATGCAAGTGTTGGCTTTTACGTCTGAGGAAATAAAGCAATGCTTGTATGACTCCAAATGTTGCAGAAACGTATTTAGTTTTTGTACTTTCAGAGGATTAAAAACAATAATTAGGCTGTTTGTTTAGATTCTAGATTAGGCATACAAAATAATTATGCATCAGTTAATTTTCAATATAAGAAAAATAAGATAATATATAGTGGAAACTGAGTAGACTGAAAATAAAGACAGACCCTAAATACATTTTTAGTTCAAGAAAAAAAAGATGCACTATTTGTCTATGCAATACGTATAATCAGTACAATATGAGATAAACAGTAAATAATACATTTGGCTGCTCCTAGTAGGACAGACTTCTGAATCTGACATTGTGTGATATTTAATAGCTTCTTCATAATAGGAGTTCAGAAGAGAGAAAGATCTAAAAGCAGTAAACATATTTCCAACAGTTCTAGGTGAGCAGATCTAATTAAATTTTGGAATATAAAAGACTCTGAAGTAATACTGCCAATTCCCATCTTCCACAGAGATTTTCTTGTGCACTTGAACTAGCTTCTAAAAAACTTGCTTTATCTTTGATTTCTTGTAGGGCCAAATTTTAACAGCACTGAAGTTCATAAAGGGGAGGCCTAATTTATTTTGAGTACCACCTTGGAACCCTTTCTCATTAAACTGCTGAAATAAGATTGTAAGTCTGTAACCTTGGTGTGAGGATGAGTTGTCAGACAGGATGACCAGATTCAGGGAAGACATTAAATACCTGAAAGGAAATTTAAGCAAATTTTTTGCTTTTAGAACAAAATATTGAAGCAAGAAGCAGCGCTGCCTGTAGTTACCTGAACCGCTTAAGTGACTTCTAGGAAGTTCCCTGTATTCACCTGGGGGAGAGCCCAGTTACCCAGTGTTTACATGGCTAAGGCACCACTGCTCTCAGCTATGGCCACTCCTGAGTGGCTTTCAGAAGCAAGGAGCTCAAAGTCATCTGAGGCACTGCAACTTGCTGGTAGATTCAGAAGATGCAGACCAGAAACCAGCAGGAGAAAGTATGCTATAGAATTGAATTTCAACAATCACTTTTTGGTCAAATACAGTCAAAGGAGAGGTGGTTCACACTCAATCCAGTAATTAACACACTCTGCAAGAAGCAAGAGAGTTTCTGTCAGAGTGGCTGATATCCTAGATCTATTATGTTCCAGAAAACCCTAGTGACCAAGCTAAGGCTACTTAAAAAGAGGGGAGGGTCATCCCTACCCCATCCTGCTTAAGTAATTTCACATTGTAGGTAAGAAATCAAGTTTAAACAGATGAGAAAGGAGGTAAATGAAATATGATTCTTAACAGGTGAAGGTAAACAAGATGGTGAGATGTATAACTCCACTGTTACCCTCAGCATATCTCAATGGCTAACTCTGAATAACTGCGAAGTCAGTATCTTTCTTATTTTGCATCCCATTTGAAGTCACCTAGCTCCTGCTGTGCACTTTATAGGGACTTGGTAACCTAAGAAAGAGCTCTGAGCTCCACACAGGCAGCCTCATTTTACTTCTGCCAGTCTTCCTAAAATTTGGCTTTAAGTCTGCAACCCACAGCCATTTTCTTTTGCTTCTATTTTGAGAATGTCATCAATATCTAATACATGTTCTTGTTTGAGTTACAGCATCCGCTTTTATTCCTAGGGTCACTATTCTCCATTAGATTATGGTAGGGCATAGGTTCTTTGTTCCAAAACGATTCAACCAGGTTTCAAAAAGATAATACATATTGTACGCTAATGGAATAAAAAGTCTGTACTTGCTTTTAACACATATCCCTTTGGAAACAGGAAATGACTGGCTGTTATTGGCTGCTCTCCCTTATGATTTAAAAGAACTGTAGGAAGGCTTTGCTGAATGGCCTTTGATTTTCTGTCAATGCAGTTTTGCCAGAATTTTAACCGAGGTCCCATAAGTAAAAGTAAAACATTAATCTGCTCAGTCAGTCAGTCCCTGGATAAACCTTAGAAACTGAAAAAATGTTTACAACAAAGATATTATAACCCTTTGAACACTTAAAAGAATGATAACAAAGCAAGTAATTCTCTATTTAAAACTAGTTGAGATGCAACACTATTGTTCTGAATCTAGATGAACAAATAAAAGCCAAAGATAAGTTACAGTTTATCTTTTAAAGTTACTTAGCCTTTTTCTTAAAATCAGCCCTAAGTGAAATGTTTAACTCTCTTTAAAATTTGTGACACCATCCATCACAATTTTATAGTTAGACACATAATAATGTATAATCTCAGCTTGCTGTCCACTTGTAAAAATGGGAATAGACTTTGAGAAATAAGCAATTTCCCAACAGAAAATTGGAAATTCTGCCAACCAATTCCAGGTGACCTGCCATCAATCAGTGTTAAATTCTCCGGAGCTATTGCTGAAGGGTATTGCCATTACTGACGGGCTTCACCTGGTGACTAATGGTATATAACAAATACATTCAAGAACTATAGAAATCCTAAGAATCTGTAATTGTCAGTTAAATTCCAGCAAAGACCTTCTCAGGTAATTCAGAAAGAAAGTGAGATTTCTATAACCTCGAAACTACTCATTTTTATTATAATGTTTTTTAAAAAGAATCCGAATGACTTGATGCCATGAAACTAAATTAAATCAGAGTGCAAAATACTTATTTGTTGCAGAACGATTTAATGTAAATCTGCTTTGTCATATGCACTGAACATGTGCTAATGTGACAATTACTCTAAACCTGGATTTACATTCAAGTTTCTAGAAAAACTTTCTGTGATTAATAATTATGATTAATGTTTGAAGTGTGCTGTTCCAGGGTAATAGTTTCCTTCATTTGCCTGAGTATATGTTTAGAATTAAGTATTCGAGTGCTTTGGTTACCCATATAAAGCCAGCACAGCTATGAATTACTTTACAGGTGAGAAACATGCTACAGACAAGAAATCTTGGCTGTGTTCCACCAGCACCAGAGAAGCAGAGAGAAATGATGATGGATTTGTTACATGGAGTCTCCAAGACAGGGAAATAGGCTTTTCACAGTTGTCAAAAACAGAATCCATCAAGATTCAAAGCTCTTTGTGAAGTATAGAAACTTTAATTTCCATTTAACTTTCAGATTAAAAAATAAAATAACATTTTTAAAAGTTGTGGGAAGTACTGCTAGGCCCACCCTGGAATCAGATCAGATCAGGAAGTCTCTTGTCCCCTAATGGCCCTTTCAAAGTCACTAATCCTGAATTTAAAGACTCACAGGACTGTCTTTGTCACTATACACAGAGATCCAATGCAACAATTCTGCTTGCCTGATTTCTATGGGGCAACTCACAGGGGTGAAGAAAAGCACATCTATGAATACTGTCAGGACCTGAATTTATAAAACCTACAACAAGATGGGTGTTAGGGGAGCATGAGATAGCAGTACCAGAGTACATCTTTTTTTCTCTAAATAGATCTGCTTCACGATGTGCTATGTTAGGATAATAACTGTGAGTTTCTAAGATAGATACTGCAACATTTTAAGTCATGGTGAAAAGCTGTATTATAGTTCTAATGTCCATAGGACACTGGGCCACTACCAAAAACAATGCAAATCAACAAAAAAGAAGGACAGAAAAATATTTTATACGAATTCAGTATCTGCTTTGTCCAAAAAGGTGGAAGACAATGAGGGGAGAGAATTAGATGTGAGCAGAAAAGAAAAAGTCTTTAAACCCCTGACAATGTTCAAAATAAGAAGCTTCCTCACGCCCTTCACCACAGCTCAGGTAAAATACAGACAGAAGAAGATATCTCTACATAAGAGAGACATCTGGATTTTTCCTGTATGTATGTAACAGTGGAGATTTCATCCCATGTGATACTGATGGTATAGGAGTTCTGGTTTTGTTCGTAACTCATTCTGTGCAGCCTTTATATCCCCTGACCAGCCACCAGCGACAAGAGCTGAACACTTGGATTTTCAAAATTACTGTTAAGAACAGAAAGCTTCCCTCAAGCAGAGCACATGGCTTTTACTCTCAAATGATGTCACCTGATTCATTTAGTCAGGGTTTGCTTGCTGTTGAGCAGGTTAAATGCAGAAAAGTAAATTTTCAGAAGAGCAGCCAATTTCTCAGTAATTACAGGGCTTGCTATGATGGGCTGCAAAGTTGTCATGCACACTCTTTTCTGTTAAAAAACTCCTACTAGTGTGTTTGCACTCACAGGTCAGTGCCAGTGAGAGCAATACTAGGAGCAGGTATTGGTTATGAATATCGGACTGAAGCAATGCTGAGGTCTTCACTTCCAGAGTCAGGAGATGCTCAGCATTTCATAAAATCCTGTGAATGACCAGCTCAACTTTGCAGTGTTTATTAATATTCTCACTGCATTCCTCTGTCAGAGGTGTTACTTAGAGTCATTTTACAGATTAAGTATAAAATGGAGAGGTGCTAAGTGGAAAAAGAATTAGTATCCAAGAGCGGGTTTCAGTCCCTTTGACATACTGAGAAATGATACGTCCCATTCTCTCCATAGCTTGCTGTGCTCTCTCTGAGTGCTTAACATCATTTGTAAAAGAAATCAGCATAGATTTTCAAAGTAGAGACTTAAAATAGCCTTAAATACTTAATGGCAGATTGAAAGATTAAGGAATAAAGTAGAAATATATTGAACAAAATAGCATCTAAGATATTAATTTAATTACCAAGTCTCGTCTAAGGGTTCAGTAACTGATCTGTGGTAGCATGGCCTTCATTTCTCCCTTCAAGTTTAGAACAGAGAAGCAGCAGATGACATGAACTTCTATTATTCTCTAGATACATATCAATGAACACTGTATTGCTGTATTTCATAGAACAATGGTCCTTCAAGTTCAGTGTCTTGTCTCAAGACGTTTTCAGAGAGTACAGTTACTACTGGAACTAACTGAAAAACTTCAAACTGAACATATATTAGATTTAAAATAAGATTTTAATTTGAAACCACACTTTCTGGGATAATTGCTCTTTTTAAAGATTTTAAAGACAATTTAAAAATTATTTCAGTTTGTTGAGTTAAACCCCAGCCTATCAGATACTAACGGAATGGCTCCGTGCCATTAACCAGCCTTAAATATTTTCAGTCTGTTCAGTAACTGCCCATAACATATACTGCATTACTGATGCTTCCAAACGACTTTTTGCAAAACCTGGACTTTGTTTACTTGGATTACTTTAAGGCAAATTAAATACAAGCATTTCTCTCATTACTGTTAAAAAACCCTGACTACTACTACATTTCAACACATTGTAGTTTTCAAAACTATTGAATTCTGACCACGTAAGTTCCATAAGCAAAGGGTGAATTCTCAGTCACCGTAATTGGGTAAGTTCCGCTGATTATGCAGGAATAGCAGGAGTGTAAACCAGAAGATTTTTAAACAGTTCTAAAGAGATTTAGAGCTGTAAGTAAGAGATCTCTATATGACAGGATATGTGCAAGAGATAACCCTAAAAAAGACCTTTCTTCTTATGAATACTTGTACTAAATTCACAGGAACAGCTCAGACAAATGTATTCTGCTGAGCAGGAATAAAAATAGGCCTGTACATGCTGACATCCGAAAGAAGAAATAAGCAGATATTTTCATAACGCAGTGAATTTTTACTGTATTAAAGAGAGTTGCCTTAGAAATCCAAAGACATAGCATTGCTTATGACTAATACTAATTAAAACTGCTCAAGCCTGGAGGTACATGTCCACTTCAAGCTTTATGAGTCTCTTACAAAGCCTATCAGACTTTTCAGGCCTGTCCCACATTGCTCACACACTGTGTACTAGCTCTGCCATCTGTGACGCTTCACAGTCATGACACATAAGAAGGAGAGAATGAGCATTACAGTTCATAAAGAAATATGTGCTGTGGATTGTTTACAGATATAAGCATGTATAGAAAACTACAGGAAATAGGTCTCCTTACACCTGCAGTCTGGGAAGAAAGGCTTTCTATCTGACACTTCTAGAAGTAAATTATTATGGAAATTCTAGGAATATTTTAGCACTACATGGTTATGCAGAATTACGCCATTTCTGTAACATCACAGAAGTTACTGATTAACCTTAGGATATAATAAAGAGTTTAACTGAAATATTTTCTCAGAGTATTACAGTATTCAGTATTAGGGAAATCTAGATTTCCTGAGGGGGGTAAATTCTGACACCCGTAATCATACTAAGTAGAACCTTACTTCATGAGTTGCCTCACTGATTTAGTAGACCTACTCATTGAAGAATTTCTTAAGAGTGGTCTGGAGGCCTGTAAGAAAGCCCCTACTTTTTAATACACAAAGACTGTTTTCCAGGTCCTTCCTCAGCTGACAATTTCCCCATCAAAGACAGAACAGCATTAAAAAAACCTGCAGCATTGCCAGTGTTGAAAGAAGTGATTCTGTTGTTTTAAACACAAATATTGAGATGTGGTTATGCACTTTGCGAGGCAGACATTTCCCTTCCTTGAAAAATGCAGAAGAGCAAAAACAGAAGTAGTTTTGATAAATGCTGTTATTCTCAAAGGAAAATTAGGAATTAGAATGTTATTAAATGAAGCTACTTTATATCCTTTTTGAGTTGTTATTTCTTCAACAATGGAAACTGCCTTTGGGAAGATGACAGATTCTTATCCCATGAGTGTGTTAAATGCTTCAATTCTGTCCTTGTGAGTAGACTGAGGCAATGAACACCAGAGCCGTAGCAGTCCGCTGGCCTGCTGCTTCTGTAGTAAGCTTCTGCCAAGCCATTAAAATAAAGAAGCAAACAGCTCTACCATTCTTCACACACAGAATCAGTAAAATTTCATATTCAAAAAATGTTTAAAAGTGTACATTCTAACCACAAATATGCTTTTTGGTAATTTCTGTGTTCTGGATATACTAGTAACTTTGGCCCAACTTTCTTCTCACACCACTGCTATCAGTGTCACTGCGGCTTATTTCCAATGTGCTAAATCCAGACAAGATTATATGAAGCTGTCTCATTTATTTAAACTGGACCCTCCCAGCATAAGGATACCACCAGTCTGTTGACTGTGCATGTGGTACCTTCAACATTCTGAAAAAGTAACTGCAATTACAAGCAATCAGGAGTAAAGAGCACAGTGTCTGTTTTGGACTGCAACTAGTAATACTGTTTAACAGAGACAAGCTAATTTGGACAAACTTACAGTAAAAGGGCACATAGTCATGATGGGAGAAGAAATATAGAAGAAAGTCAAGACAGCATAGTGTGAACAGCACTGTTTTGAGATTTAAATACCAGCGGTTTTAGGAGTTATTCACTCAAATAATGAACAGAATAGAAGGTTAAAGAAGCGAGAGGTGTTATCTAACCCATAACAGCATGGCTTACTTCATAACGGCCTCCACTGCAGTCTTTCGTTGAGCTACTTTCTATTCTCCCCGAGTAGGAGCTGTAGAATATTTTGTAAAGTTGTATCGTTTGAAGTCCAGAAAATAATCAGTGAAGCAAGATGCATCTCCCTTAGAAAGAGGAATTACACTCACCCCATGCTCCATGAAGCCATCAAGCTCATGGCTGAGCAACACATTGCAGAGTTGAATATAATGAGGCTGCTGTATAATGTCACATTACAAAAAAACTGTGCAACTCCATAAAAAAAAATCCCACTGCATTCTGATAAGACAGTTCCCTTTCCCTCTACTAAAAAAAGGTTCAGAAGAAAACTAGGAAATGGATTCAGGCATAGCAATCTCATGTTAATTAGCCAGTTTTTCAGTCAAAATATATGCAGTGAAACACTCAACTGAGATTCTTTAGAGATTATCCGAAATTAAGTATACGATTTGCACATGCTGTTATAAACTGATCTTTCTTCACTATAAATTAAGACAGCCATGGAGAGCAAAATCAAGGTTATTTGCTAAAATGTTATTTGTATAAGTGACCATTAATTAACTCTTCATTTGCAATTTCATTAGTTGACTGCAACTCTTTAGCCTTGAAAAACTCTATTATAAGAGGAATTCAATCTAACTTCTAAACGGTTAACCTCCAAAATGGATGTTGAGTCTAATTATTCATACATAATCCCAAATTTGGGGCATCCTTGATTATCCCAAACTTGAATAGATGTAAGTGCAACGATGAAACAGGCCTTAGACTTCTTCCAGGCCTTATATGTCTGAAACATTTGGAGGCTTACCTTAAGAATAACCATACAAGGAGGCAATAAAAATCAGTTGCTCGGTAGACTGCAATAAATACGTAGTAAGCAAGAGTAAGTAAGAGAAATCCTCCGCATGTCTCTTAAGAGATGACCCTGATAGCAAGAGCCATTTTCCTGTGCAGAAATCACTTCCTCATTTGCAATTTATGTTTGGTCATTTTTTCTTCTCCTTTATTTGAAAATTGAAATTTGAAATTATTTGAAATTTCATCATCTTTTACATCCTGCATTTTCAGGGGAAGGAAAAAAAACCTGAACAACCAGAATATACTCCTGCAGCACTGAAGAGAGAAGCTGGCTACCTCACAGTCATCTACATCTGAGAAGGTTCACACAGTGCTTTCCCAGGGCCACATCACAGATGTTGTCTTCCTACATGGTGGCTTCCTGGTACAGGTACAAACACAGTCTGTTATTGATCTACATCCCATTCTGTATCAGGCAAGAAGATATAGTTTGTTCTGTGTCCTAACAGGCACCAGGCGGTGCACTGTGAAAGGCAAGTGTTGATATGAAATTTTTAAGAGAGTTCTCATAATGAAGCAGTACTAGAGACACAGATCTTCTAATCAGGCATTTAGTAATTTTGCTTTGTGGCTTGGAAAATGTCTTTCATTTAAATTCACCTCCTAGGAGCTGTGTGTCAGGCAATTATTCTCTACCAGAAGACTTCAAAGTCCAAGCAAATTAAATGGCCTCTGTTCTTAAACTAATGCTGCCCTCAAAGCATCATTACTGTTGATAAGAAATAGCAAACCTGAAGGCACAAAGATTTCTGCTCTCTCCTATGAATACACATGTAATTCCTATTAATATTATTGACAATCAGGTGTGCATATTTACAGATCTGATGTAGAGTTTCTCTGGAAGAGAAACACAAGTGAATACTCATAATTTGGACAGAACAACATTGAAAAGGAGAACTGAGTTCAGTTTCCAGAACACTGAGACTTCTGAATTAATTTGATTAAAAATATGATGGCTTATGTTAGTTCCAAATCTGCCCAGATATTAGCTAGGTAGAATGAAGTTTTGTCAGGAATAGACTCCAGGGGAAGAAGAACAACCTTGCAAGACAAGGCACCAGTGAGCATTTGTCTTCCTTTGAATTACTACTAGGTTAATGTTCTTGTGAAGTACAGTAAACCCCCATGTGTTGCTGAATTTTAGTCTTAGGTTGCCTCTTCACTGAAATAGAAAGTAAATGGTTGGTTTTCACATCAGATATTCAAAAAACTTATGGTCATTTACTATCAGTTGGAACCACTGCCCAAAATACAGGCCATCTGGAAGCCTATAGACAGGTTTGATATACAAAATGTACAGAAGTAGTTTGGGAATGATAGGGTGGCAGTACAACTTTGCAAAGAAGAACCATAGCCCATAGAGAAGCAGCCCAGCCCTGAAAAAAAGCACATGCAGCAAGCATCAAAAAAGAGGTGAAGACAAGTTCTTAACAAGTTGGGTACATTTTCAAAGTGCTGCAAGGGAAATCAGGCACAGAAATCCTTTCAAACAGAACAGATTCTTTAGACAGACATTCTGAAATCCTTGAATTAGAAACTATTCATGTAAGTACCGTCTCTGGCAATATCATTCCAGTTAAAGAAGAGTCAAAAGAAAACTATGTCCAGGTTTACTTGAGAGACTGCAGAATTTCTGGGCCATTTGCTAGTAAAACAGATCTATGCCGATAGAAAGCCAGCAACAGAATTCCATCTTCTCGTCCAGTACAGTCTATTTTGCTAAAACACTACTTAAAAATGACAGTGTTTCCTCTGATCCCATAAAGAATCAATGCCATTATTGGACAGGCTTTCAACACTGTAACACTGTGCTACTGCCATCCTTTCTCAGCTGGGTTCACAAAAGCAATATGCTTGCAGCAGTTGCCACTGAGAACACACAAGTTGTTGGTTGCCATGCAGTTTAGTAAATCTCTCTTCTCACATTTATTTCACCATTATTTCTATGCCCATTCTGCATATCTATTCAGCAATGACATAATCTAGGTTGTGCAGTACTGCAGTCACTGTGGCTATAAAAACCTACAATTGGTTAGACAGCGTAACAGTTTTGCCTCAGTAAAATTTTACTTCACTGCTCCCTGGAGGGCAGGATTTATGCTTTTTTTTTAGTTTGTAAATTGTTTGCATTCTCAACAAAAGGTATGCAACCACAATTTGGCATAGTCAGTTTACAGGCATTGTCACCTAGTTATAATATCTGGATTAAAGTTTTCCAATTCAACTATCTAGATATCTAGGTATCATTTCAGCTCCACTAAGTAGCACAATTTATACTGTAATGTCACTAAACTGAAGAAGGTAAGACAAAAGACGAACATGAAGATACGTAAACACTATTTTCAAAGGCAACTTAAGATAACATTGCCAAAAGCTGCTCAGTGATCAGAGATCTAGAAAACATAACCTGTGAAGAAAGACTGAAAGAAGGGTTAAGTCTAGCGAAAAAGGACATTGAAAACCAGCAACACAGAAACTGTCTTGAAACACACGAAGAAACATTTTATGAGGAAAAAGAGACAGTTATTCTCCACATGCACTCTGAACAGGACAATAAACAATGGGCTTAAACTGCAACAAAGAGGGAGGAGGACAATACCACTCTCACAAAAGGCAAGGTAAACTACTAGCATGGACTGCATGGAGAAGCAGTACAGCCTCTAGCACTGTACATTTGAGAAGAAATTAGACAAACTATTGCCAGTGTTTAGACAGAGCTGATCCTACATGGGGATGGGGGCAATGCACCACATGACCACTTCAGGCTCCTTCTGTACCTACTTTCTATTATGTTACCGTTTCCCACTATTAGTTCCCAAGCTCCACATTTCCAAAGATAGAGGCATGTGTAGAGCAGAATAATGGAAGGGAGGTCAGTTGGCCCTTTAGAAATTCTTCTTTTTACTTATCTTTATTTACTGGCACTTAAAAGCTTTCGAAACCATCTAGAAGTGTCCAGATTAAAAGCAGGCTCCCAGTCAGCTTAGTAGCACTGAAAATCTTATGCAAAGTGACTATTCCAAGTGTACACAAAAAGCATCTAATAATGGTACTTGGGTAGTGTCCTAACTATAGGAGAGGTCAAAGTGAACTGAATAGAGCTGTTCATGTTATTAAAGTTAACAGCAACAGAAACACTTCACTAAATGGGGAGCTTACTGCTAGAGTTGTATCCAGAATGAAAGCAATTTCAGCCTTGAATACTGATACTGTGTTTTTCTTCAAAAAAGCCAGTATAAGATATAGATATAGGCAAATAGATGCAAAAAACCTGTTCAAATATTTTCTGAAAGCACCTTTTTTGTGCAGTATGCCAGAATCCGCTCCTGAGCATGTGTTTTATAAAGGATATTATACATCATAAATTTAAGTTAACTACTGTAAGAGACTAGAATGAAAATTCTGCAGGGCAGGTTATCTGCCTGTTATACTTCCACAGCAGCTACTGTAGGAGACTAGGTACTGGAGTAGCTAAAATTTGGGCCAGATAGCAGTTTTTATGCTCCTACAGTACTTTTGCCTCATGAAGATCCTTACATGCCTTCATGATATTCAGTGAAGTTCATCTATTTCAAGCCAATGCAATATCAAGTACTCAGTCACCAATTCCAATTAAATCTCTGCTTAAAACCGACTCTTTCCACTCATTTTCCCTTCTTCTTGCTCTTTCTTTCATTACTACACTTACAAACAGAAAATAAACTGTTCATTGCTATTGAACCAAACTCTTGTAAACACAGTGACATTGCAGCAGTATCTGTGAACAATTTAAGAAGATACTTAATATATTTCACTGCATGTAATGCCATGGAGCCTTGACATTTAGATATTAGTGTAATGCAAATATTAAACAATAATACATAACTGTGATTGAAATTGAAACACCGAACAGTGCATTACACAAATGCAAAAAGCAAAGAAAAGGTGGTTTAGGTAGTAAACAAGGACACCGGAAAATCTATCAGGAGTCAAAGATGAGTATACTTAGAGCCATAAAATTACCTTGTGTCAAAACTAATTGAGGGAAGCAGCTCGTCACTAATGCAGTTGTGCTTTAATAATCGAGGTGGCATCTATATGAGCCTGTGAGAAAGGCAGCTCTAAAAGACATAAATGAAAACTTTTGAAGAGATTGCGTTTATTTTCTCAGCTATTTGTGTTGTGCATCAAGCTGAAATAATTGGACGCATCGTTTCAAAACATACAGTTTCTGCTTGAGTGGGTAGCAGGACCTCCTGTAGCTCAGGGTAACCCACAGTCTGTTCTGGGGACCTTCAAAATTCACCAGGTGGTCCCCTGAGAAGCAACCCATGTCATCTGATCGCCTAGCTCTTTTCTACTCCAAATTTATACAGTCTGTCAAGGTTTTCAATGTGAAAATCATTTAGATGTTGTCTTGTTTTGCATTTCCTACTTTAAAATGTTCCAGAAATGAATCCACTATCTCTGAATAGAGAATCGGTCTAAGAATTGGCAACAACTTCATTTTGACTTATATTAAGGGCTTATCAAGTAAAAAGGACTGGAACAAAGAAGAATAAAATATTTTATTTCCCCACCCTCCACCTAGTCTGAATGACAGTCCTTTTGAGGTCAGTATTGCTTAAGCCTGTAAAATGAAAGTGCTACGAATCACAATCAAATAACTGTCAGGCGCCTTATTAAATTTCATTCAATTCCACACAAAATCTTAAGGGACCATTGCTATCTTCCAATTTAGACAAAGATTAAATAAAAGCTGATCAAAGATTTATAGAATTCTAAAGTGATACTAAACACAATGTGCTATGCCTGGAAAGCTTTCTCTGGTACAATGGAGTTGGAAGCGGCCTGCTTTAATGGTTTTATTTAAGCACTGCTTTTCATTGGAGGAGAAAATTAGCAGTTTACAACCACCTCACCTAATTAAAATCTCATAATTCACAGTCTAAATCAAGTTTACACCGACAGTCAGATTATTATTGTTGGCCAGACAGTATAAAAATCAGTAACAACCGCAACAAAAGAGGGAACACTACCTTTTTTTTTTTTTTTTAATTTAGAAAAAAGTCCAAACTTCACTTTTGGTGGTTTTTCAGACTAGCAATTTTCAGTCTACCTGCTGTCAAAGAAATGTACAGGTAAGCTAAGAAGGTTTCCTAAGTTCAGGTAGTAGCAGTAGTTACCAGAATGTCTATTTGTACCACATGCAATCATTACCCCACTGTATCAAAAACATGAACAGGACATACAGGGAAGAAAAAGCAGCAATGAGAACAGAAAGGTGCACTAACATGGAGAAGTTGCTTCATATTTTCTCTTCTTGCTGTGGAAGGAAAGAACACCTCAATAGGAAAAGTCACAAGCAGATAAGAGTCTGCCTCATGCACTTAGAGAGAGAACTCTTAAAATTGTGCTTATTTGTTTTCAAGGCAACTATGTTCGTTATAAACTGAGTACTTTATAAAGTTTTCCAGTGTGCATCTACAACAGAAATCTTACTTCTTTAAGAAAGATTTCAGCCTAAGGCTTAGCAAGAAACTTATGACTCTGAACATAAATTCTGAATTCTTCTGTGGTAGAATCTCTTGAGAGTCAATATACAATTATAGCAGACATCCTGATTTCTGAAAAGGTTTCAATGATATGTAACTCCGATAATATTTACATCATTTTGTCTATCTGGTTTGCTTTCTTCTACTGGTGCTCTTTGCAACCTTATCTGAATACCCATAGAACCCTTTGTCAGTGAGGTGATGCTGACTCCTTTGCTACCGGTGACTAAGTGTGCCCTAGAAATGTAGTTCTATATTTACTGAAAAATTAAACATAGGACAAAGACGCAAAACTCAGATCCTCCCATAACTTCTTGACATTAGTACAGCCTCAGTGACCTCAGCCAGATGTGAAAGCAAAGCCAAAATTTGCAGCACAAATGCCAAACAGCAGCACTTGTGACTTGTAGCTACAAGTTGTGCTATTTCAAAATCACTTCCAGACTCCAAAAGGAATATAAAGCAAGATACCAACTAAGCCATCTTTCTGTTAGCAGTCCATGTGGTTTGCCATATTTCTAAATACACTTGGCACAAAATCATAAGGAGTACTGTCAATGACAGTGTTTATACTTGTAGTTCATGTATAAAGTTATTCTGTTATCTATACATGGTAAACCTAAACCAGGCTCCTGTGAAGGCTATTCATAAATGTCAGCCACATGGAAAAAGACAATAAAATGTTTTACAATAAGCATGTTTACTTCTAACTAACAAGTTCAAACTGACAACCTTTCACCTCTAACCAGTAATATCACAGGTAATTAAGCCAATACCCTTTTGCCATGCACTTTAAAAGGAAGATGTGAACTGAAACTTAACAAGAATCATTGCCTGCTGATCACAACTACAGTGTTGGTATGCCTAACAAATTTTGACGCTACTTAAAATATATGATTTGGGATGAATTCTGAAGGGGCAAGGTAGCTGTATAGAGAGATGGATTAAACAGCAGTTAACAGGCTTTCTTGTGCATCATTTCAAATAATCACTTTGGTCATTTTTTTTTAGGATTAGCAGAGATCAAGATTCAAGATCTGCAGATTAAAAAAATAAAGTAGCATAAATGAACTGAAGTGAAAAACACATTGCAGGCCATTAATTTATCTGCAAAAGATTTTCTTTCCATTCTCCCCTTAATGCAGGATCTTCTTACTAATACTAAACACCTGAATTGTAAGTACTTCTGAAATATGTTAATTTCCAAATGTCAGTGCCACAGAAACCTCTCTGGGAGCTTCTCTGATGGGGCTTGTGTCTGAGGAAGGAGCTCCATCTGAATTCAGTACACTAGGATGGTTTAATATTCCTTTTTTGGAAACAAGTAGAGATTAATAGAAATGAGACAAAAATTGGGAAATCCCATCTTCCAACTTCCATTGTTAAGAGCCATCTTACAAGCCAGAGAAAAACAAATACAACAACCAAACTCTCACAAAACCCAGGACATACATATGGTGGGAATTTGGGTGAAAAATGTACATGCCATACTTTTCCTTCTTCTGGGGAATGAGGGATGAAATTCCGCTATCTAGGCCTGACACAGGCAGTGCTTTTTCTCATCATCCATTTTTGTCTGTGAGAAAAGAGTTAGAAGACTCCTAAATTTTCCCTTCTACTGTCTCTTGGCCTTGGGTGATAGGAGGCCTGTTACTGCCCAAAACCAGGAAAAAGACACACAGAAATTGTAATTTATATTACAGAGAAGAAAAGCCTATCCTTAATCCAGCACTCGGTGGCCACAGAGAAACAATACACAGAGAAAAATCCTGCTTCTCTTGTTCATCTGGCACCCTTCCCAAGGAAGCTGCCCCTCCTATACCTCAGTGTCACCCACCTCATTCCTTGTGTATTCTTTTATAACATACAGACTCGGATGGGTGAGCTGGCAGAGGAGGGACCAGGGATACAATAGGAAAGGTAGGTGAATTCTACTTTGGCCTAATTCAGAGGCAATATATAATGCATTTGCTCTCAGCAGTCTCACTGGTCATCAATCCTTCTGTTCTTTTACTGTTACTAGTGCTGTTCCTTTCAAAGAAACACTATTTTACCACATGATTTCCCAGTTCTTACCTTGACTCCGGAAACACCATTCAGCAAAACCCCACCTTGAAACCTTTACCCATTTTTGAAGTTTAACCCTATTTTACAGACATTAATCTGAGTTTCTGGAACTTTGAGATGGCAGTGCTGGGAACCTACTGAAGAGGGCCAAATTAGTTTGAAAATTGCCTCTTGGTCTAACATCTGGACAGGCAGGATTTATCACAGTTACACTGTAGGGGTCAAACTCCGATGGAGCAATCTTTCTTTGTTTCATCAACAACGCCCACTATTAGATGAGCATATACCTTGAAATTAAGCCAATGGAACCTGCGTGGAAAACTTGGTATTAACTCTTTAGACAAATTAAAAGCCAGGTACCTGATGAAATTACCCATGTTCTCAAACTGTGCTGTTTCACAGCTACTAAATTTCTGAGCTCACATAAACAACTTCTATTTCTCTTCACTTCGGGAATATAAAAAAAAAAGAAACATTTAATATTTTTTTGTGCTGGTTTTGTATTTAGAACTAAGAACTGACAGGAAAAAATCTGAAATGGAAATTAAAGTGCATAAACAACACATTCATGTCCATTAGGAAAATAAATTTAGTCCTGAAACCTTTACAGGACAACATATTTGATAAAAGGCTTATACAAAAAAGAAATATTTTGTGATTTTTTTGTCCAAAGCTATTTGAAGGATGAAAACTATAGTGTAAAAAATGTATGATACATTTCTGTAATTTTTGACAAATAAGACAGAATTTATTGAACTACTTCAAAATAATAGCATATGTATTGCAGAAGAAAGCCTTAGTTGGGCTTAAACATACTGACATTGCTTTCTTGCTTTCTCTTGTTTGTAAGCGAAGTAGAATAACATACTTGTTTATTTAATTATTTATAATCAACAAAAGCAGTTGTACAAACAGACTCACTCTGTAAAATCAAAGTAGCCTCATTTTTAAAGCAGGCTCTTACATCTTCTAGCAACCAGTTTGAGATCTGTGCAGGGGCCTGCTTTTCAGCAAATGCTGAGTACTAAACATGATTGAGCTATTTTATTTGTTTCCTATTTTGAAAAGATAACTTCATATGATAGCTTAGCAATTATTTTCAAATTGAACTTCTGTTCTCCAAATATTTTGCTTTATGCATATAATCTTGCATCAACTTTTCTGCTACCTGTGGCACTTATTTCAAACTGAAGTCCTTCTTTCCACAGGAAAGCAAAACTTTTGAATCCCTATTGACAAACTAAGAGCTTATGCACAACATAAAAAATTCCAAAGAATTAAAGAAAGTTTAACAGAAAATGGCATCTATAAAGGACAAAGAAGCCAAGACAGTGTCTTGGTAGCTAAAACATGTGACAGACCCACGGGCAGCTTCAAAGCTGCTACAATGATGCATCTGCCAAGCAGCCAGCTGCTCCTGCTAGACAATCTTCTTTGTGACTTGGCATCCAGGTCTTGCGCTTGTCACTCAAAAGCAACAGAAAGAGTCACAGGATACCGCATGGTAGCTGCCCCTTCATACAACATATAACAACCGTAAAAATCCCTGTGGAGATAGTGCGTGGTGTGGGAAGCGACACTTTTGCTCTAAAATGTTGATGCAGTCATTCGCAGGGGGGAAATGCAAACTGAAAAATAAATTTATCTTGTCCTCCTGATAAAGTAGAACTCAGAAAAGCTCCTGTGGCATAAAGAAGTACTATTTTCACTATTTTGAAGACAACTAAGGCACCAAAGATTAGATGGCTCAGGAAAGGTCACAGAGGGTGTCTGTAAGAGTAAGGATTCAAGTGTGTCTCCCCAGAAAGAAGCCTGACATGGTACTTAATAGATCATCTCTTCTCTCCTACAAAGGATAGATCATTTCTAGGTATAGCAAGAGGTT
Organism: Opisthocomus hoazin; assembly: GCF_030867145.1. Lineage (NCBI taxonomy): Eukaryota > Metazoa > Chordata > Aves > Opisthocomiformes > Opisthocomidae > Opisthocomus > Opisthocomus hoazin. The sequence goes on from NC_134425.1 coordinate 9,915,141, forward strand.
TGCCATACAGCAACCATCAGGAGTGAAACCATTACACGTAAGTTAAATTACAGTTGCACAGAATCTCCTCTTAAAGCTCTTTCACAGTTTTAACAAAGGATCATGTTATTTCCTAGATATTTTACGCCATTCTATTCAATATTACAGCAGAGTAGAGTAGAGTAGAGTAGAGTAGCCTTCTTTTGATTGCTTCAGTCTCTTCAGACTTTTATATGAATTATTATTTGTACGGGTTCCTTGGAAGTGAATAAATTGCTGTTCAATCCTCTGTAAACTTAAAAGCAGCAGGCAACATCACAATGGAAACATTTGGCATTGGGGCTACAGCATGAGTAGCTAGGTTAAAAGCTCCTGGAGCAGTGATCTGAAAGTCTCAGATTCATGCCCAGCCAGGTTCACTCCCTGACAAGAAGTTATGAGGTGAACAGAATCATAGAATCATAGAAAGTTTTGGGTCGGAAGGGACCCCTAGAGGTCATCTAGTCCAACCCCCCTGCAGCGAGCAGGAACACCACTAACTAGATCAGGTTGCTCAGAGCCCTGTCCAACCTGGCCTTGAATGTTTCCAGGGAACACCACCTACTCCCTCTTGCAGCTGTTACTGTCCTAGCACTCACTTCATATACATTCACTCAGCTAGTTCCTGTGTCTAGAGGGCAGCCTGGCATCAGCTTCTTTGAAGTATTCACATATTATAACATATCCAGGAATATGGCAACATTTAACAAGACAGACGATTACAAGATAGTGAGAGCCATGCATTATGGATTAAAGTGTAGAGCAAAAAGTTTCTGGAACATTAGTGTTCCAGAAATATTAACTATAAACTCATGTGAAGTACTGAAAATCATCACATTTAGTGATATTCTATGTTCTTTCAGTGGAAAACTGAAAACAAAATAGCAGAGAAACATATCCCAGTTGCAGGAACAAATTCTATATTTATAATTATTTATTAGGATTTTCTGAAAAGACAGTGTGCTAATAATTGCACATAGTTATGAAAGCTCATATTTTGTTTTAAGACAGTCTTACTTATCTTGCATTAATTTGTAGGAACCGCAATCAAGGACCTTCAGCTTGTATAAAGCTCCAAAACTAAAGAAAACATGAGAAGAGAGATGATGTTCAAAAATACAATAACATCTTCATTGTCTTTGTTGTGTCACCAGAGGATTCCATAAAAAGATGAAGTCAAACTGAAAATTATTTTTCTTCTAAAATACATGCACAGGAAATATTTCTTCTGATATATGACTGATTAAATATTGCAGCAGTCTCAGAAATACTGAGAATTCCACTGGAAAACAGAGAAAAGACATCACCTAGGAGGCCGACAGTTCTGACCAGCTGAGTTGTTCAGGTTGCTAGGTCCTCAAGTTAGCTACGTCAAGATGCCATATAGAAGATAAATCCTACTGAGCTGTCCTGTTGCTACAGCCAAAGCAAATCTCAAAGGAAGCTTCTCTATGATAGAGATTTCCCTGCTGTGGAATCCACCTCTGCTACTACAGCTAAAAAGAAGTGTTAGAGAAATAGGACACCTGGCTTATTTCAAGCTTGCATGATCTCATTGCCATAAGATGCTTCCTTAGTAGATGCTACTTGTTACATCTTTAGACAGTGCAGAGAGGATGCACAAAAAAGCCTCAAATATTTACATTTCACAAGTACACCACGCTGTTAGTGAAAAATAAGATGCTACAGCTGAAGATACAGCTCTAAAGCACAACAACAGAACTGAATTATGATCTTCAGTATGAGAAGAAGCAACAGGTAAGGCAACAGGTCAAATTAAGTTAAGAAGGATAGAAGACTGAAGTAACAACCAAAAGGGATCCCACTCTTGTATTATAGCATTTTCTACTCTTTGGGAGTTCTGCTATAGGGCTTGAATGAAATTACATAGACCAATAGATGAGGCACTGTGCATTTCAGTCATGGATAAGGATGCTGCAGTAATGAGGATGTGTGGAGAATCTATTTATGTTCCGAGGCCTGAATTTATGGGAAGTTGTTACATACATTGAAATCATGGAGGGGAAGTAGTAATAAAAAAATGCTACGACTGCCACAAAAAGCTTGCAAGAAGGGCAAATAAGCCCCTCTGGAAGTTACTCAGATTAAGTTCTCCTCATTTTGGGGAATAACTACTTGTTAACAAATAAAACTTATTTGTTATTATGACTACACTAGTTTGTTGCTCTGCTTTGCAAATTTCCTGATCTCTCTTGACTTTTCAGTTCTGAAATACAGAGTCAGGAACTAACATGATTAAACTGTGTAATCTGTTTATTCAGATCGTATGCTGAGAAGTATCTTATTTTCATATACTGTAAAGTGATTCCAACAAAGCCACTAAACAAAAAATGAGCTCTCAGGTAAACAAAAACAAACCTTACCTTCTCTTCACACCTGCCCGCAGCCTCAACTCTCCGTCAATAAACTGCCATACAAAAATTCACCTATCTAATTACCTTTGGCACTTAAATCCTATCATCATAAAGGCAGGTGAATTCTTAAAAGCACCTTTGACATGTAAACGCTACAGCTCAACAGGACTGTGATATACATGTTTATGGCTTAATAAAAGAAATTTGCCTGAGATAGTCCTTACCCTCAGCATTTGACTTCTTCATAATCTGCTTCCCAAGATCAGTATAATGAAATATGTTTGCGTTATTTCATGGCGCTAAGCCTGCTTATACCGGCTAAAGATCTGGTTCAATTTGCCTATGCAGCTACCTCACATTTTATCCACCTTTTAGATGGACAAAAGATGTCCTGCATGAGAAAAAGTATATCCAATCCAATCCAATGCAATCCACCAACACTGTCAATATTGGTTACAGCTTACTAATTAACTTGTGAAAAGTGAATGAGCTGATTAGCAGGGCACACTAAATACAATATCATTGGTCGGTCAATCAGTGCTGCTTTCCACTATGTGAATGAGTAATTCCCACACATTCCAGGTCACTGTCAACCTCTCAAGCTTTCCATTGGACTACCCTGTCCTCTCACCAAATCTAAAACTGAAAATATTAACAGCATGACCTGCTTCAACTTACTACTTGTACTCCCACAGATCCCCAGCAGTTACATTCCGGCAAACACTGAAACAGCCTCAGTTGCTTCAGACTGGTTTCTGGTTTCGGTTCCCTTCACTGAGAACAGCAAATGAGACCATAATTTGTCCACGTCCCAAGAGAGCTCAGAAGTTGTTCCAACAGATATCCCCATTTGGGGAAGTATTTATTGAAGTATAAAACTTGTAGCCATACAGAAACCCTGCCACAGGCACAACTGACCTAAGGAAACTGCTGTAAGTGATCCTAACCTTTGATGACTGGCAGAGCCCCAAGACATTCTGAGTGTGGTAAAGTAAATTTAAAATTATTGACAACAGGCTCACTATTCCTGCTTACCTTTCACGGATTCCTCCAATCAGTCTGCTGAGCCCCAGCATGCTGCCAGACCACAGGCCACAAACCATTCTGCAGATATGTAACTCTAGAAACAATAGTACAATACAATACAATAGGCAACCCCCAAAGAATATGCTCAAATATGCTTTCACTACAAGGTCCACTGCTCTATTTTCAGCTCATTTACTTTAGTGCTTAAAGCCTTACAGGAACGTCTCAGCTCTTTAAAGACTGTGATAGGTGAAAGTGTAAACACTGGCTTTCAGTCATGGCCCTTACATTTTCACTGATAGCATGTAACTGTTTATGGTACCTTTTAAATACTAAAATAACAACACATACTCAGCTGGAGACAAGGGAAAAAGACAAAAATGCTCATGGTGCTTATGAGTCTTGTCATTCTCCGATTTTACTTTGGCTAATATCAATCCTTAATGCCTGTGCCATGCAAAATCTCCTGCCACATCTGCATTCAGACACCACAAGTAATATTTTGGAAATTAGACTTTTCCATTAGTTTAGATAATATCATCAAATTCAGCGGGAGAGAATGACTGATCCATATAAATACTGACTGGAACAAGAGTGCATGATGAAGCATCTCTTATTGATTAGTAGATTTGCTCTTGTGTATGGTATTTCACAACATCCTTAATCAAGCCTTCTCTGAAAGATTCCAGTGAGATTTAAAGAAATTCTCGATTTTGATAAATAGGCTTGCCAAGCAAGGTTAGACTTGCAATATTTTTAACCATCAGCTGGGCCTTACATTCTTGTTTCAGACACAGACATAAGTTCTAACCTGTAATACAAAACAAACAAACCCCACATATACTCCTAGAGAAATTATGTATTTTGCTATGAAAGAGTTGGCATTCTGCTTTGAAAAAAAGCTGTTACCAGCATAAGAGGTGATCTCACTCTGCTCTTTGTAGCCTGCTCTTCACAAATCTATGTCTTTGTGTGACATAGCAGAGAAGTATGTACCTCTGCAGTAAATACAGGCATTGGAAGTCATCTAAAATGCACTTTCCAACATGATGCCTTGTTTTGACTGCCATTTTAAAATTTCCACATAATATCAAAATGCACTGAATCACTGGGAAAACCAAAGAGAAAAGCTTGAGACACCTCTTCTCCACAAAGCACAATGAAATAAGGGAAATGAAATGTCTTTCAGTGGAGGTGAGAAGATAGCAGGAAAACATGCTTCTGTGCACTTTGCATAAAATAGCAATGAGGCTTCATTCAGTCATTCCTGTCTTCCTAAGTTTTTCCACCTGCAGGACATCCACCAAAAGCATTTTTCCCACAATGTTGTCTACTAGAGCAAATACCAGTTTAGAGACACAAGAATGCTTAGTTGCATTAGTACACAGAGAATTAGTTGCTAATGATGATTACAATTTGTGTAAATGATCAATTAGCAGTATACAGATGTCAAATGTCTGGCAGAACCTGCAAGCAGATACTTCAAGTATGCAATCTGTTTTCCTTCTACTGTAGCCATCATATAGGAGATAACTGCACTGATGCTGGTACATAAACTTCAAACCTTTCCAATATGCAACTTTAGGATTAAACACACATTATTTCAAATGCTTCAGTGAAAAAATATTATCTTCAAGTACATAGCTGCTGTTTTTCAAAGACAATTTTTTACTTTCACAAATAATATTTGGATTCGTTGGAGGCAAGCAAGACTTCAGTACAGAATGGCAATAAAATACCATCACTTCTTTTGTCCATAAGAGACCTTTCATGTGGAACACCAAAAATGAGCATTATCTTCTAATACCTACCAGAGGATTTCAGCCAGCCCAAGTAAAAAGAATAAGCACCGCATCACTGGTATATTACATTTTTAAAGTATGAATCTCCTTTTGATTTAGAACTGATATCCACTTCATGCTTTTATCCACTCATTCTGCAGGTCTATGCTAAGCACAGATCATGTAGGCTCGACAAAGCACTGAAATGAAGCAGTGCTCAAAATAATGGGAATGCTTCTTCTGAAGTTAGAGACTTGATTTATTAGAAATGGTTCAAACATTTTTCCTAATTAATGAGAGCAAAGTGCCTAACAAAACTAGAAAAATGTCTCTAGTTTGTACTCCACTGAGACTAATACTCATCCTTCAGACTTCAAAGGGCAAAGTTGGGTAGGAGGAAAGAGGGAACTCTGGTTTTAGTCATACAACATTAAAAAGGGCCATTTAATGTTAGTATGTGAGCCATGGCTGATGAACAAGTTCTATGTTTTTTAACCTCAATAGTAAATAAATCTTCAAGTTGAGTTGAAAAATCTTGCTATTATCTCATACCCATACTTCTCTTCACATCCTAAGAGTCAGACAAATTTAGAAATATACGCAAATATTTTTCCTAGCACTGCAAGGAAGTTGTGTTTCTATTTTCTGACAAATAAAATGAGTTACAAAGTCAGGATGCATCTCTGGAAGTGAATCTAAATCAGGGTTAGGTATCTAACTGTGGGAGTCACATTGACAACCTTTAGCTTTCTAAAACATCTATGTCTAAAGTAGACACCTTGAAATGTAGAATTACTTCACAGGTAGCAATCTTAGGATATGTTTAAGCACAACACACATCTGATGGTTTTCACTTCTCTCGTTCTAGCCTTATTTGCTGCATTAAGCTACATACCCATTCAGTGTACTGCTTCTGCCAAAGCCAGTTCAGGCCTACCTCACTCTGTATATTTGTCAGGGTTGTGCATTGTATTCCAGGAGCCAACAAAACACCGAAATCCCTCTGGAGAACTGGCTCAGAATGATTTGCCAACAGGTGTGACCCATGTCGTTGTCAGTGCCAGAATTAGGGTTTCAGGAGACCTGACTTCTAGTCCAAAGCACAAAAATTAGTCTTGCTAGAGATATCTAATGCTCAAAAAGATGTAGAATCCTTCATCTAATTTGTACGTACAGTCACTGTGGAGCCATACATAAGAATCAGCCAACCTGTCCCTCATCAACTTCAAATACTGAACATTGTCCTGGCATAAATGCACAGGGGAACAAGACGATGCCTTCTTCCCCACTGTTTGCAAATTGACTTCCATATAAAACGTCCCAGGTATAAGAACAGCTGGTAAACTTCACGAAGTTAACCTTTTATGTATCTCTTGTGCAAGACTTCACCTCTACTATTTATCAATGCTACTCACTTTGTCAAATGCATATTGACGTCTTAAAAGCTGTTCACTTACCAATTTCCTTTTGCCTAGCCTGAAGTCATGCCTCCAAAAGTAGGTTTCTTACCAAATGTAAAAATCCTCTTGGGTCAAACTATGAGAAACTTTGAAACCACTTTTGCTAGTGACATTAAAGAGCACTCACTCTAAAAGACATCTTCTGTCTTGGCTTTTGATGGCATAAAGAGTATGGTAAGTATTTTAATTTTGAGATTTGCTAGAAGGAATGTCTTAAAACTGTAAAGCTGTTTTTCTCATCCTGCCAGTGGGATGTGAAGAAAACACCTTGTCTGAAAGCAAACAAGAAAGGATTTGAAAGTGCAGATAACAAGGCAGGTATGTGTTCTGTGTGTCAAACTAGTAGAACTTGACATTCCTCTTGCACATTCCTTTTCAAGGAAAAACCCCAAACTTTCATGGATCTTTACACAAGTATTGACAATACTAGTGTGGATACTAAAGATCTTGTTCTGTTCTGACATCTAGTGTGGTCTTGCTACCAACATGATTAGGTATCAAGAGTTAGTCAAGCCAGCACCGTTAGCAGTAATTTAACAAAGTCTACCAAATTACCTTTTAACTCCCACATGCACTATCCATTAAGAAAGAACCTATTTTAAGAAAGAACATTAAAATCAGTTTAACTAAATGTATTCATACAGTATTTTTCTTTTTCCTTGATTCTAATTCAAAGCAAATATAACTCTTAATGGTATGCATCTGTAAGAAAGCTGCAGGAAGTCAGGTAGAAAATGACTAACAAGGAAGACTAATGACACCAATAGCAGCAAAATGTATAACAAACTAAAGAATTACTATTTGATAACGTCTTGCATTCATACACTCATGCATACATACTTCTTCCAGTCACACTTATGGATGGATGTAGCTTATCATTATGTTTAAGTGTTAAAATGCTGTGTAAAACCTCCTTAGACAATACGATTTTGCACTTCACTGTACTGATGTTGCTGCAGTAGTTGTAAGTTTTAGCAAATATGTACACTAAATGTAGGTCTAAAGGCCATCTTTGCTGAAAACAATTAGAATATTACTTCTAGCTGTGGGAAAAAAAAACCCTTTAAAATCTGAACTTTTCTACATAAAGCTTCATGTTTCATTTAAGGATTTTTTTTTAAAATTCTGTTCAGTGAGAAAATAGGACAAACCCCCCCCCAAAACCTAAAGAAGCCGAGCACCCTTTATTCCAGGTAGAGTGAGCTACGTTACTGAAGAATGTTTGACAAACTCATCCTTTTTTGTTAGTGAATGAGCAGTAGATAAGTTTCAATCTTTACAGATGTGTTCATTATTCAAAACCCTGTAGTGCAAGGTTTATTACAATGTATGTCTGCCTACAGCTTGTTCATGAATGAGTACCTGCGACTTTTTTAAAGTGATCAGCCTTTTGTTATTCATGCTGTGGTGTGACTGAAACTGGCAATATTTTAAAAAGTAATTTCGAATTCTAATTTGCTAGTTTTTGGATACCAACCCAGGAGAAAATGTATTTCTGCTGACACAGGACAGATCTGCATCCACATCCTTTTTTAAGCAATTTGACTCTGGGTTCAAGTAGTAGATCCTAGCTCTGGCATTGTAAAATGGGGTTCTGTCCTACACTAGATGAACTTCTCAAGGTCTATGAGAAGAAAATCCAAGGTCATCAAAACCAGTTAAATGTAAATGTTTGTGTGAATAGATGTCTGTGCCACCCCATGTTCTGCTTTTACTATTGCAAGCAGAAATTTGTTAGTAGGATCGCTCTCAGAAAGTTGATAGAAAGGCTTAGCTAGAATGACAGAGCGCTTCAAGAAGTACACTCTGCCTTCACTGGCACTTGTTATAATTTATTTTGCCCAGTATTAAGATACAAGTTAGCTAGATAATACTACCAACATCATTCCTGTTCTGTGTAAAAAAAAAAAGGAGAACTTAACACAGTAGAACTGTCCGTCTTCCCTAACTAAATTTATCTGTGAGCATACAGAAGCACAAAACCATATCATACCTACAGATTCATACAAATGAAATATCTGGATAATTCAAAATGTGGTTTACAGTTCCGACATTCATTTCAGAATGTTATTTATAGCAATACAACAATGGCATCAACAGTCAGTTCAGCTTTGAGCCTGATAATAATTGGAAAAAATATGATACCTTCATACTTTCACATAAAGTTTTTCTTTATTTCATGACGCATTTTGTGTATGTACATGCGTGGAGATAGAAAGTAAACCATTCATTGGCTATCTTTATCATGTTACGCAAGCGGTCAGCTGATGGTGTTTGGTACTTTCTCATTTAAAAAAACCAAACAACCATCCTATTTAAACAGAAAATTGTGTAATTCCAGACTGTATGTTCAAAAGCATCCACAGTCAAACTCTGTCACAGAATTATTAAAAAAAAAAAACAACCAGATTTAAGCTTCTGTTGAAGGAAAAGGTGCTCCGAAGCTAAGAGCTAGTTTCTGGCTAGTTTCTGGGTTGACCTTACCCTAGAATTCTCCTTGTGACAAAGTTATCACAGTTATCAATCCTGAAAATTATACTTTTAATCCCAGGATTAACCATAGATCCACCCAAAACAATGATTAATCCACAGTTCTCTAATGCACCAAACACATCAAAATTCAAGTATGTATGTATCAAACACACATGTAGTAAACTTCTATGCTATCTACGGCCTTTTTTCGGTATGAGAATAGTTGTTTCAAATGGGTAATATATAAAGGTAATTTACAGCCTGGCATCTTGATTTTAAAGCTTTATTTTACTAACATCCATCAAGAGACTAATCAATTTAGTGGTGAGGCAGTGCTAATAATTCCACAGAAGTTTTATAATGTCTTCATACTTTAGCATGAATTTTTTTTTATCCCTGTCCTTAATTTGTGTAATAGGGGCTATTTATCCATCCACCCATTTTCTTTTCATTGCAGGATTTATTGAATCACAAAAGAAATATAAAGTTGATCAACAAGCAAGTAATTATAAACCACTAAGTTGCTTTCTGATTAGCCTCCATTTTTATTGCAGCCTCCTTTTAAATGTACTTCTGAGTCTGATGAATAAATTCCTTCTCTATATGGTATTTTCTTCCCCTCTTTTAAGTGCCTTTATATGCCAAGACTCTTGTTTTCAGTCATTCAATTACAATGATTAGACTTTCTAACTCTGAGGAACACAGTACTATATGGAACCTTTCAGTATTGCTTTTATGAAAACAAAAGCAGTTAACAGGTTTTGTAAGGAAAATTACAAATGAAAGAACTTCACGTACTTTTGGCATCAGTTCAAGTTTTCTTTATTATAGTGTTCAGGATGATATTTAGGTAACACATTTGGAATCAAGTGCTGTAAAAAATACAGTGGACATGTTAAAGGCTCAGTCTCGTTACTAAGGCATGTTGCCATGGTTTGTTCAAAAATATCCAGATGTTCTTGAGCTCACCTTTAATTTGTTTTGAAAGCCCAAGGCCATACATGTGTATTTTGCATTTTGTTTCTCCCCTTTCTGTACAATATGTACTAATAATATGCTACAATTGAGAAAAAAAATTCAAATTAAGAAATACAGAAATAAAGAAAAAGAATATTTGACCTTGCCAGCAAAAGAAGAGGCTTGCATTTATTGTTTTCTTTACACATTCTCAGAAAGAGATTATGTAAATGCTGGACAAGAACCAAATGCGATACTGTTCTACAGCTTTAAGGCTAGCTCACACGGTGCCTAAGCATATAAATACACAGTGCCATTAGTGAAAAAGAAATGAAAAAGGAACTAAGATGGCTGGCACTAAGTTGTGTGAGTTCATGACCTACTTTAAAAATGAGTCACCTACTACTTTCACAGCTGTCCACTGCTGTGAACTGTGCGGAATATTCCAGTGTACAACTTATATTTATTTCTAATTTAAAGGATAATAGTAATTTAAAAAAATACACAAAACAAAATCCAAACACAAAAAAATCCATTAATTTGTGAAGAAGTTTGGTTTGATTTTGAATTTAGTTCTTGTGAAACAGAAATAGGAAATCAAAAGTAATTTCAAAATGGAAAATTATACTCTTCCATTCTACAAAGAACAAAATAAAATATTCACACCATGTGGTTGGAAAGTGCTGCTCAAAAGAAAAAAATCATTAAAATAAGTCTCTCAAACTTCTTGCGTTTCACAAATCACACTTTCTTCCAACCATAGAGAACCTCAAATACTTCCATTCAGGCAATCTCAACCAATATCACTATATCGTTACAGACCTAAAATTTAGCAACAAACCTCCCCGTTACGAAGTTAAAGCTTAAAAGGACTAGACAGTGATTTCACTCCTCGTTCTCCTGGACTTCACGCTCTAGGGAAGTGACCAATTATTTAGCAGATAACATCAACCAAGTTCTGGAAAGATCTGGTACACAGACCAAAGTATTAGAAACTGTACCAAGCTGTAGATGTATTTTTTCCGAGAGTTTGACAGAGTTGATGAGGTAGGATTTTTTACAGACGCATGGATAAATAAGGAGAATGGATGGGTCACTTGTAGGATAGAGGAAGAAATTGTAGATATGTTCAAAGAGGAGGCTAACTTAAAAGGTAAGTTTGCTTTTTCCACTCAGAAGAGTTGCTAGGCTCTAAACATTATTTTTCCAGATCCCACACTAGTACTCTGCAAATTTATTTATACAGCCACTGAGTGTGAACCTGAAATACAAAGCACACTGTCAGCTGTTGGCTGTAGCAAACAGACCACATCAGCAACCATTCAGTACCAAATTTTTAATTCTATACCCTCAGAGCCATCAGAGGCTTACCATTCCCCTCTCCTTCACTCCAATCTGTTTAATGTATAACTTGAAACTTTAAGACTCTGATGTGAACTCCGACGTTTCCATGCCTCTGGAACTGGTACATAAAAATGTGATTGTCTAATTTTGCAAGGATGCATATTCCCAGCCAAACTGGATCTATGTAAGACAAAGGGGAATTTTAGTAGTCAGAAAACATTTTTAGGAACTTCATTTTCTCAGTGTTTCATTAGTGCAATATGCCATACTTTGGCTACCGATTGAACAGCTATGGCAGCCGTCTCCTTTGTAAATGAGGGGATTACAGCAGGAAATCACCTTTAACATTTACATTTTTCATTTATTCACTAGTAAAGAAAGCTATCAAAACAATTTACAATCAGGAAACAATATAAGCTGGACAAGGCTTTCGCATTGATGTTTTCCCACTATGAGTTAGCACAGTAGTACTCTTTTTTAAGATATATTTTATTTCCCTACAGCTAGTGAAAATTTACCACTTGCACACATACTGCTGTTGAAATATGAGAATAACAAATAATAGCTTATTGGTTTCTCTATAGTCTAAGAAAACATGATGGTTTAGCCCCAGCCAACAACAAAGAACCACATGGTCGTTCTCTCACTCCTCCCCTGCAGTGGGACTGGGAGAAGGATTGGAAGGAAAAAGGCAAAACTCGTGGGTTGGGATAAAGAGAGTTTAACAGAACAGCAAACGGAGAAGAAAATAACAACAATAATACTGATAAAAAGAATATACAGAGTGCAATTTTCTCACCGCCCGACGCTCAGCTTGCCCCCGCATAGCAAACTACCCTGCCCCAGCCAGCTCCCCTACTTTAATACCGAGCATGATGTCACATGGTATCAAACCTCCCATTTGATTGGCTGTTTGGGTCATCCCACCCAACTTCTTGTGAAAATTGACCCTATCCCAGCTAAACCCAGGACAGAAAGCAAGTTCTTCTGGGTTACAAAATATTACTGTTCCAGTCAAAGGAGCTGTACTTTGCCACTGCCATTTCTCACATTAAAATACATTGTACATGTATGAAGAAGAAAGTTTCTTTACTCTCTTCCAAATCATTGTATTCCTATGAAACTTCATATCACACAAGTTTTGCCTCAAATTACTGCTTGAGCAGAAATCCTCAGCTTCTGTTTTTTCTAGTCACAATTCATTCTTGATCTAGTCACAGTTAATTCTTGTTCTCTTGATTATTATTTCAGCAATTTAATCCTTCTTACCAACAGCAGCAACAAATGTAAGGCTTCTATATGCGTCTAAAATTGTATTACCTTCATCCTCTGCGCTTGTCTCTGTATCCGAGTCACCTTTATTAAGTAACTCTCCAGTGCAAGCACTACAATGCATCAAGGAACAGATGTTTTGAGTGTCTGTACAATAGTTATTGGGGTATTCTGTTTATTTTAATGGGACCCTGGATCCCCGTAACTGCAAGGAACATTCACACATTTACGAAAGATTTTATAATGCATTCTAATGAGAAACCACAAGCAGATTCAGCTCTTTTGCTCTCATGCAATAAAGAAATGTTTAAGGCCAGAATCTGGAGACACAATAGAATGATTCAGCCACATGAGAAGAGATAAGAGATTTCACTTCTCAGGAGAGCCACATGATTTGACATAGTTTTCAAACAAACTTCAACTATTAAAGAGTTTCTGGTCAGAAAATGTTCACCTCATTCCCTTCAGAAAGGAAAGATAAAAATAGCTGACCATTCCTATTTTCCTGAAATGGTCTCTATGCTCTTACTTTTGTATTTACTTTCCCTCCCTCAGCCTGAAAACTGCAACACATACATACGGAGTTAACAAGATAAAGGGAAGGATTTTTAGCAGCAGAAGAGATAAATGCAATGTGTAAAATACTCAAAGGCACAATGCTAGAAGAAAAAATGACTCAACATGCATTGCACACAAAGATCCTAAGGCCTTATTGAAACAAATTCCTACTGAACTGAGTGGGAAGTAGTTACTTAAGAGAATAGTACCTTACTTCCAAAGAAAGACACACATGGAAGATTCCTACTGTGATTCTAACACACTGTACTGGTCCTAAACCACCCTTTCCTCTTACACTAGCTACTGCTGCCATTGATGCTTTCTGTCCTCATACATACTGTAGTAAACACTACTCCCTTTGTCTTGGTAGGGTAGGAACCACCTGAAACTCTAGCTACATCATCTCTATTTTTACAGAAGTTTACTCACCACCAAAAATACAGTCCTGCCTCATTACTCTTCCTGTTCCTTCTTCTCCGTCCTCCCATGTAAGTGCTCATGCGCTGGGCCAGACTGAGGAGCTGATCTTTCTGAAAATAAAAGATATTTTTGATTTAAATTGCATTAATACTACTTTCAGCAGGAAAAAAAGCCCTGGGAATGAGCAGGCAGAGAAAAGACAGATGGTGGGACCGTCTCTTTCAGTTGCGGCAGAGGTTTCTGTCAGACCAAAGCGGCTGTCGAACTACGGACTTGCACTGCAGGTGAAAATAAGCCATTAGAATGGGTGACTCTTTGGGGAATCACTTGAACCTTCACAGGAGGGTGGTAACAAAAGGGGCTCACCTGAATAACTGCTTTCAGCTCCCTTTGGTAAAAGAAAATTATGTAACTTCTGGGGGGAGGCACATAACATTTCTTTCACACACACCCCAGCTGTTAATCAGCATCTACATTACTAAAGTCCCTAGCCCTTTTGACCTCACCAAATCACATATAAATAAAATACTCCCTTTCTTCCTCCCTCTTGACTCTTTATTCTTTCCCTTCCCACACACAACACAGAGACCCTCCTATCACAGCGATATAACAGGAAGAGTCTCACAGCTGATACCTCCGAAGTTACATGGACACAGAAGATAATAAAATTTATTCTCCTGGACTGCCCCTCCCTCTTACTTAGGACTAATAATGTCATTAATTTTTATCAACATACTACGTTAGCGTGAATTTTAAAAACTTAAAATGTTTCTTCACACCTCTGCAAAACAAACATCCCTTTGCAAATTTGAGATACAAGCTTTGAACTCCTGAACTTTTTTTTTAATGCAAAGTGCTAACATCTACAGTAGACCATGGAGAGTAGCATCACAGAAAACAAACATGAGCGGCAGGAAAGAAGAGGAGGGAAAAAACTCCTCTTGTGTGATTCCTTTTTGGTTTTGCAAAAACTTGCACTTGATACGTGAAGAGCTCTGTCTGAAACCATTAATAACAAAAACAATCACCAAATGAAAGAGCAGCCTTGCAAGCAACCATCCATAAAAAGAAAGCCAGTTAATTAAACAAATCACAAGCTATCTCCAGACTGTCTCTCTCACTTTAAAGTCCTCAGTGCGGAAAAGAGAAGAAAAAAATCTCATCAAATGATATAATCATAACAGCCTCAAAATAACTCACACATATTTCCAGATAAATCACTTCTGAAATACTAAGTGCCTAGAAAAGCTTGGAGGGAAATTGCACCTTAGCTGCAATTCCTGCTTCTTGGAGGGGCTTTGGAGAATACCGGATCTTCTTTCCCTTTGCTAAATGCTATTCCTTAAACTGTAAATTTTTAATATAAAACTTTAATTAATCCCTAGATTTATTTCACTTGATGTTGTAGGGCCATTTCACTTTGTCTCCAAAGGCACTTAATTGGAACTGAAGGCTCAGGGTTACAAACACAACATTTATTCCTCGCCAAAACCTACTCAGCTTTCTGGGTAGCGCCAGGGAGCCACAGCTGAACTGGAGAATCGGCTGCGCGAACATGGCTAAAGGCAGTACTGACCCTATGCACATTATTGCCCTGATGGAAAAGGTAGCAAGTTAATGGAACTGGATGTGCATTAATATTTCTGAGATTATACACTGTGATGAGACTCTTTCATCAGCTTCTACGGGTCATAGCAGCTGGTAGGAGCCTTAACAGTGTCATTCCATTATAAGGCTATTATCGATCCAAAATATAATTTGAACATCAATTTGGATTGGAATCAGAACCCAATATCACAATGATTTCAGAGCAGATAAGAGGTAATTTACTCCTCTGCGTGCCAGAAATAAATTTTTGGTTTTCTGTGCTGACCCAGCTGCCAAAAAAAGAAGGGGAAAAGAAGAAAAAAAATTGCTGATGATAACTTGCAAATAAAGGATTATAGTAATCCAATCTGGAGGTGATAAAAGTATAAACCCGGCTACAAACCCATCTGAGGTAAACAAACATTTAATCCCAGCTAAATATCTCAGATAATGGCAAAGAGGCTTCATGTCATTTTTGATGCATTTGGCTAAGATAAAATACAGCTTTGAATTCAAAGCAACTCCTTGCATTTCTCTGGGGCAGTCAGCACCCGGGAAGCTTATGTGAGGATCTCAAGACTCATCACTACTATTTGTATTATAGCTGTGCTGGACACACTGGCAAATCTGCAGTAAAGGACTAATATCCACCCCCACCCAGGATGTTAGGAGTCACAGTCTCTTTGGCTATGCCTACACTTGGGGTGCTGTGGGTTTTGGATTTTGTCCTCACCCCCATGCATCCAGTTTCTTCCCAAGCTTGCTTCCTGTGTGCATCCAAGCCCATCTTCACCAGCAACAAGGACCTCCGGGTATGCACTGCAACACATGCCTGTGCCATGGTGCAGACATGGTGACTATGAATCCAGTCCTGAGTAACCTCGCGTCTCAGAGGAAAGATCTTTTGCAAACGTGCAGGCACTGCGCAGCACCTGCTGCTGCTCACCTCAGCATCGGGAGACATTGAGAGTAACGTATGCTGAGGCCACTCCTGCCCCAGGGAAGACGGCACACAACAGGCAAGAGGTGGCATGAAAAGGTGAAAGGACTTTTGCTCAAAGTTGTTGGCAGAGCTCAGAATTTTATGCTCTCTACAGGGCTGGCCCTTAAGCCCTTTTCACTTTTATTAAGTGCAGACATACTGCAGAGATGCGAGACTTAGTTATCTACAGTGAAACTGAAAAGGGTTTTTCTTCTTTTTTTTTTCTTTTCCTCCAGACAACTGTGGTGGAATCAGTTTTATTCAGATTTGGCTGTAATTGGAGCAAGGCTCTCACTGCATATAATTTCAGCTGGAACTAATTATAGGGGGAAAAGGTCATAAATGTAAGACGGCTGCATAACTATGTTGGAAGAATATTGACATCATATAGTATTAACTCTGCTCCTGTAAAGGCCATAAATACTTAGACTAAAAACAGCCATTAAGAGACAGAACAAAATGTACCTATTTCTTTTGAATAGAGGGGGAAAATGAGGGAGGAAAAAATCTCTAAAGGGACATTTAAAATCATAGAATAAGGAACTGCTGCACAAAAAAATCCCCCAAAAAACTCAATCAAGAAATAGAGATTGACCGCCTCAGATGAAATACTGAGCCAAATTATAAACAAACAGTACTACCGCATCTGGACTAAGCCCTATTCAAGATGTAGTAGGAAAAATCAGTTGCAATAAGAAAAACAGCAATGCAAAATTGCCAAGACTGATAACCAAGCTAAAACCAGCAGTACTGATTCCACACAACCACACCATGTGTGAATGCTGGACACACCAAGCCACATCTTCAAGAAAATCCCTTATTACTTTGTCCCTAACCCTTGTCCCAGTGAGACCAAAATGGCAGCCAAAACTGGCCTGAGGGTGGAGCTGACAGAGCCGTGCTCCATGGGCCAGGAGGCCCTGCGCCCTCTGCCCCTGCCACCGCAGCACTCTGGGTGCACGCTGCCACCGAGACCATCGCAGCACCCACTCTGTGCCACAGGAACCCCTGGAAGACTGGGGAAGACTGCCAGTCCTTTTAGGTGAGCAGAGGAGACCACACCAGCCTTGGTCCCTGCTTGCCGCTGAGGCACTTGGGCAGCCAGCGAGGGACTTCACTTCTCCCCTCAATCTTCCTCACCGGAGAAGTGAACCAGCCCACATCACAGCTCAGTACGAGCCCAGCCTTCACGGAAACTGGCTGGATTTGCTTCTCACCTGAGCCTCAGAGGCTTCAGGACATCTTCCGCGAGGAAACCCCCAGGCAGACCCAACCAGGACTCCTCACCAGAAATCTTGCTGTTAAACGTTTCACAGAATTTTCTAATGGATTTGATTAAATGAAGAACTTCAGGATTTTCTGTCTATATATGTTTTCTTGTAATCAACACAACACCAGTACAAGCAGAATGACATTACAAATGACAGTAAATTTAATACATTTCAATTAGTCAATGAATTGAGACATAACCGCACACTTACTCATCTTTCTGAAATTAAGTGCTGCTTTGGTACTCAGATTTACAGAAGCTCAATACCTAAACCAGTTACATGGTCTGCTTTAGCCCCGAGGCTGAACTGCAGTGATGACCCAAGTCAAATTAATAAACACAGAAGCCTGCCAGACATCTTGTGATGAGCTGCATTGCAATGAACTTTTGTAGATTCTGTAGGAAGAAGCTGAAAGTCATTTCTGAAACATCAACTGAAATAAGTTACTAATTAATTTTTCTCTCTTTCTCTTTTAGCAGCCCTGCAAATGACACTATCAGGGTCTGAATGAGAACATTTTGCAGTCAGTGACTGAAGTCTTTCCATTGAAGCCATATGTCACAGGAGCAAAGCCTCACACTCGGTTAGACTGTGCTTCGTGTCACCACCTTCCCCCCACACTTCAGTCTGAAGCAAATTTCTACTAAGTTGATGAAGGTGCATAAATAGATCAAGCAATCAGTCTGTCTCTGACACAGTACAGTGTCTTCCTAACAGTGCTTATTGTTGCGTCTGTATCCGTGGAAAACCATGTTCCCTTTTGGGTCACTTGCCATCACTGAATTCCTTCTATGATCCCTGATTTATGGCCTTTTTAGTAAGTACTTCTCAGTTGCATCTATTGCCATCAACTGATCTCATCTATGTTTTCTCTCTGCTGTGGGCACAAGGAAGAGAGTAACTTGTCCTTTCAACAGAACATGCTTAATTAAGAGAAAGGGGACAATGATTAGCTTCTCAGAAGTACTCATGACAGACTCAGGAACAGATGATTATAAAATAAATGCTAGAAAAAGTGGAAAGTCAAGATGAAACACTTCATCATGAAAAGGAAGAATGTATTTTTATCCATACTTTGCTCTCCAGTCATTATTCTACTTGCTGCAACACTAGTTCTTCAAACTGCTTTTAATTACACGGCCTAGAAATAAATATGCACCACTATTAGCATGCTTTCAGGTTGAATACAAGGGTACTCACTTTCATTCTACTCAAGGCACTATTCCAAGGTGATTTATACTCTCATTATAGGCTGTTGCCTTTCCTAGGTAAATTTGTAATCAAATATTCTAAACAGGTGATAACAAATAATTTGGGTAACTACTGCTAGCAGCCAAAATCACAGCCATAGGACATCACAAGTCTAACAGGAGAATTTTACGTACACCTATGTACATGAATAGTCCACACAGGTATGTTTCCATGTTATCAAATCTCGTAACAACTTTTGAATACATGAACCCAACCTACATCAAATTGGTGACAGAATTTTTTCACTATGCTTAATCTAGCAAACTTCCCTCTCATCATATAAGCAATTAGGACAAAAGGAGCATTAATCAAATTACTGAATTTTTTATCAGATGTTGCAATGATAATTTATCATTTTAATAGTTTGTTCTAGAGTGGATTTTTTAGAAACTTTTCACAGAATGAATCAACAAACTAATAGGATAATTATAATCCTTCCGCATGTTTCAAGTATTATGCATCACTCCACGTTGTTTAAACACACTTTCAGTGCAACAGTACAATGGAAAATATCTCTTTCCTATACACAAAAAGTCCTGTGCTGATACACCATCAATTAGTTCACTTGCCATCCCCAAACACAGTGTTTAATACTTTTCTTTGTCCTTTTTTTTTTCCCCCCTTAAAATTTAGGAGATCAGATTTAGCTTCAAAAGAATCTTCTAAAAACACTATCTGATTTTATTTTTATTTAATTACTGAATAAGTCACTTTTTGGTTGAAATTCCAAGGTTAGACATCCACGGGCTGTTTGGAATGTGAGGAGTACTATATAAAACTTTACCTGGATGGGAAAATTGCCGAGAATTGGGTGGGCTAACCTGGTCTCTCGTGGTCAGCCCTATTTTTCCACACCATGCTAGTTTCAGAGTAGGACAGAATTCAGGAACATTAGGATGTCAAACCCTGGAACTCTTATACTGAACATACCTGGGCATTACAGAGTCCCACAGAAACAAAAAAGGAAGAAAGAGATTGCCTTTTCTAATGGCAAAGCACAATTTGTACAGAACTGTGCTGTCCAGATTCGACACGTCTCACCCTTGACTCTCTGCCTCTGCATGCAATTGCTAGCCTTTTAAAATTCCATCCTTAATGAAATAGGTAAGCTGCAGAAAAGATTAAGCTGAAAAATACAGCAGGAATATAGAATGAGGACAGGTGACTGATCTTTGAGTGGATATCCGACAGTGCAATGAAATTCTCAGGCTGGTTCTTCTTTATTTCAAAATGGTTTTGATTCAGAAGGATTTTATAGCAGCTAAATCATGCAGTTGGCACAGATTGTGCAAGCTTTTCAGCATGTTATACTCTGAAAGATGTCACATTTGGCAGAGGAAGTAAAGCTCCATGAATTTATTGTTGTTTCCCATTGAACACCAAAATCCAGAGCAGCAAAAGATGATACAGCATACGTTACTACACTATTGTGTCAAGTCACCTGCTACCTTGGCTAGCATAAACCCTGGTGGAATGCTATAAAATGCCAAATGGAAGCCACCTGTGCACGAGGAAAAAGAAGGTATAACTGTGTGTAGACTGGTGAGTGACAATTGCAAACTCAGTTCGTGGTCCTTTAGACATCCTGCACACTAACAATTCAACTCATTTGCAAATCCATCTCTTAAATGAATGCACCTCAAGACCACTCCCAAAAAAGTATTTTTTGAATAGTAGAAGTAGTATTTTTAGAGTCAGTAGGACTTCTCACACATGCCAAATCATAGATATGCTTAAGTATTCCCAGAATCAGGACCACGTATTGGGTGTTTAATTACTTCATCTACGTAGTATGGACAATTGTCTTTCTCATAGTGAACAAGAGACTGCTTTATCAGCAAGTTCAGCTTGTGTGAACACAGTGCTAATTAGCTCTGTACAAGAAGTGTGCAAAGGCACATGAAATTAAGATCAAAATAATTTACTTTTTCATTCATTTTTCTGTCCTCACTATCAATAAACTAAACAAACTAAAATTTCACCATGGCTTAGTAATCTCTACTAAATTCCAAGTGGAAGACAGCCCACTTTCAGCCAAAAGTGGAGCAGAAAAGATGTGAACAGAAAAAGATTAATGTGTCGTCTTTAACACCCATTTTTCTTTTCCACTCAACTCGATCTACTTGCAAACATTACAGAGCATGCTTGAAAACGATATAATGATATATTCAAAAACCAAAATAAAAAGCCACTTTCTCACAGACCAAGGCACTCATATGTAAACCATCAACAGAAAAAGCTATCTGAAAATTCGTCAGGAATTCTCTTAAAATGGATATAAGGCACAGCTGCCGTCTCATTATTTCATACGAATCTACAAACTCAGAAAAAAATTGCCGTCTTTTAAGATTCTGGAAGCCTCTTCCTTTAATAATTTATGTTGAAGGCTATGAGAGAAGTTTAAGAAGCTTGTGTTTTTGTTTTCCAATTCTAAATATCTAGTCAGGAATTCAGTATCTCAGCAAGTACATGGCCACCACCTAAATAGCTACACTAGAAGCAACTACCGCAAGAAAGTTCAAAGAGTGTTCTGACTCTCCGTTTAACCTTGCAAAGAAAATATTCTCACTACTGTTGGGAAATACAAAAGTAGCATTAATAGAGTTCGGGGTGTGCATTTCTCTGTGCATTAAGAGCATTAGAAAGGTTTTACTATGTACATCACAAATAGGTAAAGCATATCCAACATCCAAGTTTCTCATTACGGGAGATACTATATTAGATTGTTATGCACAACAGCAGAATGTCACAGTTTTCTGTATACTCTAGTTCAGCACTTTTCTAATTTTACAGACCTCAATTTACATTTGTCAGTGTCTGAAGTTAGGTGATATTGGTCTACTCAGGAAATGAGTTAAAGGGGAGAGAGGTCTTTCACCTCTTGGGCAGTACCATACTTTGATGATGCATAAATAAAGCACAGCACAAGTGTGTCAGCAAAAAATGGATGTCCTAAAGCCCTTTGATGCAAAGCATGATGTTTGTTAGAAACAGAAGGTTAAATACGTAGAAACTGTAAGGCTGAAGTGATGATGTGAAGAGAATCTGCCTAGCAGATATCCACCCTGCCATTCATTGTGAGTTTCTAGACACAGAGATTTCAATAGATTACCAATGCTGATTAGCAAATGAGTAAGAAAATTGTATTTACAAGCTGAATTGCCAGCAGTCTGTGGTATATGGGCCCTACGGAATTGGTATTCATAATGGGCCTGATCCATACGAGATTCAGATAAGATCCTCAGACGTTAATCTCCAACAAAGGGGCACCTGTGTTAACTACACTTACAGGTTCACACTTCTAGAGTAGGCTGTACACGTTGCCACCTGTTACTTCAGGCTAGGAGATTTAGCAAATATTTTGTCCCGAGCATTCAAAAACATTTTCCTAAAACTGAATGGTATAGCTAATAATAAAAACCCTTGGATGCTTAACTGAATTTATCCAAATATTAACTTGAAAACGTTTCAGAACTTTTTCCAAATTTCTGATGTGGCTTCATTCACATTTGTGGCTGCAGCTTCGAATCAGCTAAGGTTACACACATTGTCTTACAAAGGCATCTATACACCTCAGAGAAAATGAACACATTCTTATGTACTCCTGCCTTTCTATTTGGGCTTTGTCAATGGCTTGAATGAGCGCAGAAGTCTAACATCAGAGCTTACATGCACAAAAATGAGTCATAAAAATGCCACGGGTAAGCTGCCCACCAGTACGTGCCAGACAATCTTGGGCACACAGTTTTAGACCTTCACACTTAAGCACTTATAACCCTAACAAATAAAAATGATTTTTATTTACATACCTTATTTTCCATCTATTGTACAGCAATACAGATCTCACAAAACGAAGTAAAATCTTAAACCAGAGAGAGAAGTCAGAAGAACAGTGAAGTTTTGAGTTAGAACAGTGAATTCATTAAACCATACCAAACAAATAAAACCCTAAACTGTTAAAACAAGGCATTTGAATAGTAACAACTGTTAAAATGAGCTCCGAAATCTCCTTGCAACATGAGATTTTTATTGGCAAACAATTAAATCTCTCTTTAAGTGCACTTTCTCTGTAGAACCTAATTTATAATCTTATCAGGCATGTCTCAGAAGAATTTGCTACTAGTCTAAGTCTTTATCTGCACAATGCAGAATACTAACCATTGTCTTGTATGTTTGTTTCCAATGTCAAAGACTGAAATTGCAATTTAAGGTTCTGACTGCTTTCAGAATTTGATATTATATTTAAAGTGCTGCCACTTTTGTTCACATGGTGTGTCAGAAAAAGAAAATGTAAGAATAAAAAACCTGTGTTGATGGCAAGAAAGGAGAAAGGTGATGTACTCAGGAATCAGCTTGCTATAGCTCATTTGCTGTTTTATCATTTTCCTGTTACCCTCCAGGGCCTGATTTTGTTTCAGCCCTACTCATTAGGAATTAACTTTTACAATAAGCATTAAGGTAAAGGAAGTTAGAGGCAAGGTGGAATTAACAGTGTGCACTTTATGTATATGGCATCCCAGTATAAATTTTTGAAGCCTGCAGTAGGTATGCCTACACATACAACTGTGGTGCATTTTGCATTGTTTCCCACACCTCACTGCCTTTGGTTTTTCTAGAAATCTACAACAGCTTAATCTTTCCTAGCCATAGACCTATACCACAGCATACACTTCTAACTAGAATAATAGATAATAATGATTTCAAGCAAATAGTTTTAATTCTAGGAACTGCTAACCTACTTCTTTTTTCACTTCAGCAGAACTCACATGAGAACAAAGAGTTTTTTTTAGCAAGCAAATCATATAGGTCTGCATTATTATTTCCTTCCATTCCCCCCAGTCCAAGTTCTGAAATTCTTTAAGAAATAGAACCACAGCAGTCACACACAGCACTAGCCTAGAGAGCATTTGCTTCATTTAACATTTTTTTTAATCCCACATAAAATGCTGCTAATTCTTTCAACATAAATGGGACACTTTACTGTTCCAAGATCCCCTCCCCTTTTATTTGGCTCAGAACACCTGATGGTTGATTCCCAGTTGAGATAATTAGTCCTTGGTTATCACCAGTTATTGTCACCTGTTCAGCTTGAAAATGTCTACAAATTTTTTTCCAATTAGCATCACAAGATCCCTGTAGCATACAGCTAGGGTGTATTTTTTTTTCCACAAGGCAAATCACTTTTCACTTACACACTCTGCCTATTGAGTCTCATTTGGTAATAGTGCTTTAAAAATTACAGTGTTTTTCACAGAATAGACTTGTCATTGCCCTACCTCCTATCAAGCCCAGATGGCTGCTACTATAAAGGAGAGAAAAACAGGAAAGGGAATTAAATGAAAACCTCTCCTTAATAAGTATCCAAGTCAATTTAAATAGTTCCATTTCATTTTTACATCAGAGTCATGCCCTAGTATTAAGGCATGAAGAACATTCTCAGTGTGCTAATAAGCCCCATGACATGTTGAACTGACATTTCAGCAAGCGGAATAAGCTGCAGTTTATTTTTAACTTCTGTGGTACAAAGCTGTAGGTAAACTGCATTAGAGACAGTGGCCCAGTGCACTAGATCTGGGTTGACTTCCAGCTGAACTAAATGAGCTGGCCTTATAACTAAAACCAACACAAAATGTTACTTGAAATTTAGAGACAGTACTTCTGGAATCACCATTTTAAACTCTCAGAGCACGTGATACAGAGGTCACCCAATATCTTAGTAATTGCTTTGCTTTGTTCTCTGTAATGCCTGCAGTGGGTTTATGGCCCTTCAAGGGAGGTGATCGTAAGTCTGAAGTTCTGCAGTAAAAATGAGCTCCAACATTTTTTGTGGGAGTATATCACAGAAACTCTGATAGCATCTTTCAAGCCTTCCCTCACTGTTACACAGTGCCTTTGAAAATGTGAGCGGAGCTTGCAGATACAGCAAGTGAAAACTGCTGGCCTTGAAAGGTGGAAAAGGTTGTGGTGTTTGGGAGCCAAGCTCCTCCAGTTACTCCGGATGTGCTGAGAATGGGCCAATGCAATCACTGAATCCTAAGCCCCTACAATAAGAAAGCATCTCACTTCAGAGATCTGTGTGGCTTATTATTAGGGACGAAACCTTTTCTGTAAATCACCAGTTCTGATTGACCTGTCATTTTATGTTCGGACAACACCCTCACGGGGATGTCTGTGAGGATTTTGTTGTACTGTAGCTGTAGTTTTGAGACAGCTGGAGCTTGGTGACAAAGACAACCTTGTCTAAAAACAGTGTTTCCTCTAAAGAGAATTCTTCTGAGCTTGAAACTATATAATCCAATGAAAGATTTTATGAAGAATACTAGAAAACAAACGGTTTTGTTGTGGAATACTAGGAAACAAATTGTTTGTTCCTAGCCCATACTAATGACAAATCACAATACTCTGCTGGCTAGAACAGATGTTAACAAACTCACCTGCACTTTTCTCTTGTCCCCACTTACCTACCTCAGGGCAGGGAGTAGAACTCCGACTCTCAGATCCATTTGGGCATCAAATTCCCTTTGAAATTGAGTTGTTAGATGCCTAACTGTTTTTGAGAATCTGGGTTTAAACGGGGATACAGTGTCTGGTTATTGCTTTGTGTTTGGAGCCTATGAATCAGATAGACTCACACACAGTGGAATAGGATGATTACTTCACGGCACGGGCAGGCAGCAGCAGTCACGATCTAGCCCTTTGAGATCAAGACAGCTAGAAATTCATGAAGATTTAAAGTAGTTAAAGGAGTTTATTTTCCAGGTGGGAAATCCAGGTGTCAGAAGGAAAGTAACTATAAATTTTCAGCCCAGCTTCCCACATAAAATGTAAAGCCATTTGGAGCACACAGAAAGCTCAGTATGAACTACAGCTGATAGCTGGTGCAAGGTATGGTCAGTGGCTTTAAGTGATTGATGGAGTTATCTCTGCACTAAAGTACTAAGGTTGGAATAGAAGAAAAAAATTGAGATATGTTATAATGGTGCTTTATACCTTTTTTTCTTCCTCTGATGGTCAAATAGAGTTCAGTTGCACAGAACAATAGTTACCTTGTACTAGTGATACATATGGTAGCTCTCCATGCATCTGCTAGAGAACTTTATTACAATAAACAGAATAATACTGCACATGGAGATGTTTTTTAAAACATCTCCTAATTTATTATTGTCTCTCTAGAAAGGAAAGAAAGTAAAGCATATTCAAAGTGGTTTCACTGTTTTAGTTGAAGATGAAGAAATATTTATGTGAATTAAGTATGTAGTGCTGTGCTTTATTCCTATTCAAATACTCAAAAGAGCTTTAAGGTACGTCAATGAGTCATCTTAGCTCAATAGATTTATTACTTCTCACTTGTAACAATTTGCGGTTTCCCCCCACAACGTCATGTAAAATAGTCTGGTAGAGCTAGGAAACTCATACCAAAGCTGAAGCAACAGCACAGTGCAGACACTCTGGGCAGTCACTCCTTTCTTCTCCTTTTCAAATACCAGAACCATGTGAGTTTTCAACCAAGTATCAGATACTTTAGATAATTTTCCTGAAATCAGTGACACTACTCAAGGACCACTCTACATGAAAAAGACAGATGAACAAGTGCTGAAGGAACAGACTACTAAACAACCTCTAAGAAAGAGTACGACACACTGACTCTATTTATACTCAGCTCTGAGACCAGTGTATTAGCTGACTGGCATTTCTCTTGCTGAGAAAAGATCAATGAAGAAAAGATTAGCTGAAGAAAGATCGATGGTGACCAGACAAACCATTAATTCATAAGAAAAAAGATTTTGCTTGGAGAAATAGCACATTACTGTGAGGCTCAAGCTCAGACTTGATTATTCCTATGTCTTACACGTTGACCTGAATTCTCATTCCAATAATCTGCAAACTCTCCAAGAACAGGGTGAGAACGAACTCCATGCTGGACAGAGTTGCAACAGAGAAGCAAAATGAGAGAAGATCATAAATAGTCACATCACATGTGAAAAGGTAGCCCTCTGTTTCCACAAGAGGAGATTTCTCACATGCTTTCGTAGCAAAATGGGGCTATTCCTGATAACGTACAATTTGATATTCCTTCTATTCTGAGGTCTGCAGGTTCTCCTGCATTTGTAATATCTGAATGACATCCAGTTTCTCTTTAAATACTGTCACAAGCTCTCACAGTGTCTCAAGCACATCACTCTTACTCATTCTTTCTGCAGGGAGAGAATCATATCATACTATGCTGGATTGTGGTATTGTTAGAGAAAGGTTTCTTTGTTTTGTTCTGTTTAGTTCTTTTCCACTTAGAGTACTGAAACTGTAGATGGTCACTATTCTCAGACTGCCTAAAAAAAAAGCTCTATTTCAGTGATAAACTTTGCAAAACCCAAAAGATCAGGAAAAACTCAGATAAATAAGAATACATGCCAGAACGTGTATTTATGTACTTACAAAAAGAATTCTGCATTAATAGAGAAAAGAAGCGCTCAGAGAAAAGTGTCGGTTGCTGAGGAAAAGGCTTTGATGTTTTCGAGACATTAAAGGACTTGTTAAAGAGCAATTCACCTGTGGATATAGCCAAGGAGAGGTAGCACTACTGTAATGATTATGTTTTAAAGTGCTGCTCTGTGTTAAGTATAAACAGCACAGCAGCTTTAATCAGAGTGCCCTGCTGTTGCAACAGTAGAAAAGAGTTTGAGACGAGAGCATAAGCTTCATTTGGAGCAAAGTTCCAGCTCTTCCAGAATCAAGAAGGAGTTTTTATTCTAATGTATTTGTTTGCATCTGATGTTACTTTACCATCTCTTTGAAGTCGCACAGGATGGCACACCTATCATTGGATGGCAACATGCTGCACTGCTGACGGTGATGCTAATTGCACAAGGGGAGGTAACAGCAGGTGATTTGGGGGGAAGCCCCAAAAAGGCACCTGAAGCTAGGTTTTAATGGAAAAAAATGGATTTTGAAAGAAAAACAAACAAACGCAAGTGGTGGTAGAGATGTGCGTTTAGCAATGAGTAGTCAGAATTTTCCAGAGCAAAAGGGGAATTCCAAAATCATGCCCGGTTTTTTCTAGGATTACAAACATCAGATCAAGTTCTGGGAACACTGAGTTCTACCTAACGGATTTAACTAAAAAAAAACCCCAAACATACCTTGCAAGACACAGGGTACTCTTCCAGATTGTCACTATCCTTAGCTGTTTGTGCTAGGAATCAGACACAAAATCCTGACCTGTCTAGTATTTATTAAAGAAGGCATGCTACTAATTATGATAAAGTAATTTTTGGACACATACTTAATATATACCTGGAGCCAATACACACTGTCTTAATGGACTGTCACATGTACCCAGTGAAACTATTAATTAAATCAAGACTTACTCACTTCTGTGGTTAAAAGAAAAGTAACCTGGTTTGTAAATCTAATCTCATATTACTAGGTAATAGCTATCCCTTATGAATTTTTGCTACTGTTATCAAAAGAAAAAAATCAGATTAAATTCAAAGTATTGCTTTAATAATATGTTTCAAGAATGCTTTTAGAATATCTGGACCTTTCCCATTATTTCTTTCCATTGTGCAGTTTATTGGGAAAAATGGAGAGAAATAATTCAGTATTACAGGAAGACAATTCCGAAAGCATGTAATATAAATTAAAGTATTTTCCCTGATTCTCTTCGTATTGCTACCTATTCCCTTGGAAAGGTGGGGTGAAAAATTTTGGTACAGCAAGAATTTCCTAAACTGAAAACATTTTTTTAATACACATATTTTTATGTGATACTTATTTTAACATAGAATGTAAGCACCTTCCTAACGGAACAACGAAGAATTATGCAAAATTAGTTTGAATTAATTTTTGGTAAAAAGCCAAGACCCACATTTTTCAAAAAAACCCCACCCAAAACTCTGTTCAGATGCTGAAGCCCTGTGCTCTGTTCTGTTTGTCTAGCTGCATGTGTAGCTAACCTGCACTGCACTTCTAGCAGGTATTCACAGAGCACATGGCTGGGCTCGAGCTGGTCACTGAACTTCATAAGTTTTTGTTATTTAATAAGTGTAGCAGTGTCCCGGATATCCCAGAGAGACACTGGGAATAATCTTTAAGAAGAAAAGGGTAACAGGATGGTAGCTGTAAGATAGTATGATTACTTTAGCTAACAATGTGCACTAACAATTTCAGATTTCTTTAATATATCATTTTTGCATTTTGTGGGCACTGTTCTTCAGTACCCCTTATGAGACTGGGTCTTGCTGATGAATTTGAAGGAGGAGAATACACAGTTTCACATCCCATGAACTGTGAGAGTCTTTTTTGCTTTTGTTCACATTTCAGCACAACTTAGTGGGTGAAATCCAAACCTCTTTCAAGTCAGTGGGAGTTTTGTCATGGATTCAAAGAGGCAGAGCTTCTTTGTGAGGATAAGCTGAAGCTCCATTTTGCCAAACTCCACAAGACCAAAATGTATTGTTCATTTATAGCTGCCTTGATCATAAATATGTCTCATTTTACTTTATTCTGAGTCACTCCCCTGAAGTTTTAACTTACATATTTATTGTTGATCCAGAAATATCCAGCTAACAATGACAGTCTGACTTAATGACCAACACAATTTAGACATCTGTCATTTTTAAGTACAACTTTAGGGAGACAAGCATTTAATACAGTTCACATTCTTTCTCAATAAAACTCTACACTATCTAATCAACAATCCTACAGCTTTGCCTTTATTGCAATACATTATTTCCATAATTTCTTGTCAGAAGTTTAGTAGCTAACTGGGACAAGAAAACACTCCATGACTTGGCCCCAGTCAGAGTTCACAGGCAGGTAACTAGCTCAGGAAAACTGTACCCCATTCATTTTTCAGGGAAGTTCTAGCTCAGCTGACAGTTAACCTCAAAAACGGAATTTATAGCAGAAACTTCACAGCGCATTTTAATATGGCATTCAGTTTAATTAGCGCTTGGGCAATTCCTTTTGTTCTCGGTAAACAACAGTAAGATTTGACAAGTCAGAGAAGAGAATGTATTTGTTGCTTTTATATGTCACTCAAACTAGCCTATCACCATTCCCAAACTAATACCTCTTTACACAAACTTCTGCTAAATAGTGCTAGATTTTTAAGTCTAAAACTGGCAGCTTTTCCCAGGGTTGCATCTGATATCAAAATCAAGGTTTATTAACATTACAAAGAGCACTGCTGTCCTGTAGTGCCCCTTTTATCATTCTAAGCAGCTGCCTTGAGGCAATGCGTTTAACCTTGGGAAATGGGAGAGGAATTCTGGGAAACCAGAAATCTTTGACAGCTCAAGTCATCCAAAATCTGCTCTACCGCTTCAGCTCCCACACTGAAAAAAGATGAGACCCTTTTTTTCATTTGATGTTTATCTAGTCTATTCATTGCACTTAAAATCGAAAGATAGGACAGCATTTACTTACAGTGATCTTCCGTTTGTGCTTCAAGCACAGCAGTGATGAAAATTATCCTTTTCTCTACTGAGACTCCTATTAGAAAGATAGCACCAGGAGGTGGGTGTGTGTGTGTGGGGGGGGTGTGCACGCATGTTTAGGGGGGACACCGAACAAAAACCCAAACCATTTAGCAGCATGCTAAATTCTTAAAAAGAGTTCTGCAGGTTATCTTATTCCTACCTGGTTTATGTTATATGATAAATTTCACATTACATTTTGCTATTTCGCAACCTGCTGCAATAGCGAAAGAACTGTCACCGGTTCAGTTACGAGCCGTTATTTGTCAGGGTTTAGGGCTTAGCTGTAAAGATAGAATTCGTTTTGAAGTTTCACATAACAGTTCTCACTTTATACATAGCTTTTTCTTTCAGAAGGTCCCAAAGTATTTCCTAAACTACACATGAATATAACCTTTGAAATGCACTGTTCCTAGCTGGCCGATGGCATATTGCAAAACATCAAAGCAGTGTGGACACAAACTAACCATCAGACATTAAACAAACATCTACAGTTTCAAATTTTGGTATAGCATCTCTCAAGCAAATATAAAACAAAAGTCCTTTTTCTTCTTTAGGTTTCTAATGAAAATGAATACAATAAGCTGTGCCCTTCCGGGCCAAATTCAGAGGAGATAATCTGTAGATCATCTAGGGGAGAGAGGGAATTATGCTTTATTTTAGAGGAAAATGAGACTTCTCTGCTTTCCTAGGGTATATTTAGATGGCATGGCATTGTGCTTTTCCTCCTTCTCAGCAGGAAATATTAGCCTAGGGAGAAGCCAGCGTTAGCGTAACCACTACTTTTGCAGCCATTTGTAGCCTGCTACTCCATCTGAAGTCAGGTATCTTAGTACAAAGCAAGAATGACATGTCAGATCAAAATTGGCATTTTAGCCCTCTAAGCTCAGGGGACGTGGTCTGTGCTCTCACTATTCATCCCTATCTCCAGCTAATGAGATTTTGCTCTTATTCAGGTGAATTGCTCAGCTGCTCTGACCATAAGCAGCTTATTGTTTTACTTCAGCTGTATGAAAATGTTTCATCCAGCCAATTCCACCTTGACACGTTATTGGCTGAGCAGCGTGTCTGGATTCTGACAGATCATAGTGTAATTCCAACTGTGTAAGGATCCTTTTCACTGAAGTATTTTACTGGGCAGCAAGTCCATTTCGAAATCACAAGTGAAACACTGTCTTCACAAAAGAAGAAAGTGTGGGACCTATTTATATGCTTGCATCTAAAACTGGAGTTCCTAATCAATGTTCAGCCAATAAATCAATCTTTAAATCTCTTCTGAGATAGTACTTGTGCCTGCAGGCTGTTATTTTGACTATCCACAGTCTATGCCTTCTCTGATGAAAAGGAAGCAAACTACTACAAACCAGGAAAATTGCCCTATGTAAGCAGCACAAGAGTTCACTTTCTCTTGCAATAGTATGGTCCAGTCACATTTAACCATCACATTTATATCCCCATTTCCTCTTGTTTCACCCATTTCCCTTGAAGCCAACTGGAATGGACGATTAGTGCCACCTCTCCAGTTTCCCTCTCTGTCTAAGCAGGCAAGACATTCACTTGAGAAGTGAGACCGCTGTTGCAGATGGAGAAATTTCTCTCTAACCAGCTTTGCATTTCTACAGACTATTAACAAGCACTGACCCACTGGCAAGGTAATGCTTCTGGTAAAACCGAAGTCCCAACAGCTCCAATATATTAAATATAACTTGAGTATTTTTTCAAGCAGCAGGTTACTTTCCAGCATTCTGGTAAATCATTCCATACTCCTTCTCTCTGTAGTCTCAACTAGCCAAGTTATGTTTTTTTCATTACCCCTCTCAAAATCAGGTCTGCTTCATGTTTGTTCATCAAAAGTGATGTATGTATGTATGCATAAACACTCAACATCCATAAGAATAACTTATCACTGTTGTAAAAGTGTGTCACTGATTTATATACCATCAGTGCATTATAATAAATAATTTACTCTTTCATATACATACTCATATATAGCATATAAACAAAATACATTTAAGGAAAGCTGAGGCTATGAAACCAAATATCTGAAAGCTGTTACTCCACTTTTCTTTCATTTGTCCTTTCAACCCTACTCCAGCCCTTTTCATGGTATACTATAGCTTTTACTTACATCATTTTAAAGTACTTGTTCCTCATTCACACACAGGGTTCTGGGGACTCCTTCAGAATACATGTTGCTTCTATAGTACACACGTACGGCACAGTTATCACTGCACAGGGGACGATTGCAGCTTGAGGAAGTAGGGCGAGTTTTACATCAATTATCCTGAAAAACACAAGTATTACATTGTTTCTTGCCATACATACGGCAGTGGCCTCCGCGCTCTGCTTTGGGACCTGCATGAGGATCTGCTGCTTTGTCACAGTTCGAAGCATTTTGCTCTGAACAGCCATTGCTAGGAGAAAGACAAGTAATGTACTTGCCCATGCCAGCAGCTTTCACGCTAGCATTTTCTAAGAAAGCAAACAACTGTAGAGCTTCAGTTAGAGATGTCCTTTAACTTTCATAGATTTAATTTTGTTAAGTCTGATGTCCTTCTACTTAGCTCTCACCACCTGCTCAGAAATGCTTCTCACATTGCCATCTCAATTGGTGATACTTGTCTGCTTGGTCAAACACCTAGATGTACTGTTCAATGAGGAACGGAGCTTTGAGGCTGACACTTGACACATTATCAAGATATCTTATTACCACTTTAGGGATGTGACCAGATTAAAATGTGTGCTCTTACATGCAGATGCCAAGATTCTTGTTCATGCTGTCATTATGTCCAGACATGAGTAGTGCAAATCACTTTTCTCTTTCCTGAGGAACAACGCTTGTTATGTCACATCCTTCCAAACTTGCTTTTTACAGAGATTTATGACTATACTCTATTTGATGCCCCATACATTCCAGAAATATCAGTTACATGTGACTGAAGTATTGTGAAATAATTGAACATGTAACATTGTTGTAGAGGCAAATTTATTTTATCCTTTTTTTCTTTTCTTTCTTTTATAATTTTATATATACTTTACACACATGACAGGCCAAATACAACCTTAGTTTAAATCAATTGTCCAATGGCATTTTACTAAGACTAGGGATGATATTAATGTATTTATCATATATGCATTTCATACGTATTTTACATGCATTAGTGATAGAAACAGTCTCTTAAGATTAAGCACTTCAATATCAAAGCCTCTTACCAACAAAAGAAATTGAAAATCTTAAAAATAAATGAAACTTTCACATTGCTCCCTATATTCTAAGGCACAGACTGCATACATGGTTCTTGAATTTAGAGAAAAAGTTTCAGTTTTGGAAAAAGTAATTAATTTTGTTGCCTCTAACCTTGCCCACTTCTGATGCTAGAGGTAGGATTCCACTGTTTTAATTCCTTGGCAAACTATTCCTTTGGCTAATCTCTTATTTGGAAGATATTTAGCCTACGCTTTCCTTTGTTAAATCTCACTTCATTAATCCTAGTCATATACCTTGTGACAGTGCTAAACAATCGCTTTCCTTTTCTGAAGTTTACAGCTACGTAATACTAGAAGACACATCCCCTTTTGTCATACTTTGACAAAGAAATGCATATTTAGTACTCATAATCTTCCTTTGTTCATCCCCTTACAGTTTCTGTTACTGATCCTCAAAACCTCTCGAGTTTTTTAGCAGTCTCCTAGCACTAGGCAACAGGACTTAAAGCCATTATTCTAAAGGCAAGATTTAGTAGTGCTGTGGATAAAGGGTCTGTTACCACAAGCTGTTTAGCTTCAGCTGGACACACACTGCATCTCATAAAACTGGACTTGGTGTCTCCACTCCCAAAACTGGTTCTCAGCATCATAGAAGCTGATGAAATGTTCTTGAAATCTGGTCCAATTTAAACTTCCCCTTTGCCATCTTTAATACAGAGTCTGTCAATCCAGCCAAAAGTTATTCCCCCAAGGAGATTCTTTTCTTTGGGAAATTCTTCATTCTCAGCCACATCACTGTGACAACGTGAAAAACCACTTTCCTGAGTAAGGGCAGATTCTCACAGCAAGGAGAAATCCTGAACAGAAAAGCAAAGTTAGAATTCATATTTTTTGGAGTGATGGGAAAGAGGGGGAATAAAACTCATTCATCTTCATTGATTAAGCATAAGTAATATTAGCAACAGGAGGAGTCATACATATACTAATTATTAAGCACTAGTTTAGGTGGAGGGAGACTTAAAAGCTGGAATTCACTGAGAACAGAATATTGGACAGTGCTGCCACGCTGTTATTCCAAAGAATTTATTTCACATTTTTTGTATTTTCATGCATTTTGGTATGAACTGGACTAATCAACTTTAGATTGATTGAAAACTGGCTGGACTGCTGGGCTCGAAAGATAATTATCAGTCACAGATGATGCTAAATTGGAGGAGTTGGGTGGCATGGAAAACATCAGACTTCCAATTTAGAGTGACCTTAAGAAAACCGAGGATGAAGCCAACAGAAACCTCATGAAGTTCAAGAAGTGCGAAATTCTGCACCTGGGAAATCACGCGATTTTGCACCTGCCTCACTGGAGCCCAGAAACCAACTGGCTGAGGGACAGCCCTGGTAAAACAAGCAGGGTCACAGTGCCAGACCGAATGCAAACCAGCAGTGTGCTCTCGTTGCAGAGAAGACAAGCAGCATACCAGGCTGTAGGAGCAGAAGCATGGCCAGCAGAATGAGGGAAGTTATTATTCCTTTCTACTTGGCACTGGTGAGGCGACATCTGGAACACTGTGTCCAGTTTTGGAAAGACAGATTTTAGAAGGCTGCCCAGTTCAAGAAGGATGTTGAGAAACTGAGAAGAAACACCCAGAGAATTACACAAAGTATTACCTCTGACATATGACCTGTACGAAGAGACTCAGGCAGCTCGGTTTGTTTGGTCTGGTAAAGAGGAGGCTAAAGGGCAATCTAATAGCAGCCTACAACTTTTTCAAAGGAAATGACAGAAACAGTGGAGCCAAGGGGCAATAGCCATAGACAGCAGCCTGGGAGGTTCCAACTGGAGATTATGAGAAATTTCTTCACTTTGAGGGTATTACAGCACTGGAATAAGTTATCCAGAGATAAAGGAGAATCATCATCTGTGGAGGCTTTCAAGGCTCAGCCAGAAAAACCTGCAGTTGTCTTGACCCATATTAGCAGTAGCTCTGTGCCAGGCAGGAGGTTAGAACAGGTAACCTCCAGAGATCTCTTCCAATGCACGTTTTTTCTGATTCTGTGAGTCTATGCTTTGCTCAGAGTCTACATTAGATTTATTGGGAAGCTCCTTTTATGTCTCCTTTCATGACTGTATACAAAACAAAAACTCAAATCACAACAAAAGAATTATGCCACAGAAAACTGAACTGCTGTGGCAGTTCAGGCAGTGGCCAGATGTGTCTGTTCCAGCTAGAGCTTACCGCAGTCATCATCTCCATCTACCACCTATATTCTTCACTCTCTCTCTTGCAAAATGACACCCTTCATAGTGAATGCTTTAAATACGTAAACACTTTCCCTAACCTACCTTGTGCAGAAATGAACCAGGTTAAAATCCTTGCTGTTAAGCGTGGTTAATTAGCCTAGATCATTTTAACAAAACTGGGCAAGTGAGCAACCTCATATGCATTTATGCCATCGGTTCCATAGGGAATATAACCTCTGGAGGAAAAGGGGGAGCAGCAGTCAGCAGCTGGATGCAGTAACTGCTTAACCACACTAAGCTGGAGTGAGGGCACCACCTCCAACTGCATGCATAGATCCCTATCAAGGAATCCACTGGCAGGACATAAGGCTTATTGTAAAAAACATGAGGCGATTGTGAAGCCACTGTACCATGTGAGGCAGCACAAACAGCTTTCTGCACCTTCCATAACCTCTCTTTTATGTAGAGAATTTCAAATGCATAAGGTACAAAAGGAATAAAAGAGGTAATATGTATAATTCATATGACATGTAAATTATTACTGCTCATTTTCTGATTAAAAAGTGTGTGGGTGTTTGCGTGTGTGTGTGAGGAGGGAAATTCACGACCATCCTGAAAAAAGGCAAGTAGGGTATCTAAAACAAAGAATCACAGAATCACAGAATGGTAGGGGTTGGAAGGGACCTCTGTGGCTCATCCAGTCCAACCCCCCTGCTGAAGCCGGGTCACCTACAGTAGGCTGTAGAGGACCTTGTCCAGGCGGGTCTTGAATATCTCCAGAGAAGGAGACTCCACAACCTCCCTGGGCAGCCTGTTCCAGTGCTCCGTCACCCTCAGAGGGAAGAAGTTCTTCCTCATGTTCAGACGGAACTTCCTGTGCTTCAGTTTGTGCCTGTTGCCCCTTGTCCTGTCACTGGGCACCACTGAAAAGAGCTTGGCCCCATCCTCCTGACACCCACCCTTCAGATATTTGTAATTATATATTAGGTCCCCTCGCAGCCTTCTCTTCTTCAGGTTGAACAAGCCCAGCTCCCTCAGCCTCTCCTCGTAGCAGAGATGTTCCAGTCCCCTCACCATCCTTGCAGCCCTCCACTGGACTCTCTCCAGTACCTCTTCATCTTTCTTGAACTGGGGAGCCCAGAACTGGACACAGTACTCCAGATGAGGCCTCACCAGGGCAGTGTAGAGGGGGAGGAGAACCTCCCTCGACCTACTGGCCTCACTCCTCCTAATGCATCCCAGGATCCCACAGAATCACAGAATCACAGAATAGTAGGGGTTGGAAGGGACCTCTGTGGGTCATCTAGTTCAAACCCCCTGCCGAAGCAGGGTCACCTACAGTAGGCTGCACAGGATCTTGTCCAGGCAGGTCTTGAATATCTCCAGAGAAGGAGACTCCACAACCTCCCTGGGCAGCCTGTTCCAGTGCTGCGTCACCCTCAGAGGGAAGAAGTTCTTCCTCATGTTCAGACGGAACTTCCTGTGCCTCAGCTTGTGCCCATTGCCCCTTGTCCTGTCACTGGGCACCAGTGAAAAGAGCTTGGCCCCATCCTCCTGACACCCACCCTTCAGATATTTGTAGGCATTTATTAGGTCCCCTCGCAGCCTTCTCTTCTTCAGGCTGAACAAGCCCAGCTCCCTCAGCCTCTCCTCGTAGGAGAGATGTTCCAGTCCCCTCACCATCCTTGCAGCCCTCCACTGGACTCTCTCCAGTACCTCTTCATCTTTCTTGAACAGGGGAGCCCAGAACTGGACACAGTACTCCAGATGAGGCCTCACCAGGGCAGTGTAGAGGGGAAGGAGAACTTCCCTTGTCCTGCTGGCCACACTCTTCTTGATGCACCCCAGGATCCCATTGGCTTTCTTGGCAGCCAGGGCACACTGCTGGCTCATGGTTAACCTGTCGTCCACCAGGACACCCAGGTCCCTCTCCACAGAGCTGCTCTCCAACAGGTCCACCCCAAGCCTGTACTGATGCATGGGGTTGGTCCTCCCCAGGTGCAGGACCCTGCATTTGCCTTTGTTGAACCTCATCAGGTTCCTCTCTGCCCAACTTTCCAGCCTGTCCAGGTCACGCTGAATGGCAGCACAGCCTTCCGGTGTATCTACCACACCTCCCAGTTTGGTGTCGTCAGCAAACTTGCTGAGGGTACATTCTAACTCTTCATCCAGGTTGTTGATGAAGAAGTTAAACACGGCTGGGCCCAGTACTGACCCCTGAGGGACACCACTAGTTACAGGCCTCCAACTAGACTCAGCGCCGCTGACTACAACACTCTGAGTTCTGCCATTCAGCCAGTTCTCAATCCACCTCTCCGACCACTCATCCAGCCCATACTTCCTGAGCTTCCCTAGGAGGATATTATGGGAGACTGTGTCTAAAGCCTTGCTGAAGTCTAGGTAGACAACATCTACGGCTCTCCCTTCATCTACCCAGCCAGTCATGCCATCGTAGAAAGCTATTAGATTGGTCAGGCATGATTTCCCCTTGGTGAATCCATGCTGACTACTCCTGATAACCTTCTTTTC
Organism: Opisthocomus hoazin; assembly: GCF_030867145.1. Lineage (NCBI taxonomy): Eukaryota > Metazoa > Chordata > Aves > Opisthocomiformes > Opisthocomidae > Opisthocomus > Opisthocomus hoazin. The sequence goes on from NC_134425.1 coordinate 9,953,367, forward strand.
CTCCACAAAGAAGAGGTTATAAAGAAGGGATGGGGATCACTGTTCCAACAAACTGGACTAACTGGTTCTTTTCAGACATATTTTTTCTATGCAGAACAGAAGCCATGAGCCTTACAGTAGTTCTCCGTAGAGTCTTAAATTTTATACCCGTCATCAGCTCTGAACTGTCGCCCCAAGTGCAACCTACTGAAGCAAGGCACAAGACCAAAAGGAAGATCTGCCTAGAAGACTTTATTGTTCATGTGCAGTAGCGGCCATCTCAGGGTCCTTGTTTTTATGTGTACATAAAAGGCTGTGACATGAGCACAGTATAAATGTAGAGGTATTTTACCCACTGATGTAGATTTCCCATTTATTGATGATGACACTATGTTTTCATAGTTTTTCAAGGAACAGGACGACAAAATCATGTGGATCCTATTTGGGATGAAAAGTAAATTATGCAGAAAGGAGGGAGGTATTTGTTTACATGCATTATAGAGATGGCATCTTTCCGGTAGCTGAGTCAAAGCGTACCAAAGACACCTAAAGCAAAACAGAGGACTCGCAACATGGGAGTTGTGATGGGAATGCATATTCCTAAATAAAAGTTATAATCTGAATTGAGCCATGGCAAGCAAAGCAGCAATCTAAAAAAAGGAGCCTGTGGCATCTGTGGATCACTAGAAAGAGATGTCTGTTTTGGCAATAAACTTGTGGGAGTAAAATTCTAGAACTGCTCATGGCTGGGTTCCGCACAGAACAGAACATCTAGCACACTTTCTGGACCCATTTCCTCCTACCAGATGCAGTACAGATTTTTTGAAACAGGGAGATCACAAAAACAAGCATTACAGGAGAAACTAGACTGAATTATTGGGATATTTTCTGGCATATGTGCAAGGTGGCTAAGAGAAGTATATTCTGATGGACTACTGAAAGCAGTAAGAAATCCACGGCATTTACAAGCCTCTTTCCAGTTCAGACAAACTCAGTGATAACAGACGAGTGCTCCTTTCACGAGAATTTCTTATTGGATTGAGTAGCATTACCAAGACTTCTGGTCCACTGCTGATGAGAATATAGCCTTTTTTTTCTTTTTCCTCTCCTAGAAGGAGCTGTAGTACAGCCAATTCAGTTTCTTATACCATGGGGGTTACAACATTGGTAGTACATGTACAATTCTTGTAGATCTCTCAGGAGATGGTAAAGTTTCAGAGACAAATTTCTGGAACTAAGGAGAAATTCAGACTTCAAGGAGACAGTAAGGAATTAAAACACTCCAGGGAAGCATACTGCTGGAGAGTCCTAACAGTAAAAACCCAAAGAGCAAAGGTATTAAATTAAGCATGTTGTCTCAGAATCCTGACATACTGACACATGTCATCAAAAGGCATTTCAGGATGAGACAGAGAGGCTCTGACTATTTATAAGGCAATGGCAGCAACAGCTAAAAAGACCCTTGTTTACTGTTGGCTACAGGACAGGATTCCAAGTTAGGCCAATTGCAAATGGTCTTGACCCAATATAGACTGAATATAAACAGAAAAAATTGAGCTTTTTTTCTTTTTTAAAGAACATCACACTTTCAGTGTATTTTCACTTCCCAAGCACCTTCTCAGATTTCCCTTCTGACCATCTGTCAGTTCAATACATTCTTTATCTAACTTAGATAAAGAATAACATCTTCCAGGACATTTGCAAGATTTTAATTATTCCTAATTGGCCAAACTCATTCTGTTACACTTTTTCTTGTGGCACTGGTTGTTTCAGTTAGGTGGCTGGATCTATTGTAGTACAGCAATTTCTGTTTCCCGCTTCTTTCCTTTAACCCCCAAGTCTGCGACTACGCTTGTGCTGCTTTGTCATCGCTCTGTACCTTTCGCTTGGTTCTCTCCACACCTTTTCTTTTCCAGCGCCAGTTTTCCCTACTCCCAAACCATAGTCAGGTGTAACTGCAGCATGATCCCTGTGATGTAACTCCTTGTTCCTCTCATTCTACTTGGGGTACTACCTCTCATGCTTTTTTTTCCCTTTCAGGTTCAGACATGTAGTTATAGTAAAGATCTAGCCTTCTAATACTCCACTATACTGTGTTTAGGAGCACAAGGCCATCCCTGTGCTCTGCCAGTTCCCCTTAGAATCTATGATACTAGCTATTTCTTTTAGTATCTCATTATATGTGTCATCGATATCTTGTTTGGCCTAAAGCCACATGGCAGCCTGACAAGATTGTGCTGCAGTTTGGCAGTTTCCATACAGGGCACAGCTGTCAGCATCTCTTATCCTCCATTTCAGAAAATCAGCTGGTTCTGGCAAGAGATCATAAGCTAAGACTAAGCAGTAACTGTGCATCCTTTTTAGGAAAGGAAAAAAGGAAAAAGCATTCCGGAGATTGTTTTCTGTCCTAGTCTTTCTGGCAGCCCTTTCTTACTGATGGTAAATCTGATGATAGCTACTTCTCTCATGTTTCAGCATTTCAAATCATAATGAATAGGTTTTCCTATCCTCCTTCTACTACTTGTTGCAAATGCACAGCACAGTGCTAGAGGAAATACAAGAGGAAGGTTGCTCATTACATATATGAGCATATGCTCTTCCTGTTAAGAACATATACTGCAGCTGCTTCTGCAGGCCACTGTCAGGAACACAGGCAATTAGCTTACCAAAAGAGAAATCACAGGCTGTCTGCCATGCTGACTAATGTCCCACTTTATTATTTTATGTCAGAAACTGTGAGGATCATACGATGTGAAATATAATATCAAAGGACAAAGGACAAGGAGCAAAAAGGGGAGAAAGGAGCAGCAGAGAAGAGAGAAAAAAAACACTAGCAAAGCAAAATAAAAGAAAGGAAAATCAGGAGGAAGCGATTTACAGAGAATGCTGAACAATACCACACCTAGATCCTTCCAGAATACCATGTTGATTTTAGGGATGATTTTTTTTACCTCTGTTATTTGATACACTGGTATGTTGAGAACCAAACTGGCAGCACAGGCAAAGAGGAAATATGACTGTCATACACAGGAGGGAGATAAATAGTCAGGATAAATTCAAGAAATGGAAAGTGAAGAAAAGTGGAAGTTGTAAGGCTGGGGTGCCTGTAGCTGAGACTGCTACTACACTTTCCCTAGAGAAGCAGGCACACTGAAAACAGTCCTTGATGGTAAGTCAGCCCAGGATCATCTATGTGAAAGTGATGTTAATGAAGATAAGTAAGGGTACTGAAGAGGTCTGGGGCAGCGTGAGAATGCAGAAAGGACTTGGATCTATGAAGCCACAGAGGAAGCTCACAGGTGGTAGTTGCCAGACTTAAGAGACGTTATGTTGGTACAGTTAGGACCTTTAGACAACAGAATTACTCTACACAAATAATTGCTCATCAGTACCAGCAAGGGAATTGCAATCTGGCACATTACTGTGAGGCACAGGTGGCACATCTGAGTGCCTCTTACCCTACTAGTGAGCACATGACCTCCTCCAAGGGAAATCCTATACACTGAAATACTCCTGGACTATTCATTGCTGTATTAAAGCAGATTCTGAGACGTATATCCAAAGCTAAATATATGTGTATACACCTGATAAATAGCATATATAACCAAAGTGTGAGTACAGCCCTTGAAAGAGAAATTAAGTGCTCATCCACCAAGACAAAGAGGAGCTGTATAATCAAGTCTACACTGTCCGGCTTTTAAGCTGTCACCATTCTCCTTGCAGCTAACTAAAAGCACGGAGAGCATCCACTGCTACACAGGAAGGAGCGGGGTGTGGCCCACAGAGTACATAAATAAAAAGCAACCTCTGCTGGGGTTTCAAGCTAAATTGCCTGTTTTGGAAGGAGTATGTTAAATATTTATCAATTACAGTAAATTTGTGATGTGGCGTATATTTCTCACTTTGATTGTTTCATACTTGAATTGAACTCACATTGCACAGTGCCTTGCTAGCGGGATGCACTTAAATCCCTCATGTCAGCTTGCAGGCAAAATTGACACCAGTGGTCAAAAAGAAAACTTTTAATAGGTATCTTCTTTATTCTATGAAATTAGGTTTTAGACACATGAACTTCTAATAAGCCTTATTTTCTCCAGTATGGTTTTTGTCTCATTTCCGTGCCTGTGGCCTGTTGCCTTCTCTCCTCTTACTTTTCACCCTATGTTTTGTTTAGAAGCCTTGTCTGCAAACTGCAGGGCCACCTGCAAAAAGAAAGAAAAAGAAAGGACTGGATCAAGGGCAGAGTAACAAATCCACATGGTAAATGATCTGCTCTAATGCCTGGCAGGAGCACTGCGGATCATAGATGTGAGGACTTAGCTGGAAGAGCTGGTGCTGTCTGCAGTTATCTTCCCTAGTGGAAGCCATGAAAAACGCTGTTCCAGAGTGGATACATGACCAGCATATGTACATGCAGTCAAGATGCATGTGAATTGATTGTTCCGAATGCTGTGCTTCACAGAAATCAAGATGTTACTTCCTGAAAGCTGCTGACTCTGTTAGAACCTCCTGGTAAGATGTTCCTGTGAGACCAACTAAAGCAGGAGAAATCATATATAGGTGACTTTCAGGAGTTCTTCTGCTTCTTTATGACAAAAAGTCACGAAAGACAAGAGTTAAGACCACAGATACTAAGCGTTTGATTTAGCTGGTGAGGTTTTCAGTCCGACCCCTCAAATCCATGTACACTTTTACACTAACTTTTGGACTTATTATTTAATGACAAGTGTAGATGCACTCACACACACATAAATGCAGTAAATACATGCTGCCTGCAGATGTGCAAATGCTCAGGGCCTTTCAGCCTTTATTTTGTGAAAATCAGTGCCAAAAGGTCAGAACTACAAAGATGTTAAAACAAAACAGCCACTGTAAGCATAGCATTCATCTGATCTCAGAAGGAAAAACGACAGAGACCTGAAATCTTCCTGTGCCTCAATGAAAACCAGGTGACACAGGGAAAACCCAGGAGCAGATTCTTACGAATTGGTACAAATCAGCAATATTTTGTGGGAGCCAGGGGTAGGCAAGTTGAAGAAGCAAGATCATACATTCAATCTATATCTCAAAAAGCCTGTGTATGCCTAGATCTCTTTCAAAAAGATGTATTTTTATCACTTTGATACTTCACTTGCAATGAAGGGAAAAAAATTTCAAAATTATTATAAATCTAGTTGGATTTGGGAAAGAACATAAAAGTCTAAGATCACAACTGAGCTTTTTTAACTCAACAGAACTCTCTTGAAACATTAATTCTGCAAGATACTTAAGCATGTGCTTAATGGTAATCACGAGCTGAAATCGGTGGGACTACTAACATGCTTACAGTTAGTATGAATGCTTAAGCACCTTGCATAAACTGAGATCTAGTACTCTCGATACATATTGGGAGACTGTCAGGAGAGGAGTTTCTTGTGGCATTCTGCTGTTCCTACTTCCCAACTGCTATAATATATACTTGCAAGTTCACAGATTCAGAAATACACTAGTATTATATTTCTAGCTGCAATGAAAACCAAGCTGGAGCTTTAGAGTATATTACTTGTCAATACAATTATTGTCTTTCTTAGCAGACAATTGTCTCTCATTTTTTTTAAAGTATTCTCACCTTTTATAATGAGAGTAGGGCTTATAACTTATTGTCCCACAAGAATAAAATATTTACTTGTGTTTTGGGCAGTAGATGTATTCATGAATACAGGAATCTATTTCTTCAATTAATGGCAAAACGTAGGGTTTGTTCACTGCCTCCATTATGTCATCCAGTAGTGTGATAACCACATCGTTTATCATTTCTATCACTCCTAAGCACACTATCTGTGCTGACAAGCAGAACTACCACAGCTCAATCCTGCCACTACTCTCACTTGACATCTCCGTAGAACCATCAAGGGATACTCTGAAAGCAACTGCCAACAAGTCTTTGTCAGGCCACTCATGTTTTGGGGTTTTTTTTCTTATCCGGCTCTGACTCTGCCATCTCAATGAAAGCTAAACATCAGTCTGAGTAATATGTAAGTAAAATCAAAAACATCAGGAAAAACTAAATGAATTAAAGCCTGACAGAAACAATGTGTCTTAAAGAACTTGTGTATAATGTCACCCTTCATCCATTCCAGATGTTGCAGTTAAAGCAGCAATTGGTACCGGTTCACGCTGGGCATCACACTGCCTTCATAGTGTCAAAATCATTGGAAGAAAATTCTTCATCTTCAGCCAGAAGAAAGGCCATTCTTAATCTTCTCAAATGATGACCTGGCTTGTCTTCATTCCAGGCTGATACACTCTAATTCAGTCTGTCTGGGTCTAATCCAAAGTTCCTAGGAAAACTGCAGGTAAATCAGGGTTCAGTGGCCTATCTCTGATGCAGCAAGAATGAAAGATAGTATAACATTCCAGATATTCCCATCTGCCAATGTCTCCCCATTCACTAGGCTCACTTCAAAGTTCTGCCCCTTTACTGAAGTAGGCAGTATCTGAAAAGATTGGTACTTTTTACAAGTTTGTTATATTTGTCAGGAACTGTGTGATTGGAGGAGCATGGCCATAAACATGCAGAGCTAAACGAACAGCCCTCTTGAGTACTAAGTCTCCCAAACTAAAGGAAAGCAGGCAATGTATTACCGAACACAGACCTACCCTACAGCAGAAAGAGCTTTTTTTCCTGCACGTCACAACTACTGTTTACAGGAGGTGTAGAGATGACTGCAAATGAATCTAAGTCTTCTTTTGTGCCCATGCTGGACAACACATAGTCATAGAATCATAGAAAGTTTTGGGTCAGAAGGGACCCCTAGAGGTCATCTAGTCCAACCCCCCCGCAGCGAGCAGGGACACCACTAACTAGATCAGGTTGCTCAGAGCCCTGTCCAACCTGGTCTTGAATGTTTCCAGGGATGGGGCCTCCACTACCTCTCTGGGCAACCCGTTCCAGTGTTTCACCACTCTCATTGTAAAGAATTTCTTCCTTATATCCAGCCTAAACCTACCCTGTTTTAGTTTAAAACCATTACCCCTCGTCCTGTCACTGCTGTCTCTACTAAAAAGATTGTCCCCATCTTTCCTATAGGCTCCCTTTATGTACTGAAAGGCTGCAATCAGGTCTCCCCGCAGCCTTCTCTTCCCCAGGATGAACAAGCCCAGCTCTCTCAGCCTGTCCTTATAGGAGAGGTGCTCCAGACCTCGGAACATTTTTGTAGCCCTCCTTTGGACCCACTCCAACAGTTCCATGTCCTGCTTGTGCTGAGGGCTCCAGAGCTGAACGCAGTACTCCAGGTGAGGTCTCACCAGAGCAGAGTAGAGGGGCAGAATCACCTCTCTCGACCTGCTGGCCATGCTTCTCCTGATGCAGCTCAGGACACGGTTGGCCCTCTGGGCTGCCAGCGCACATTGCCGGCTCATGTCCAGCCTTTCGTCTATCAGTACCCCCAAGTCCCTCTCGGCAGGGCTGCTCTCGATCCTTTCATCCCCCAGCCTGTATTGATAGCGGGGATTACCCCGACCCAGGTGTAGGACCTTGCACTTGGCCTTGTTGAACCTCATGAGGTTCACACAGGCCCACCTCTCCAGCTTGTCCAGGTCCCTCTGGATGGCATCGCATCCTAGTGTTGAATTCTGGACTGAACATGCACATTCACATTAGTTTATATAAATTAAACTAGTACACTTGGAGATCTCACTACACCCCAGCCAGCTTCCTGGCACCTATATTCCTTTGCAGTCCCTGATCCTTGGAGTAGGTAGCATTCCTTTCGGTTTTGCAAGAGAAGGCAGTCTGCAGGCTGCTCTAGCTTCTTCAAGCAGTAAGTCATCAGTGAAGTCATTCCATCATCAGCGCATGTTAATGTACAACATGCTTGTTGGGCTTGTTAACATGTGTCCTGTGTATCTCCTAAGCTGGGAGAGGACGCGAACAGCAACAAAAAAAGTGTAGCACATCGGCAACTCTAATGCCTTTATATACAGCCTTGGCTATGCAAGGGGAATTCTTCTCTGGCTGTTAAACAGAAGCGAAGGGAACAGAGCAGGACTGAAAATCTGTCCCCTGTTTAAAAGTTAGCATAGCCTAGGAAAGGAAAAAGCTGTGTTTCATACTGTGGTTGTTTATGTTACAGCAGAGTATTCAAATCCATCGTGAAATTAAATGATTAGTATACACTACATCTCCAGGTATCTCCAGCAAATCCTAGAACAGAAAAGTGTATCCAACTGTTTCTCCTCTGCCAAAGTTAACTATTATTACAGCATAGAGATATAATATTAATTTTGTTCCAATGAAATTGGCCGGCATATGTGTTTCTGTGAGCCAGGCAACAGGTCATTACTGAAATAGCAAAACAAACCTGTTCACCATTCTTGTTCCAGCACATTGCATTTAGATTTTCAGATCATAACTCTTGGATACCTCTCCTGCAATGATGTGCAAGACCCACTCTGCCAGAAGCTATATTCTTTCATAAAATGACTGCTGTATCTTCCTGTTCCAGACCCATCTCAATATAACAAAATTTAACAGTCCTGCAGACAATGCCAAATATCCTTCATTCATAATTAAGGTGAAGGCAAGTGGTACAAATCTCTAATTATCTTTTATGTCATATTTATTTTCTAGTGAATTATTGAATAATGATTTATAGCCCAAATTCCATATGTGTACCTGCTAATTCAGGGGGAAAAATATCAGCCCTTCATACTCATTCAGCTAATGGGCATCGCTAATTGAAAAAATGTTCTTTGCACATATCACTAACTTTCCAATCATTTACTTGTAGAGAAGTTTGAAAACTAAAAAAAAAAAAAGTTAAAAAAGAGAGAGATATTCAGTGGAACTTTAAAGCTGGGTATGATGCTATGCTGAGTTCTCCCTCCTCTGTGCAGGCAGCAGGCAGAAATCAGTGACAGAAATATCCTGTCACCTCATATTAGTTTTTGCCAAAGTAAGAGGTTGTCAAGAACAATAACTGAAGTTTGAAACCAGAGTTTATATCCCATGCATTCTTCTTAATGCTCACTGTGCTTCCTGCAGGCAGGATGTCTTCTGCAGTGGCGTGTCTTGATGATCTCACACTGAAATGCACTGATCTCTTAGAACCAGAATTTCAATAAACTTTTTAAGCAAGGCTACAAAAATGTGTCTGAACTTGAAGATGTCTCTGGATTCTTTCACTGAATTTAATTTTTCCTGCAAAAGAGGTTTCCCTCCCAGAACTAAGGCTGCCTCCTGTGCTGGATAAAAGTCTTTGCAAGAATCCTTGCTCCATCCTGAGCCACTGCTTTTGTATACGGACTAGTCCTTTGATAGTAGAAAAGAAAATCCCTTAGCACCACGAAGGCAGGAAAAGCAGAATCGGAGACTACCTACTGCAAGAGCTGCAGTACCAAACCCCGTAACCTTTCTCCCCTACTTTTCTTTTTTTCATTTCTATTGTTTTCTTTCTCGGTCCAAGTAACTTCTCTTCCCAGTGCGGGTTTTGCTGTGTGGACTGTGAAGTCAGAAAGCTTGTCTTTCTCTGACATGCATTTTTGTATGCCCTAAAAATCAGTTGTTTGGGTTGAAATTACCACATTATTTTGATATACTGACAAAGTAGAGAGGAGTCTGAAAATCTAAAAACATTTTGTCTTTCTTTTTTCTTAATCTCACAATCCTTGAGGTGATTTATAATCTTTGACCTATTGTAGCTGGCAATACTGAGAATCAGCCCTAAGCAGCCTGCCTACTCTTTTCATCACTCCCTAGAGTATCAGTGTAGACATGAGGCAGAATGGCTACTTTGCACACATGCACCCCTCTGTACCTATCCCTGAATATTAATTAGCATCTGACGACACGTGCTCTTTACAAAGCAGCTATAAAGAGTGCTACAAGGACTGCTGCTCTCTGGTTCCCCTGAGGCATTTTGGTCTGTTCTCAGGAAACCTCCTTCAGTTGATATAACGCAAACCCATCCACCAGTAGAGCAGAGAAGCAAAGCAGGAATTTGTCCCATAGTGTACATATATATACCACGACTTTGACTTCAAAGCTGTTAACAAGATGCTTTCCTCAGTTACACGTTTATTTTTCATAATGCATTTGGCTGCCATATCCACATGGCTAACGTCGGCCTCACAGCCACCATGGATTTTGTGCTGTATGATGTGATTATAACCTAAACAAAGCCTGCAAACACATTCTAGACCTAGAGGAAAAAATAGAGAAGCAAGTATTGCTTTGCCAACCCCTCTGTTACTATTGGAGAAACAAACTATTTAGTACATAATATTTTTCTGACCCTAAACATTGTAACAATTTAAATTTCCGTTGTTAACACTTTGCAAGTGACTCAGAATAATTTTCAGAAAGGAAGATAAAAGAACTGAAGTTTTTAATTGAATTTAAATAAGAGAATTAATCAGTTCATAAAATACCATACATTAACCTCATTGTCTGCTTCAGGAGTCTAACCTCTAAAGTTGATACAAAGGTAACCTGAATCCCCCCTGTGAGGACTATTCACATCCATTAATTGTTGCAATACAAGATACTGTAGGTTCAAGCTGGTTGCCAGTTCTTCAGTATCTGAAACATACTCGCAGCAGAGAGGAGGACACCACTGGGACTCATTTAACTCTGACTTTCACATTAATTTTGCTGTGCTGTGAAGAGCAAAGACAAAATCAATGTCCATCAGTGATTATTCAAGGTAAAATATCTAGTGATATTGAATATCAATGGTAGTAGTGAGCATTAAACTTACTTAAGGATTGTGGAGTTGACACAGCTATTTATTCCAGTTTCACTAAATTTTCAATGAGGCATTGGAGTTTAGAAACACATAACAATTACAGTGAAAATACTGGATTGCAGTTCCTGGCAAGCTGGATTTTACATCAAGAAAAAGTATTGTATATATGAACTTCTTGCAGTGCACAGTTCAGCAAAGGTTCAAATCATACACGGACATGGACAATCTCTGTGAAGAACACTTTGTGATTGAGGGAGCTAGCCTTTGTAAAGGTTGCATTAATTTTGGCACTGGATCCCTTCTGGCTTCAGTGCTCTGAGTGTAGGAAAAAAAATGCAACTTATGTGACAGCTGTCCCACACCCGTCCTGGTCATTCTCTTCTCTCATTTTCCCCAATAAATTGTGTGTGAAATCCTCATTGAGTTAACGGGAGTTTATCAGATTTCATCATGTAATTTAGAACTTTGTAAATATAGCAATAACACACTGAATGAGCACAAGGGTTTCCACTGTAAACTGTTACAAACATTTCTCAAGTATTCCCCTAAGATTCTCATAAAGCCGTTTTTCTTTTTTCCCTGAAATTTCCCTATTATTATTCCAATGCTATTGGTTATGTCCCACATTCACCAGAGCTCTTAAAGCACAGTATTTATCTTGGCAAAAACATTAACTGATAGCCTAGTTCTCGTCTCACGTAAACCACAAATATAAAATCAGATCCATTATGCTTAAAAGGCTTCAACAGTACTGAATTTCAATGGAAGTTATTTTCTTATATTTCTCCCAATGAAATGTAAAAAAAATAAATATCACAACTCAATGGAAAAAATACTTTGAAAAGCAAATCTGGATAACTAATATTTAGTCTTGCTTGCCCATGGCAAAAAAATGACCTTGTATGGAAGGTGGGCAGCTTTCAGACATAAACTGGTATCAGAAAAGCAAACTTGCTACAAATAGTTTTGAGGAAAATCTTTAACCAGACCTCATTCGTAAAGACCATTTTTTGGATAACATCAAGGCAGAAGAATTACATCAGCCAGTTTTGATTGTCTCTAGCCAAACACTAACAGAGATGCTGAGAACCATCTTGCAAAACTGCTTTTTATTGGATTCTTCTAGCAGTATCCAGAAGGTGACTGATATGCAACAAGTGGTGAAACATTGTCAGTTAAGCCAAATATTGTCATTTCAGATTTGGAACAGCTTTGCAAAGATGGTATTTTGAGATGCTCTTGGTTTACTGTAAAGCAAGGGATGAAGTGAACGTACACAGTACCTGTTAAAATCACAGTTTCTTTAGAAGAAAGTGTACATAGTGTGGTCAATAGAATTTTTTTTCACTGTAAAGAAACCCAGTGTATTAAAACTGCACAAAGCAACCATGACGAAGCAAATGAGTCCTTCCCAAAACACAGACTAAGCTCACAACAATGGTGAATGCAAGTAGAGCAAACAGCCAAATGTGAAATGCCACTAAAAGGGTCTAATAAATGATAATGTCTTTGATTTTCTTGTTTCTCAAGCTGTAAGCACTATTCACTGGCTTTGACCTATAGCAAAACCTTGTTCATAAGACAGAGAGGAAAATCAAATAGGATTTAAACAAACAAAATCTTCTTAAAAACATAAGCCGCAGGGGGGATGGAATTTTTCTTCTATCTTCAGTTTACATTTTGGCCCTTCTTCTGGCATCAAATTGTTAACTAATTAAATTCTTTATGCTAAATAAAAAACCCATTGAATATTTATTTCTATTCTAATGATGCTTTTTTTTGCATCTAACCACAAAAAGACTAGCAGTGTTTGAACATGTTAATCTCTGCAGTAAAGCAGACAATAAAGCCCCTACAGACCCTCTTTGGTACCACAACTGTTTCATTGTTTGAGATGGCATCATTTTCTACTGCACTGTGTGTGAAGTACAAAGTATGGCCCTAATCCTATACTGTGATCTGCCCTAGCAGAAAATGCATCTGGTTAGCTGTCCAAATGACAGCCAGGATCAGAATGTCTTCAAAGTGTTACAAGGTTTACTGTACAGATCTACCTGAATATTGAGTTTAATAGAAGCTGAGTCAGAACCTCCAAATACAGCTAGAAAATGACAAAGCCAATGAAAAGTAAAAAGGAGAAGAGGGAGAGTCTGACACTGGGATAATAATTAGCTATATTCAGGGAATGATACATCAACATTGAAATTACTGGCCACAATTATGTGATGTTAATACTTTTTAATTGCTCATTTATAGGTAAAGCCCATTGATATTACTGTGTCTAGTCCAGACACTCAAACACAAAGTGCTTTTCCCGAAGTGACAGTTAGTCTCAGAATCAGAACTAAGACCAGCTCTCCTGCTTCCAAATGCCATGCCCAATTAACTAAACCATAGTTCCCCACAGGAACAGAATCTGTGCTCATACAGGAAAATCTGTGTGCATGCTACTCAAGGAAATTAAAGTGCAGCTATAAATCTCATCTAGTAGCTGCTGTCTGGCCAGCTGCCCAAATTAAGGCCAGAGGTGTCCTCACTATGAAGGAAAATATTTGCTGCTTGTAAATTGATTTTTGTTTCTTCTTCCAAAGGAAAGAAAAAAATCAGCCATGCAGCCTTCTCAATTTAAAATGTCACACAATACAGCCTCACAATCATTGAGGTGACATTCTAAGTTTATCTCATGCGTCGCATTCTAAGTTCAAGGAACACACCAAGGAGAGTTCAGTGACATGTTAATTATATCCCCAGCAAGAACATCCACTTAAAAAAAAAGAAGTATGTAGGTATATGTATCCCTTTAGAAGGACAAGAGACTAAGGAGATTGTTCTTTTGTTCTTATTTGAGAAGAACCATTACACACTTCTCAGTAACCAAAAGAGGCAACAACCTCAACAATATACACTTAGCTTAAATTCACTTGCTGAAAAAAGCCTGTATAGTGTCAATAGAAATATATATACAATAATTATATTGATGGTTCTGTGCTGTTCAGTGAGGAGCTTTTAAAATGGACATTAGTAGCTGAAGATCATAATCTTCATGTTCAGAATGTGGCTTTTGAAAAAATAGTTTTGAAAATGAATGCAATGTGAGGCAGGTCCGTTGGTTCAGATAATTTTGAGTTATGTATCTTCTGTGGAGGGAGCCATCGGACTCAACTTCTGTTATTATTACTCAGAGCACTTACACCCCAGCTGCTGAAGAAAAGTTCATAAACTTGGGTTTGCCCAGGACAGATGAGCTATAATATGCTTATCAGAAGTTACCTACTGTTTTATCTTTCATTACACGTCGTCAGTGTTTCATTTTTACATTGCCATGCTAGGTTGTTAATGAAGATGGTCAAATGGATCACTTCAAAATGTATCCCCATATATTAAAAAAATGCAGTATGTCATCGCACAAGAAAAACAATTCTCATGCCAGTTTATCATTACTACTACTATCATCTACACGGTTTTCTGCAGTGTCTTTATCAAAAAGGTTTAAAATGGTTCTTTTGACATGATCTGGAGAACTATATTCTCTCAGAAGAATATTTCTGTCCCTTCCAAACTAATGACAGATTTTTAACTACTGGCAGCAGTAAAACAAATTTCTTTCCAGCACATGATATCCACTGAAAAAACCTTCCAAGCATACAGTTTCTCTAATGTTTGACAGTCATTCCTGCATCATAATACAGAGTGAAATGTACTGTATCCTAATGTATACATACCTGAAATGCTAGTCATAAACTCTTAGAGTCTGGGGGTCAATCACAGTTTAGCAGTGGCAGAAGAGAATTCTGTGTGCATTGTGAGGGTTTAGGTACATACTTGAACAGTCTTCCTGTCCTGAGCTCTGTGTTGCTCCTTAGGTCAGCTACAGGGATCCTAGCTCAAAGATAAACAAGCTACATACCTATAGCAACATCTGCAGTACAGATAAACTAAGCTCAAAATGAACAAAGAATGTTGCCTTGAGCCCCATTACTAAATCTTGTTGTACTACATTAGGAAGTTATTCAAGAGAAAGCAGCTGATGCAATTAGTTGGCATTATTAATTTAATAAACTGTCCCTTAACTGTTAATCTTTGGCAGAACTGTGATTTGCCAACCCATAAAACATTTATTTTTAGGCTATTCCACCAGTACTACTGTACTCTTTGTAATGCACATCTTTAAAAATCCATTTGTTTCATTACAGTGTCCCCCTAGCGAGCAGAGCAATAATGCTAAAAGGGTTTTTGTATTGATACTTATCTTAAACTACTACACATTTTGCTGAATGAATGCGAAAAGATTTGGATGTGACTTTGGAAATTAGTTTTAATAAACTGTCAGTCCCTCGTTTCAGTGAAATGTTTGCTAGAGATTAATATTTGCTATCATCAATACTTGCACCGCATCTCAAGGGCAGAATTAAAACATACTTCTAACTCAAACCAACATAAATTGTGGGAAGAATCCTTTCAAAAATAAAGGGCTGAAGGCCATGTCATAAAATGCCTCCCCTACTTCCTCTTCTCTGTTTTTCATCTTCCTGGCAAGGTGAGCTTTCTGACAAAAAGTCTTCTGAGCGCAGCCAGGAATGCAAAAGAGATAACTAAAACGGAGAGTCATCACGACATTACAGTTATCAGCTGATGCATTTAAACTGGGTAGATGCCCAGTCACACACTATGTTTAACAATACTGGAGCCCCCAGAATACTTTGTCCTTTTCTTAGTACAAGAATGGAATACCTGATGTTCTGAAACATTAGCTCAGAGAAAGTTACTAAATTATGCCATACGCCTGGCTTTTTATCTGATACTTTAAAGATCAGGTGTCAGTGAATTACAATGTCAAACAGTATATGCAAGTGTCTCTGTTAGAAACAACTGGATGCTCATTATTTGTAAGGGTCCACAAAGTACAGCTTCTAGAAAGCTAATATATATTTTACTTTATTCACTAATTCTTTGCACATAGATGTTCCAGCCCAGATCATTTGCTTTTAACCATTAGAAGGTAGCAGAGCTGGCTCCTGAAACGTATTGGTTTCAGAGACCCTTAAATATTCTCAGGATACATTAGCCGATATAATACGTATCAATATACAATACGAACAGCCTTCACTTCCTGCTTATTATTGCAGTAGTTTTAACCCTGGCAGAGTGTGTTCCAGCACAGCTGATTCCAGTCAAACATTTCACACAATCAGTTTTATTTCAGCTATTCATACAACTGGACCAGCCAGTTACCAGCTGCACATACGAGGTTTTTCCATATGCTACAATGCCTAGAACACTCTTGTTCAGTTAAGATCTTGGATATGCCCTTTATCTCTGACTTTAGCTTTGGGTTATTTGAAAATTACCAGTTCTAACAAGATTCAGATTTTGCAAGTATTGTAATGAATAGAGAAATTTCAGGATTTAAGCAGAAGGCAGTGTGCATTCTTTAATGGAACCCTAGAAAATATTTGTGCAGACACACATCTTTGTAACTTTGTAATTTTAATGGTTACTGCATTAATATGCATAAACAGGGATCCAACCAGTTATTCACAGAAAGTCCTTTTCTTTTAAAAAGAAATGTTGAGGACAAGTCTTCTGCTAACCCAGTATGCTATGAACTTAGCATCAGGGAGCCGCTCCGGAAAAAAAGAAGTGGAAATAGTTCTTTCATAGCAGAATTGACACAGAAAGAGAACCCTTTCATTACAGCCACTGCCTAGGCATTTGCCATTTGGTTTCAGGAAGCAGGGCTCTAAGGCCACAAGTGCTAATTGAGTACCATAGATTTGATTTTTTTCTGGAGCTTCTTTGTTTCCACAGCTACAAGTAGATGTTGGCTCTGGTAGTACCTAAAAGAATTGTCTTGAACCTCTGAATAGTAATACAGCTACAGGTTGAATAAGTCCTGCCATACAACACTAAGACAGACCATATTGCCAGCTTTATTTACAGTGAATTGTGTCTACACAGCAAGGCTCTGACATCAGCACCTCACAGCTCCTGTTTTTCTATCCCTGAAGACAAATTTGCTCGTTTACCTGACTAGCAAAGTATGTAGGTAAGCTGAACAATGCCTGTTCTTCACAGGAATATTACAAAAATACTCAAATACTCACACATTTGTGTAGTATTTGAGTAGTATTTTCACCCCTTTATATCACGAGTGAAATCCTGGCCTGCAGGAAGACACCAGCAGGTCTAACAGTTGTGTGGGTGTAGCAGTAACACTCCAGCACTATGACTAGTGATACAATGAATGGTTTCACCAAGGAAATGTCACTAGTGAGATCCCAGAAGCACTGATACTTTGTATGGGGACGGCTTCTACTTTCAGGCAGGGGCAGTTCCCATAATGCACTTTGTGCCAAGGCTCAGCCTCTGCCAGATGAACATGTGAAGAGCTCTCAGGTTTTTAGGCTTGTATTTTGCACTCACTCTGCAATCTAATTTCATGCTGTGTTATGCCGTTCTACAAACATCTCATTCGTATCATGAATTATAATGTTTGTAAGCATTTCTTTTCTTGCAGACAAGTATCAGAGTTTAGTCTTATTTTTTAAATTGCCACAAATGCCAGGCTGAATAAGCATCTGCAGTGGTATTTTCACTCAGAGGACTCGCCTCTTTCAATTTTGAAGGGGCTCTCTGTATGTCTTCCTTTGTGGAAACGCAGCACAAACACTGGGCCTTTTGTAAGCACACTTAATACCTCACATGGTGTACTAACCTTGAACTAGGCTTTTACAGAAATACAAACCCAGCAAAGGTGTAATTCAGACAGTTACAGTGGGCCAAAAGTGATATAAGAACAAGTAACTTCTCTCCTTATTTAACATGTAAATAAGATACACACAAATATATTATATATTTCTTAAACTAGATTTAAAATGTACATTTCTCTTTTGCGCTTAGCATTATCTATCAAAAACTTCTTTTCATTCATGCCAGAGTATTCACTTTTACAGAAAAATTACTTGATACAAAAGGAAATAGGAAAATGGCTTCTGAGACTGTACCACTGTTTGTGAACCTTCAGAACACAAAGCAACAACAAGGAACTGTTTTAATTTGCAAAGAATTCCTTGAGTGATTAATTTGTTTTCCCGCAGTTTAGATCTGCCAGCTTGGAAATGGCTATTTAAAGGTTTGTGAGGGTTGTCAGCATCATTTTAGAACTGCATAGTTTTGTATTAGTGGTAGGTGCTTTCACAGTCAGCTTGTATCTTGACTGTTTAAATCTCCTAGTTTTACTAGGCAACACAGATACCTTGGGACATATTTTCCACTTGGCTGAGGCTTGAAATCCTTTTTTGATGGTGTAAGTTGCCCAGTAAAATGTGTGTCTATTAAATAAATTTCACCCAGAGTTCAATGAATGGTGCAAAAATGTATATCCCTCAAGGTTTTAATAATAAAAAAACATTTTAAATACCAAGCTATCTTATTGCTTTTGAAATTTATTCAGGTTCCCTCATGGATCACACTTTGACAAAATGGACTTTTTCATGCGTATTTTTTAATTTTATTTTGCCAAAATCACTTTTCCAACTGAAAACATCTAAAGATAAAACGTTCAAAACAGCTCTAGCTAGAACATTGCAATCTAAATGCTAAGGCCAGCAGTCTGTTAGTATCACCTTCAAGGACTAAATTTATTTGTGATGTTAAGAAGGGCTCAGTTTAACACTCCAAAAATGTAAGTCAACATGATTAATATCTATGGAGATAGGACATTTCTCATAAAGGCAAAAGGCCGTGCCTGTGTTAGGTGGATCCCATGGAGTTCTGATGAGCTGCAAGTGTTTATAAAATAGTCTCTATGAATATTCCTGCTTCATTTGTTTTTAATGTATGGTGACACCTCTGAAATAGTTTCATGCAATTTCACCGTAGAAATGGAATGACACCTGTTATATATTACAGATCATCTGAGGATAAATGAGGACTCACAAATTTTGCAAGATCCACTCGCAGCATTCTTTAAAACTGTAAATTCTTGGACATTGTCATCATAGACTATGATACTGCCTGTCACTAATGCTTCTCCTGCCTTCCTCAAACACTTCAACATTCACTTTTTTTTTTTACATACTACTTCTACATATTTCCCAACAGGAAGTAGCTCACATGAATTTATTCACATCTACATTTTAAAAAAAAGTGAATGTTTCTGCATTGCCTGGGAACATTTTCATAGACTTCAGCAGAAGGAAAAGATTCCAAAGCACTTGTGGTAGTTGGTAGGCAGTTGAGTTTCCTGGGGTATTCTGAGAAACCGACTATTCCCCAAATGGACATCACGAATTATTTTTAATCCTCAGAATTTTTTGGTTTAATTACTCTGTCAGCCATCCCCCTAACCAATGCATAAAGAAAAGTGTCTTGTTATTCATCTGTTTGTTTTCTAATAAGGTCACAGATCTCCTTTTTGTATAAATAATGCCAGGGAGCCATTTAAATGGCTAGAGAGAATGTGCAAATTATATCATAGTTATCTACAGCATAACAAATTTAATATCTTAACAAAGAAAACATTCGTGGCCATGGTGTCCTATCAAAGACAGAAGACGATTAAAGTCAATAGGAAATATAATTTACATATGCCATAGTTTTCTGGGTCAGGAGACTTCAGTCCTCTTGACTTTTGCTCATTTTCTTCAGAGTACGTTTTTTGGCACTCATGCTTCCAGTGGATGTCCTAAATGCCATGATGCATTTATATCCTTACAGGTTTGCTACTGTCAAAAATAACAGACTCATAAGATAATAAAACACTGACTTTATCTTCAGCTCTGAATTAAGTTTCAGTCTAGGGGATTCGTCAAACCTGGTCTCACTTTGGCCATATTGAATTGTAGGTGGTAGCACTATGTGATGTCACTGCCCAGCTCTGTGTGTGCTAATCTGAGATTTTACAATACAGACGGCACAGGAACACACATAGAAAACACTATGTGTTTTAAACCCAAGCTATCAGAGACGATCCCTGGCTCAGGATGCAGCTGAGAACAGATTTTTGATGCCCTGTATAAGCTATAAGCAGCAGAAAAAATAACAAAATTGGACAATGATTGGTTTATGAGGTTTCACGAAACTATGTCAGCCCAGAATCAACATCATGAAAGCAGCTAGACACAAAGGCACCTTTTCTTCAAGATTCCCATTTACCAAAAGGAGGATGGAAAAGAGCCTGCACTAGCTCTCTACAAGGTACAGCAGACATCTGCTTAGGTTTAGCTTCTGTTTAATGGAGTGGACCTTGTGGCCAGGATTGCTTCCCAATGTTTCATCTGTTTGACCTTTTCCTGAGTATTTTTATACACTCCCTAATGTTCTACAATAGAGAAGCAAATGAATAGTGGAAATGAGATCTCATCTCCTGGTTGTGCTACAATGATGAAACTGTTGTTTATGTTAGATAAATTAATGTAATGGAGCAAGTGGAAGAAAAGAAGGTTATCAGGAGTAGTCAGCATGGATTCACCAAGGGGAAATCATGCCTGACCAATCTGATAGCTTTCTATGATGACATGACTGGCTGGGTAGACGAAGGGAGAGCTGTGGATGTTATCTACCTTGACTTCAGCAAGGCTTTCGACACAGTCTCCCATGATATCCTCCTGGGGAAGCTGAGGAAGTGTGGGCTGGATGAGTGGTCGGTGAAGTGGATAGAGAACTGGCTGAATGGCAGAACTCAGAGGGTTGTCATCAGGGGCGCTGAGTCTAGTTGGAGGCTGGTGACAAGTGGTGTCCCTCAGGGGTCAGTACTGGGCCCAGTCTTGTTTAACTTCTTCATCAACGACCTGGATGAAGAGTTAGAATGTACCCTCAGCAAGTTTGCTGACGACACCAAACTGGGAGGTGTGGTAGATACACCGGAAGGCTGTGCTGCCATTCAGCGTGACCTGGATAGGCTGGAGAGCTGGGCAGAGAGGAACCTGATGAGGTTCAACAAGGGCAAGTGCAGGGTCCTGCACCTGGGGAGGAACAACCTCATGCACCAGTACAGGCTTGGGGTGGACCTGCTGGAGAGCAGCTCTGCGGAGAGGGACCTGGGTGTCCTGGTGGACGACAGGTTAACTATGAGCCAGCAGTGTGCCCTGGCTGCCAAGAAGGCCAATAGGATCCTGGGGTGCATCAAGAAGAGTGTGGCCAGCAGGACAAGGGAGGTTCTCCTTCCCCTCTACACTACCCTGGTGAGGCCTCATCTGGAGTACTGTGTCCAGTTCTGGGCTCCCCAGTTCAAGAAGGATGAAGAGCTACTGGAGAGAGTCCAGCGGAGGGCTACAAGGATGGTGAGGGGACTGGAGCATCTCCACTACGAGGAGAGGTTGAGGGAACTGGGCTTGTTCAGCCTGAAGAAGAGAAGGCTGCGAGGGGACCTTATAAATGCCTACAAATATCTGAAGGGTGGGTGTCAGGAGGATGGGGCCAAGCTCTTTTCAGTGGTGCCCAGTGACAGGACAAGGGGTAATGGGCACAAACTGAGGCACAGGAAGTTCCGTCTGAACATGAGGAGGAACTTCTTCTCTCTGAGGGTGACGGAGCACTGGAACAGGCTGCCCAGGGAGGTTGTGGAGTCTCCTTCTCTGGAGATATTCAAGACCCGCCTGGACAAGGTCCTGTGCAGCCTGCTGTAGGTGACCCTGCTTCGGCGGGGGGGGTTGGACTAGATGACCCACAGAGGTCCCTTCCAACCCCTACTATTCTGTGATTCTGTGATTCTGTAATAAAATGTGAACTTGTCCATAAAAGTTTTGCTTACATTGTTATTTGGAACTAGGCTTAAATGGATTGAGTTTGGGCTCAGATACAAGCTCAACATACAGTACAATGTTTGCAGGAAGAACTATTCCTAGAAAATCTGCACTGTGTTTTACTGTAGCTGCTTTACACATAACCCCTTGTCCAAATGGAAGGTCAAAGTATTTTTACTCCACTGGGTTGGTAAAAGTGAAATGTTCTAAATAAAAAGAGACAGAGAAATAAAATACTAATAATACCCGCTCAATGAATATCAGTATTCCAAATGGCTTGACACTAGTCACTATTGATGTGTGGGATACAATAAGTCAAGAATATTGAACGTCATGTTGCCCGGCAATGACCACCACTAGTCTGGTCATAATAACAAAATATCAGAGGTGCCAAAATAAATCCAGGTCAATTGGGGTTTGAAACAAAAAAAACTAGGCATTTCTTTTACTTCCTTGGCAGTAGATTATTGAAATGCCTTCCACTGTCATTGTTGGACACAGGACTTACATCTGTAGCTGATGCAATAAAACAAGGAAAACAGAGAGTATAGCATGGCCCTGCATATCCTTGCAGAGAGATCAATTTTGGACTTGCTACAATGCCAGCCTCAAAGAAAGGGTGATCACCTACAGTTCCTGGGAGCACACTGGGGGAGTGCAAGGAAAAGGGACAGACCATGTCCATTAACTCCAATTAACGTAGTAAACCTCCCCTAAATTTTGTTCAGTTTTAAGTGCAGGTGTGTTATTTTCCCTTATCAGTCTTTCCTTCAAGCCATTAGGAGGAGTCTGTGTCTTTTTTTCCCAACAAATGGAGATTCTACACAAATGTGGTCCCACAGCAGGAAACTACATAATATAGTATAAAAGAACCTGTTATCAAACTTAAAAGGATTAATGCATTTCTTTCAGCAAAAGCTCTGCATGTCTCCCATCTCAAGCAGTTTATAAAAGGACAAGGATTTTTGTTTAAAATGCAGGTAAAGCCCAATTATCCAACATGAAATCTCAAGCTGTTTGTTTGGGATCAAAACTGAACGTAGGAGAAGCAGCCCTCTCAGTAACATGCGCTGGAATGTCGGTGTGCGTATTTTGTGTACAAGGAAGCCACTGAGAGAAGAGAAAGATTTTTGTGTTTAACATCTCAAGCTAGCACTGTTCTCAGCTTTTGGGCCAGGGTAGCTTAACTGCAACAAAGAACCATGTCCAGCAGA
Organism: Opisthocomus hoazin; assembly: GCF_030867145.1. Classification (NCBI taxonomy): domain Eukaryota; kingdom Metazoa; phylum Chordata; class Aves; order Opisthocomiformes; family Opisthocomidae; genus Opisthocomus; species Opisthocomus hoazin. The sequence goes on from NC_134425.1 coordinate 9,976,032, forward strand.
GCCTATTATGATTTCAATTTTTATAACGAACGATGTGAACAGTTCTTTTTAAAAAAATCTTTTAACAGCCATTTTTCGCTGTGCTTTTTAGAGCAGTAAAATGAAAATCAGTATCGATTTCTTGTCATTATTATGAAATCTCAACCCATAAAAGCATTAGGTGCTACAATGGTGGACATCACAGTGCTGAATGGCTGCACATTTAAGCTCTAACAAATCCCGTTATGGTGGTTTGAGAAGTTACTTCCCCAGCTGCCCTCTCCGCTCCTGTGCCAGTTTACCACTCCCATAGCAGAAGGAAATCTACACCCAGTGTTCAGCCATTGCAATGTAGAGCCTGATGTTTTAGCATAAATCCACCTTTACAGCTGTACAAATGAAGTGTTCCGAGTCAGGAGCTTTGGTGATGGTTTAACACTAGTGTTTACTTCACTTTTCAACACCGAAGATGCCCCCTATAGCACAGGCAAATACCTTCTCCTCAGAAAAGTAGTTCCCAGGCCATTATACTAGCTTAAATTTCCAGTGAAGGTAATATTCTGAGTAACACATCGATGTTTTTTAACTTGGCTCTTCATAAAATTGAGGATTATATCACAATCACATCAGAGAATTATACAGATAAAGAACTGTAACCAGAGAGTTAAAATATTGCATTGACATTGAATCTAAAATTAAAAACAAACAAGACAAATTGTAGCCTGAATAGACTCCTACATAATTTGGAATTTCGATGCATTACTTCGCTGTTAATCAAAGCCTCCTTCCTTTTAACCTTAACTGTTTGAATATCTCTCCTGCCTGAATGTCAATATGAGGCAACAGTGAAGGTCAATGAGAGTGCCTTGCCTTTCACACTGTGTCCTTTATCAACATATTGTACTTGTTGGGAATCAGGCAGATGAAACATTAAGTGACATCAGCAGAATTTACATTCTTGAAATCACAACTGGTTTTTTATGTATTTCAGTTAAATGTGGAGCTTCTTGACAGACTCCATGAACTAGAGACATCTTGGTAACTGCAGTGGAGAGGTGGGGAGCTGTGAAATGCCATTATGTGTAACTGAGGTGGATAACTGTGACACAGCTAAAAGCAGACCCACTGTCTTCGGGATGGCATAAAGGATATTAGTCCTCAAGAGACATTTTATTCATAAAGGGAAAATAATATCAATATTTGGAAATTAAATGTCAAATAAACAGAGGCATAGAAGCATTTATTGCCAGTATTACCAGGGCCGAGTATTGCATTTCCACTGATGTCCATAAGAATTGATGATGCTCAGCAGTTGTGAACAACCTCCATTCAGAATCCTAGCCATGATGCTGGTTACAAGGAAGAGACCAATAGATACTTCAGCTGCTCCTTCCCCATTTTTACCATGCTATGTGAGGATAACAGAAGTGCTGACAACACCAGGTATTAAACTGCTGAAGTATCCCAAATACTCTGCCAGTAAGTTTTTCAGATACAGAAAGCAATCCTCAGCCCTGGAAATTTGCAAGGCTGCAGAAAAACCTGCATGATAGAGTGGGCTACAATACCATGGAAGGAAAACCAGGCTTAGTATGTAAGGATTAAAAATGTACATAGCTTGTGCATATCCTGATACAAATATATTTCAAACTGCTCTCTTCTGTCACCACTGAAGTATCTTGTTAATCGATCAGTAATCCTCTTGTTCTATTACCTGTGTACACATTATTTGAGTATCACCTCAGTTACTACCATTATTCATTAGCCCCAAATCCTCTACAACTTGATGCTCCTCATCATGCACTTTTCATCTCAGCGTTCACTCAGGCAACCTCGTCACTCACCACTGAAATATTTTGTGAGCTAGCAGATTCCTGATTCCAGAGGTGAGGACTGGGCAGGGTTGGCCAAGCAAAGGATCTTGCAGAGATCCTATTTTACATGCCTTGGCCTCTGGTGTAACGTGACAAGGAAACTCGCAAGCAACCATATTTGTTTTTTTGTTGTTGTTGTTTTGGGTTTTTTACAATAGTGGATAGCTGAAGCATAATATTTATGCAAAAAGTACATTTACCTACTGTCAAGTATGTTTCAAGGTTTTAATGGTGTCCCTTAGACATCACTGTTTAAAACATGCTTATATCTACATTAAACGCACCAGGAAAATATGGGGCACTCAGATGCTTAAGAGATGACTATACTACATCAACGCAAGTTGAAGACATTCAGTATTTTTCTGAAAGGCACTCATTGGTTAGCATTACTGAGCCTGAACCAAATTTTGGATGTTCTTCTGCTAGAATTTCAGAAGTGGTTAAACAAAGTCACTCTCCACCTCCCTGAGCCTTTTAAAAATCCTGGATTTCATAAGTAACAGCACCATAAAAACACTAAAAAAAATATGCCAGAATCTCCAGCAGAATGAGACACAATTGGGAAGTATTTGTTCATCAGTGTTTTATACATTTATCTTAAAAATGTTTCTAGATCTATAATGAACATGTTGACTGATCTCTCAATGCCTAGATATGCTTTCATTATAATTTTGCCATCTGTCATGTCCATAAAAGGAAAAAGTGGATATTAAAAATTGTGAAAAGATATAATTATGGTACCTGGATTTGCTGTATGTGTAAACCTTAAAAAATAGGAACAAGCATACTCAAGTTTGAAAACCTTATCTGCAGAGCAGGCTTTTAGGCAGTGAGATCCCACTATAATTAAACCAACCTCCTTTGGTTCTGCACAGTCTGCATTCATGGCCTCTTGGAAGAAGCATTTAGTCAATTAACTATTTTATTAACCAATTGATTTTTCCTTTTAGTCCTTAACCTCTTTGTACCTGTTAGGAATGGTTATGAAAGCTGAATAAACTGGTTTCTTTCATCTCTAAAAGGCAACAATAAATAATAAAACAGGTTGAACAAGGTTTCAGTGGGGAATCCAAATACGAATAAAAATACCTGCCGTGTATCACGTAATATAAAATACTAACTGCTGGAGCAGCACAGTATTTCAATAAATCACATTGTCACACTGACCTTTATTGATATACTGTTTCTCAACTTAAAGGATTGGCCCTGCTGCTTTAGGAGGTCTTTTGTTGTGAAGGGCCTGCAGATTCATAATGTAACAAAAAGATTATTTGCCCACCACAGGGCTAAGTCTATTTGCTAAGCAGAAGCAAAAAACCCTAAATGTTTTAGGGACAGTTTAAATTTAGCGATTTATTTAGCATTATGGGAGAATAAACATGCATTCCTGAAATAAGTACAAAATATGATGTATATTATCACTTAGTGAAAATTAAAAAAAAGCAAATGAAGAAAAGAGAAGTTTTTTCATTTGTAGTAGATAGTAGACTGCCTGATTTTATGGAATGTTACACTGTGTTGCAGCTATGCAATGACAGTCCAGTATTATAAAATCAAATTCATCACACTGGCTGAAAGTCAGCAGAGATATTGCTTCCTTTGTACTAATGGCTGAAATGAAAGACTAGGAAGGTGTGCAAAGGACACATTTTTGCTGCTGCAGCATAAAAAAATCTCACAGTAAAAAAAACATGTGCCCCTCTAAAGTACTATTCCCTGCTTCAGCACAAATGGCAGGTACAATCTGATCCAGATCCAGAACATAACTGAACTTCTACTACCTACCTAAAAAAATCCAAATTATAGTCTAGAGCCTCTTCCAACATATAGTCAAGCGCTGTAGAATATTTTCAGTCACATATACAAGAATTTTTGAAGTTATTCAAAAGCTTATGAAACCTAATGATCTTCATGAGATTACTACTGCCTTAAATGGTAAGGATTGCCTGGGAATTTTTGTTCCTGTTAATTTTAAGGGTGACTCATGTTAGTTTGAATAAAATTCTGACTCCCGATGCAGCTGTACAAAGAGGAGGGAAATTGTATTGTCTTATAAACAAACAAAAGATTTTGGGGTCTCTTCCTCTTACTGAAGCAGTAGCTATTCAACTCTGTTTTAATGTGGCTCTGTAATGAAAAAAGTGTTGCAGGCTGAAGCAGAATATATTTAATGAATAGCTCATTAAGTGCTCAGTAATGTATTCACTGGGAAAGATCAGTGAAGTTAGTAAGGAACCTGTATTTCGCATGATTCCTTGAGCTGTGATTCCTTTTCTGTCCACGTTTCTGGAGGTCTTACACAGAACAGTTGCTGCTTCTGTATCAGATGCTAGCATAACATTCACCACTTCTTGCTATAAAAACCTCTCTTCACTTCTTCATTAATAAATTCATGTATGGCTGTTCAAATAGTTAGCCAACTTTGAAGATCCACTATAATGATGCTTACCCTCCCCCCCCCAAAAAAAAAAAAAAAAAAAGTTTTGCTAAATTCCATACAGAAGTATCCATGGCTGGGTTAACCTTCAGGTGATGCTTAGCTGTGTTATCAGTCCTTTCTTTTTCTTCTTCTGACAGGTTATATTCTGCACCCCTCTGCACTGTTGGCTATTGGTACAAATGTGTCCTCCCATTTCCCCTTCTTCAGTCTCTTTTGATGTTCCACTAGCCCAGCCTTCCACTACTCCACCCTTCCCTACTCTCCTAGTCTCCAACTGTTTCTCTAGCAAAATATCTACCACTTGCTGCTTTCCTTACACCTCTCCACCTCAGCCTCCCTATTCCAGTTGTTCATCCCATGTAACTGCAAGGCACTTCATTCCCTGCCCAGCTGAGACCACTGCTAATCACCCCCACCTTCTTTCCGATTCCCATCTCCTCTTCATCAACCATAAAATTCACAAAGGAGTCTGGATGGTGGAGGCAGAGACTGCAAGTGTTGCATTTAAATACAGAATTAAAATGCCACCATACGGCACAATCAGATCAAAATTCAGCAAGATGTGCCAGGGTAATGCCTTTGCTTTCCCAGAATATGCCACCAATGATGCAGGCACGCCATTCCTTTGTTGGCAATGCTTGTGCCGGGTGGTAACACACAGAAGAGCTGAAGGCAGTAGATTCGTTGACATTTTTGGATATACCTGTCATGCACCCTGCCTTCGTGGTCCCAGAACTCTACAGAAGAAACAGGGCATAATAAAGTTGATTGATTTGTGTTTGTCACTGATCCAAGTGGCTTTCATTTTGGCGTCCCTCAATCTTGCTTTTTCATTTTCATTTGGAGCCACTGAAATCTCACCTTCCAGAGAATCCAAGCTGTTGGACTTGTCATCTGGTTCAAAATGTCTGCACAGCATGACAAAATTTACTGTCCTCTGTGCAAACTGTTTTGGTGGCTCTAATAGAAAACACAGCAATCTCTCTTTTATGCTCTGCTAGGAAACAATCTGCCTTTTTTTTTTTTTCATGAGGAGAAAAGTTTTTGATAGAATTTTTGCTAGCTTTATATAAACCAGAAAATCCTCAAAAAGCAGCATGCAGTCAACAGTACTTACAGTATTTTTGAGTCATTGAATGTCCTTACTACAGTTTCCTCTTAGATTTAAAATCTTGGTTAAAGCATAACTTTAGCCTTTCAAATTGCCAGGGCTAAAATGTGGCAAAGCAATTATATGACTCATGAAGCACTGTGCTCAGCTGAAGTGTTAATGTCATCAGCACTAATTTGTTTTTGTCTTTTCTCATTCTAAAGTTCACTGTCCATTGAAATGTATCAGTACTGTATCATCTAGTGTCTCTTAACCTCCAAAACAATTCCATTCCTTACCAAAACTTCTCAACTGTGACATGTTTTTCAGAAATTTTAAGGTCCCTGAGTTTTAAAAAAGGAAACAAATTTCTTCTCTCTCCTTTCCCTCCCTCCTTTTTTTTGTTATAATTTTTAATATAAACTATGTGGCTTCCTACTGTCAGCTAGAAAGGTCCCAATGGGAGACCCAAGGTCACTAGTAGCTGAAGAGAGACACTGCACAAGTAGTTAGGATGAAAGAATATCCCTCTGGGGTTTTGGACTTGCAGTTTCTTGGCTCTTGTGACTTGAAATAAATGTATCACCACTGTCTGGAGCCACCAGCCATATTCTCTCACTCCTGAAGCCAACATTAGTCAGACTTAAGCAGGTGAAGAGGATAAAAACCTTTATCATTTATTTTATATGTAATGATGCTTTGCCTTCTCTCTGTTAGGAACAGGATGAAAATTTTTACTGGCTTTACAGAGTCTGGAATTTCACACAAATATTTTAGGAAAGCTCCCTGCTCAACAATTTGTTGCAGAGATTTAGGTATATGCAAAGGGATGATGACTTCACAAAAACCCCCAAATTCTCATGCATGTTTAACTAGTTGTATTTAGAATGTGGTTTACTTTTTACAATCCTTCAAGAAGAACTTGATGTCCCTTCTGGGATTTCCCCCCCGCCCCCCTTAATTACAGAAGAGAGACTGAAGTGAAGAGATCTCGTGTTTGGAGCCTTTAGACTAAATTCTAGGTTACCCTTCAGGTTTTGGTACTGATTTCCCTTGTGATCTTCTGTGTGTTGATTAAACCTTTCAGTCCCTTTCCTTACAAATGGAATTAAAACACATCTGTGCTTTATTTGGATATTACAAAAAAACATCATCGATGAGTGGCTACTGTGCTAGCTTACAGAAAAAGTCACAACAAAAAATACAAACATACAAAATACAAAAAAGAAACATCCTGAATGCTTGCCACATGGGACACTCGCAGCCATCTGGGAACTGACCACAAAACTTCACTCTTTCAGAGTAATTTAATGAACTGTCTAGTCAGCTCAGTTTCCTATGGTTGGAGAGAAATAAACAAAAACTCTTTACAAAAATTTCCAAATAGAGTAAGCCATGCAGAAAACTAAAACCCATGTCTGACCTCCTACACTGCCCATCTGTGAACTTTGCTTGGCTCATGCACTTTAAAATCTAAAGATACGGAGAAAGAAAGGCAGAGGGACTGCAGACAACCTGCTTAATTCTCTCACAAGATGAGTGTCCTCTATACCTTGCTTTAACCTTTTATCTTCAACAGACATTCAACAGGGAATACACTCCATTGACTTTAGCTTTTATTAATGGTAGCTTGGCTAAAATGACTTACCAAGTAACCAACGAATAACTGAGTTTTGGCTCTCCAAAGTAATAATGCAGAAAGCCATCACTGAGATATACTACTGAAACAGGACTGGACAGAAAGTCTAATGTTCTATTGAGCTGACAGGTCTGTACTGTATGATCGATCCAACTGGACACGAGATATCACAAGCCACACAGTCATCCAGTACAATAAAGCCTTTTCCATTGCAGACAGGTGTCCTCAGAAGTCAGCTGTCACAGGACAAAACTGAAAAATGTTTCTCAACACCTATACTTAACATTTAGGAATGAACAGTCTCGCAAAAAATTCATTTCTGTTCAATCACTGGATGTGGAAGTCAGAGTAAGTCAAGAAATTCTATTCCTCCTTTAGGTCCTAATGAAAAGTGTGCTTTCTTAACAAAACCCTCAAAACTATCTGCTTCAAACAGAAATCTCACATCGTCTGAAACATCAAGGCAGCAGTCAAAATGAGGTCCCTGGGAGAGACAATGCACGAGGTCAGAATGTTGCAGCTTCAGAATTTTCACAGTGGAAATAAACATAGCATCAAGCTATGTACTACACCAAAAATATCAGAATTAAGGGCTACATTATGTCCTTGGCCATCAGAATCATTCACAAGTCATCTTAACTGAACTTGCTTGCATATAGACGGAGGAGAAGATAGAGATGGGGTCTGAATGAAACGACAAAAGGCAGGAATTAGTATCTTACTGGATTACTAAATGCATCTGCTTCTAAACTGTGCAGGGATACCTCTGCCCGCTAAAATCATGCTGCATTTTTCCCACTGGTTTCCAGAAGATCTCAGAGAAGTCTTGACTTTTGTTACATGTATTTTTCTGTTAAATTACAAAAAAAAGAAACAGTAAAATGTGGCTTTTGTGAAATTGTTACTAATTTCATTTTAGCTACAGCATTTCTCTCTCTTCTTATGTGCTGCAGTAATTGCCTTGTTCCCAAACACCTCACTAACCAGATGAAAAATGCAGATACCCATATGTTTGGTCTTCCCTCTGTCCCAAACATCAGCAATACAGCCTTCACTGTTTAGATCATTATAGAAAGATCATAGAATCATAGAATGGTAAGGGTTGGAAGGGACCTTAAAGATCATCTGGTTCCAGCCCCCCTGCCATAAGCAGGGACATCTTCCACTAGACCAGGTTGCTCAGAGCTCCATCCAATCTGGCCTTGAACACTGCCAGGGAGGGGGCAGCCACAACTTCTCTGGGCAACCTGTGCCAGTGTTTCACCATCCTCATGGTGAAGAATTTCTTCCTACTATCTAATCTAAATCTGCCCTCTTTTAGTTTACAGCCATTCCTCCTTGTCCTATCACTACACACCCTTGTAAAAAGTCCCTCTCCGTCCTTCCTGTAGGCCCCTTCAGGTACTGGAAGGCTGCTAGAAGGTCACCCTGGAGCCTTCTCTTCTCCAGGCTGAACAGCCCCAACTCCCTCAAGCCTATCTTTGTAGGAGAGGTACTCCAGCCCTCGGATCATCTTTGTGGCCCTCCTCTGGACCCTCTCCCACAGGTTCATGTCCTTCTTATGTTGGGGGCCCCAGAGCTGGACGCAGTACTCCAGGTGGGGTTTCACGAGAGCAGAGTAAAGGGGCACAATCATCTCCCTCAACCTGCTGGCCACGCTTCTCTTGATGCAGCCCAGGATACGGTTGGCTTTCTGGGCCGCAGCCACACACTGCCGGCTCATGTTGAGCTTCTCATTCACCAGTACCTCCAAGTCCTTCTCCTCAGGGTTGCTCTCGAGCCACTCTCCGCCCAGCCTGTACTTGTGTTTGGGATTGCCCCGACCCACGTGCAGGACCTTGCACTTGGGCTTGTTGAACTTCATGTGGTTCATGCAGGCCCACCTTTCCAGCCTGTCAAGGTCCCTCTGAATGGCATCCCTTCCCTCCAGCATGCCAACCACAGATCACTGGGAAAAAGAGAAATTAAATAAAGTACTGCAGTGTAAACATCTTCCTTACTGTTAAAAACACCACTCTGCTTGTAAGCTGGGAATGCCCCAGGAGACAAGCAGTCCCAAGAGAGCAGCAGCAAAAAGGACACTGCCCACTCTTTGGAGAGTAAGAGTAACTCTTTCTGTCAAGTGCTCTCTTTGACTAAAGAGCATGGCTGTCATGATAAATCACCCCCCAAAGAGATTTTATAGTCTGCAATACTCTAACCTCAGACCACAGACTGCTAGCTCAGACATAGGCTGGAGGTCCTGTCATGCTTGTGCATCGTGGAGAAGAATGAGAGCCACTCTTCTGGAGAGTGCCACAGCTGGTGTGTACTGGGTACGGGCCTTTGCCATTGCCATGCTAAGAAATATTACTCAGAGGTGGGATGTGGGACAGGAAGTCAGACTGTACATACCTTTTAACATGTGTTATCTGAATATACTCAAACAGATACAACCAAGTGAATTTTATCTGTTGTTGATACATAGTTCCAGCTTGCCCACAGGGTAGTCCCTAGCAGGACATGTTTCTCATCTCTAGGATACAGCAATGAGAGGTGCTGCTGTCTGCCTCTAAGTACATAATTTGTCAAAACTGATCCTCACAGAGAAAAACATAAACTCTAGGAGAGATTTTTATATAAACTATAGATACACACTAAACATAGTTAAGCGTAACATGGGACATTCTAAGGCTGAGTGACAAAAATTGTAACTGATCACTCTGTCTGAAGTGCCAAGAACACTAATGTGTGATACCTGGAAATTTTAGCTCAAACACAGTTATTGCAATCCATAAAATCATAGAAGAGTAGAGGTTGGAAGGGACCTCTAGCAACTGCTTAGTCCAATCCCTCTGCTCAGAGCAGCATCAACTAAACCAAGTTGCTCAGGACCATGTCCACTTGCATTTTTAGTATCTTGAAGAATGGAGATTCCGCAACCTCTTTAGGCAACATGTTCCAGTGCTCAATAACATTTTAATAATAGTCTACAAAGTTCAAAGCAACTATCCTCCTCAGTTCATTTTCTGTCCCTATGTTTGATTTCATGTTCTACCAGATCAACACAAACCTCATTTGGGTCCTGCACATTCAGCTTCAGTTCCTAGAAGTCAAGGAACTGCTTTCCCATTAATTCCCTTTGTTTGTACAAGAATACACCTTTGGTAAACACTGGTCAGACCAATACATAAAGGCAACATACTGTATCCTTCAATTCACATCCAGACCTTAAAATACAAGTGTCTGAAGAATATGCTCTGAAGTAAAGTACTGAGAGACCATGCTGAATGTATTTCAGTTAAAAATACATACATATATACAGAGAGAGGTACAACACAAATAAGAAAAATGGTCAATACACACACAGAATCACAGAATCATTAAGGTTGAAAAAGACCTCTAAGATCATCAAGTCCAACTGTCAACCCAACACCACCATGCCTTGATCATACATGTATTGAAACTTCACTTGCACAAGTAGCCCCTTGAAGCTCAGTGGATTATTTAGATTTGTGAAGTTATACCTCAAAAAAGTATTTCCAAGACTGAAGCCATAACTTTGGAATTACAAAGTCAGACCACCACTTCAAGTTATTTCATTCTTTATTGTGGGGAAAGTTTTTCTTTCTTGCTTGCTACTCACAGTACAGTAGCCAAAATGTAAAGAGTTGACAAGGGTAACTTTTTTAATCTAGTTTATTCTGTCCCTCTAAGCCAGCCCTCACTCTCACCTAGCTTTTATTGTTCCTTTCTGAGTTACCTAAACTGTTTAATATCTTTTGAAACTCACTCCGGACTCCTGAACAGCTCCATTGTATCACCCTGTGAATATATGTCCAAATTCTTTCAATGAGTTTTCAGGGCTGTGGGAATTCTATGACAGCAACTCACTTCGCATAGCTTCAACAGCCATCAGATGGTTGTGATCATCCTCTGTTCTGTGCTGAACTTCATTAAAATTTGAAATGATGAATAAGAGCTATAAATCCCTGCACTTTGCTTGAGCATTATATTCATCAAAAAAAAAAAAATCAGTTGAGCAATGATGTATGTTGCCAATATACCCAATCTATCAGACATTTGACTCTGCTCTCAACTGGAAAGATCAAATTCCTTGTTCTCAGCAGCTCAAGTAGATGATCCTCATGCATTCAGTTCCATTCACAGAAGTCAGCACTAGGTTTGTTAATTCTGATAAAATCTGCTCTAATTTTTTGAATTCTGATATGCTTAATCTACATGAAATATCCCTGAAGGATTTCAGAGAATCACAAATTGACTGAGATCAAAGCTCTGGCAGACATTCAAGTTAAGTTTGATTTGAAATGACAAACTGCAGACCATAAGACTTCACTGTGACTACAGCCCTTTGGGATGCTGAATGGATTTTGGATACAAATCCTGTTCATGTTTTGATCACCCAGTAAACTGCTGCAAATAAGTAAATAAACTGCATCACAGAAAAATCACGTAAAACTTTCATCTTACCAAATAACAGACAATAGTACTTCTATGCCAGAGATCATCGCAGGCAGTAACCTTCTAATACCAGCTCTATAAGCACTGATCATGGGTATAAATATCACTTGCAAATTGTGCTATAGCCTTTTGCATAAAGCACTGGAGTACTACAAAATAAAGCAGTAAGGTAAACCACATGCAATTAATATGTTTGCCTTCTCTTGAGGTTTACTACATCCCAAGCTAACAGAACACATTGGTGACAACTGTCTCTAATTTAACTGAGCAGTACTAGTTTACACCTGCTAAGGATGTGACCTTATGTAAACTCTTACAGTGCACAAATAAAATCCGTAAAAGCATAGATATGTTCTTCTAGTCAAACCAGATCATCCCAGGCTGCACAATTAAACAGGTCAGCCTCAGCAGTTTGATAAAAGACTTCAAAAAGATAGCATCATTACGGCTTTGATGTTTTTAAGACCTGAACTGCGTTTGTAAGTGAATGCATTGACAGCATTTGCTGAAGGAAAGACTGCCTACCATAACAACCAGGAAAAATAGTACAAGAGTCCATAATAATACCCCCTTGCCTTCAAATGGAAATGCTTTCTCATTTAGATTGGAAATCAGACTCATAAACCTTAGCTAAGAATGACATTCTTCTGAGTGTCTATCATCGTGGATAACTTTTATAGAAAAGAATTTTAGATCTGCAGCTCTTCATAGTCAGAAGTGCTTCTTATTGTATCCATTGCTAATAAACTAGCAGATAGATTTTTTTGCTGCTATATATAACAGTACAAAAAAGCTAATTCAGTGCTCTTTGGGGGGCAAAAATCTATGTCAGAAGAAAACTAATCTTTTACATGCTGGCATCTAATGTAGCAATTCTATCACAATCAGACAAAACATGCAGACAGGTCATAGAACTAGTTTAAGTTAGTCCATATTTCCTAAAAGAGAAGATTTAAATATTTCTGTAAGGCATCCTTGGTTCCTGCAATTTACCATTTCAGAAGACTAAGCAAATAATTTACTGTCTCTCATTTCATTGTGATTGGCAATTACAGTGATATAAGACATTTTCACTCAGAAAATTATGTTATGGAAAGATGTATTACTCATACAGTCATGAGCAGTCACAAATCAGCCTTTGGTATTTCCTTTGTAAGTTAAAAAGAAAATCACCCGTCATCTTCCTCTTCCTAAAAGTACATTTGAGGCTCGATTTTTGGCCTCAAAATGAGACTGAAGAAGGAAACATATGCTCCTGTAGCCAATCATAGAATCTTTCCAGCCCAGCAGATCCACCCGTTTCCAGAGCAAGGGTACAGTATTAAGACACCAGGACACCATTTGGAGCTGGACAGTGTATCTCTTCTCCACTCCACCTTGTACCAGATTTTCTTATCTGCATGGAGGAGCAAGGACTTGGCTTTAATTTAGTGAGTTTAACAAAAGCAGATATGAAATCTTGGAACAGTCATCAGAAACGCAAAGACTTACTCTCTTTATTTTGCCTATCAGTTTTACTTCTACAACTTGCCAAGGTAAAATGGTTGATTGAAACTGCCTTGAAATCCTTCTGCCCGCTCATACTTGCATATGGCAGGGCAAAGGCAGATTAAGTTCAATGACTAATAGATTCACGCTGGTAAGTCATCCTGAATCCTACCATTCAGGAGTAATCCTGGCCTGACATCCAGCTCATTACACAGTGAAAACCAAACAGCTTTTCTTCTTAGCCATAAAAACAGATCCCAGTTCTCCAATGCAATGTGGCCTGTAAAAATGTTTCCACCCATAACAGTGCGAGCAACTGCAAAATTCTAAATGAGAAATTATTAGCCAGTAGGAAAGCTTTAGAACCACACTCCAGTGACACATGCTTGCTTTGTAAGACTCACATGCTTGCTTATATAATTATAAATAACACTTTCTACTAGAAAAAGCACTGTTCAATGCAAGTACGATACTCCTTTTGCAATTTTACCATGTATTTTGTACGTATTTCTCCTAAGCTGCTGTTCCTTTACTATTAGCAATTTTTAAAACCAGAAAGTAAAATAACTGAGTTTTCAGCCTGTACATAAATCACAAAGAAATTTAGATCAATATGGAAATATTTAAAGCACTTGAGTATTCAGATTATGAATTGCATGTATTGGAAATGTGGTTGGCCAACTGCAGGTCTCCAAAGTTATCAATTTCAGTATGAAACAGTTTATATCTTTTTCCAAGCAATTCTAGATTAATAATAAAACTGGCAGTAATCAGTCTTAAGTAGCACAAAGCTTACCTTAAAGGCAATTACACCCATCTGCATGGTGTTGCCAAAAACCATCCATGACCTCTCCAAAACTTGGTTGTAGCTATAATGATTTCACCCACTGCAAATTAGTACACTGATTTTTCTGTGTCCACCGTGGGCTTGTTTACGTCAGGAATATTTGCTGAATTTATCATGATGCAGACTTACTCCTACTGTATTGATGACATCAATTTTTGCAAAATCAATAGCAAGTTATTTAAAATGAGTAGTTCTCATCCACTAACATCTAGTTCTTTACATTATTTTAATGGCAACTTAGAACTTCCTTAATTGAAAGTTTTATCTTCCAGCCCAACAGATAGTCATAAATCATAGGAACCACTATATCAGCCTAGTTCAGCACCACTTACAATAGGTCTGTGGGTAGCTGTCATATGTTCCATCACCATTCAACTTCCAGAGGCCTGATCCTTCACAGAAAACATGACTCTGCTGAGTGACCATGTTTTACAGATCATTTTAGACATGGATGTGCTTCAATTCTCAACTGGAGAGACTCGCGCTTCACCAAACTCCAGTGTGCTAGGTGACAGTGACAAAAATGAAAAAAAGACCAGGTACAGACAGATCTATGAGACACTAAATCAACACAGTTTTAACAAAAATCTTCCTATAAAACAAATAACCATTCTGGAGGTGTTTTCTCATCTGAAGTGCTTCATTAAGTACACAGAAGCAAAACAGCTCCCGTCTTGGGACTCAAAATGGCCCAAACTTGGAGAAAGATCTGCCTAAGGCTGATATACTGAGCTTTCCAAGGAACACACGGAACTTTTGCACAAAAAAAAAAAAAAAGTCAGATTTTACTAGAATATAATTGAGAAGAAAGAGCAGAAATTAAAAGGTTTATAAGTAACTCTTCCTTAGTTAACTATATTTCTACAGACGCATCCTTGTCTCCTGACTTTTACCTGAATCAATGGCTTGTGAATTGCGGCAATTTCAAGCCGTCTCCTTTAACCCCCCTTGAACTTTTTCCTTCTGTCTTTTCTGTGACTTGGATACCTCCTGTCTGCTCCTCTCAGTCTCTCTGCTTGATCTACAAGTTCACAAATCCTTGTTGTGACCTTCTCCGTATATCCTCCTGCCTGCCTCCCATTGCAGTCTCTGGAATCCTCTCTGCATTCAATATTCTCAGTTGCCAACAGCATATGAAACCTCTCCTTGTCCTTCCAGAGGGCCCATTTGACCCAGTCACAGTCACTGAGGAACATAACAGAAACGAAGAACAAATGAATAAAATACATTCTATCTAGCATATCCACTAAATACATAACCAGTTCAAGTACGAACACTTGCCCAAAGCAACAACACCAAAATCCTCCTTTAGAAGTGAAGGTGAAATAGCTGCATTAATTCCTCTTATAAACCCTTTTCCTCTGTAGATCGCTGTTGTGGTTTTGCCTCAATTTGCAAGAAAGAACCATGGAGTTACCCTCTCACTCCTTCCCCTTTCCCAGTGGGATGGGGAGGAGAATCAGAAGGAAAAAAGGCAAAAACTCATGGGCTAGGAAGAGAACAGTTTAATAAAATAGCAAAGGGAAAAGAAAACAACAATCAATAATACTGATAAAAAGCATATACAACATGCAGCATTCTCACCACCCAATGCTCATCTTGCTCCTGAGTAGCAGAAACCCCTCCTTTAGCCAGCTCCCCACTTAAATACTGAGCATGATGTCACATGGTCTAGAATGTCCCATTTGATTGGCTGTCTGGGTCAGCCCAACCAGCTTCTTGTGAAAATTAACTCTATCCCAGCTGAACCCAGGACATTATCCACCCCTTATTCTACACCATCCACGTCATGCCCAGGGTCCACACTTTACTATCACTTCTTCTGGGAGACTCAAGGAATTTGAGATTAGGATAGTAATGGAGAGTTAACAGGCAAAACATGGACTGAACAATGTGAAGAGAGCGGAATAATTGTGGAGAATTATTTTTTTGTAATTGTGGTGAAGGGACAAGTGTAAATTGTCCACTTCTGTTTGGTGTTGTGATGATGTTATTTTTATTTTGGTGTGGGGAATTCTTTTTTTTTAATGTTTCTGAAGTTTGTAAAGATTGTGTGATCAATGTGGATTTTAATGATAATTCTTAAATATGTGATTCACTGAGGCAAGGGGTGGAATGTTATCGGTTTGCATGGCAAGGTTTTGGTAGCAGGGGGCTATCGGGGTGGCTTCTGTGAGAAGCTGCAAGAAGCTTCCCCCATGTCTGATGAAGCCAGTGCTGGCTGGCTCTAAGATAGACCCGCCGCTGCCTAAGGCCAAGCCAATCAGAGACGGTGGTAACACAGAGCCTCTGTGGTAACACAGTTAAGAAGGTGAAGAAAAAAAAACTGCGGTGAGAGAGGAGTGATATAATGTGAAAGAAACAACTCTGCAGACACCAAGGTCAGTGAAGAAGGCAGGAGGAAGTGCCCAAAATTTCGGAGCAGAGAGCCTTCCCTTGCAGCTGATCATGGTGAGGCAGATTGTTCCCCTGCAGTCCATGGAGGTCCACGGTAGCCCACGGAAGGGACCCCACGCCAGAGCAGGTGGATGCCTGAACGAGGCTGTGACCCCTTGGGGAGCCCCGCACTGGAGCAGGCTCCTGCCAGGACCTGTGGACCCATGGAGAGAGCAGCCCACACTGGAGTAGGTTTGCTGGCAGGGCTTGTGACCCTGTGGGGACCCACGCTGGAGCAGCCTGTTCCTGAAGGACTGCACCCTGTGGAAGGGACCCACGCTGGGGCGTATCATGCAGAGTTGCACCCCGCGGGAGGGACCCATGCTGGGGCAGTTTGTGAAGAGCTGCAGCCTGTGGGAAGGACTCACTTTGGAGAAGTTTGTGGAGAACTGTCTCCCGTGAGAGGGACCTCATGCTGGAGTAGGGGAAGAGTGTGAAGGAGTCTTCCCCCTGAGGGACAAAGAACTGCAGAGACAACGTGTGACGAACTGACCGTAAGCCCCATTCCCCATCCCCCTGTGCCACTCGGGGAGAGGAGGGAGAGAATCGGGAGTGAAGTTGAGCCCGGGCAGAAAGCAGGGGTGGGGGGAAGGTGTTTCAAGATCTGGTTTTATTTCTCACTGTCTTACCCTGATTTGATTGGTGATGAGTTAAACTCCCTTTTCTCCCCAAGTTCAGTCTGTTTTGTCCATGACAGTAATTGGTGAGTGATCTCTCCCTGTCCTTATCTCGACCCTTGAGCCTTTCATCATATTTCCTCTCCTTTGTCCAGTTGAGGAAGGTGAGTGATAGAGTGGTTTTGGTGGGCAACTGGCATTTATCCAGTCCAAACCAAAACAATCTCAAAGCACTTCACAGCAGAGCATAGTTATTGTCTCCATTTTGTTCAGATGTGGACTAACAAAGTTTACTAAGATACTGGCAAAACCTTGTTTTACAGGTTTCTTCTCAAAACATTAAGGTGTTCAGTATTATTACTCACTTCAAAGCTGGGGAAGCTGGCGTAGGGGTGACATGATATGCTCAAGTTTGCTTTGGTAGTGAGCATTATACCTGCATACAGGCCTAGTGCTCAGAAGAGAGAGAAGAAGGGATCTTCATGGAAAAGACAGGATGCCTCAAGAGCAAAGTCCTTAACCTAATGTGGTGCCAACACTAGGATATTTCAAGCAATTTCAATTCACGTGGCCATAGAAGCCCATAGATAAACATTTCAGTGCTAACCACAGTATGTTCAATCCCTATTGTTACATCACAGTGCTTCTGGTTTTCAATGCCCAAGATGAACTTAGTTAATTATCTGTTACAAACAACATGCAGAAAAATTCAGAATAGTATGCAAAAAATGCAGTAATTTGGGATTCCAGTCATTAAGGAATCTCTACCCTTAGCGATTGCTGTCATCACGGATGGTCTGGCAGCCATTTGAGCTCTGTGTTTGCTGAGGATAGTCATAAGTCTTCAGGGACAATTTATACACTGTTTAGCACCTCTGGACCTTCTGACTATGTCCAGAGGCAATTAGGCTTTTTACAGTTGCATCAGGAGAATCCCAGTGAGATTTTTTTCCCTGTGCCTCTCTCTTCCATCTCTCCCTGCCCTTTCTTTATCTCTTAAGTGTATGCTAAAGAGAGAAGACATAATCACATTATGTCTGTGAAAATATGAACGAAAGAGTGTCCTAAATGGCAGAGCACCCATCTCTTCCAACAATTTTTGATACGATGTAATAGAGGAAGAGGGACACAGGGTATCCTGCGGCTATTCTGGAAGCCGGTATTAAGCTTCATTTCCTCTTTAGACATATGCCATACAAACCACCATTCTGATGACACTGGAGTGCCAGAATGCATGCACACACACTGAGCAGAGTACAGTTGCATTTGCTTCTCTTTCCTAATGCTACATCATTATCAAAAAAAATTCTTATTATTTTACATAAAATCATAAACATTATTAATTTATGTACTAATCCTCTTGAAGACAATCAACAAGCTTCCAGCTTTACAATCAGTGCCACTGACTTACAGATCAGTAAAGCGAATGAGATTTCCATTTACAGACCAAGAGTCTCTATCCTGTGCTGCTTTGTGATTAGAACTGCCCAAAAATCAACACCCTAGGTCACCCAGTATTAACCCAGGCTGAAATCCTGCTGGAATTCAACACCATTATTGTCATGAATGAGCGGTTAGGTCACAGACTGCAAGAATGTCGGTCAGGGTAACTAAATATATGACGACATCTTAAATGAAAGACTTCTGAATCTGGTACAAATGGATCTTCCCACCAGAGTAAGAAGGAAAGGTCAGCAGCATTTTATTAGATGCCATACACTTAAGCAATTTGATGTTCTTTTCCATACTCTCTACGTTTGCTGCATTCAGGTGTGCAATAAGGTTACCCTGGAACACTCTAGTGTCACTGGTTCCCTCCCATTTCTGCTGTTAATTTCTCTCTTCTCTCAAAGGCACAGGTGAGTTAATTAAATACTTTTTGTCAACATATAACTTTATAATATCTCCTGTTTCTTATTACAGAACAAGAAGAGTTGAAGTTCTGGAAGTATTCTAACAACATAATAATGTTCACTTTATTAAGTGAAACATCTGTGCTCTGTACATATTTCAAAGGAGGCTGATTTTTAATAGTTTAATTTACCTTGTTCGGTCATTTTTCAATTTCAAACAACTTATTAAGTATTACATCATGTCTTGTTTATATCAATGACACGTAAAGTACAAATAAACTTTAACATCATGAACTAGCATCATTTTTAAATTAATGTTGAAAAATACAGCATCAAGCAGACACTTACAAAGAAAGATTAAATGCTCTGATATAACTAGCACTGCACTGCATTAGCACTGGTCACGTAAAACTAGAAACATGTTAAAAGACCCAGAGAGAGTGAGATTCTTTTTAAGTGTGCACTGCAATATATTAATTAATGCCAGATTAGTCTTGCATAGCACCCTTCTTGAAACTGTGAGGAGAAATACAATAACAGAAAATTCTTTGGGAATAATCAGAATACAACACAGACCAGGTATTAGAGGACAAGAAAAAAGATGCACATTTTTATCAAAGCTCTGCAGGATTATCATGATGTATTGGACACTTAAATAGTAATTACTTCAATCATTACATCATTGTCATGCCTTACTTATACCATGGCTTCAGAGACCACATAGGACAAAAACGGGAGTTGCAAGGCTCTTAAGCCTTGGATGTTTCCAGTATTACGCACTCCTGGACAGAGCAGCAAGATCAGGATAGATATAGCTATATTCTGTCCCTGCCAGGAAGACTTTCTGAATTACTATTCGCTGTAAGCTTTTCAAACTGCTTTTGGCACATTAAATTTGGCATTAAAACTCACTAGGACAAAGAGTTCACCTGAGACATTGCTTAGTTTAACTGAGCTATATTTACAGTTAGAGGAATAAACCAGTTACATAGTTGATGCAACAATTTAACGCATGCAAATCTGGTCTATTTAGTTTAAATATGTCCTCTATCATGATGTTAAAAAAAATGTACTTCTTTTTTTCCCTATTGTTTGACCTACATTCTCACAATTTGTTTTGTTTTGAGAGCTGTGTAGAGGTGTCTTTTTAAGGTGAACAGAGTTTAACGTGACGAAATTACAAAGATATCTAAATATAAAGTCCTTCTGGTAGTTTGGCAACGACCCTACTGAAACTTTTTAGACAAAGCATGCTAGAAGTGACGAGTACATGAGTAGGACTTTTGGTTTACCTCCAAAACAGCACGGTCATTCATAGCCTGAAGAAGTGCCTCTGATGATAATATTATAACTTTGTGTTGTATTTAATCCATGCATTAAAAAGGCTCTGCATACAATACTGAACAAAGACCTTCTGGGGAACACAACAAGGAACGTGTCATTCAAAGGGTAGCCAAGAAGGAAAGTGGGCAGTGATGGTGAAGAGACAGTAATTGGTTTCCTCTGTACCTGTCAGAAAGCTGCTTGGCTGCTATACATTTAAAACTCCATTCAAGTATAAACTAGATCATAGGGGACATCTATACCTGGATGTAATCAACAGCTTTGTACAGAACATAGAATACAAGTATTAAGTTTACAGAGCTGGCAGGGAATAGAATTACTAAGGAAGTCCTATCCATTCTAGGTTATTAAATTAGCATATCTAGAAATTTCAGGAAAGAAAAATGTATTTTAGAAAGTGATACAGAAGCTGATGAGTTGACTTCCTCTGTCCTTACCTATATCTCTTAACTTCTGTTTGCAGTACCATTAAAAGAGGTGTTTTACCATGCTTTTTGTTTAACATGTAGCGCTAGTATTGCAACATCATTTCAATATGGCAACATCACTGCAGCACTGCAAACCTATTTTGCAAAGGGGTGAGTTATTACAGGAACCACTAATCTCACCTATACACGTAAAAGCTCCAGAATTTACCTTTCTTTGAGCTAAGGCAAACTGGACCAAATATTATAAATTGCTTCTGATTTCTCTCTCAGCAACAAACTGTTAAAAACCAAATCTACCCATGAAGGCTAAGGAATTACATTTCCTATACTGTTTATTTTTTGGCATAATAATTTCACATTTATCTTTTTCCTCCGGATCCCTGTGGAAATTAAATTAACATTTTTAACTGCCTGTTCTAACTTTGCCATAATAGAAGAGTTATGGATAAGCTTTGAAGCATCAAAATAAAATATAATTTTTCTTTTCTTTCAGAGAGAAATATTTATTTATCTGAAATTTGTAAACAATATAGTGCCTGGGAGAGCCTGCTGTTGTTAGTAATTTTGGACCAAGTCCTTTATAGCTGCTTATTCTAACATGGCATTTCCATCCTGTTAAAATGTCATATGGATAAAGGAGTAAATTTTGACAGCTGTGACAGGATTATCATTGCCAAGGAAATCACATTCCTAGTACTCATATGTTTCAGGACATCTATTTTGTTTTGTCTTTGGCCTTGCCTGAACTAAACGTTACCTTCAAGACACAAAGGGAAACATAATGAAAGAAAGAAACAAAATATTGGTATTCTCTTAAATAACTTAATGCTTGAAATTATAGCAACAAGAAACAATCTTTTAGGGTTGTTATTAAATCCATTGTTCAGATTTTGAGGGAACACAAGGCTTTTCTCTTCAAAGATATAGCCTATGCTTTTTATTTATTATATTGAGTTGTAAGAGGGTTTTGCTCACTTGTATGTTAGACGAGAAACACTATGGAAGATTCCTCTAGCATTAGCCAGTCAATCTGTTCAGCCATGTGTAAAATGGATATGAAAAACCCCAAATGACATTTGCAGTATCCTGAACTTTTTGATCTGGGGAATTGTCATGCTGGAGCCATCCAATTTCAATATCCTATCTCTGACAAACACCAGTATCTAAAACCACAGAAACTGCAAGGATCCTGCAGTGGGTAAGTGTAACTTCATGCACTAGTTCTCCTTCTCTTCAAACAATACAAAACTGAAATAGCAGGGAAGACAAAGAGTGGCAATAACTGTTATTAGTGTTGGCATTCACATACTGCCTCCCAGGGTTCACTCCTGAAGATTACTTGATATAAAGGGCATATAAGTTCCACTGATTGAAATGCTGATTTATGGGCTCTGAAATATTATCCCTAGAAACACAATTTCCCAGTAAGTCTCAGTTATAGTAGCAGGGGTAGTATTAAAGCGATTCCTCTGAGCAACTGGGAAAAGGGGTATAGAGGGAGTAAAGCGGTGCTAAATATTTGAATTAAAGCTACCAAATACATAGTATTAGTCTTAATTCATGATAAGGCTGTGTTTAGAAATATGCAACATCTTAGGAATGGTCTTTCCTACCCAGCTATTTCATTGAATGCAGCCATTTATTTTTTGAACCAGCAAGATGACTATGGATTTGTCATGACAACTTTCTGCGCTGTATTTATACTGACGTGACTAAATGGACATTTCTTTTGACTCTCTGGCTCTTTTTGACTGCCATGTACAGGTATTTGCAAGGTCTGAAAATCTTGATTAATGTCCTCAGACTTTTGTCTTCACACAGAATTTTACTAATTCACCTGTTCTTAAGCTTTTATAATTTACACAGTAAAGGTATGTGGTACAGGTCAGTATCCTACCATCAGATCTCATCCATTTATCTTTATACCCAATAGTAAAAAGACCTTCCTTTCCAATACCAACAAATGTGTGTCTGTACGTCGGTGATATCTGTTTATCCTGGCAAAAATATATTCAGTTCCCTAACAGTTTTGTAACAGTAAACAGTAGTGTATTGACCATAGTGTTCTCTTTGGCTAACCACATTAAACACCAAAGGTATACTGTGAGGATGTTCTACTGCTTTACGGTTCTTGGAAAATCTCCTAAATATGAGCCCTATGTTTCAATGTATAATTTACAATTGCTGAAATATTAACATCATTTTTCATACTCATTACACTTTCCCTGAAGGGCAGCGTATTTCCTTGAAGAAATGTTGTTCCATCAGAGATGGCTTTCCTGTTGGTTTATTGAGGCACTTCATAGTCTGTTCTTGCCTTCACCCTTTACTTGTTCCCTTCCTTTCAAACAGAAGATCAAAATAAACACAACCGTAACACTCTACCATTTCACAAGCAAGGGCTAAAGAACAATTGTCATCAACAAAACAGCCGCAAACATGCAGCCACTTGTGAAATACATACCCTTCTCAAGTACAAGCAACATTTACCCATGCTTTTTCTGTAAGTATAGCTCTGTTGTCGACTAGCTAATGAAAATGCTACATCTGACAGTCAGAACCTCAAAAAAAAAAAATGACCAAGGCCTTAAGGCAAGGTTAGCTACAGATGTTCCTTTATATATGAACTGCCCTAGAGTCAAAGCTGCCAAGGTATTTAGGTACCTAATACTTGATGGTGTGTTATGTATTAAAAATACTTGAATGCTTCTGTAAAACTCACTAGGCACTCATATTCTGTTCAATTCCTAAATACATGAAAAATCTGGTCCCTGACAGGCAAACGGCATCATGTGTGAACCCGATTGTTCAGTACATGCAATGTAACAAACATTGCTGTATTGTGGCATACATTATCAGTCTCCATTTAATTGCACACACAAAGCCCTGCAATTGCTTGCAGCACCTATTTCACACTTGCAAGTTTCACTTCGCACTTCTGCTGCTTGTGGGAATGTCATGCTCAGTCAATTTGCATTTGTGAATGCAGGGTTTTGCATGGGCAAACAGGTGCACTCAACACCAATTAGATTTTGCCGTGCTGATGCCAAAAGCTATGGGTTTTAGATTTGAAAAAAAGAAACCCTCACACTTTATTCCGCTTTACAGTGTCCTATATAGAAGATGAGGCAAATATAACATCTGACCTGTCTTAAAATACTTCTCAAGAATGAATCAACTCCCACAAGTATCAGTGGGCTTGTATCAAGTCCATAGGATGGCAGTTCTGTTCAAGACAGTTGTGCCTCTCTATCCAGTTATTTGTTCCCTTTGATTTTTGACACTACTTGCATCATGTAAAAGCAATATTCACTGAATAGTAAAAGTAGTATGTACTACACAAAAAGCCTCAGGCTGTTGTTTGAAAGATTTTGTAGCTTTAAACATTGACAATATCCTGTCAATGGTCCTTCAGCTGCTTGAGTGAAACAAGAAATATGCACACAGTTTAAAATCCTTGAGAAAGCCATAATTAAAATAAATAATTAAATTTATAGACAATTTGTTTCTTTGGAGATTGTATTACTGATACACCTCTACTTAACAGTAGTGGTTTTAAAACAGTAAAGTCCATGATACTGCAGCTAAGGTTTTGTTAGCGCTTTCATTAACATTTTTTTACCTTGACTACAAAGCATCTTGCTTGTCTGAAACTTGACACAGAGGCCTTGCTCTCCTTTAATGGTTCCTCAGCTAAACCCTATGTCTACATCTTGTGAACTCCCAGCTCTGCAAGGAGCAAGTTTAAGACCATTTTGAAACCCTTCAAAACCTGACGTTTGAGACAATGAGCATCCTTTTTAACTTGTCAAGAACCAACAGTAAAATCTTTTAGAATGTTCATTACAGCAAAAAAAACCCAGCCACTGGTCTAATTTCTGCAGATTTTTAAGACAAATTCTTGCATTGGTACTGAAGACAACATTTTCTTTGGTAACATCTGAACAAGTTTTGCCCCTAATTTTTATGCATTTTGGTGACTTTTAATCATACTTTTCTTTTGTGTGTTTATAAAACATGATTTTAAGAATATATAATTACTAGAAAGACTGGAAGGATTCAAAAGTTCCCCTAGCTGATCAGATTAGTTAGTGTATAGTTTTAAATCAAGTGTAATTAATTAGTAATTGTATTGACAAAATTTTAAAAGTTTTAAGGGTCAAGCTACTTCCACTGTAAGTTAAAATGCTCCCTGCACTGCAGCTTCAACAGGTTTCCAAATCTCAGAAAGGATATTTGACATCTTACATGACCAGCATTAGCACAGCAATCCAAGTGCTCTAAAGAGCAAGCGGAAAGGTGGAAGGAGGAAGAGCTCCCCGAGACTCCTCTGTGAAGTTACACTGCAGCGGCCTACTAGAGTCGTGCTGAGACAGGTTCTAGATAAACAAGTTATTTGCCTCAAAGTTCCTGAACTAATGGAAACTAATTCCAACTGAAATATTATTCATCATTACTGCTAAAAATATTAGTCATACATGGGATTAGAAAACGAATTTTACATCACTTGGATTTTTGTTGGTTTGTGTGGTTGTCTCTTGCAGTGTGACACATTTTATACGTTGCTAGTAGGGCAGTTAATCGAGGGTCAGATTTACAAATGTGTATCAGCCCCTAAAGACAGAGAAAGTAATCTCAGAATTGAAAAGTGTCTAAATTAACCTGTTGCTCTTCAGAGAGCTGATGAAACTGAAGAGTTTTTCTACTTCTGTTTGTACCTTAGTATTTTATTATGTTAAAAAGCTTGGCAAGTCAGTATCGTACAGCCCTCCTTTCCATGTGATAATAGTTTTGTTAGAAAAAAGGGGATAATATACTGCTCTGGCATTTCAACTACTTTTTCTTGTCCTCTCATGTTGGCTAATTATTTATTTGAGGTTAAATGAGCTAATTATGCCTGTATCAGAGCTCTTTGAGAAGGAGGAATCATTTTCTGTTGTTGATAATTAAATGAATTGAGCTTCAGTTTTGGTTTGGGATACAGTTCTAGGCATTTTTCTTTCTTGTACATAGTATAAAGTGGTAAAAATAATTACAAGGGATTTTTTGTTGATAATAGAATGGAGGCAGCTTTTCTACTGTGGTGTAAAAAGTTTTGTAAGTTGATTTAAATTACTAAGGCTGAGAGTAAGGAAAAAGGAAGGGGAATTGCACCCCTTCTAATCATCCCTGCACAGCTTTAACAATCTTACAAGAGTTAGAGAATCCATAAAAAATTCACAAGTTATTCAGGCAGGAGAATGCTATGTGCATTTCTTTCACTACTATCATACAACTAAAATGTTGATTTTTTTTTTCTTTAATTCAACTGATCAAGTCATGTGCGTATTTTTCCCTGTGACATTTGGCTGGAACTACAAGAAGCTGAAGACTTTCACACAAAGGTCAGCTATACTGTAGACAGCACTTACTCTCCTTTCCCTAGAAATTATGCTCTCCTTGACATGAGAGACATTGTCTGCTAGAATAAAAAAGTGTTTCAGTCTGCATGCCAGTTCTGCTCCGACTGTCTCCTGACCAGAGAATATCACCTGTATCCAGTTGTACAAATTATATATAGCACAGAAAGGTAGAGGGTTCTACACCAGGGATTAAGCTGTAGCCTCTAAATTCAGCAAGAGCTGGGATTTGCAAGCAGACATGCAGTTTTCACACAGTTACCCTCTGAGCTGGGATGCAACAGCAAGACGCTGAAAGTTTAAACACACTCTCTTAGGCCACTTCAGCAAAACACACTTTTACTTCAACGATCCTTGTTGGCATTACTAATGTTGTGGACAGAGGGAGATTAGTTATAACATGGACATTATTTCACTGTGTAATAATCACATCTGTATAATTTCTTGTCTATAAGGCTTGAATCGAAGTCTGTTGATATTGCTGGGAAAACGCATATGGATATCAATGGGATGTGGACCAACATAGGCATAAATTGCCAAAGCAATTTCTGAGCATAGGCGTAACTTGCCTGCGACAACCTACACTACAGTATGAAGACAAACCCTGAGTCCAACAGAAAAGCGCCTCCACTGAATGAAAAGAGGTTTGGGGAAATAAGAGCACTGGAGGGAGAAGCAGAAGCATTGGATAACCTTTTTGGTTAGTGACTGAGTAAGAAGTAAACAGCTACGGAGACTGAAGGCTACGGACTGGCTCTGTGGGTAATCCATGTACTGCATTGCCTACTGTTAGTTTGCTACACTCCAACACTCCCAAATCTGAAGCAAGCCAATGCAGAGACCGTGATTCATTGTGTTTCTCTTTAAATATTTATGTCCTTTCACAAGAGTTCTTTAACTATTTTCAAGCCTATTTTAAATTATTAAATCTCTCATCTCCTCATTTCAAAACCAAATCTGAATATAGAAAATCACATAACTGACATATATGATTGATATTACCTGACTAGAAGAGGATATGCTGTAAGGATCAGAAGTGGAAGTCTCAAGCAATTAACCTCTGGCACTCCGGGAACCCAACTTTTGTATCAATTTGACTTTCTTCTTCAAACTGTCTAACTTTCACTCAAAAAAACCTGAGAGCAAAGTAAATTTCCATTCCTATGCTGCCAAGGAATCATTTAATAACCAAATTTAATCTCCCACATGCTACAATGCAATATGTTTACGAACTGGCAATAATCACTTAAATCCAGCCTGGCTTTTGGTATTAACAGCTGACTATCTCTAGCTGTTGTGCAACTAGTTTCATACTCTGTATTTTTAGCATGTGTGACAATACATGTCTTTTTGACTTCTAAAATTACTAAAATTCTCTTTAACATCTGACACCAACTTTAAGGCAATTAATGCTTCATTTGCAGTTCCTTCTCCTGCATTTACATTTATCAGCTGCAGAACTACTGAGAAATATGCATCTCCATATTATAGCTGTGTCACCTAGGACAGTTGCAAACAACAAAAAAAGACTATGACCCTTTCACTGCGGTATGCTGTCATGTTGGCGTTTGCTTCTCTTCAGGAAACAACAGGTGTTGAATATATAAATGTTTATATTGGCAAAGGGTGCTATTAAAATAATTTAAAAATCTGCGTCTGTGAAATGATGATTTTAATGGAATGGTTCTTCAAAATCCTAGAAGTAAAGGCTTATGTAATACAATAGAAAATAGATATTTCTTTTGCATGCTCATATCTAGGTTTGCAGACAGTCTCCTTATAGAGCTATATTGCCACCTTTATTAAAAAAATCAGACAAACTTATTTGCATGACTGAAAGACATTTTCCTTCTACTAAATTATTCTAATAGGACTTGATAGAGATAAAAGTAACCTGTTAAAATATTCTGCATGGCTAAGTCTGCTATCTGCAGGTAACATTCATTCACTAAGATAACATTTTTAGGGTTTGGAACCTAGCTTCTTGAGGGTAAAAATAAGCCTTTATCTGTCCTTCAGGATTATTAACAGTAAGTGATTTCCACATTAACATCAATAGCAATAATGAAGATGTCCTTTTCAATTCATCCTGGGGAACTCTGAGTGAGAACTGTTATTTGGCGAGGCTTCATTCTTTAATACAGTTTAAAGATAATTGGGTATTGAAAATTCCATCTAAATCAACCAAATAAATCTTTTGGTTACCAAATTAATAATTTCATTGATGCCATCAGCCTTCAATTTTCACTCCATTAAATTCCTAAATTCATGTGAGAACAGCACAGCAAACAAATTGAGTTTCTTATAAAAATGAGAATGATAAGATTATGCCTTCTGAAAAAGCAATTTAACTCCAATAAATTATTTTTAAATTATTAAATGAGGCATTGCATTAACTATAAAAGAGGAGCATAAAGGGCACTGGCCTATGGAAAATAAGACATCTATAGACCTCTATAACCTTGGACAATTATATTTGTAATAATTGACTCATAAAACTTTATGGCTACTTGTACAATATTCCTTTTTCTTAAGATAGCATTCTGATCAGCAGAATGATTAGACAGAGAGGAACAGAAACTGTTTTTTCCTCAGGAGCACATGGCTAAATGTTTTCAAATAGCTTCTTGTTGCCTTGCTCAACATCGGGCAAGCATTAGAGCAAAGTGTTACCTGCTCTGTGTGGAATATTAAATCACCCTTAAACTATATCACATTGCAGTAAGGCAGCTTAGTGTCAAGGAGGTCTGCAGGAAGAATTCAGGACACAAGACAAGAAAAATCTGTAACTGTTTTCTTTAGACTATGTGCTCAGTACATGGAAGGTTTGAACGTTTAAATGCCAAGTTTGATATGTTGTCTCCTTTTCAGTTCTTGTTCCATCAGCTTCACAGAAGGCCAAAACTCTGAAGAATGAGCAAAAAAAAATAGCAAGAGACTGCAGACATCTTGATAGCAAAGCAGTGTAAATAACAGAGGCTTTTACATACTTCCCAAAACAGGAATAAACACTGCCTCCTGCTTGTAGTGGAATCCTATCAATAACATACAAAAAGCAAAATACAAGGAGCTGAAAAAGTGCTTCACACATGTACTAGACCTAGAAGTCTGTACAGGTTAAACTAATGCCTGTCAAACAAAAACAAATTCAGCCTTTCTATCTCATGGCTGTCTTTCAACAGATAACTCCTCCTCTTCAACCACACACACGTACATTTCTTTACCAGTGCCTTATTTTCCCTATCTTCTGTTCACTTGAAAAAAGAGAAATAAAAATATGAACTATGTACTAGAGTTAGATAAACATTTCATATTCTATTTGAAAATCTGATGCAGTAAAACGTATGCAAGCTTTTTCACTGACTTCAGTGAAGAACCATGCCTCAGATAAGAGAATTTCAGTGAAGTGAGATCTGCTCCTTGTTTTCAGGAGATAACAGGAATGTATAGCTACTACTATAACAAAACTTCCTAATGAAAGCCTTGTGGGCTTGCATTAAAGCCTTCTCAAAGATCCACTGCTTGCCTCCTATCAGTACAAAGAACCAGCCTACTCTCAAATCCAGAAGCTAGAACCCCTGCTGATTCCAGTAATTCTTGCTTCTAAAAGCTAAATCCTTTTGTGGTTTCCCTTCACTCTCCATTCTACACATTCCAGCTAATTTTAAAATGAAACAAGTACGAAACCAGGCAACATTAAAGAACCACAGGCCTGAACTCTATCCAATAATGTGAGTGCTGTTTGAATTAATGCACTACAGGGTTTAGATATCCCCGATTTCTTCACCTTTGATTTCCCAGTGATGTCCAGAATAAATAATTGCCTTATTAAAGGACTTCTGAAGCCAACAGAGCAAGGTAGAAAACACTGAAGTCACCAATTCAGCCTTTGATTCTGTCTGACAGAAAATTAAAAATGAATGAGAGGAAAATTAATAATAAATGTATTCATGGCCTTATTGGGATTCATGACTCTCTTGCCAACATTAAACAAGTTCAACCAATTGTTCCTCTTAAAGTGAAACAGCATCAGAGTTGCCAGCTGTTCAAGAAGTATCAGTATATTTTTTCTTTGGTATAGTAAAAAAAAATCCAACACAATACTGCCTCAGTCACAAAATCTTTAAAACTAAGACTTTCAGCAAAGTATTTCAAGAAAATTATACTTCAACATCTTAACAGAAGTGTGAAAATAAAACTCTGTACTAATGGCCTTTAAGCCAAGCAAGAGTTAGGAAGACAGGCTCTTACCTTTTTCCTTGCATCAAACAGTAACCCAACACCAGCAGGATTCTCAGAGTTACTGCCCCCCCCCGCCCATCACCCAAAGGACATGAGGCATTTTACTAGAAGTACAAAAATATTTGCCCTTGCCTTGTTTTCAGATGACTGAAGCTGTACAGGCAATTAAGAAATCCATCTCGAATTTCAGTTCAAACATATGGGGTTTGACAAAGTTTTAAAACTGTAGCAGCCCAAACCAAATCTTGCTATGGAAAATGGCAGAAAATAACTGAAACAAACTTTCGTTGTGATTCTGTATACATAAATAGTTACAACAACACAGATTTATATTTTACTGTGGAGAATCTGAGGAATCATAGGAAAATTCAGGTTAGAAGCGACCTAAGGAAGTCTGTCATCCAACTTCCTGCTTAAAGCAGGATCAGCTGAGATCTGATCAGTCTGCTCCGGGTTTTGTTCATTCCGATCCTGAAAACTCCCAAGAATTGACACTGGGCAGCTTGTTCTGATGTTTAACTGCCATCCTGGTGAAAAGATATCTCTTTGTATCAATTCTGCATTCTTGTTTCAATTTCTGTCCATTGTTTCTTGCCTTTCAACATGTACCACTGTGAACAGCCTAGTTTCATCTTCTGGACTATCTTCTCATAGGTAGTAGGAGGCTGCTATTAGCTCCCCCAGAAGCCTTTTCTTCTCTAGGCACAGTGCCTTCAGCCTTTACTCAGAAGGCATGTGCTCCAGCCCCTGAACACCTTGGTGGCTCTCTGTTGAACTCGCTACAGTTTAGTGCTGTCTTTCTTGACAGGGGGACTCAAAACTAGACATATTATTCTAGACGCAGACTCACAAGTGCTGAGCAGGGGAAGATATTTGCTCTACTCAGTCTAATGGCTATGCTCCTACTTATACAGCCCAGCATGCTGTTGGCCTTCTTTGCTGCCAGGACTCCCTGCCAGTTCTTGCTCAGCTTGCTGTCTGCCAGACTCCAGGTCATTTTCAGCAGACCTGCTTCCCACGTACTTGGTCCCCAGCCCTTATTGTTTATAAGGGGTTTACTCCTTCCCAAGTACAGGACTTTGCAGTTATACATTTCGAATTTCATAAGGTCCTTGTCAGACCATTCTTTCAGCCTGAATATGTCCCTCTGAAGAGCAGAGGGACTTCTGTCCTCTAATGTACCAAATACTGCCCCTTCCAATTTGGTGTCATCTGCAAATCTGACAAGACTATGCTCTGTCACTAAGACCCTTGCTGTACTCTACTTTTCATGCATGTCAAGGTCTATGTATGACCCATTAACCACTATGCTCTGACCTTGATCACCCAACCAGTTTTTTACCTATCTAGTTGTACACCCAATCAGACTACATAGTCCTAATTTCGATACAAGAATGTTGTGGGCTGAAAAAAGACACAAACAGCATGAGGCAATTGCTTCTGATTATATACCTGAATTCCCTTTTCTAAGGAAGCAAGAGTTAATTCACAGAGGCAATGTCACACTTATAAAAAGAATCCTTTTACTGAAACGGTGAAACTCTCAGACAAGTTCAAGAGCTAAAAATTATAGAGGTACTTTTCTGCCTTGTGTACTCTCTCCTCTGCATATTAAAACTCTCTGACCCATGGCAGGATTCAGGCAGCACAAGGCGGCCAGTTCGGTTTGTACTATGAATGTACAGGGAATGATATGAAGCCACAATCCTAACTTGCATCACAAGAGCAGCCAAGGACCTGAAATTCCTCTGAGCCCAGCAGCCTCTTACTGTGACCAGCATCAGATATTTAGAGAAGAGTAAGTACAGCTGTTGCAGATACCCCTTCTGCTTGTCCTATCCCACAGACAGATGAAGATGTTCAGCTGTAGTGACACGGCTTTTTTTTTCACCTCCTCCCCGATCAGCCTCGCCACAATTATACACGTAATCTCCACTCAATGAAACTGAGAATGAAAGAAGATATCCTTTAAATTGCCAAAATCTGAGAGAAAAAAGCTCTATTTACAATGCATGTTTGGGAAAATTAAACAATATTAAATTGAGGAACTTCACCTGTAAAAAATAACAGACAATGAAAAATAAATGGCCACAGATACAATTCTGAATGAGATCAGTGTGACTTTTGTCAGGAAAGCACAGATTCCATTCAGCTCAGAGACAAAAGTGACAGCTTGTTCACTACAAGTCAGCCTATTGTGGGTCAGTACAATGTGAGAGGCAAGAGTAGTCCTTACTCTGTATGGATGCACAAACCATTCTTAGAAGAGTGGTGTTGATTTCTGTGTCTACGCTATTTCATGTTGCACCGCTCTGCACAGAGGCAATAGGAGCCCATACGCCAACCATCTCTACTGCAGCTGAATTTTTCCAGAGGCATTCCAAGCTTTAAGCACAGGGCTGTGGCACAGAAATGATTATCCAGCAGCTATCTCTGCAGTCCTCGAGAGCAAAGCATTGTTGCTGTTTTGAGATTGGGATGACATTCTACTTACCAGAATAGTACTGATTTATAAGGCTGAAATCACCAAACTTAAATCAAGATCAGTAAGTGATGGGAAGGAATGTCTCATACAGCAAGTCTTTCAATGTCATGCATATTCCCACATTTTAATTCATAAATCTTTTCAATGCGCTTCTTTGGTTAGGGTTGACATTTTGTATCACTGTATGAGAGTCAAAGGAAAACGAATACAAATTAGTTTTCCTAATTACTGCAAGGCTACCATACACTGCCAGTCTACTTCAAAAGTAATTTCTGTGGCTGATTCCCTGGAAACCAACTTGCAAAACACAAGAGTAAAACAACTCTAAATCTTTGACTGAAAAAAAAAAAAAGGAAGGAAAAATGTCCTGGCAAAGTCTGTATCTGCGCAGCTGGTGAGAAAACATATTGCCCAGACTCCAGCACCAAAGCCTCAACACCACATCACAGGATATCCAGATCAAGTGTCCTATAAAGTTACAAGAGCCTGTTATAACCCCACTCATTCAGGAAAACTAAGGAATACCTGCCCTGGTTTCAAAGTAAATTATGGTGGCATAAATAAATGTAATACTATATTAGCAGCAAAGAAATAAGGTAAAAAATGTGTCTATTTTTTAAAAAGCAAAAGCTTTCTGAAGGTCAGAGTAACAATGAACATATATTTATATTTAAAAATAAAGGAAATAATCTTTGCTGAGAGAAGCAGATTTCTTATCTTTATGTGAGTGGACTTTCTATCCTTTTATTTTGAGAATTGATTTAGTATTTGGCTGTTTGACCAAATTTATTAACAAGCTAACTCCAATAACTTCAGTGGCTTTTTCACAGGGATAAATTTAAACTTAATGTAAACATATCTGTTGATTTCAATTGGTTTTGGATCAGAATTTCTATGCAAATTTGCAAAGTGATACAGAATGTGTTTCACTGGGGCACATTAGCTTAAATACTCTTGTCAAAATCATACACTATTTCCAACCCACGAAATTAAACAGGACCTCATAAACTTATAAATATGTTTATTAGTCTTTCAGAGACAGGCACAGACTAGTAAACATTTCAAAGTCTGCATCCCTCTAGCCCCAAGGGTGTCTTCTTTAAAGAAGTCATTGATTTTTGTCATCAAAAAACAATTATTCAAGTAACAGTCTCAAACACGAGCTGATGGTAAAGTATCCAGGATTCCCAAAGGTGCCATCTGTAAAAGGATCATTGATTTTGACCTTTTGGGTGGATTTGTCTTTTTTCCTAGTGTTTTATTATGTGCATCAATAACAGGGAAGGCAAAGAAGACAAAATGAGAGAGAGAAAATACAACTTTTCAGAGATGCATGTTTGGAGTTCTGCCAAGAAAATATTTTTGCATTCAAGTATTTCACTGTTATCAGCTCCCAGTCAAGAACAAAACAAAAAAAACCCTAAAACCAAAATACCCCTGAAAAATGTGATTGTTTAGACCAACAGTTGGCTAAAAAAATATCCTGATTATCTGTTTTTCTCAAACTCCTTAGGATTTAGCATCCTTCATGCATGGCTTTAGTAAACATATCCATATCCATTACCCTCTCTCCATATGAAAGTACAGATCTTGATTTAGGAGGAGGAAGCTGGGATCAGATGCAATTCTCAGCTATTGTTAGAAAGAAAGCACCAGTAAAATCAGCCCATAACCCCACAGGAAGAGGCCAGTGAATTTGCCCTACACTATCTTGTATAAATAATTTTTTGCTGTTGATCCCAATTAGCGTGAGAAGTTAAAATATGGACTTGTCTGGCTCCCCTACATCTCAAACAGGGTTAGGAAAAGGCTGATATTCTATCTTTGCACCAGTAGAAATACTATGTGATGTCTAGTCTGCAGGAAAAATGGCAGCAATGTTAAAAAAAAAAAAATAAATCTGCTTATTCTCCAGCACTCCAGATGAACAAAACAAAGGAGCATCGCTTGTGAAAGTGGGCACATGCCAGGATATTTGGAGAGTATTTCACATGTAGATGCTGAAAATAGGAGAAGTCATGTCTGGTACAGCTTCTTATTTCATCTCCAGACTGGTAAAATTCAGCACATAGTGTGACAGGAGTGCCTTTATCTTCCCCCAGCAATGCAGCCACAGAGCTAGTGGAGGAAAAAGCATAGAAAAGTAATGTTACTGGTGCCAGATAGGGTTTGGCAGGGGACCAGACCAGCAGGTAAAGCCACTGCCTCCAGATCTGGTCGATAATAACCGGAAGCACCTTCAGATGCCAAGCCCTCCCTCTGCATCAGCAGTCTGAGCCCAGTCAAAACACTTAAGGCTGCATTTTTGATGCCACCTGTACACCACATATTGCCTATTTTAATGAACTTCAAACAGGTCTAGCTTAAACTAAGCCACATCAATATTCTGCCACAGATATTCACATGTATCTGGAGTCATATTAAGCATAAGTAAACAGGGAGTGCACTCTCCAAACGTGGAGTCACGAAGATAAAATGCATGTGATCTGCCCCATGAAACTAGTTGCATCTGTTCATCACTCTCCAAACATATGCTGCATGTGAAATAAGAGAAGCGTAAGCTACATCCACAGCAGCTATCTGTACTCCAGCTGTGAAGGTTTATACTTGTGTTCCTTTTCAGCTCCTACAATGGATTTAACTAAGGGCAATTTTGCACATTAGTAAGAATTCTTCTAAACAAAACAATCCTTTCAGTGAAAATGAAGAGGTTTTGAAAATTATTGCAAAGTGGATTAGGATCACTTATGGTAGATACCTGTTGACAAGATATTGCTTGTGATTACCATGAACATACATTGATAGGTGCCAGAAAGGAAGCTCCTCATTGAAATTATATGGACATTTCAACATATGCTCTAACAGAACATGTTATGTCAAAGAATTCCTGTCATTTCAACAAGAAAATTTCCTTTGGCTACCTACCAGAGGACATTCAAAACAGCCCAACACTGAGCTGAGAGTCAGTTACCCATATGATTCTAATCCATCACGGAAAGCAGCAATTGTACCCTCATGCTAAGTGTTTGCACACAGTCACTTGTGCAACAGATGTTCAGTGATAAAACAGTTGTGGTGAATATGCTTAATATTAAACATCTCTCGCTTTTATACTGTTTCATTTTTCTTTATAAATGTGTATTATATCACATGATTATCATCCTACTCTGTAGTAATCAGAGTAATATTTAGCTAATGCTCACGGGATCTGCAACAAAGACCGAAAAAGGTTTAATACAACATTTGCTCCCACACCTTCTACAAATACTGAAAATTGTTCCTCCAGAAAGACAATTGCTCAACAGTCCTTTCTCACTGCTGTCTGCCCTCAAGTTTAAATGAACAAGGAAAATTCGCTGCTCTGCAAGTCTCTTGGTCTCTATACATATGCAATTGAATATGTATTTTATACACTTAGGTGAGCAGAGAACAGTATCTGCTTGGATTTACCTGTTTCTATCTCTGCAGTAAAGTGTCACTGCCACCATTGTATAGACCAGGAAATATAATAAAGCTTTTTATATGGGAATGGTTTTGGTTTCATATTGGCATTTCTGATTCCTTTATCTCACTTATTTTTAACTTTAGACGATCTGACCTTGTCAGATAATTCCCACAGCTGCCTTCCAGTGCAGAAGGCAACAGCAGGAAGCCAGGATGTGGAAAAGTATGAAAACAGTATCAGAGGAGAATTCTTTATGCAATCCACACTTTGCCCCAGCATTCTTTCACAGTCCCAACTACAGTGTTAGGTTTTGGCTCTCTCCAAACCTTACTCTTTACCATACACATAGGCTAAGCCCTAGCCCAAGAAGCCCAGATGTCACCCAGATGAAAAAGCTCACAGGGGAGAACTATTCTTGCAGCCTAATCCATCCTTTATGGTAGCTTAGGGTCTAGAGTTAAGTTCCCCAGTTACTCTTTGCTTCTCTTTGACTTTGGGTCTCTGTTTCTCCTCCTGCCTCTCCTCCAAGTTCCCCCATATTCAGGCTCCACTAGTCTTACGCATCTGTGTTTTCTTCATTCGCATTGCCATTCCCCCACACTCACTCTCTTACAAAAAGTACTCTTACACTCATTATTGCCTCTATCTAGTTGACCCTCACTCTTTTTCCTCTGGATTTTTTTTTTTTTGTTCCCTACAGAGACATATCTGTTTAAAATGATGACGAGGTGACTACAGCATATTTTGTTGACAGTCTGCTATAGTGCAGAGTGACTGAACTTCAACGTATGCCGCTGCAGAAGCTGAAGGACACTAAGAGACGAGCCAGACTTCAGAGAGAAAAAGAATTTTGGGGCTTTGTGTGAAGAAACTTCTTATACATTTGCCTAACACACTTCTATCATATGCTGCCATGGTCTACCAGGCACTGATAATAACTGTCCCTAGGTTATGCCAGATTCCAAAACACAATGGTGCTTTCAGAACGGAAGCAACATGGAAGCACCAACTTTTTACAAATCGATGTCACAACCTGGATTCAAGACAGAATTAGCAGTAACATGGAGTGCTTAAACAGCTCTTTATAGGCTCAGGCCCACAAACCATTATTATTTTGCACAAACATGAAACATAATGCCAGAAAATCACTGGGGTAAGACATCAGAGTTTGTTTTATCCTGGCACAACCACTCCTCCTTTCAGGATGTAGTTATTGTGTCTGTCAATGGGTGGTCAGAAACTAGGGGACACTGACCAGTTAGTGGAGTCCTCATCTGGTGGGGTGTCATGCTGTGTGTTTGTCCTACGCACTACTGCATCTGACACTCAAAATAGGATTCATGTTGTGCCCTGGCAGCAGCTCTGCCTGAGGAGCCAAAAGGGAGCCTCCCTCTGGGTAAGCCAGCAGGTGTTAAGTGTATGCTAAACTGGTCTCAGCTGGAAGCCACTCTTTCAATGTTAGAGGATTGTCTTGCATATCCAGCATAGTTTGCTATTTAACTAGAAATACAGAAAGAATAATGTTTCTTTTAACTATTTCAGTCTATCATTAATAATAAAATTAGTTTGTCTCCCTTTTAAGGCAGGTTCAATAATATTTCAAATTTAGAGTAAGCTCTAACTGGAGCAATTAAATCAATTCAAATTCCTGATTATAATAATAATAGTACAGAAATGACATGCAGAAAGTTAATTCAACATGCAATTTGGTACGATGAAAGACTCTGGTAACACAGCAGTACTGTTAATAACACACTTATTTGTGAAGGGTATGTTTTTTGAGATCTGAGGGGTCAGCCTGTTATTTCATTACTGGTAGCTCAGAGATAAATTACACATTTACTATCTAAACATATTTACAATGGTCTGCATTTTAGAATTAAAGACTAAGGTATTACTCAGTGGACAAAAACACCACACATAGCACCAAACTTCATTTGTGTCTTATCATTAGCCAACAAAGAAGCTAGCAAGCAATGGGTTTGTTAAGTATCTTCCCAAGTATATCTCCATATATATATATTCGTAAATATACATCTGCAGTCTTACATTTCACTGACTTTCACGGACTGACAATTTAATGTTGCTTTTTTTCCATCTCAGCGAAAGCAAGACAGAGATGGAAATATACTCTAAATAAGCTTTTGGACAGTTAACACATTGTTTAATAATAGGGAATGGTGACTTCAGTAATGCTTGGAAATACCCTCTTATGGATTGTTTTTCTGTTTCAGTAGCAACCAGGGATGCTACAAAAAGTTGAGGGATATATACAAATGCTCTATGTTCTCCGATAGCTAGCAAGTATGGATTTAAGTTATGATGGAGAGTCCAAAGTGGATTATTTTATCCATTTATAGTAGCAGCCATGATACTTCTTTCAGTAGCCTGACATATAACTCTCACAG
Source organism: Opisthocomus hoazin (assembly GCF_030867145.1). Taxonomy (NCBI): domain Eukaryota; kingdom Metazoa; phylum Chordata; class Aves; order Opisthocomiformes; family Opisthocomidae; genus Opisthocomus; species Opisthocomus hoazin. The sequence goes on from NC_134425.1 coordinate 10,014,507, forward strand.
CAGAATCAGCTCCAACATCAGCACTCCTGTTGGCATGGTGCTGGGAAACACAACAGGAGGCACAATACCTGTGTCTATTTAGGAAGTCAAGGGGTACCATAACTACCTACACATGTAGTGTTCCGCTTGTTCCCCTTGGAAGACGAAAAGCACTTTAATCTTTTTTCTCTGAAGTTTAAACTAATAATGTATTTTAAATCTTGACTGGGAGAAGATAAAAGCAAGCATGTACGCACTCCATGGGTAATTAAATACTCTCTGACGCTGTTGTGAGTCAAATTATTGATGTCATAGATTAAAAATTATTTCTCTCAAAATATTTCCAACTGGTACACTTTTAATGGCCATAAGACAATAATATCTTGTTGAATATGTACCTGTAGTGAGTTTAAAATCAAATAGTCAAGCCTTTGTTCTCTCTTCCAAGCACAGTCTGAACTGTACTGTCTCATCTTAGCTCTTTTCCTAATGAAAAAGTTCTGTCTTCTGTCATTTTAAAAGATGACAATAGAAATAGGAGGCTGGAAAACAAAGGCGGATAAAATGCATTAGCAAGAATGTCTACAAACAGTTGTTAAAATGAAAACCTTTTCCCATAATTGAAGAGTGCTGGCGGGTATCTCTACGCAATGAAATAAAAGAGGGGGCAAGAGCAGAGACAAAGGAAGAAGATCTTCATTAGCAGTATTGTCTACCATATGGTTCCTCTAAACAAAAACTTTCTAAAGGACTGACATTTCCATTAAAAGGGCAGGCAGTTTGCTACGAAATGACATTCAGTTTTAAAGGCTCAGCTTAGAAGCAATTTAAAGCATGAACAACAGTTTCCAATGCCTTCTTTTCATTGCTTGGTTGGCTCTTTACGTGTTATCACAGTTGCCACATGAACAATAAGGGAATGCCATTATCACCAACAAAACTCCTTACACACATCAGGGTTTGTTATTCACCTCACAGCCCCTTTATACTGCTTAGGAAATCAGAATGTGCATGCATGATATTTAGACCCATATTAGACTTCTACACATTGACACAGTGGATGAAAAAGAAGCTTCTGATGGCAGGACTCTGGCCCACTGTACAGTAAAAAATAATAATGTCAGCAGCAGATAGTAAAATATCCTCCATCTCCCACTTCTCCTTTCAGACAAATGCACAGGCACAGACTCTAAAGGTAACCAATTCTTCTAACTTTGTGTTTCCCTCTTCCCGCTTTACATCTACGCTCAATGCCACTCTGAATCTGTTAGCACCAGCGAGAGTCTTTTAAGGGTTTTCATCATACTTAAAAGGCAGGACAGGGGAGCTCTAATTTAGCTCCCCAATCAACTTTTTAAGTAAGACTTAATGAGCCTACTGACTTTTCAGGAGTCGTTTAGTGCCACTTCCCTTCCCTGTCTTGCTGTGACACTCAGCAGCACTTGAGAAGTGACTGTGCTTGCTTAAATGCTGAACTAGAAGCTGATTTAGGTCTCTTCTCCCTCCCACTCCAGCAGTTCACACTCACAAGGCTAAGGACAGCTTAAAAAAAAAAAAACCAACAACAACAAAAAAACCAACACAAAAAACCACACCAAAGTTACCAGAAGAGGGAAGAAAAAACATTCTGCTAAATTTAGGAAAAGAGTAGCTTTTTGCCAACTGCAGATAGTTCTTCTTTCTCTCATCTAACCTTTGAAACAATGGAATCTCTCTCAACATTGCTAAGGACATAGTAATATATAAGTACCACCTTCCTTCTAAACTTACTTTTTATCTTCAGCCTAATGGGAAAATGGCTGGAGTTCTGTGATCTTTTATAAGTTTCTTGAATTATCTTGTGAGCAGCTTGCTGCAGTTCTTTTTATTAACCTCTAGACCCTACTATTTAACCACAAATAGATTTAGGTCATGCATATTGAATTGTTTTGATGACAGTCTAGTGTTTAATAATAAACCCTTCTCCAGAAAATCAAACAGTTCCAAAGCTCTGCTTTACAAATGTGGTTTTGGAAAGAGCACCATATGACAGCTCAGCTGGGCAAAGAAACCACAGGACATTAGCAATGCTTAGTGCAGAATCTTTCTAAGTCAAATAATTACTAAGGGATGATTATGACATAGGTTACAGGATATAACAGAAAATAAAGAAATAACAAAGTATCAAACAGCCAATGCCAGACAGCTGGCTATTAAAAGGCTACCACCAAATAAAATCATTAGGACCCTGAGAGTCATCCTTTTCCATATGTAGTAAGCGTTTTTCATAACTTTGATTATCTGATGTCCTTTATGGAACTTTATTGTGTAAAGATGATGTAATATTTATTGGTTTACAAATCAATCCATCTTAGATTTCTTTTTTCCTCCTTTCTATTTACCACAACATTTTTTTTTTAAATTTATGTATCTACCCACTGAAATATTTATGCAAGTTGGGTCCAGAGGGAAGCAATCTTGTTTTTACAGATTGTAGTTGGTGCTTTGAGACAACTCCGCAGAGTAAGTAAACACAGAACAAGAGAATTGGTTTTGTGCATGCTTTCCTCGGGCACATGCTCCCCACTTGCTGTAATATTTGGAATTGGGAATTACAGAAGTGCTAGCAGCTCTGCTGAAGCCAACAGGAGTGAAACATTTGAAATGTGCCAAAGATCATTCCAAAGATTACTGTTTTTGTTCCTTATCACGCTGATAGAAGCACTTATCCTCTCAAACATAATAAATAGATTGGGTTATCTGCTACATTGATCTGAGGGTCAACCACTTAATTTGATATGCTATTCACAGTATTTGATTAAAAATGTACTGGTTTTGAATGTAATAAGGCAAATGGACTCCCTTGCAAAGCTTAAAGCTTAAAGATGGCTTCCTGAACAGTAAACACAGGCAGAAACCCATGTATTTTTATAAGAAGTTAATTAATCAGAACTGCAACCCTCAACTGAGCCTCTTACCACAACTTTGTCAGTGGGGATCCACTATCATTGATAGAATCCAACAGTGCAGTATCTTACCTGGAAAAACTGATGGAGCTCTCTCCAGTTCCAGATCATCAGCAACCCACTTCTCACTCCCCAAATTCCTATCTGTTGGCAACCTTACTAAGGACAGCTGTAACATCACCAAATACAGTGCCACACACTAGTGGATACTTCACTGTTTAATCTACAGCTTCTGTGACTAGGCAGTGTGACATACCATATTTTATCACCATTGATTTGTATAACAACTTGTGTGGGTTAAACAGCAAACCTCAGTCTATAACTGTCAGCCTGATAATTCCTTTGAATGGTAAGATATATGAAATGAATGTATCACAGAGGAAGACCAAGAGAAAAATAATAAGGTTGTTTTCCTGTTGCACAGATCTTCATTAACTAGAGTTTGGGCTCTAAATTTGAAAGTATCAATTACACTTCATGTGTTAACATAAATATCCACGCTAATACATACTTTCTTGATCGAAACTCCCACTAAACTGCATCTCTGGATTTTTCTTCACCTTGCAGAAGCTGTAAACTGTAAATAATAACATGCTCTCTAGCTATTTTCAGTAGCAATATTGGAGCCTTTTTTTTTTTATTTCTTCCTTATCCTATCTCATGTACTTTCCTCTTGCTTCTTTCTCAAAACTGACTTCACCTATCAACCATCTATGCTGCTGATTCACTTCACCCCACATCTCTGCTTATGATCCACCAACATTTTGTTCACCTTCACATCTTTAGTCAAGTTTCAGATTACTTCCTTTCCACCAAAGAAAACAAACATTCTTTTACTTCAATTCTCTGTTGCCTTGGGGATTTCTCACTATTCTTCCTGTCAATCAGATTACTGTCCATTCATCTTTCTTCTAACACATGTAAAGTGTTATGAAGTTTTGTCATTTGTTAATCCACAGATTTGTAAATTATCCAGTACTTCTTTTTCATTCTGAAAACAAAACTACTTGACAATGCATCACTTGTTTTCCATCTTAATTCAGTAGCCTCAATCTCTTCTCTGATTTTTATGATGTCCACACAATACCCGTTTAATTCACACAAATGGACGGATAGGGCAGGCATTCAAGCAGCCTCCCTGGGAGAATTCTAACTCTCTCATACGGCCAGAAGAACAAAAGCAGGCAGCTGTTGAAAAGGTCATCAGGAAATACAAGCTGCAAAAACAGCCCCACAGTTCAACCCATACTAGGTCTATCTTTCAGCCCCTTCGGTACACCGGCACATCTCATCAACCCGAATTTTTTATTAGCTTCATGATATGCATAGCTTTTCCCTGCCTACACTGTAACACTCCCTTCTTGTGAGGAGCTGACTGACATTTACACCCTTACTCTAACTAATGGCAGCCTTCCCACCTTGTGACTTCTATTCTTCCATTCAGTTCCGGCCTTAATAGCCCCAAGTATGAAACCACTGACTCACAAATGCTTTTGTCCAAGCACTCAAACACTTTTCTTGTGCCCGTGCTTGGTAGAGTTTGGTAGGGGGGGGAAAAAAAGTGAAGATCTTCATTATGTCTACCTCACGTTGTTAAAAATTAACTGTTGCCCACAATCATCTATTTGCATGTCTGAAGACTCCGTCCACAGCCTGGCCCAGCTCCTCAGCTGATACGAACTTGCTTCACACTTCAATCCAGTTCTCTTACACTGGGGGGCTCTTTCCCCAAGTTAGAACTGTTATTAATAATAAAACCCTTTCCCAAACAAAAAACTAGAGTAAAAAAACTGTCAGGAGTACAGACAGGCAGTTTACATGCTATAATATCGTACCTTGCCATATGTTCAAGTAGCTTTCCTTGGAGAATTTTATCCCTCTCACATGGACAGAAGAATGAGAACAACAAACTGTTGAAAAGGTCATCAAGAAATACAAACATCGCAGATGGCATAGGTAAAAACACTGCAAAAAAGCAGAGTGCAGAAAGAATGTGTAGGAGTATCATTCTCTAATTGGCAGTACTGAGATAGAAAGTGCACTTGTACGCTACCTTCATTAATATTAAAATAACTATTGCAAGGATACTTTACAAGGTACTTGCCAACTGGTCCTTTTTCTAACAGAGAGATGAAACAACTCCTTTTGTCACTGACATTGCATGCTGAATGTTTCTCTTTTTCAATGTGTTTTAAGGAAAACCGAGTAATCTAGTGATTGCACAAGGGCACTCAGATGTCCTGCAGAGGAGTTCTCTCTTCACAGAAAGTTACCTTAGATTTCAAGGTTTTAAAGTACACCTCCTGTCCTAAGGAGAACCAAATAAATTTCTTGTGTCACTGATGTCCAGAGACCCTCCACTCCCTATTGTGCCTGTTAAAGAAACTCATGAAGACTGCAAAGAGCTTCACCATTTTCCTCAGCGACTCTCTTGGATCAGATTTTTCCTACATAACGCAAGGTCATTGAGTCACACTTCATCACAGATAAAGGAAGTATACAAAGAAAAATATTCACATATCATGACTAAAGCACAGGGTGAGAACAGACATTGTTAGAATAGCTGGTTGAATGTCCAACTTGCTAAAACCAATGAACAAGCGTGTTTTCTGTAAAACCGGTGTTTTTTCAGAGAACCTTTACCCTAAAAAAAAATGAACTCCCCAAACAACACCAAACAAAAATCAAACAAAATCCCTCTACAAACACATTGCTACAACAGGGCAGGTACTGGATACTATCAAAAACCCAACAGTTCTCTGTGTTCTGAGACATTGTACTGTTTCTCTATACACAGAAAGAATTGTGATAGTTAAAACAGAATCATAAAAAATGAAATACAGATGTAGAGACTCAGAACTATTCAACTAAAGAGCAACCTTTTCCATTTACCACTACAAGAAAATGGTAGAGTAAGAGTATGTAAGCGTATGGACAGGGCAGGTACACAAGAGCAATTCTCCACAATTTCTTCTACAAGCTAGACTCGACACAACCATTCCTATTATATCCAGCATTGATGTTATAACCCCTAAATTGGATGGATGCCATAACAGGTCCAGCATCCTTATTTTTAAGCCAACAGAAGTTGTTCCAGTAGCTACAGTACCAAAAAACACTGGAAAATACTAGAGCTACCCAAGAGCTCAAAACAGAGAGGGACATGTTATAACCTTGGACATCACTCTCCTCCATTCAGAACTGATAATGGAGACTTCGGTACTTCACTGTGCAGTATGCTACTGTGTAAAGAGAAGGAAAAGATGCACTTGGAAGAAAGAATCACAGCATCACCTAAGAACAGACCAAGATCATTCAGGCTGCCATAATTAAAAAGATGACAGCAATGACTCCTCTTATGGGGAAGGAGAATTGCTTAACCCAGAGTCACTCACTATTTGCAAGAACTAATCACAACAAAATTGTGATGATTTAACAAGCATTCTTTTAGGAAAGCTGTTTAATGCTAACCTGCTCCTCATCAGGATTGTTTTATTCAAACTGAAAGCCTACGAAAGGTTTAGTCCAAAAGGAAAGCCATAAATAAGCTTGAAAATCAGCCTGATTATGCAGCAAGACAGAAGCTTAAGATACAGCTTTTCAAGAAAGCATATAAAGGTAGTCTAACCTTAAGAGCTTGACTACACAAGGAAATTACTGAGCATAAATTATGACATGAATGTAACACGCACTAGCAATTCCTCACTAATTTATCAGGTGAGAATACTAAGGGGTTTGACTTAACCCAGTCCATGGAGTATGTTAGGACTGCTGACGAAGTTATCCTCTCCCGTTTGCTACAGCCCCTCCAAATGACACGTCAAAATCAATGAAGTTTAACAGCCCACTCAACTGCTCCTTACTTGCTGCAGACTCGGATGTTACTCCCATATCTGGCAGCAAGTTTGGAAAGTTCTTCAAAGTCGCTAAGGGCCATGCTGTGGCATGGTAACAATGGAAGGAAGTCCATCACAGAGAACTGGGCCTAGTCACTCTGTCAGTCTTACCATTTTTGGCTGTGGCTAATAGTAAGTCAGTAACTGTATTTTGTACAAGAATGTCTTTTAATCTATTTGTGAAGTGGATTAAGTAAAGGGTACTCTAATTGTGAAATCAGAACATCTCTAAGTGTTAAACAGGAGCATCCAGAAGCAAAGCTATTGCAGAATAGTATTACAGGATACAAATTATTTTAGCTTAAAATATGCAGAATACCACAGAGACAAAAAGAGTGTAAAATGTCCGTATCAAATGAGAAAAAGAAACCAACTGGAAAAAACTCTTCCTAATGACTAGATTGAGTTTGCCATAGTATTCATGTGGCTTTTCAGACAGGACAGTTTCCATATATAATGTATTGGTCACTGCTCTAGAAGCACAGGTCTTGCAAAAGTAAAAAAAAAGAAATTTTTGATCTAAAAATGTGGCGGGGCTTTTTAACTTCAGACTCCCTGTCTGAAGTTCTTCCTGGGACTTGAAAGAGAAAAAGCATTTTCTCACATTCACTTTCATTTTCTTTCCTCCCTTCTATTAATAATGAGTGGTTTCAGAAACGTGATCACACTTTATGCACTTTCTCTGTCTTCGCCTTTACACTCTTTCACAAAAGCCTTCTTATCAGAGCATGGCAATTCATTTAGCACCATCATTATTTGTTTACTAGATCTCTTAATTGTGACAGAGAGACTTTCTGAGCTCAAGGGGCTACTGTAGTTTCTTAGTTGCACCAGAACTGAAGAGAAAATCTGCACTATAAATATGGCTGACAATCCTGAGGACCATTGTCAGATGGCACCTCAAAGAAGCAGAACACTGTGTCGGGTCTGGACTCAGAATAGCATGTGCTTTGGGCAGGAGGAACAGGAAAAGGGCAGAGGAAGACACACAACAACATTGTGGGAGATAAATTATAAAAAGGGATAACAGGTATGGATAACAACAAAAGAAAACATGAAGTATTCTTTTCCTTGGAGGTTCAGGGGGAGTTAAGATGGGGAGACAGGTAAACAAAGCCACAGAACTAACCTTGACCCAAAGAGACATTCTCCCAACACAAAGCTAGACAGCTGCCAGATATCTGGGTCATATATAAAGATTTATGCTTTGCATTTCAACTGCAGGGTGTCAAAGACATTTCTGAGGTGGTCACTCATGGTGAGGACGTGAGAGAACAGATACTCTGTTCATCATGTTTAATTGTTACAAACACTTTGCTGCTCAGGATGGTACTACTCTTTTTGAGAGATCTGGCCTTGCTGTCATTGTTCTACTGCAACTGCACCTAGACTTTAAGCCTCGGGTGGATGTGAATTTTATTTCTAATAAATATCAACACAGTCTTTCTAAAAGGCATGGGTGGACCAAAGCTGGGTTGGCAGGGAAGAAAAAAAGAAAAGGAGAGAATTGGTGTGAATGTTAATTGTCATTGGGAAGAAGGTGGCAGCAATGACTAAATTTACACAAGAAGGTAAGTGAAGGACAAAAATTTCAGAAAACAATGTGTTAATTTTAAAGCCTTTTGTCCACCCACAATCTTCAACATTTGCCATTTGTTCGTACTACCTTGGTTATTCTGATAAGAATTTTGCTGGAAGTTTATTCTTCCTGTTTTATTTAGTCATTAGTCAGACTGAGTTTCTTCCCTTTGGCTACATCAGAAAGGCTGATGCAGGAGGATGCTAGCCTTTGCTCTACTGGCAGCAATACTTAGGGTGCTTTCATTCCTGAGAGAACAGCTTCTTCTGCCCATCGCTTCTAAAGTGCTTTTGGCCTTTCACTGGGGCATGGTCAACATGGTCCAGCACTAATTTATACAACGCAGTCAGCAATTACAGAAACCACCACTGAGCTGAGGTTGAACATTCCCATCAGAAGTCCAATTTCCAGTGTTTCTAAACACAGAGAACAGATTTAATGGAAGCTTCCAAACCACGGGTCAGCTGTTTTTTTCTCGTTAGTTCCTGAAATTTTAAGAGTTTAATAAAACAATCAGAAAGACAATCAGAAAACTGCGGTGAAATCCTGATCCTCAAGTGACGTGGGCAGGTAACTCGCCAATGGAACCAGCATGTTTTTGAACACATAAGTTCCCTTGGAATTTTGTGACCTATTAACAAAAACAAAAACCCCCACATAAGCAATTTAGATGGGAAATAACAGGAGCTGACAAGCAGTTTTGTTTCTTTGGTCTGTTTTAAGACTATCATTAATTATTATCTCAATATTGGTGTCTAAATAGAAACTCAGTTAAGTTGGATTAAATTCCTGTGTGAACAGAAGGGAAGTCATACAGCCAACTGTCTCACAAGCCATAAATCTGGTACAGACTGTTGCAACATTGTAAGACCTCTATATCTCTAACCCAAACTCACAAACTTCTCTTCCACAACTAAAGAGATCAAGAGTACACTTTTTAAAATGTACTTTGATTAACACACCTGAAATTTCCACTTTTACTTAAGTCCCCTTGACTAATAGCGTGAACAAGCTTATAACCTGGAAACTGCCAAAGCCTCATTGCAAATGAGAACAGAAAAGGGTCATCAATGAGGTTCATTAAATAGGCTAATACTGGCAGGATGCTAACATGATACATGTATGAAAGTGCTTGGGTGAAATTTTTTATGTCCTTTGCTTAAACAGTTGAAAATGTTGTGTACCTTCAACAGCTACTTTAACATCACCTCAGTGAACTTGAAAAGTCTTTAAGCAAAAAAAACACCTACAACCAAGCTATTGGCTTGTGGCTCAGCTGTCTTCCACACCCAGCACTGGAAACAATAAAAGAACCCCACTTCTCATCAGACAGCAAAAGAAAACTATAAAAAATAGTTTAACAGACAGTCTCCTGAATAAAAATATTGTTTGGTCTAAAAACAAGGGAAAAGGATGCTTTACAAGATTAAGAATAGCACACAAAGACAGTGAGTCATAGTGGGCAATCTACAGAGGACAACAAATCAAATACAAAGAAAATCAGAGGGATACCAAGAAATTAAATATTAGCATAAGAAAAAAAAAATCACATGACACTGTAAAAATAAAAAAAATCCCAAGCTAGATATGGCAGCTGGACTCTTCATCCTCCTGTGCAACATATACCTACGTAAAAAGGAACTAAAAAACTGTAGCAGTGAGAACTGTGGGTTTCCTGGGCACCATGTGAATATGGCTTTAGCTTAATGACACGAGGTGCAAGCAGATGGCAAATCAGGTTCAGGGTGCTCTTTTTGGTCTGCTACCTCTGAATATTTGTTAAATTAAACCTGGAATACTAAGCTAATGTTGCTGATTTGGGGAAGGACCGAGAGCCTGACTCACATGATTAGTGTCTCACACTCGCAGCTTTTTCCACTATCTAAATCAGCACAAGTACATGTGTCAGACTGGGTTTTGCTGAATAGTGCCACAGCCACCAAATCCCAACACCCCCCTACCTCTGCCCCCGGGGTGCTACTCTGTCTTCATTTCAACAAAGCATTTAAGCAGATACCTTTGCCCATTTGCATTGTAGAAAATACTTCAGTCTTAGAAAATTCTTCAGTTTAGGCATCAGACAACAACGGGACTTAATCGGAGTCCCCAAAATAAGTCTGTATTTCAGTTTCTGCTGGATATAAGCAGGAGGTTGAAATGGGGAATTGTGTGCACAAAAAGTCTTATGAAGGCATGGCAGGAAAAGTTAAACCAGCTGTGCTGCACAGTCTGTTAAAAAAAATGAAAGCTGCAATGGTCTGCCTTCTCCTCATGTGGGGACAGGGGGAAGGTTTTAGAACGGACGGATTATTCTTGTAATAAAATGCCCTTTATTCACTCAGAAGACAGCCACAGGGGAAAGTTCAGAGGAAGATGGCAGGATGATGTGGGAGGAGGGGAAAATCTCTTTGACAGAGAAAAACTTTGATGCATTTCTCCAATGAAAATATATTAATACTTTATTTCTAGTCATCTAAAAAACAGACACAGCAAAATGTATCCCCAGCAGTAAAAGGCACTGCCCTATTACCCTCCCAATGTACACATTTAAACCAAAGGGCAAATAAATGTTGGCAAACAGAAACGTGATGACTTACAGTATTTTCTTTGCTACAGTAGCTAGGAGGAGAAAAAAATCCCCCAGAAAGATGAAGAAGCAAACACAAAACTGATCTTGAAATTCCTATTTGTTGATGCCCCAGGGCAGGTACTTTTTCAACATTATACCTTTTTTTGAAAAGTACCTGCCTACTGGGGCACCTACACTACTGAAAGCTAGTTTGTTTTCAGATACAGAAACACTGACTCACTCAGTAAAAAAAAAAAATCAACCAATGCTCCCCTGATTAAAACAGACATACATAAAGTCTTCAAGAAAACATCTGTTGAAAAACACTATTTAATGTGGAGGGACTTCATCCAAAAGAAAGGGAAACTGAATGTACTTAAAAGGACCTGAATTTTAACCCCAGGAATGAGTCTTCATTTTGTAAGCTGTCTAAACTGCAGATTGCAAATCAGAAGAAGGATTAAACTCTACCCATCTACAAACGAGATTACTCTTTTGCCTTAAAGGTTCCTTTTTCCTTTCACCTCCATAATTTTGGCATTCACTGTCTAAATCTTTTATTTGTGGCACATACACAGGCTAGAATAATATTATTCTTAATAGACATAAGAAGTTCTCACTGGCATAATTGTTAGTTCTTAGGGAAACTTTCCTAAAATTACCTTACCCCCTACCTATTACTATTCTGCCCCCTAGTAGGAGGGGATCTTTTATTTGATGTTTACTAATTGTGTTTATTTCAAACACATTTGATTCTTAGCAAAGCCACTAAGGTTCTGCTTGCACTTTAAATGTGCAGGTTTACTGTAAAATGCCAGGCACACTGAGATGAATCAAACTCATCTGAGCATGAATGAAATGTAGTGAGAAAGTCCCTTCTGGCATCATTTCTGGGATTAGTAATTTGTGAAATTGTGGTGATGCAAGGGAACAGCATGAGAAAGCCATTTCCTTCCCCTTAGTCCAGTCTAAATGCAAATCTGAACTTTCTTGGCAGTTTATTTGCATATTAATGCATATAGTATTCCACTCCAGAGATCACTTCAGATTTTCTAAATTAAGTTGGGTGGGTGGGCTGAGGGAAAGGGGTCATTTTTGTCATACCAGCACAAATATTCTTACATACTTTACTAAAAAGACAGAAAACAGGCAATTATTTTACTTGCCCTATCTGAATTTCAGTTTGCCAACTGGACCACTGAGGAGATACAGAGGATAAAAGGCAATGGTTGACCAGAAGAAGGCAAATGCTTCCTGTCAGTGAAGAACAAACATGATGAAATTAAGAAAGGGTAAGAGTGCACACCAATCTAATTAGCATTTCTTCCTAGTAGCTTGGGAAATGTCAGCCACCAGTTGGAGGCAAAATAAAGATGTAATGTGAGTAATAATGAATTAAATTGTGGCTATTTGCATTGAAATGCTAAGATAATGATCTGAAACTACTATTGTAAATACTCCCCTTGACAGTTGAAAATTGGACTTAAAGCTAATAGTACTTTGGATGAACTTTAAGCCATGAAATCACTTCTAATGCTTTACACTCCTTTCGGCTATGACAGTAAGTTTCAGAAAGTTAATTTACCTCTGTTTTGTTCAAGCTGTTTGGTAATTGATGCATACATCATGGTGGTTTTAATGAACAACTACAGGGACTATTTACACTATTCACTAAGTATAACTGAAACACTTGATTACTACTCCTGAGCCGAATAAACCAACAGAATCAAGCACAACAAATATTTTTGGCTGGGGACTGGAGGAAGTGAGATAACTAACTATCTGTTTAAATGCAAAGAAAAAGGCAACATTTTTAGAAAATGCTTGAACATTTCAAATACATCTTTTTGCATTAGCTGCAATTTATAGTTTTGCTCTTAGCATTACAAATTGCTTAGGAAGAATTTACGTCTGTATGTCTACGAACTAGTACTGTGAGTGTAAGGTTAGCTGACAAAATGGAAAAGCAGCAGATATCTTCACAACATCTGCTGTGTAAACAGCTTTCCAGTAATAGTGCATTTAAAATGAGGGTTTGTTTCCAGACTATAGAATCTAATTACATTATAACATTACTTTTGCCATGAGTTTTTATTTAAAGATAGATGATGTAAAAGCTTTATGATTACACAGAATTACGTCATGCTCACAAAAAGCGGTTTTGCACAGTTAAAAGGAATGCTGCATACTTTTAAAGAGCGATGAAGATCTCCCCAGATCTCTTTGATGGTTCTTGCTTTGAAAGAGTACTCAATACCTGGAGGTCTCCTGCAATGAGCAGTGAAAAATGGATGCACTTCACACAATCACAAGTATTTCAGATGTAATTTACAGGGCTGATGAGATTCAGACTACCAAATCTATAGTCAGCAGATAAATCCCCCAAATCTGTATGAATAGTCAAAAGTGTCTTTTTTAACTCCCCCAAAAGTCCTGCCTCCTTCAAGTTGCCAGTAGTCACAGCTCTCAATGAACTTCTAAGAGACGGGTCTGTACGCCCCAGTCTCACAATCTCATCAAGTCAAACAGCTGTTTTCTTTTTATGCACTAGCTCTAGCATCAAATTATTGAGTCAAACTACCTTCCCTTATATATATAGATCGGGCACTTTGTTGATCATTCTCCTTTTAGTTTTTAGAAATAGTGTCATACATATGAAAAAAAATAGACAAATAAAAGCCAGGCACTGTTAGTACTTCAAATTTAAATGGTTTTGTGAAGAAAAAAGGCCATGTAGTCTGACTATATGCAGCTTACAGTGCTTTAGGTGTTAACTGTTAACTCTTTTTCTGGGCCTGTGCAGCTTCTGCAGTGTTCTTAACTGGGTTACCAGAAATCAGATGAAAAAAAACAAAACTATGTTTAATCACCTTGCATTTCATATATGCTAGGTTATATTTAGGGATGTAACTAAACACAAATACTGTCATTGTATTTGTCATGTGTTATCCTACTGCAGGAACAGTTAAGAAACACTTCCAGTGTACATACAGAGTCAAATGAGTCACTGCATTTCTAGTCTTCCTAAGATTTCATATTTTAGTTCTTCTGTATTATTTTTCTAGATAGATAAAATATATTTTCCATCTCTACAGAAATGTCATTGTTTAGACAGCACAAAGGCCTTATCGATAAACAAATATTCCACATTTTCTATGTCCAATGCTGTGCATCCAGGACTGGATATAAAGCTGTGCAGCCTGAGGGATTTAAGTAAGAAGAATTCAAGGTATCTTGAAAAAATACTGGGAGAATACACTGGTATTCCCACTAGTGGGAAACCACTAAGCATTCCTGGGCACTTCTCTAATTGTGAAAGCTTAAAAATGACATACAACATATAGCCAAAAACCTGGAAGCAAGAAATATAGAATTGACAATGTAAAAACTTTAAGGTATGGTGTAACACATATGATATAGGCTCTTCGTGTCACCTCAGTATCAAGATTATGCATTGTGGTATATTTTCTGCAACACAAATCTGTGTAAAGCATGGATGAATTTGAGACTTCTGTAAGTGATCTTTCTTGAAGCAGAGTTATTCAGAGATGGAGCCTAAATGAGAGCTCTATCTGGGGATTTGGTCAAAAGTGACATGGAATGCAGACAGCTGAATGAGAAATTGAGGTGGAGAAGATTCTGCCTTGGAGCCATCTGCCCTGTTAGTCTCCTTCATTTCTTGTAGCTCTGGTTCATCATCTCAGTTGCTGCTTCCACATTCATCTCCATCACGGAGAAACATAGAAAAAGACATGCCAAGTAGCTGCATATCTACTTACAACTTTGATGCTGTGAGTAAAATGCTTATGTGACAGACTTGCTAAAGATCTGACTTCTGTCAGGTCTGTGTTTATATTTATATATTGGATCAGAAAAATAAAGATGGGAAATACTATAAATGTGAATACAAGTTTGATCATGCACTCTTAAAGCTCTTGACTTTCCTATTTTGCCCATTACCTTAGCATTAACAGCTTTGGACATTTGACTGCCTTGATTTTTAAGAGCTGGGGTGAAGAGGGGAGGGTGGGGGGAAAGCAGGTTGCTTCTAGTTTACAGTGTTGCTATTTAAGCAGTTCCAGTTAAGCTTTGAAAAGCACCTTCCTTTCAGGTCAATAAAGTGGCTGCAGGCCAAGTTCCCATCTGTGCTTAACTTGTATTTGCTGGCTGGAGACAATTTTCTACTAGCTCTGTTTAAAAAGAAAGCAGTGTAGCGTGATAGCTCTCTGCTAGCATGTGTCTAAATATAAGTTCAGTACTATGATATCTTAGAGGTTTCAGTCACACCAATGTAATATATCCCATATTCTAATTTTGCCTGCAGACAAGAAGTGAAGCCTTAGTGTTAAAGTCAGGGTACCAAAGCTGTACTGCAATCATTTACCAAATAAACCCCAAAGCATTGCAAAGAATGCAGCTCTGAGGTGTCCTAGAAGAGACAGAACAAAGTTTCTCATGAAACCGAACATACTTTTCTCTCCGCTTTCCCGCTTCATTCCCACAGACATGCTCCAGCTAAATGGACTGATGACTTCTAAGTCTTGTCCTTTCTCTTTGTGAGGGAATACCAAATATTTCATCAAAACATTCTGAAAATTCCTACATTATTATACTACTATTCTGAGGCCATACACACTATTCCACAAGAGAGACCCCCCATGCAGCTAACCAGATCCTGAGCCAGGGGGTGTTTTAATCTACAGACAAAGCCTCAGCTTTCAGGCCTCTTGATCCCAAAGCTTAAAGTCCTGAGACTTGAGCAATGTAGCTGAGGCAACATGAAAGCTTCCTTACTCAGTCCATAAGCAAACAGGTCTAGAGCTACTATTCTGAATTTCCCAGCTCCGCCTTCATTCTGTCATGCTTTTCCAGCAGACATTGTACTTCAGTGGAAAACAAGCATAACAATTTCACCAAATCTCTGCTTGGTGAAGTAAGAGTATCACCAAGTTATATTAAAATTTTGAAAAAAAAAATTGGTTTCAGTCTGGTACTGAAAAATGCCTTCTCTCTCCTCTTTCCTTCCTCATCCCCTTGTGCATATTACAACAAACGAGTCAGCCAAATTAATGTATGATCTTTGCTTCATCTCTAGGTCCTGTCCTTTCTCTCCAGAATGCAACTGCAGCCACTGCAGTATCAGTACTTTTGTAGGAGTGGCTCTGCATCTCTGAGAATGGCAAACAACATCTTCCCTACTTGGTGGTGAAAGTGAAACCAGAACAGGGAGAGAATTTGGGGTGACAACGCTGCACTGCAGACCTAAAGGACACAGAAAGTTGTTCACAAGGGAACGCCACAGTATGTCTGCAGCAAAACACACAGCAACAACACAAGAAACAAAGCAGAACAAGAGATGACAAGGAGAGGTTGATGGGACATTTTGGAAGGCTGAAGACAGGCTGCCTGAAATGCCGACCTATTCGATATATAGGTCAGCCTGCCATATATAATGAGCTGTTGCAGTATGCTGTAAAACTGCTGCAAGAAACCACTCCTACAGCTTTATCTCTTTCCTATTAGGAGTAAAGGTCAGGCACAAGCTCCTTCTGTTGCTCTTGGCTGTTCTGAGTGAAGGCCACGGAAGGAACCCATTACAGAATAAAAGTGAATTGCTCCAGGCTCGTAAGTTGCCTTGCCAGTGGGGAGGCATACTGCTGATAAAAATGGTTTGGTAGTAAATCATTTAATTTCTTGGCTGCTCCTACCCTCATTTTCAGATGGAAGTTGATGTTTTAAGAGCTTTAAAATTCAGCTCTGATCAGGAAATTATTTTAGTTGTTTGAAAAGCAGCTGTTTGAAACAGCTTTGATCCTTCTTTAGCCTCAATGGAGCTGAGTGACAGCTGGTGACAGAGACATAGAAGTGTACAAAACTTTGGCGTTTTGGGGTTTTTTTTTTGTTTTCTTATTAAATAAATTACAATGAAATGTCCTTTCTCATTAGCATGCTGTTTCATGCTAGGGCTTGCTACAGAAGGACCATCTCTAAGTCTGTTAACTCACGTGAGAGCCAGGGAGCCTGGGTTGTACCTATACTGCTCTTTGCTCAGTTGTTTTAGGAAACCACTCCATTCTCCGGTGCTTTTGTGCCTGGTCAGCTCTTTGGAGAAGAGACTGAGTTTATTTGCAATTATGCCTGTTTTATGTAAATTTGTGTAAAAATGAATGTGTCTAACATCAGGTACTGTTATTATAAGATATAAATACCACAATGAAATAAAAAGTAATTCTTACATTTTGGTTCCCAAATACTATTCCCTATGCTGATTTGGGGGGGCAGGGCTTGGACTGTAAAAGACTCATCAGGGTCATTGTAACTTATAGGTATATTCAGACTTCAACTTACTTGTCATTTCTTTTACCTCCCGTTACAGACTTCCTGTTATAACATACTCTGCCCCATCTTGGATCTGCAAGATATTAGCCTGCTTACACAAGTGTTTTCTATGATCACTCCTACCACTACACTGCTCCAACTTTAAGCTGGTCACTAGTTTGCTGGACTAAGAATCTGAAAGTACACTTCTTAGTTGTACTTGCTGTACCTTTATGATGGCTGAAAATGATGCATCATTACTGCAATCAGAACGTTACTTCCAAATATTCAAGGAACTGCATTTTTTTTTGGTCTTGTCTGATAGCTGAGATATTGATAGATTTTAATGGTTGCCCTCATTGATCTTTTACTTTGCACTAGCCTAGTTTGTTGACCAACTTCATTTTAAAGGGGCTTACATACTCTATAAAATTAAGGTAAATTAGTACATTTCTTGTACTTCATAACATCTTCAGAGGCCA
The DNA here is from genome assembly GCF_030867145.1 of Opisthocomus hoazin. NCBI lineage: Eukaryota > Metazoa > Chordata > Aves > Opisthocomiformes > Opisthocomidae > Opisthocomus > Opisthocomus hoazin. The sequence goes on from NC_134425.1 coordinate 10,032,275, forward strand.
AACATTGCCATGAAAAGTGCTTACATTCTACCAAGATGATTACTTTGAATATGAGAGGGTGTAGGGGATGTGTAAAGGTTTTAATGAGCTGTATGCAAGACTCTCTGCATCATAAGACTCTGAAAAGCAGACTATAGCAAGAAAAAGAAAGCTCACAAACATGTAAGAATAGCTTATTATATTTTTTGATGGCACAGTTTAAGTTACTTGCTACCCATTTTAAGAGAAAAACAGATTTGTGTGACTAAAGAAGCTTACATACACTTCAGTGTAGGCAGCCCACAGCTAACCTATTTTCCAAAAGTGACATAAAAAGTTAGTAAAAGAAAATGAAGCTGTTTTGTGATACCATGCAGAGGAACAAGTGTTTCTGATATGTTTAACAAATTAAATAGAATGAGACTGGCAAAAATCTGCTGCTTAAGAACTGATTCTTTAGTATGCAAAGTATATTGTGCTTTTCATGCTAGCATAAATATTTCCTGTTTTGTCATTTCTAAAATCATTAATATCAGCATAAATAGTGGGTAGCAGGAAGTGGAAGAATCTCATCTAAGTCATTCCATACCCATCTTTTTCTTCATATCTAGCATTCCATTAGGTGTCAGAGATAATACTTTAAATATAATCAAAACAAGGTAGTTATTAATCCTGAAAAGTAGAGAATTGGGTCATTCTTTACTTTTGTTGAAAACAGAATGTGATTAAAAAAGGTTGTAGGTTTCTCTGAAAAATTGTTACATTTTTCAGAGAAGTCCGAATAGATAAAGAAAAGCAGGAACAGGAAAAAGACAGAAAAAAGAATTTAAACTATATTTAAACTCTGAGTTACAAAAGTAATGGAAAGCCTTTTCAATTCCAACTTTGTCTTAGGCTTTGGTTTGGATGAAAGTATGTTCAAGTCCTTGCAGTACTTGACTTTGGAGTTCTGAGATTCTATTGCCTGCTCTGCTACTACTTTGCTCTGCATTTTCAAATACATTTCTATTTCTGTGCTTAATTTTCCTTCCTACTCTACCAATAATGTAAACCCTGTCAACTCACAATGCATTTTAGCACACAAAAGCAAGAGCAGTGACTTACGGTACTTATAGTACTGGGATGCAGTTATTCACTCCAACACAGCGCCATTTTTCATTTGTTGGACTGACCTAGAGATACACATAACTATCGCAGTAATAGAGTGATTCAGTTATTTAAACAAGTAATGTACAAGTCCTGTTTTGTGTGATAGCAAATTATAAATGATAAAGAATGATAGATTCAGAATTTCAGCCTCAGATAATTATAGACTCTGCATCAGTCTCCGGTAAGCTATTGATGGGTATACAGTCCCTCAACTGTTCAGAACTGTGCCTGTATGCTTTGTAATAACTGTTTTGGCTGATGGCGTTCAGATTTTACTTTAGAACACATCATTATACCAGAACAAATAAAAGGCTAAATATTTTAGCAACTCCTTCTTTGCACTTTAAACAATAAACATTTTTTCCATTATTGCAGATGTACCTTGGCTTTTTTGGATATACAATGTAAGTACACAAACTCTGTTATCTACTACATATTCGTGATTAAAGCTTTCAAGTAGGTGGTAAAATACAAACACCATTACAAATAATACATAGCATCACTTTTGATTTCAAATAGCTACTTGAAAACACAACTGAGATGCTTACTAAGTTAGAACCTCTTATTTTCTTTTCAGGGGATAAGCTCTTAACAGTAATTCAAGTAAATGTTGCGAGGAATTTTTGAGAACTCTGAAAAAATTAGTAATTTTGAAAATTAAATGTAGAGTAACATTAATAAAGTAAGCCTTTCCCACATTTCTTTGCCTGCACTCTTTCAGTAAAAAGTCATAGAAGACAAGATCAACACCCATCAAGTTCAATACTGTATTTCTACTGTGCTCCCTTCTGGTTCTTCATTTAAAATTTCAGATCCTTTGAACTTCACTCATCTTCCTTTTTTGATGTCTTGCTCCCCTTCCCTAGACAAGTTGTTTTTAGTTTCTGTACCCCTATCTTCTTCTGGAAGGCTGATAATTTTCCTTTTACAACAGCTGAAATTTGTAGCATCCAGTAAGGCCCACAATGGATTTCAGAAAGAGGACAAACACAAAATAATCATGTCTAGATATATCCTCCTAGTCTCCAAATATCAGCAGTTAGTTGGCTTCCTATAAAGCTTGATTCAGAGTCTCTACAGCCCTGAGGGATTTTTGTTCTATGAAATTTTCTAGCCCTAATTTATACTCTATGCCTCCACAACAACCTATGGCAATGAGTTCCACAATTTCAGTATTGCTGAGCAAATGTACAGCTGATAAACATAGACTTATTACTCATTTTCGTGCAATTTCTATGCTTGTCACAGTTTAGGAATGTGTCCTTAACTGCTTATGGGATACGCACATTAGCCTGACTTTATAATCTAAGACATGCAAATTGGTCTTTATACCAATGTAAAACTCATTAAGTCAATGGAGTTTCACATGGATGTATGGTCTGCCCACACAGATTGAATTACAGGTTGAGGGCTATAATTGTAGCAAACAGCAAATAATTACTAGAATGACACTCTCTTTGTTACCTCTGAACACTGAGAATATTTCCTATACTAAAAAGGTTATTCACAAAGACAGTACAGTTCCTCTATGAAAAATAAAATGAAAAGCTACAAGAAAGCCATAGCCCATTTTTAATACCTCCATTTGTCACGAAGTGACAGAGAAGTCAAAACTTCAAATCAGTAAAATAAGGTAAAAATGTATATGAAACTTCAGTAGTGTCTGATAGCTGCACTGTGCAATTGTACTCATCAAAAGATATGCTGACAGCTTTTTCATACTAAGTTAAAGAAAAGTATAATTATTTGTTTATATTTGGAAGTTCTAAGAATTCTGTGTACATATTTCATTTGACTGTATCACAAAAGAATAATTTATTGCAACTGCCTAACAAAAAGCTCCCAAACCTGGCTGTTTCAGTTCCTCACTCATTTCCTTCACAATGTCTTTTTTACATTGTCATAAGATTTCATCTCTCCAGTCCTGTGCTGTAAACTTCTAGATTGTAACAAACCTCAGCCTCAAAAAATGTCAAACACAATGCAAAATGGAAATCACCATAGAGTAAGCTGTCTCAAAGCTCATCTGAGCCTCACTAACTCTGGCTCCTGGGTCACTGCCTAAGTGGAATATGCAAGCTTACCACTACCACCCACACTGTTGTTGATTCTCTGTGCTATGTTACTAGACTGAAATTTACAGGGGAAAAAAGCATCATCCAGCTCTCGCTTTTCTCTTTTCCTCCTGCTTCCTTAACCAGAACATAGCATAGGAGCTGTAAATACATAAAAATAGTTGCATTCTGAACAATACCCATTTTTCTTAACCTCCACGACAAGACACACTTGCTAAGGGCTTCTGTGAAAACCAGGAGTTTTAAAGAATGTACCAGTATGTTAGAAACAGTCTACAAGGCTGATTTGGGAACATATACATATTATTTTTTTAATTTAAGGATTATGCCGACTGTAAGCCAAGGAAGGAGAAAGTCAGTGTCTTTAGACTTGCCATGCTATGACATAAATACACAATATGATACATGCCTTAATACTTGCTTTGATGCTAAAAGAAAATTTTAAGAACTCTAAAAAGGAAGATTTGGTCTGCTATGTCAGCTTCAGAAGTCAGGTGAACAGAGTTTTCACTGTAGTCCCACCACAGCCTGGCTGGGGCAGGCAGCAGAGAAGTGAAGGAAAATATTTTCCTTTCAGACTAAGATTCTTCTAGATGAAAGGAGGCAAGATCAACCTTTTGGTGATAGTAAAACCAGAAGTCAAAAACAGCTTTTCAAAAGAACCTCTGTATTTCCTGAATATTCTTTCAAGATCTGTGTGGCCTCACTGACAGAGATACTGCCACAGGAGATAAAGATACGGCGGAAGCTGATGTGCTAGAGAAATCAAACTAAGATACAGACAAGCAGAACAAGGTAATTATATCGGGCACTCTGATGTTACATTGAGCTATTGTCTAGTAGACCTAAAAGGAGTCTGATATTTATTTCCATGGTAGATTGTGTGATATTTTTTGTTTGCTTGCTCTGGTAACCCTAAGGCAAGTTTAAGTACTTAGAGAAATGTTCCTTTAAAAAACACAATTTAGTGCAGCTCTGTTTTCCAGCAGATCTTACTCTAGTCTAAAAAGCTGTTAAAAGCAGATACTTTGGTGGTGTGACATTGTTTCACTAAAATGATTTAAGATCCTAGCTGAGGAGCTGGCTGCACAGGTAGAGTCATCATTTAATTACAGGAAGACAAACAATGACTAGCTGTTTAAAGTATATGGATTCCCACCAGTTCTTCATGACTGAACGCATGCATTTACACGCCTTCTGACACAAGTTTAGCTTGGTCAGAACAATGCTTAACATGATTTCAGTGTGCATCGTCGTATGTTACAGATACATGCGTCCTGTAGTACAACAAGCAACTCTCTAACTCACAGTGACTGGCACAGGAACAATTAACTCTGACATGCAAGGTTTTCTCACAGTGTGTGGGCTCTTAAATTGTTAATAGTGATTTGGAGAATACAGAACCATGAATAAGAGTGCAGCTGCTTCAGCTGCTTTTTTAAGGTTAAAAAAGACAAACAAAATACATGTCTTACGTGACAATCTATGGAGATTAAAGGTAATTTACCTTCCTCAAACCTAAGGTTTTAAAAAATATTAAACAACTTTGATACCATTCTCTGAAATCAAAGAGCAATGAAACTACCTGAAACCCTGCTGATTAAGAATACTGATTTCCCAGAACAAAAATTAAAAACTATAATTTGAATCAGGCTGTGTTTTTAATAATGCTCTTGTGTGAATTTCATTATCATAATCCAACTTCAGCAGTTCTGCAGACCAGCTGAGGTCCTCAGTGGTGCATGCAATCAGAAATACACCAGCATCATGGCAGGCACGATAGTGTAATGCAAACATATATCCAACTGATATGACTTCTGCGATTAAAAACATTACAACATAAAACAATCATCGAAAGTTTACTTTTAAGTTACTTTTTAATCAGCTTTATTTTAATCAGAAAATTGTATCTAGCAAAGCTCATTAAATGACATCTATAAGAAAGAAAAAGAAAAGCTTACTACTATGTTCATAGCAATTATGTAAAGTTTAGAGTTAGTTTATGGTCAATGAGCAAGATAGAAGCAAAGAAACCTCCTGAAAAAATACTAGATATGATAGAATCCTATCATTTATTAAAAAAAAATGTATTATTTTCAATAATACTCTTTAGTAAACTATCTATTGCATGAAAATCCTTTCCATTGAAATCAAAACATTATCATAATCTTCCAGAAATGCATAACTGTATTAACCTGCATTTTACTTTTCTTTATGAAGACTGCCAAAAAGATGGACCAACAGCTTTTGCAGTCTTTAACTAATTGCCTTTTAAGGCCAATGCCTCTGTATTATTTTTTACCTAATCTCTGTAAGACTAGAGATAAACTGGCTGACTTTCATAAAATATCTTAATGAGCAGGTATTAGTCTAGAGAGAGGTATGGGAAAAAAGACCCAGTTTGGAGCAGTGAGCTGAATCGAAGCCTCCCGTTTCCCAGGAAAATTCAAGAAGCTCCTGGTGCCACTTGGCTAGTCCTGGTGGAAGTAGGGCTTACTGAAAAGTACACAAAGATTTAGTGTTATTCTGAGACTCAAGTTAAAATTAAATACTTTGTGTAGGTTTCTATGAAAATGTGATTAGTGATGCCTAGCATTATCTAACCAACTTCCACCACTGTAATGAAACAAAACCCAAAAAATAATGCTGCACGTTTTGTGCAAATCGTTCTTTCTCAAGATGGTAAACTTAGCCAAGAATGATCCACTGAATACAAGATGTTCATGAGCCTGCACATATTGTTGAGACTGTCCCACTTCAACTAATAGGTTGGTAACTGTCTTTCATATTAACATTGCATTGTTTTTGCTAGATATACTTCTGGGACTGAGCTTTTAATTAACACTGTGACCATCTCCCAGAACTGCTGCAGGACTCATCATTCTGGTAGGGAACCTGTGGAATGGAGAGCATCTCATTTATGCAGCTGAGGAAGAGAACTACCCACAACTGAGAAATACCAGGCTGCAAACAAGGTCACAATCATATGATACAACAGTAACAAGAGTTATCATTTAAAACTCCACAAGCTAGTTGGTGTTGGATTAAGACTGTGCACATAATCAACTATGGCTCAGCTATAAGCAATACCTTGCCAAACTATATAATTGATCACTTCTAATCATGTGACGATAACCTAATGTGTCAAGGGAAGTATACAGCAATGCAAATGATTTTTCACCATCTGTTTATTGAGCAAATATTTTTACTCCCTCCATTAGTTACCATCTGCAGGATGATACCAGTCAGTTTATAAAACTTTATGTCAAAAAGCAAACAGTGCATTAGAGCCAATTCACCATCACTAACTTCTTTGTAATATTCATACAGAATTAATGACAACTGTTCTATTATAAAGACACAATCCTATCAGTTCCTAAATGAAATCAATTAATTGTAAATGTAATTAGAATTTCTTATATAATAATTTAGATGTCCAAATTATAAAAATCAGACATACTGTTAAGCACCAGTTAGTTTCACCCCAGGTTTCTACTATATCTGGTTGTAAGAAATTAGTAATGTAATTTACATACTTACATAATTACTCTGACAAACAGAAGGAAAAAAAGTGTTACACCACAGAACTGCCAAAAGGTATTTACTTCCCATTAACATGGCTAAAAAAATTAAAAAAAAATCACCAAGTTACATGTAACCACATGTATTTTAGAAGGTTGATTCAGAAACTGCCCTTGAGAAGGCAAATTACCTAGACTTACTCCTTATTCTTTTAATGTATTTTTTCCCAAAGCTCTCAGCTAATTAACATTTTTATTTCACTGATATTAGTTAAAGGCACACTTACTTATGCCTGAAATATTTTTACAATTAAAACACTAAAGCTTTAATATTTTAGTCGTAACAAAATTCACCTTTTTGTTCAACCCAACTTGTTCTACATTCTGTTTGGTAGGAAATACGGAAAAAATGCTCCTTTTCAGAACAGAAAATTCTAATCTACTAGTTTTCTCATACAGAAACTAACATTACTGTTCCAGGAGCTTTAAAAAGGAGACTTATGTAAATAGTTCATAATAAGCCTCAGGAATCTATAGGTGTCAGGAACACAACCTTAGCAGTATTACAGAAGAACCAAACAGATCCATAAAAGACATCATATGTATCCATGAGATACATATAAATCCTTATACAGTACAGCATTAGCTGCATCTCTACTTCAGTGCAGAAGTACTGGTGAAACAGATGCTGGCTTGCTAACTGTTCTGTCAGTGAGGTCCTTTTTTTGCCAAATCTTTACCCTCTATAATGCACACATAACCGGGACAAGAATTTCAGCACTCACAGCATGTACACTTTTCATGAAGGGGACAAGCAGTTTCTCCCTACTCTAACTGAAGCTTTGCCAAAATCATAACACGCATTCTGACTAGGTCCGACTAGCATATATTGTGAGTGCTAAAGGAGTACATGCCAGCTCATGCTGCCCACTCTGGAAAGAAGTACTTGTAGCCTGCTTATCAGTGGCAACAATTAAAAGATATTAAATTCAGATGCAGAACCAGTTTTTGCAGCATTCAGGTAAAGACTCTCAATGATCACAGTGCACAATGCTTCAGACAAAGGCCTATAACTCCTCCGTGTATTTCACACCCACAAATTAGATTACTGATTCTGGTTCATAAATATTTAGGAAACTTTGTCCTTCTTGCAGGTGCACATCTATTTATTTGGCCATGTTTCTGAGGCACACATACAGCAGCAAGGCTGTGATCTTATAAAAATATCATCTACCTTCCTGTTTTCCCATGTCATTTCTGAATTACTTTTTCCCTTCTTTGCTTCCAATGGCTTCTCTTGCAGACTGGAAAGTGGGAGAATATTGCATATAAATTCAGTCCTCACTACAAACAAACAGCGCACACAAATTGGGCAAGTAAATACCAGTTCTCTGACAGAGTTGCGACCCACATGTAGAAATTCACCATTGCAACATCTGGCTCTGGATATTTAATCTTCTCTGTGTGTGTATACATGTACACACATACATTTTTAAATTTTTTTAAAAAATATATATACAGCTTTTAAACAATCACTAACAGATCCAAATATAGAAGTGATCCATATTGGTATATAATGCAAATACAAATATGTATGTATTTACACTTTGGCAAAAGAATGAAGAGTTTGCAGATATACACTAAATGACTCTGAGGAACTTTACAACTAAATATGTAGGAAAATAAATCAAAATAAATCTACAGTTAAACTACCTAAAAGATTAACACTGACACATTTACTAAAACACTCCCTGGCACAGTTGCACCCATTTTACAAGCCAACAGTCACATGAAAACAGCAAGCAGATTCATGTTTTTTAAAGGTCTAAAGGGGCCAGACTGGTTCAGTGGTTCTTAGAATACACAGCCTGCCATTTGCCACTGCCAGATCCAACTCTTACTAAACAGAATGAGAAAGGTGAGGGTGACTGTTTTAAGCTGCAGACATCTGGATTCACTATTGTTCAAGTGCACTTTAAATGGGAAAGACTAGGCTTTAAAAGAGGTATCAAAGTAAAGCATACATAGAGAGTACAAAATATTGAAGTACAACTGACCAAAGGGAACAAACACTGAAATGATAAATGAATCTCCACATCTCATGGAGGCTCATTAACCAGACAGTTCAATGCTAAGAAGTTTTCACATTCTCTGTAGGTCATGAATTGTAAGGTGATTGGATAATGAGGGAAGATGCAAAACAGAGTTAAAAGAAATAAGGAAAATGGGACTTCAGAGGGACTGAGAAATAGATGTTCTGCAGCAGAAGGAAAAATGTGGCAATTTAACAAACAGCAGCAATTAGTTTTGTTCATAATGAAGAAATACATCATATCTAAAATCTGGATCAAAAAATCACTTAACCATCTCTGTAAGTTCAAGTCTAAGTAAGCCTCACAATTTCACTGGGACTTTTTTAACGAAAAAGAATGAAAACTTTAGTAAAGTCCATGAAGAGACTTTTTTAGCTCTTTTTCTAACTGACCTTTTTCTTCCATATATTGCTGGAATACATGGCTCTTACTTGTTGCATTGAAATTAGCAATACTCAGCATCTCCTTAGAGCAGTATCATGCACCTTAAATATGTTCTTGAAGATGTCAAGTCCATGAAAACACATTTTCTCTTCTATGGATGATTTCAGAGACAATGATTAATCATAATGTATAGCACTACTACATAACAAAGGAAAAAAGTGTGATACACATGGCCACAGATGCACTGGATGTTTCTTCAGGTAAATTAACTCTAATCTGGAGTATGGTTACTAAATGGCCAAAAACACTTGCTTTTTTCTTCAAAGTGCATACACAAGGTTCCAGCCACTACTGCCATTCTGACTAATATGGTTCACGCACAGAATAAGGTCAGAAGAAAAACAGATTCTGGCTTAAAAAAAAAAAAAACCACAAACAAAAAACAATTAAATGTATACTTCCTCTCCCCCACCCCACCCCCACCTGGAAATGTTAACCTGTTCCTCCTTTAGCTCTTCAAATCCTTTTTTTCATGACCAACTTCTTCTAAAAAAATATGAATTCTTTAAGGTTTTGACAATATTATACATGCAGAGTTCTCCTCTCTGCAACTTCCTCTGCAAGTTCTCCTTTAATAGGGAAACCAATTGTTAACCGTGTGTATTTTACCATTACATAATTCCTAAATTTCCACTTGCTGTACTGAAACTTCCTGCCTGAAAATACTAGGTTAACTCACAAATAAATAACTCTCCAAGAGAGTTCTTCATTGGGGTGGAGGAGTATCTTAACAGATTTCTATTTGTTATTGAAACTATTTATCCATACTAAATCTAATTTTGAGAGAATCATATTAACAAGGAATAGAGGATTCTAATAATGTTATTCTTCTAGCCTTGAAAGACTATTTAAATCTTTTCTATGATATGATATAGGCCAAACTGAAGTGGATAGCATGTAGGGGGATTACCACGTGGTATCCACACATCATCCCATTGATCACATTCTAACCTTTACGCTGTTCAGCACCCTCTCCTCACAGTATAGTGAGATTTTTCAGCAGAGCGAGGCATAGGGAACCAGATGGAACGTGGTGGTTTCTGCTTTGTCACTACCCAGTGATTTTATCTCATCTGTTTTCAAGCTTTTAAAGATGGCAATCATACATCTCCAAAACTCTCTCTACAGAAAGCTTTAGGTAGGTTCAATTTATTAGGCCTAGATCCTTTAAATGTTAAGCTCTTTGCCCTAACAGCTGAATTTAGAACCTTCCATTAGGCAAGCTCCAACATTTGTTGTCTAGTTTGGTATAGAGACAATTTAGCAATTTATCACTCCATAAAAAATTGCTATTATGGTGAGTGGAGAACCTGTTTTGAGCTAATCAGTAGGAACTGGGAACCAGAGTCAGGCAAAGGTGCACCTTTCCTGAAATTGGTAGATCAGACTTCCAGTCTCTGCAGTGAGTAAGTCTTGTTAAAACCTGAAACATAAACTCGGGAAAACAACCAAAACCTGGAAACTCCTTATTGAGCCTTTAAATAAAAAGCTTTGAAAATAAACCTTTACCTGCATGCCTATACAGAGTGGTCTGTACTTACAGCTGTGCTACAGAGCAGCACCCTGACTGGGCCAGGCAGTCCCCTCAGGAGACACCACCTTTCTTCCCTCCCTCCCTCAGAAACGTGTCTTTGAGGCTGCTCCGTGTTACCAACAGCTGCAGGAGGTGGCCCTGCTTACTAACTGTCTGCAAGTAGACAACCACCGTCCCCCTCTCCTCCCACCATTGCAGGGCAGGGCAGGGCAAGCCAGAGCCGCTCTCTCTTCCGTCAGCCTCATCCTCCTCAGCAAACCACGAGAATACAGGTACTTAACCACAAACAGACATTTAAGCAATTCAGCCAGCTCCTAGAGCCACAGTCCTCACCTTAGTCAACATCTCTTCCTATTCTGAAGGCAATACCTGACGCTGTCTTTAAAAGGAAAACAAGAAATCAGCCAGCGTGAGGCTTTTCCTTAAAGTAACAGCGGCGCCCTCAATGCCTCTCACAAAATGGCAGCTCCCTCCTGAGAGAGAGAGGGCGCACTCGCGCCTCTTGCCTGAGGCAGCTCCCGCGGCCGCCCCGCACGGGCAGCCGCTGCGCGTCGGCGGCGGTCGTTCCTGCAGCCGAAGCTGTGGCACAGGATAGGAAGGCATGCAAAAGTAACAGCATCAGAAAGTGGAAACACAGCAGGGAGAGAGGTGAGTGGAGGGGTTAGAGAGTCATACCTGTGCAGTTTTTGCACTTAATCCAGCAGTTATTGTGCATAAATAAGCAGCCAGACTCCTTTTTGAAGTGTGTATCCTGCTAGGTTGTGGGATCTGGGGGCCTCTTTCTTCCTCACCATGTACTTATTTGTTTTTGCCAGAGTTACTCAGCTTTAGTGAGGAAAGTAGAAAAATGCATCCTAAGCAGGCTCCCATCCTCGGAGGTGGCCATTTGTAAATTTGAGTAGACTCCATAGTATAATACTCCCTACAATAATATTCATTAATTAGGGCTTGTGATCTTCCTGTTTCTAATTTGTGTTCAGACATGGTTTCAAGGTAAATGCTGGTTTACTCAGTCCTGCCCAAAGTTGATCCAAGTTAAGGTGCAACTCCAAAGTTTAAAATAAAGATACAGGAATTTTGGAGTTCATTCCTATCTAGGATCAACTGAGCAAGCTTTCAAGATCATGATTTTGGATTCCCATGGAATTTAGGTGCCTGAGTCTCATTTATTAGTCTACATCTTTCTTTGAATCTACCCCCAAGGCCCTTTAGTACAAGAGATTTACAATTTCTTGGGTGATGCTGTTCGTTTTGATCATAACCTCTCCTTAGAGACACCAGGGAGTTAACTGAGAAGAATTTTTCTTGTGGAAGAGAAATGTGAGTTGTGAAACAAAATGGGCAGCCAGCTTTTTAATTTAAGCATAACTAATACTAAAGTGCTAAGTAGGGTTTGATTAATAAGAAACAGATTCAACCAATTATACGACAAGGAGTAAATGTTCTTTCACTGATTCCCTCGACCAACTTGCTCCTGGTGATTAATTGTAATAGCATTTTACATGTAGATAGATTTAAGCACGTGCATATTCTTATGAAAGATTGGGGTCTAAATAACGTGCAGAGGTCAAATTACTGTTCAGACTAATGATTCCCTATGTATTGTTCAGCTCCAGCTTATTGTGCCACAGCATCTAATGACGAGGGCCTACATTTGTATGTTAACAGCAAAAGCAAAGATTTTGAACAGAAACCTGTAGGAAGCAGCGTTTGTAGAGCTGCTGTGGACAGTCCTTTTTTATTTAAATAGATGGGTCAGTGACCTCCATCATCCTCGTATCTGTGCTCACTGTTCCACTGTGCAGCACAATCCCTTGATTAAGAAGAGCTATTACAAAACTCAGCCAGCTGAAAAATCTGACCTGCTGAACACTCTTAGGTACTTTATAATCAAATAAATGATCACATATATTCTCTACTGACACTTTATGGCTGTGATTGCAGAACTGCTGAATATTGTTAATGTGCCTGCGGTTCTATAATGAATTGTTTCTTCAGTTTCTGATTTACCTTCTTAAACAAGTTTATTTTACTTTAATATTTTACAGGACTGTAATCAACAGTACTCCAAATTTTTGCCATAATGTTGTCACAGACTTCCCTTGATAAGCTTGTTTATAGCTTTTGTATCTCATATGTTGTGTTTAGGACACTTGGGTTTTTTGATTCCGGATTGTCACAGATGAGTTCAGAGTTCATCTTTCACTTCATGCAGGATTTCTCAAATGAATCTAAATTTACATAATGTTAAAGTACCTTTTTTAATGCATACTTAAATATTGATTGCTTTTCTATTCCTTGATTTGGTAACAATTTTTCTAAAAGCATGTATTTTTCAGAACCATGAACCGCAAATTTATTTCAAATTGCTCCCCGCCTCCCTTTTGACTTAGGCAAACTGTACTTAGCCTGAAACGTAGATTTGCTGTTATCCTGTTTGTGCCCTTACCCTCAGAGCATTATAGCAGACAAAAAAAGTCACCAGCTATACTGCGGTGGAGATAAAATGGCAACATTAGCTGCTTAACCAAGATGTGCTAAATTGTGAGTGAAGCTGAGCTATACCTTTGAGCTTTGTTTACCCTTTACCTTTGATGCAACTAGGACAAGCAGAAGGACTTGCTTTAAAAGGCAGTCATTTGGCTTCTGTAGAGCAAAATGATTAAAGGTATATTAAAGGCTCTGTTCTTTTCTTGTTGAACATTAAGATTTACCACTGGAAGGAGCTAGAGTAATGATGTTGAATTACTGAGGACACCAGCATAGGGCCAGCAAAATGGTTAAATAATCTATGAGAAAAGCAAAAAGGGAATCGGAATCTTACCTGAGAGAAAGAAAAAGTGTCTGTTATTTTCTAAGATGCAGAGAGCTGTGGTTCTGATTTAGAAACTCTTACGTATGAAAAATGGGTCGTGTGAAGAGCAAGTATGATAATTTATTTTTTAACAGAAGAAAATAATTTCCATTTTAAAATTATGTGGGTGGAACAGAGGGAAGTTAGCAGAAAGAAAAATCCACTTGGATAAAACAGATTGTCTGTCTTGCTTGGTAAGGCTACAAGGTCATGTACAGGGACTGTTACCTAAGTAAAAAAGTGACTCAATTTATTAAGCAGATTCTTTGTTTGTTTGTTTAAAACTCACCATTTTCATAGGGATGATAAAAATTGATCAATAACTTGACAGGAATAAAAAGCTGCCTATTTTTTTTTGTTTGAGTTTTGGGGGAGGGTTTTGAGACTCTGTATAATGTAACTGAAATTTCATAGTGTTTACATGTTATTTGTCTTGGAAACTTTCACCTACTTTGCTCACAACAAAATGTGGTTTTAATTTCTAATCCAGGGGAGGGTTGAATGAGAGTAGGCCTGCAGTTGCGGAAGCTTAAAAACTAGCAGGGTGTTTAATCTGTGTATTTTATTGTGCAGTGCAGGAGAGAACATTTTTATTTTTGAGCAGAATACTTTTGATATACAACAGCCTGAAAATTCTGGATAGAGCAACAGAGTCTAACAGTTACAGCGCGCAGAATAGATTTGTTCTGACAAAATGTTCTTAAGTTCAGGCTTTTTCCGAAAAGCAAAACCTGAACCAGTACAAAACCTGAAGCTTAGCATAAATGCTTGGTACGTTACAGCAGAAGACAGAGCTGGCCTGGTGCAAATGTGGGCTGTGGACAGAGCTAAGAGTGGAATAGATGGCGTTCCTAGGGCACAGTGTAGACTTGTTCCAGCAGCTTTTAAAATTGCTATCAGAACTCACGTTAGCAATATAATTAATAAGCCATTTTATATGTGTGTAAGATAATGTACATATGTGACTTTACTTTAGGGTCTCAATCACAAAAGTTTTTCCTCACCAGAACTTGGTAGCTGACATTTCCTTATTCTGTCATGACTCAAATACTAATAGCATACCTAAGCTTCGTAGATCATTTGATGCAAATTTTCTTCTTATGTTCCTCTATCATAGCAGGTTTGGGTGTGGTTTTTTTGTTGTGCTGTTTTGTTTTGGTTTTTTTCCACCTCAAAATTGGTATTACTATAACTTGACTTGTAGATATAGTTAGGAGAACTGTGTAGTGTGAAGAACCAAGAAGTGCCAAGATCACCACATGCTTAATGAGCTCTTTCATATTTGCTTGTGTCTATCGTTAGGATAGCACACTCCCTGGCCATTGTATTTGTTCTTCTCTCATAGCATCCTTAGGCAAAAGACTCTGATGAAGAATCAGTCACCCAGACTGGATATCATACTGTCTGGTCTCATTCAAGAACCAATGCTGAACTACATATCCGTATCTCATCCTAATGTTCGTTATTGACGTTACTATAAAAGTTGCTTCACACTAAATGAGAAGTGGGTGGTGGAAACAGTTTCATGCTTTGGTGAGGCTAACATTATTGATGAGAAAAGCCTAAGTGATGTTGTATCATTTAATGAAAACATCATCTTTTGCTGAAGGACAGTGTAGGAGTTCTGAAACAGAGAATGCAGTATCAAATCATCTTTTGGTTTAAAAGTCTGAAGTAAATACTCTAGGCAAACCTGCTAGTAGTTCCCTATTTCCTATGCAATATTGCCCCTTGCAACACTGTCTTTTCTGCATTGTATTCTGTGTAGCTATTTGTGTCCCTACAGTGTAACCCGCTGTTACCCAGTTCTGATTTCGTTTACTTACACACTATACAAAATGACCTCACAAGGACAGCGCGAAGACAGGCCTGTGCTTTTAAAAACACTGTTCCCACATCAGCCTGATACATCTGACACCAGTGTCTTCTGATTCACTCCCATTCCCTGTATCTTGACAGTTGCTCAAGCACAGCGTTTTGTTGAAGTTGCTCTTTTAAATTAAAGTATTTCCGAGCTGCAACTACTATCCTGTCTTTTAAGAATGAATTCGTGCAATGGTTGGGATTACAGTGCTATGGCTGTTGACTAATGGCTCAGGAAAAAACCTCTCATATTTTCTTTGGTGTTTCATTTATTTGTTTGTTTTAGACTGATCCATTTTCTAGCTCTATATTTTTACTGGGATAGCTAAAAACATTCACCTGGAAAAGCTGTACCCAGCTTATTTTAGACTGGTTTGGGTGCAGTGTGGTTAAACAGGCATGTATGTTTCTATAAGCCTGTTTTCTGGTAATCCTCAGTAACATTTGTCTCTACTTTCATGGAACAGACAGCTGAAAGCTTTTAGTTCTAATAGTACAATACAGAATGTCTAAAAAATGTTGATTCAAAAAGATAACCATTTTAGATTATGCAATCCATCAAAAGATGTGTCAAAATATACTGACATTATTGACCTGATCGCCTCTTCACAATTTATTCTTTTCCCAGTAGGAGCAGCCCCATGAAAGCCCTGCTAGCTCTCCTGTAACCAAATCCTGCACACTATGTGGTATATAATGGGTATATAAATACAAAATCCTGTATGCATCTTATCTGGGACAGTGAGCTTCCTCAAGAACCATTAATAAGGCTGTAGGAACAACTGGTTGTTCTTTGTCTGAACAGAAAAACGAACAAATAAAAAACCTTTTTAGCTAGCCCCATGCTCAACTGTATAAATATTTTGTAAAATCAAAAAAGTTAACTGCCTTCTTTTCTTTCTGTTACAGGTTTGGTAGACCTTTTTTTTTTTTAAAATCGGCTTAAAATTATTTACAAAATTCAGACTCTACTTATAAGTAGTTGCTGGTCAGGATGGTGTTTTCCACAGTCTGCAAACTTAAAATTTATGCAGCCCCATCTATTAATGAATAAAAAATGCACTAGAGTTCTATTTATATGATACTATTTGATGCAGAAGGAGCAATAATTCACTGCTGCATTTTTAAGCATTCATTCAAAGCAGAACAAGCTATATTTGTAAGACTGCAGAATTTGAGTTAGTAATGAACCTCAATTTCAGTTCTAAGTATGAAGATAGGCATTTAATGCTACTACTGTAAGTGTGGATTTTATACCTGGACTTTTCCTCCTGCGTGCTGTTTCATAATCACACTAGGCTTAGCCAACAGAGATATTATGCCAAAGCTGTCTATGTTATCAGAAGTATATACATCTATTCACAGTAATGTTGAATGTCAAACTTCCTTCACTCATAAAACTATTGATAAAGAGGAATGACTAATAAGTCAGTTCTGTGGACTTAATCTGAAAAAGTAATGTGCAGAGGAGCAGTGTGAGTGGTAGGAATACTAGAAATCTCTATTTTCTATTCAAATACCTAGAAAAAAGAGGAAAAAAAAGACATAGTTAAAGAAAACAAGTTATCCGCCAAGAGAACGTGCCATAGGATTGACTGACTGTATATTTAGCAAGAAAGTTAAGAACAGAATAACACATCATTTCAAAAATTCCTAGGGCAAAGTGAACCATTCCATTTTCGGATGCATGTTGGAAAAAAGTATATGAATAATGAATTTTATACAACATTTTTGCCATGCATTATTGAAAATATTATTGCTGGCTACAAATTATCACATGCTTTTTCCATTTTCATTTCCAGTTTTGTGGTGCACTTAATGTCTTTGGTTGATCCCATTAGTGTAAAAATGTCATTTTGGTTGTGTTTTACAGTTTACAGGTGATTTTGGTTGTTGTTTTTTTTTTTTTTTTTTTTTGAAACTTGAGATGACATACTCATATTTTAGGAGATGATTCACTGTGATATAAATTCTTTATATCAACATTCCAGTGCTGGGGGGGGAAGTTCTTTCACCGAAGGAATGAAGTAAAAATAAAAAGCATTTGCTAAATCATGTTTTCATAAATGCCAAAGCTTAGTAGCACAGCTCATTAGTTTTGTGACTCACCTTTTATCATATTCTCTAAAGCTCTGTTGACTCATCAGTAATGCATATTATCATGCTAAGACTGCTCCTCACTACACAGCTGCAACATGATTTGAAGTTCATATGAAGATTTCACGAAGCAGCAGCACATCATACCGTATATGGAGCAACAGAGGATAAGTGAGCCACTAGTTGTCAACGAGTGACTCATTTCTTACAAGTAACTGACCCACCTACTACTTCAATTAAGAGCAAAATCCCAATGCTGATGACATCACTGATAGTCAAATCTGTGGTGTTAGTGTCAACAGAAGTTTTGCTATGTACTTGAGCAGGTTTAGGATTTTTTAGTCTTAATTAAAAAGGGTGCTAAAGGACTATTCCACAGTATAAGTAGCAAGAACTAGCAAGTTAATTTTTTGTTTGTCTCCAAGAAGTCATCTGAATCAGCATATCTAATATCTGATTAATGCCTGCTATAGGGCTTTTTTTATAATGCTAAATGTAAAGGTATATGAATTTAGCAACTACTTGCAGATGAGATAAACATAGTGACTAGAATTGTAAGGGTTTGGGATAGAAGTACCATTCACAAAACCTTTAAGAATGAAGTATTTGTTACAAATTCCCCACTGTAGAATTTTTAAGTAGCAAAAAACATTAATTCTGTTACAATTGTCCTTTAAACTATAAGAAGGTATTTGAAAATCAGCAATAATGTGAACCTACTGTCAGAAAATAAGCTTGCATGTTGCTTCAGTGAGGTTTCATAAAGCCCTGGGATCCCATGAATCAAGTATTGAAGATACTTGATTATTTTTACTGAATCAGTAGGTTCATAAGCTGTAGTTCATGCTGAACAATAAACAAGGAAAGTTGCAGTTTAAATGTAACTGAGATTCATTATTGGATCCCTTTGGATACAGCACATTAATTAGTATTACTTTTTTGTCACAAGTCTTATGGGTTAAGAAAGTCTTCTTTTATGAAAACAATCATTCTTGTCTTTAGTATGTCTAAAAATTCTTTTGACCCTGCACTTTAGTGACCTACTCTTACAATTTTATTGAAAATTGAAATGCACCATGATCCATCAGTTTGTCTTGGTTCTCTATACATTGAGGTCAGTGGTGGAACCTCCATACAACATTAAGAATTAGATTCATAGTTTTCTACTCAGATAAGTATTTCAAAATTAAACAAACTTACCACTTGAAGGAGTATGGAAAATGTAATTTTAGTTTGCTGGAAAGAAATGAGAACTTCAAAGAACTGTTTATTACCACTAATATTTACCTTGAACAAAGAATGACAGTTGTTACTCCTTTCACTATGTTTTCTGCATTCAGCCTCCATTATTCTCTCTGGGTTTCATTTTAAAAAGGAATACAATAGTTGCTCAAATCAGGAACTCCTGAAATCGAAGAAATTACTTTTGCTGGTCAGACCCCTCAGTCATGTAACCTGAAATCTGAATCAGAGCTGACTGTCAGTAGAAGTTCTGATTTATGACCTAAAACAGGAGAGTTAATCTCTTCTGATTCTTAACAAACAATAACGATTTTCCTTTACTAAGCAAATTATTTTTGGTGATTTGTCTATAGTGAGAAGTGTATTATTGATGTCTGTTATTATCAGGCTTCAGCTATTCGGGTAAGCTTTTATTCAAATCAATTACAATTCCATCACTTCCAATCATTTTCTCTTAAGAAAAACAAGGAAAAAAACAAACAAAAACCCCCAAATGCCCCACAGTTATAGTCTGTAAAATATATGCAAAAAAAGTACTGAGCACATCTCTTGTTCTTAAACTTTTTCTCTCAATATTAGTTTGGGGTTTTTTCCTGCTTCAGTCCACTTCATCACCACTTTTGGAGTCCTTGCTAAGAATTTGGGCTATTATCTTTTCAGGAAATGTTCTAAGGAGAGTTAAGTTATTCATTCTCATTGAAGCAAATGGAACAACTGCTATTTTTCATTTATGCATAGACTCCACCTCTTTTTTACTCCAGCCTTTGAAGTCTTGCTTTTTCAGACTCACTGTTAAACAGAATTTGAAGGAGGAAGAAGGGCTAGTCCAGGTGAAGGACTGCAAGGAATGTGAGTTTCCCAGAGCTTTGAGGTGATGGTGCCCATGACCTGTTTGAAACCAACAACACCCAGGCCTTCTGTTACCATGAGCTCCCCAAAGAAAATCAAGGCAGGATAATCTGAGTTTTAAATAGAGAAAATGTACTAAAACAAGACAGATCAGAAATTAAAGGTGTTTTAAAAGGACCTTTTGCTTCCCTGTTTTTGCACGTAGTCCCCTACTTCGAGTTTTAAATTAAATTAACTCAGTGACTTTGTGTTCCATCAAACTCTGATCCCCAAGTATTTCCTTCAACCTACAGAAGTCTCTCCCAGGCTAATCCCAAACAATGTTGTTAGAAACAGAAGTTGAAACGGAGTGTTCTTCATCATTCCTCAGTACAGTGGTCGTAGGTTAAAAAATTGCATTTTACAGTTATGAATCCAATTATTCTTCAGAAGGGGGGAGAAGGGAGCAAGTTCACGTATGTAGATAGGAAAGCTTTCTTCCGCCATCTTTGCACTGTGGATCCCATATTGCTTTTATACAGACTTATTTTTGTTGTTGCAAGGAATTGAAATTTAGAACTGTTACTTTTATTATCTTAATGTACCACCCCTCTCTCCCTCCTCCCAAAGAAGGGTCCATGATACTAGTGTAGGTTGATCTCTTTCTCCCTCTCTCCCCAAACAGGAATGCTTTTAAAGGAGTAGAAGGGAAGGAAGATCTCTTTTTTGCCAACATCTTATTGAAAAGGGGTTGTAGATTGAAGGTGAGGAGATGACCAAGTTTTAACTAAGTGACTCTGGAGTACTAAACACAAAAGGTGCAAAGAAAAGCAATTGCTATTATATCAGCTTGATAAGAGGGAGAAAAGAATAATTTCAAGCTAGGTTTTGCACCTTATTCTTCCTATTAAAGGCAACTAAGATTCAAAGTGGTAGATAATGCAGGAATAGGGCTTTGGGGAATTTTGACAGTTTCTCTCGTAGGGATCATAAAATGTCCTTTTCTGGCCACAATCATCTTCATATTCTTGAAATCCTAGGAGTCAAAAGTGTTCCTTTTAGTCATCCATATCTGTTCGCTGTCATGACTAATTCTGCTCTAAGCAGGGTGCAGTAGATTATTTAGGGATCAACCATGTAGTGCCATAGTTAACACAAAGTTCAAAATCTGAAAAGATCAAATGGGAAAAATAGGCTGTCAGTAGCATCAGTGGGCTTTGTGTCAGGCTGTAAGCATGCAGGTGGAGAGAAGGACTGCAGCTCCCCAGTATCTTTGCGGTTCCAGTGCCAGTCCTCTCCAGGTCAGGATGGTTTGTTGTGGATCTGTATTGTGAAGAATAGATGGTCTCTTCAATAGATTTTTCTAATTCTAAGAATGTATTTCTCACCTGTGGGGAAAGGCCTTTGGTTGCCTCCTACACTACTAGAAGTAGCTATTTCAGGAGCATTTTCACCATAATCCTAGTTGATTGACAAGATCACTTCATGTAATGAAAAAAATTGTTGTTGTTACCTGGGATATTTTGTCATGGGTAATTTCTCTGGGAATATTTTTTTCTCATTACTGTGCACACAATTGGCAAAGTCTGTGCAAGACTTCCAGCTCAATTTTGAAAACCCAAGAGGCTTGAATAATTCAGATAATCTGCAGATAAACAAGCTGACTTTGTGGCACTTACCTGAGTCACCAAGCCTGTTGAGGCTTTGTCATCAAATTCTCATTTACCGAAGAGTTATGAGATTTGTTAATGTTATGTAATTCATCACTCCACTGGGCTGAATGGTGCTCTGAGAACTCAATTCTCTGTTCACAACGTTGCACTGATTTCAAACCACAGCAATTTCAGTAGATTTGGTTGTAAACTGAATGGCTCCGAGTAAAGAATCAGGCCCTTAATATTTCGTCTGAATAATATGCCAGTACTGTGAGTCACAGCAGCAAACTCCTAAGCGTAACAGGTAAGATACACAGTGGCAGTTTTTCTGTATTGCTCTTGTTATGGGAGGAACTGTCAAGTACTCTTAGTTTCAAGGCCTCGGTCCACTACTGGAGCTCTGCAAAGTGGTCAGAGCCTACTTGCAAGTTCAAGCGAAGATTTTAATTGCTTTTGCTCATTTGAAAATAAAGGCACAAGAATGACACAGCTAGAATCACACATTTTTTTTTTTCTTCTTCTCATAAATCTTCACACTTGAACAGTGAGAACCAGATTTTAGAACTCTTTAAGCATGTGACTGTGGGACTAATTTGTGACTACAAATGCTTCCCTTATGTGTGCCACCTGGGTAAATAAACACTGAAATGCCAGTCTATGATAACTTGTAACACAGCTATCCGTATAATCACAGTAACTGCACATCTAGAATATCTGAGAGTCTCTTCAAGGGGATGAAGAACTGAACACATTTAAAACAGTTTTACGTTAAAAGTCATACAAAATACTAAAGTTTGCTGTGTGCCACAATATCTGTTTGAGCCAATGCTCAGTTTCTTACCACCCTAAAATTCTGAAGGCTGATGCTTTGATTAGTTTAGAATAAAACTTTTGACAGTGCAAACTAGCCAGCATAATTCAAGCCTTTAATAGCTTTCAAAAAGTGTATTCTTTTGTATGGCAGACTCATTCACAGCATAACCATAGTATTTTTCAAAACTTTACTTGTGACCCCAATTACCCTCATCCAGATTAGCTAGTTTTGCTGAGCAGCTTCCAGCCAGTTTTAAATACTCTTGATTAAAGTCTTCACTAGCACAAAATGCCAGTCAGGGCTGTTCTAGTGTTTAGTCTACTGACTAAGTGGCCAGCCCTGGTCAAGCCCTCTATTCAGGGAGAGAAGAGGGTAATATAGGGTCTTTTGAAGACAGGAATACTTAGGGAATTGGCTACACTGGCTTTAAGGATATTGAGTAGTACTGAGTATCTGAGCCGTTGTTTTTGCTCAGGTCTGCTAATAAAATGATCCCCTGTATCCTGAGGCTTGGGGTTAGCTATGTTAAGAAATACTCAAGCTCAATTAATAAGGATCTCTAAAAAAACTTTAACTTTTCCTGAATCAACTCGAGTTTGCTATTCAGTGACACCAAGCTAGTTCTCTGACTCAGACCTGTGGCTCTTCTTTGCTATTGCTTTTCCTCATATGGCAAAGAGTATACTTGGATAAGGGAAATACACTGAAGATCAGCAGACAGATGCAGAGTTATACACCTGTGCAAATATCTTATACAAGAACGTGAGTCAGTTCTCTTATCACTCACCTCAAGTGTCTCAGCATGGTGTATTGAACAATGTGACTAATCTGCATTAGTCCATTCCTTTCCACCAATGTTTCTTTCAGAGATACTTGGAAAGATTTGAGTCAAGGGAAGGCAGATACTATCCAGAGACCTGGCTTGAATAAGTCGCTGTGTAGCTTTTGCAGTAAAGCTGGTTGACTGCACAAGTGTTAAACCAAGTACAGTATGAAAAGGTCACATTTTTTTCCTGTCCTTGTGTGTGTTTAGCAAGCCTATGCTTAATCTCTCTGTTTGGAGCTTCCTTCCTTTGTTTCCACATGCTTTTGCCTGTCCTGTTGCCTGTTATGAGTTAGCCTCAATGCCCTTCACTCATTAACATTTGCTATACTGTATTATTGACTAACCAAAGTACTCCCTATTCTTAAATTTTATTTGGTAGGGTGCAAAAGCGTGAAACTGAGGTTTATTGAGGTTTAACTACTAATATGGTATGTGGGACAGCACTTCATCTTATGAAACTAAGAATACTAATGCTAGAGCTTAGCATGTTTTGTTTCAGGCACTATGTATCTTACCTTAGTTTGCCTTCTGCTTCTTTTTAGACCAAACAACTAATTCTGGTTTTCCAGAGTGCTGTCTCCATGGTTGAACACCTTTGGTATTTTGTCCCTGACTTATAGGCCTAGATCTCACAAACTTCCTAAACTGAAACATACATCTTCCAAGGAATCTTCAGGTTCTTCAAAATAATTATCTGCATCGGAAATAATCCTTTCTAGCTACCCATTTTTCCCTCAAGGGGTCTGCTTTAATCATACATATGCTTCCCAATTACTTCAGCATGTATTTCCTTCACTGGAATAGTTAGCAGCTGAAGTGAGTCTGAACTCCAGCTGCTGCTGAAGTGGTCAGCTCATCCTGAAATACTAATCCTTCAACAGACTTTGAAAATCTCCAATTCAAAGAGTCAGCACCTTCATAGGGGTATCACAGAATCACAGAATAGTAGGGGTTGGAAGGGACCTCTGTGGGTCATCTAGTCCAACCCCCCTGCCGAAGCAGGGTCACCTACAGTAGGCTGCACAGGATCTTGTCCAGGCGGGTCTTGAATATCTCCAGAGAAGGAGACTCCACAACCTCCCTGGGCAGCCTGTTCCAGTGCTCCGTCACCCTCAGAGGGAAGAAGTTCTTCCTCATGTTCAGACGGAACTTCCTGTGCCTCAGTTTGTGCCCATTGCCCCTTGTCCTGTCACTGGGCACCACTGAAAAGAGCTTGGCCCCATCCTCCTGACACCCACCCTTCAGATATTTGTAGGCATTTATAAGGTCCCCTCGCAGCCTTCTCTTCTTCAGGCTGAACAAGCCCAGTTCCCTCAACCTCTCCTCATAGGGAAGATGCTCCAGTCCCCTCACCATCCTTGTAGCCCTCCGCTGGACTCTCTCCAGTACCTCTTCATCTTTCTTGAACTGGGGAGCCCAGAACTGGACACAGTACTCCAGATGAGGCCTCACTAGGGCAGTGTAGAGGGGAAGGAGAACCTCCCTCGTCCTGCTGGCCACACTCTTCTTGATGCACCCCAGGATCCCATTGGCTTTCTTGGCAGCCAGGGCACACTGCTGGCTCATGGTTAACCTGTCGTCCACCAGGACACCCAGGTCCCTCTCCACAGAGCTGCTCTCCAGCAGGTCCACCCCAAGCCTGTACTGGTGCATGGCGTTGTTCCTCTCCAAAATCATAATATCTTGCTCCCCTTCTCTTAGAATTCTTGTTTTTCTGTGATTTGAAACTTAACTGTGTTTGGAATTCCCTAAAAAATGTCTTTTACTGCCAGAACCATGGCAGCAAGTAAAATACATTTCAGAATTGTTGATTTTTTACAATACCAGACAATTTGGTGTGATTCTTAGAAAGTTAAACTTTATATTCAGTTATTTATGTTACTGCTAACCCTTAGTAGTTCTGGTAAACTTTCCTGTTTCATCCTGTCAGTTACAACCATGGGCAGCATCAGAGTCTGGAACTGGCTTTGGGCTACTGTACTAGTAATTTGAAATTTTCCAGCTTTATTAATTATACCTTTGGAGTGCGTATGTCAATATGCAGTGATCACTCCTGAATTTATGCTAAAATTAATGGCATTAGTGGTCACATTGATGTTAGCTGCTTTGTGACTGGATCCTTACTTTGGTTTTCTCTCCAATGTTAATGTTAAAAATATGTTCTTTATGATGGTCATAAATGGCATGTGAGAATTTAGATGGATGCACTTAAAAAAATGAATTGAGCAACCTTTAGTATGTCACATAGTAATGTAGTAATTCTCACTCACTTGTAGAATAGCGCTACTTACAGCAGCTTTGTGCAATTTTTGATGAAAGTCAAGTGTGGAGAAATTACCTTAAAACAAGCCAAAGGAAGAGATGATGATGGTGAACAGATGAAAACATCTCGAAGAACAGAAAACTCTTTTGGACAGTCAGTTCATCACAAGACTTTTCACTGTTGCTAAACTCTGCTGTGGCAGTATGCACAGTGCTTAGTTCAACCATGTTTTGGTTGTCTTGGGAATTCTATATACCAGAAGAAGAATGATAGCATAACTCATTTACGCACACATTTGTCACCTCTTGTCTGGATTATGCAGTAGGAATATCAGGGTGTGAATCTTACTCTGTTTAGGAAACTCCTAAGTAATAAAAAAAGTGCTGAAATACATCTCTTCAGCACTTTAAATCTCTCCCTTTTTTTCTGTACTGACCTGCCAGAAACTCACAAAGTTGAATCAAGTTCGTATCCCAGTCCCTGTTGTATGCTATGGCATTCATCCTAGGTTTGTAAAGATAAAGCCTGTAGCAGAAAACTTCACCTTTCTTTGCCATGGAAATCTCTACAGGGCTAAATCTTACCTGTACAGGAGACTGTGTGGAATAATTGCCCTCAGAAGCAGAAGGTCATCACCATTTTTCCACATACAGCTCCATGTACTGGGAACAGTTTACTGACTTTGCCTTCTCTAAGCTGGAAATCAGCAACATTTCCTTAAAAAAGGCAACAAAGAAAGCAAAACAAAGAAAACCGTTTTTCAAACAAACAGCACTGCACACACCTCTCCCTAGAGAAGGGATAAGACAATAAACAATGCATCAACAGGTATTAGTCACATTGTTGAATGTGCTCCTGGATGATACGTACAACAGGAATTAACACAGTTTGAAAATCTATATGGAATAGAATAGATGGATTTGGGGAGATGGCCCTAGAGTGTCTCTTCTAATCTGACACAATTATCCTGTGTAGGCAAAACGATAACAGATTATGATGTTAAAGGAGAGATTAAGAGAAAACAGTTCATATTTTCTTCTCTAATTAACTGCTGAAAGTGTTGTGGTTTCTACTGTTGTAGAAAATTAATGGAGTAACTAAATAATTTTACAGTCCTGAAAAACACTGTGGTGGTTTTTTTTAATTTAATCAGTTATTTTTGAGCTTCTCCCAAACCACTAGTTTATTCAAGTTAAGACACTATATTTCAAGAAGTAAAAATAATTTTTAAATCAGTGCATTCCTATACTGTGAAATTTTTTATTTTCGAAATGTATCAGTAGACAGAAACACAACAAAAATATACCGAAGTATTTTAATTAAAGATTGGAATTTTAAAAGTTTTTTTTAGTAGCAGATCCTTATTTATACACCTAAGTAGAAGCAAATCTTTTCTGACAACCTGCTGCGATTATGGATGCATTGTAATTGCAGATCTCCTCTTGTGGAACTCATTTGAAAAGGTGTTGATAGCCTGTGCGACAAGAAGCGCCTGTGCTCCCTCAGAAGCAGACTTTAACACAGCTCTAGAGTTATGTTACACTGTCAAAGAAGACACTGAAACATGACCATTAGTTGCATGCTGATGTATAATAAATGATGATCCATGCATGGCCTTGTATGTCAAATAAAGTTGCAAAGTAGGACACTAAATTTATAAGTATGGTTCCTGACTGACCCGTCTCTACTGTTGCTCTGCCATCCTTTACTGAAATAGATTCATGGTCATGATGGGAAATTAACACTGACTGATGACAGGCAGCCTACAAATCTTTGCCTCCCTCCCCTCTCTCCACCCATGAAAAATACAACTGTGTTCCCATCGCTTTAGCCTGCTATTCGTTGACTCCTAAATATTTCAATATAATCTTAAAAAAATGAATCTCCTATAAATGAGGAGAAATCATTATTTGTAAACTTCATCTTGTAAAAATTTTAGTTATGCAACTTCAGTCTATTTGTTACAAATGAGTTTAATGTACCTACCCAAAATCAATTCTGTCACAGAAAAATACTCCAATTACATTTTATTGCTATGACTGAATTTATTGTTTTTATAGATAACATCATTCACACATAGTACATACTTAAATGGAAGAATAATATCTCTTGAAATAATTATTAAGATATTTATGGTAAAATACAAGTGAACAATCTGTAACTGAAGGAGGTTTTTAAAGCTCTTTCCACATCTTCATCCACCCTGGCCTTTTATGGATAAGGTGATAATCGCAAAAATGACAGAGTGATACATCTGTCTGTTTGTATTTATCCATCAGTCATGTTCAACTACCAGCAAGAAAATTAACTGTATCCCAGCTGAAACCAGGACAGTTTTGCTTGCACATATGGCTTTTGCTTTACCTGTTAAACTGTCTTTATCTCAACCCATGAGTTTTCTCACTTTTCCCCTTCTGATTCTCTCCCCCATCCCACTGGGGGGGAGTGAGCAAGTGGCTGTCTGGTGCTTAGCTGGTGGCAGGGGTTAAATGATGACACTGCCTTAAAAGTGATTCTTTAAAATAAAGGAGTTTGAGTGTACCTAAGAAACCAGGTTAGCAAGAAGGACAATGTCTGCCCCCAAAAGAGTGAAGCAGTGCTGACCAGTAAAAGCCAGACACAAAAAGCTGATTACTTGTCTGTTTTTCAGACTGTCCCAGTCCTTTTTGTGTGCTTTCTTTTTCTACACAGCAAGCATGTGACAGCACCTGATGTGTATATAAATAGGAATGAAAGTGTCTGCAGTTGTTGTGCTCAGAGCCCATGTGTTACGATTTCTGACTTTCATCAGAAAGCCAAGGTAGAGGTATTTCCACAGCTGTCTTCCAAAGCTCTCTGCATTAGCTTGGGAACAATAGCCCAAAGATCAACACAGCCAGCACAAGTGGATCATCTTGGAGGTGCCTCAGCTTTCAAGGATTTAGAAGAGATTTGCAAGGTTTGCAGTCTGGATCCAAAATGGCTTTGGTCCTAGAATACAGGATTTCATTTGTATCAATCCAGTGGCGTTAGGGGCTGCCAGGGACAATGAGAAGGGCCACCTATGCCACTTCTTAGTGGAAACTGTCAGTGTAGCTTTGGAGACTGCTTATGAGCTTACAGAATAATCACTATGTTCATCTGGGGTCCCTATCCTGATCACCACACCATACAATAGGAAAGTATGGGGAATCTGCTTGAAGTCTGTGTCCCTTCCACACAGTGTTTTTTTCCCCTTTGTAAAGCCTCAGGTGTATCCGTAAGCAGTTCCTTGGAAGCCTGTCCTGCCTAACCTATGTTGTAAATATAGGCAGAAGTAGGGAATCCTTGATGCTGGTGCATGTTCCAGAATTGTGCTGATCATGACAGATGTTAGTGTTGTGCAGTCTGGACAAAGACAGGCTTTTGCAAACTGTGTGGGAAAGGTTCAAGAATTTGTGACTGTGACTGACTGTAAGCATCCTTCTGTAAAGTGGAGCTTCCCTTCTCAATCGCTACGATGTGGTAAATGACCTTGTTGACACTTCCAGGCTCTTTCAATACAAATTAGAACGTTAGCCTAAACTGAAAGCATCTCTTTAAGCCACTTCAACACAATCTGTAAGAATGTGTATGTCTGTGCCCTTTCTTGCTGTTCATGAAGCTTCAACTGTAAATATTACTGATACTGACACATATGTTCTGTAGCTAGTTTGTACGCATCTCCATCCCTCCACCCCCTCGAGGAAGAAGACCTTTTGGGTTACTGCAGTTGAATTCCTCCTATAACTGGTCCTTCCATCTCATTTAGATGTTTAAAAAGGGGTATGGATACCCAGTCATATTCTCCCTTTTTTATGTATCAGTGCAACAGAGGGAAATACCTAACTTTTTCCTCCTCAAATTCTCTCAAAGAGCAAATCCCTGTGAAAAAGGAGGAGTACTAATGTAATACTACTAGTGTTACTTCTTTCACAACCCATGGCTAATGCTCACTCTGCTAATGAACCAAGAACTAGGCAAAGTAAGCCATGGAAAAATACACTTAGGAATATAGATCAGAAATATTTGGACGTCTTTGAAATGGGGTTATTGAATTACTATCAACAGAAAAAGGGGGGTTTGTATCTACTTCAGCATAGACTCATAAACCATTTAGGTTGGAAAAGACCTTTAAGATCATCATGTCCAGCTGTAAACCTAACACGGCCAAGTCCACCTCTAAACCATGTCCCTAAGCACCATGTCTACAATGGTAGGCACATGATAGGAAAGTGAACAGGACTGCCAGACAGAAAGGTGAGAAAAGGTCACTTTATTAGACTGTTCTCTACACTGCTCCACTGATCACATAACCTCACTAACACCCTTGTGAAAACTCCTGGGATGAGACAGTGTCCCTCTACCACAGAATTTTTGGCTCTCTAGATACAGTGTAGCTATTTTTTAAAAAATTTAGCTAATAGATTTTGCATGAGGCAGAAAAGATAGTGCCTTCCAGGCTCTTGCCAGTTGATTGTCAAGTGGCTCATCACCTAATACAAAGAGAAACGAAATATGAAACATGCATTTTAAACAACAGATGTCTACTTTTCCCACTTTCTTTGATGTTTGCTTAAGGAGGGAGTGGTGTTAGGGGACGACTCGGAATCCCATCATAGCTCTTTTTATTTCCACCTAAAGACCTCATAGTTTGAAATAAGATGGCTCAAGCTTCCCACGCAGTCTATGAAAAAGAAGTTCAGAGAAGAAACACCTTTCAGTTTTTCCTCAGGAACATACAGCCTCTGAGCGCTCAAGAAGTGTGAGTGTGAGTTTGCAGTATGAACCTGAACCTGCTGTGAAGCAGTTTATTTCAGTGCTCTTGTATTTCTGTTTCACTGCTTTACTTGCTGGTCTTTCCCTTTTACAAATAGGATGAGTATCTGTAGCTCTTTATTCCTGCATGATTTAATGAACTAGCTGCAGAAGGCAAATATAATGGCTCCTGTAGCACTTGTGTAAAGAATAATAATAATAGTAAACATCACAGCAGAAGTCGCTACTCTTCCCAGCGTTATTCAGTTCCTAACAATCTACTTTCCATTGATGAAGAAAAATACAATTGCAGAATCTGGCATTTGAGAGGGAGAAACAAAGGAGTACTGTGAGCGAATCAGCTTGTTGTGAAGGGCCATTACTTTTGCTAGTGCCGGGGGGTATTTACACATCTCGCTTTTTGTGTAACAACTGACCTTCTTTTCTAAAATGTATGTGTGTACGGTGAGCGTGGCTGCTAGCTACCTGGCTCTCAAGTACAAGCTTTTCTCGTATGCCACATATAACAGTCATACTTAAATTTGCAGAATGAATTGTGCAACAGTTTCTTGAGTAGGAAGGAGATTCAATAGTCATAGAGAAAATCCACAGCTGTCTGGGATAAAAAAAACTCGATGTCTTCTGAATGTTTGTCTCTGCTCACTTGCTTTTCTCATGGCTTTTTTTTTTCTATTTTTAATCTTCTTTATGACAAGAGAGCATTCTTGAATTCTGATGAGACAAAACATAGTTCAGTTCCAGACAATACATTTTTTTGGGAGCCCTCACTGTCTGACCTACAGTACCTTGGATACAGTTTCAGGCAGCTTAGGCTGATGTATTACATTCAGCTGTTATTTGGGGTTGTGGGGGGAGAAGGTGAAAGGAGACTGGTAACACAGAACACTGGAGGTTATCAGGTTTTTAAACTTTTGCCTGCTGAAGTTTTCCTCTGCCAGTAGATCTTATTTTTTCAATATAGAAAAGATTTTTTGTAAAATAACAGATGAAATGTGGTCTGCCTAAGGAACTATCAACATTAGATAGATCCTCAACTAATGTAGTTGCTGTGTCTTTAGGCCAGAAGAACTCTACAGGGTTGACCTATGTGTGACTACCTCATTGCAATGGTATAATAGACACATACGAGATTAACTGTAGTAAAATTTGAACCATATTTCCACCTGCAGTGTTATGACTACAGAATTCTTGTGCAACTAAGCTAACTTGATTGTAACAAGATCTACAAGCAAACTAGAAATTTGAAAATTAGGTCACTTAGATAAATTCCTTAATGGATTTAGGTGAGTACAGTAGCCTTAGTAGTTAATAAAATTACTGAAGGGTAAATTGAGTCACTTGGAATATCTGTATAAACTATTCCTCCTGAGATGGGTGCCTGAAATAGAACCAAGTGTCTACACAAACCACAAGCCCAATAAAATCTCTATCATATTTCTGCATGACTCCTCCCTAAGTCTGCATGTTTCAAAAGAGGAATTAAAATGACTGTGGTGCACAAAGCTTTCCTCAGCAGCATTGCTTATTCCACATGCAGTTATTTATTTATGTATGCATGGTTTCACCAGTATACCTCCCTTAGAATGTTTGAGTTATCAATTCTGGAAATCAATAAAACACATCTGGTAAGTAAAATTTGGATGGTATCATGCTGTGATAGCTTTTGTAATATTTCCTGCATTCATTATTAATAGTTCATTATGGAATTAATAATTTAAAGTTATCTCTGATAATTTTAACAGTCCCCAGTCTGTTATGTTTTTTTTTATTATTATTATGTTATCTGGGTATAACTTTGTGTTCTGGGACCAATATCCTTCATATATTTTCAAAGCTTCAGGGTCTAATCAAAATACAGTAAAGCTCAGGGAAAATGAATATGTAAATGTTACTTAATATAAAGAAAAGGTAAGCTGTATGTGAAACTCATTTAATTTTTTTTCTTTCTTTGAAGCCTTCTACTTCTTCCTGTATCAGTAGTTCACTTCTCATATTCACTTTACAGATATAAGTGTCTGTCCCTTCTGAGACCTGAGTAAAGATGAGGTTGAGAATTCTACCATTTGAATAAAAAAATGAGTATCCAACAGTTCTTGAGTTAAAGATAGTGGCAGTCCTAACAGGAAAGTG
Organism: Opisthocomus hoazin; assembly: GCF_030867145.1. Classification (NCBI taxonomy): domain Eukaryota; kingdom Metazoa; phylum Chordata; class Aves; order Opisthocomiformes; family Opisthocomidae; genus Opisthocomus; species Opisthocomus hoazin. The sequence goes on from NC_134425.1 coordinate 10,064,418, forward strand.
TTGGATTTTCAGTATCAGTATTAACCTATCACTGTAAAGAGAGAAAATTACTTCTTAGATGAGTTGAACAACAAAATCAGTGATGACCGGTGACTTAAAAAGAAAGTATTTTGTCTATGATATATTAAGTCCTTTCCTATACTGGGATACAGAGAATCCAGTAGTACAACATTTAAAAAAAAAAAAACAAAAAACAAAAAAACAAACAAAACCAAAAAGGCAGTTATTCTGCATAACTTTCTAGTGGAACTATCTCAGAAAAATTGTTGCAGCAAAATATTTTGTTCCCAAGTCTCCAGGTAGCAGAGGCAACAAGAAAGGAAGAATATCACTGTGTAATAAACATACAGGTTAACCTAATTTGAGTCAAAAGGAGTTTTGATATTAACCTCAGTGACAGCAGGCTTTCATCTGTATGATTTTTTACATTTCTTTTGTTTCTTCATGACTCCTTACACAGTAAAAATTTGCAGAGCAAACATTGCTGTACATTCTAAGTAACATGTAGAACTGCATACATATTTTCTAGTGAGAGAAAGATTTCTATCAGGAATAGCATATTTGATTTGTAGTTAATATTTCATTTACTTTTAATACTCTACATTTTTCAAATTGTGCTGCTTTTTGTACAGATTATATATGTTTACTTACCTCAAATCGCAATGCACCAATCGGTAGATAATATTTAGATTGAAGAATAAGAAAATCTTTAATTGTTACATATACTCGTATTTTAAATATAATAATGAAAAAGTATTGAATACAAGATAGGGCTTAAAATATATGTTTGAATTATCAAAACCAAAATACAAAGTTTATTTAGAAAAAAACTCAGTTTTCAATTCCTATGTCAATGACACTGTAAATCAGGTCGTTATAGTTCATAAGATGGGAGACTGGATGAATCTGAATAGAACTAAGTTCCATGTTTGGTGCCAGCTGAGGACTCGACGAGACTTCAGCTAGCATCAATAATATGGAAGAAGAACTGCTGAGAGTAAAAGTATGCAGGGTTGGAGGAAAGATAGATCTGGAGAATCCCAAGCTTTATGGATTGGTAGGCAGATTTTCTATCTGCAAAAGGAAGAGTGCTAATTTTGTTGAAGTCTATGTATCAAACAGCATCCCTGAGAATTTCAGAAATAGATTTTATTCTACTTTTGAAGCTCACGCTGAGGAGAATTTTACTTTCCTCTTTTTTTTTTTTTTAATAAGACATTTTTTAGTCAGTAACATCCCTACTAAAATAACTGAAGTCTTTTTGAGGAAAAAGACGTCCTCCAGCTTTCTGAGCAGAAACTCCTTGGAGGCAGTGGAACCATTTGTTCTATAAAACTCAGTTCAGCTGAGGATTCTTCTCAGAGTAACGCTGCTAGAAAAACTCCAGTGAATTTGGAGTAGGGAAGATCAGTCAATAGGAGAGATCTTTTCTAGAATGTCCTCAGATAAACTGTTAAAAGTATCTTCGTTTGGACAATAAAGTTTGCCATCATTTTGTGCACCAGTTCCAGAAAGAACTGACTAACACCACAATGGGAGACACTGAAAAGGAAGCCATAATCCAGTTTTTGTACTGTGTAGGTGTTTTCCTTTTATGAACTGGATGGAAAAAACTGCCTCATTTCTTACAGCTCACAGAGTAGTTTTTTGATGGTTATGCATTTGCAACACTGCCTCAGACTAGACGTTTTTCTACAGCTGTGTAGAAATAAAAGCAGCTTTTAGATAATTCCAGGAGTAGGAGAGACTGCTGCAATCCTTTAGTCTTGATTCCTGCATCGCACAGGCATAAGATTCCCTGGAATTAATTGTTGCTTTGAATCCAACAGCTGAGCTTTTCTCTTAGATAATATTTTAATTATTTTTGTTGTCCTTTGAAGTGTGTCCGATTCCTCAATTCTGCAAATACTAGAAACAGACACAGTATTCCAGAGTGGCTTACTGAGTTACTGGTACTGAGGAAATATGACCTGTTTCTTCCTATCTGATGCTTTTTTGCTACGTCTAAGGATCATGTAAGCCTACTTGGTGCTCACTATTTCACTACAAACTCATGTTCTTCTAATCAGGATTTCCACGTTCTTAACAGAATCATTGTTTCCTAGGACAGGTAAGTTTCCTATCCTGTAACATTCTTTATCACAGACCTGCAACTTTCCCTTTGAAATACTTAATCTTTCATGCTCACCAAAAATCCAATACTTTGTTCTAGGGACCCATCGTCTTCATTGTTTTCATTCCACTAGTCTTTGTATCAGTATTTATCTCTCCAGATACTCAGATTACTTTAATGGATACTATATACAACTGGATATATAAGTAGCTACTGAGATCCACATTGTCTTTCTTTGTTGCAAGAAAGTATTTATGAAATTTTGAGTTTTCCAGGACATGTCTAGATACTGTAAGACATTAGATATTGCCTACTATTGGATTTCAGCACATAAAATCAGGGAACAAAATGAACACAGCTGATAATATACTTATTATTACTCTACTCTTCAGTATAAGACAGAAGCCCCAAAGAAAGATACCTTTCATACTAGCTTGAAGGCATTACCTGGCTTAGTAAAAAGCCTCTTTGTTGTCACCTCTTAAGATGGATATCATCAAGGTGTGTGTCATCAAATGAATAGTTGATATATTAATGTAACCAGCTTGCTCAAGCTGGATCCATCATATGTAAGGGATTTGTCCTATCAAACTGTGTTGTTTCATGCATTTTGACAGACAATACTGAGCTAATTTAAACACAATGTTTTAGCAAATAAATGCAAATTGTTGCCTTGCATTCTTGTTATTTGAATTTTAAGTTGAAAGATAACTTTATTATCTCACCATTGGATCTGTCAAGTTAACAACAATATGCATTTTATAATGATGAATGTATGAGCTACAGTCTTATGGCAAGAGATTATTCTGATGCTTATTTTCTTTGCAGGGGCATCAGTTTAACACACCCATGTTTTCACGCATAAGGAATTTTATAGGTCCTACGCTGTATATATAGCAATGTGCCTTATAGGAGTTTGATATAAATCATGTTTCTTCTGTCCGTTTAGGATGTTTGCAGTTATGGGCCTCATTAATGTTGTAGCATATATTGTATAGGATACATAATCAGCAAAACTGAAATGTGTGGGAATCTAACTTAAGGCTTAGGGCTAGCTACAAGCCTGGGGAATTTTCACTTACATTAATGGGAGTCATATACGAAAGCATTCCTTGACTTACAAAATTCATATTCCTTCACCAAGGCTATCAGCAATTTTTAAGAAATATCTCTGATTTCTATCAAACATGGCCACAATACACTAAACATAGTCTCTTAGCACAATGCAATAAGGGTTAGAGAAATGAAAGTCTTCTGAAAACCACATGTTAATAAATCTTTTAAAGATTGAAAATCTTCCAAACATATAACTTACAGTGCTATAATATGGCTAGTTGAAAGCTTTCATTTGAAAGTGTTTTTAGACAGTTTTGGGGTTGGATTGTGTTTCTGGAGAAATCAAATTAGTCACAAAAAATGTTTGTTTCTTAAGAAAATGTCAATACCTTATAAAAAATGAAACCATGTATTTCAGTCAAAGAACAAATTCTAAAGCGATTTGATACGGCACTAAAGAATCTCATGGAAATATTGTGTAGGTGCATAGATATATAGACAGATGTTCTCGCTGTTTTCTGTGAGCTACACTGTAGGGGTGAGATGGGCCGGTACACGTAGAGGAGGCAGTAGGTCTAACAATGTGAGCAATGTTCTTTGAACTTTGAAAAACAGGAGGTTGTTTGAATTTATATTTGAAGCTAATACTTTAAAATGGAAAGCCACAGTTCTGTATGAGGTCAAAAAACAGACATACTTATGAACCACTGTGTAACAGCAAACAATTTTCCTTTATGAACTCCTCCTACTCTGGGCCCACTGAATCAGCTGTGTTTCAGATTACGCTCTTGGTGGTTTGACAGCCAAAACTGCTGCCAGGTGAGTGCACATGGAGACTATATTCCTCAGAGTGAGCTGAAAATCGACATTCGTAGGAGGGACTCAACTTTCAAACACAGATGAATGTGAGAGGGATAGCAGCTCTCTCTTCTTAAAGAGTTAATTTCGTTTGTTTCATAAGAAAAAGTGAAAGTCATATCATGGGAAGCTGACTTGTTCTAACTTGAAGTATCGTGGATGTGATTTATACAAACATTTAAATTAAGAATTGTGAAGCTTATAGGCATTATATTTGCTTTATATAAAGGTCATATTTGGTTTCTCAGACTCTGACATCAGATCTCAACCTTGGGGTGTATAAAGGTCTGAGTATGGCTAAGAGCTGACAGAAACTGGAGCAGCCTCAAGGTCTATTTTGTTATTTAGCGACTGCCAAAATTCAGAGGTCTCCAAATATGTGGAACCTAGGAGTCATTTACCTCCCAGGCTGCATCTTTTTCTGGATGCTGGAGTCAAAGTGGCTGGAGAGGAGCTGAAGACTGGCCTATTTTATCTATATTTTTATCAGTCCCCCACACTGTTAGGTGTATCAGCTCTTATTATTCAAAATGATTTGTCTATGACATACTGCATTCTGAAAGTATATTTATAGAAATGTTATTAAAGAACTGAATCTTTCATTGCTGAAGGTATTCTATGATGCTATTTCCCCCTAACAATATCATAGTGGAGTGTTGGAACAGACAGCTTTATAATAAGAGAGAATGTAATTGATAACGTAGACTTACTTGATAGTGAAAAATGAGACTGTCACCAGCCTCATGGAAAATCATTTTGGTAGAACAACCTTGCAACTGAAAGGAAAGAAATAACCCAAAACAGACAACTGGTGTCTATTAAAATTAGTTTACACACTGTTTTCCTATTCCATGCTGGTTTAACACTTATTTCTTGATTAGACCATCTTTGATCTCATTTGTCATTATCAAATCAGTGGACATACTAATGTTTCTCTGAAAGACCAATAGACTGAAATAATCAATAAAACAGACACTTCTTAGGACAGAATTCAGCTATCTAACTTGTTTTGAATAATACCTTATTCCATACTTGCTCCTGTTATTCTTTTATGTGCCTCTCTGCTCATTTGCACTCTGAAGGGTTTTGAATAAATATTTTAATCTATTCTTATTAATTAATAAAGAATTAGTTCAATGAGAAAAATGTTATAACCATCTTCAAACACATGAAGGTTACTAGAAAAGCTAGAGGAGAGTTGTTACAGGAGTATATAAAGGCTTTATACTCTTGAGTAATGGTGTAAATTAAAAGGAAGTACATTGAGGGTGAATAGGTACATATTTAGCAATAGAATATGTTTCAAAAGAGGCAAAGAAAGTCCCCCAATATGCATGTTTCTGCACCATCAAATTTAGCGCATTAACCATCTATATCCATTTTAAGATGAACCTGAGAAACAAATGAGGAAAAAATATGCTCCAGAGGAACTTCTGCATTAGCGGAAGCCATCTTTGCACATTTTGAAATGGACCTGAGAAGCAGATGAAGAATAAATATGCTGTAGAGAAATTCCTGCATTAGCAAACCTAAGTGGTGTACTAAGCCTTTTCCACCTCTAATTTTTGTGATTCTTGATAGATCTGTGATTAAGCTGCAGATCCATAAAATGTTTTCTGGTAAATAAGATACAGTACAGAATCAGCATTAGTAAGCTAGTCTTTCATACACTGTAGACTGTTTTTTTTAAACACACAAAAAAGCCAAGTCCTGAAAGATTTTTTTCTCTTTCTCTCTGGAGTAAATTTTACAATTCTAAGTGATATCCAAGAACAGGGTTTTTAAATGTCAGCTTCTTTGATTAAACGTAACCCTTGCAGAGTTGTCCCACCTGATCTTCTGCCATGGCACTTGGTCTCACAAAATCATTTTCCCCCTTCCATCATTAAGCCTCTACTGATCCACTGCCAGCAATGCACCATGGCCTTTCAATGCCATCATGATACCCTGGGCTAGATTTTTTGCCATGGCCTTTTTTGTCTTCTGCCAATGGAGATAGCTCCCCAAGTAAGCTGGTGTTGTGGTGTTCTCCATCTGTGGAAATGGCACCTCTTAGGATCTTGCATGTGAGAGGCTTCCATTTCCCCTTCCTCATTGCCTTTATCACCTGGCCCTAAATGTGGGACCTCACACACACGTAGAGAAATATGGAGAGGATAAAACTCACCTGGTGCACAGAAGCCTGGGGCAGAACTCCCGTCATTTCAAAGAAACTGTGAGATTGCTGACACATATGGAAATCACTCTTTCAGAATTCGTATGAGCTTAAGGTTAGCTCCTCTAAAGTATATTGGAGCCAGAGAAGCAACAACACCAAATACAAAGTAAATATGTATGTGTAAAGATTTTCTTCATTTCTTTTCCATACATTTGGTTCAGGCCTGCCGTTCTGGATGTAATGGCATCCTGATTTGAGCAAGTGTCATCCGACACATCAGGTTTACCAAATAAACCTACACATTGTATGTTTAATGATTCCTTCATAATAACTATTGCTGACATCCAGTATGCTGCTTGACATGCCGACTGAAAACTCATTTTATTTTAAAATGGAGTTCAATAGCTAAACTATTGACTGCAATAAAGACAAAAAATAAACACTATCTTACTGATTTTACACCAGCTTTACCTAATTTAAAAAGAATAAATTTTGCAGGATTTAGTCATGAAGACAGGCATGATTTGCTGTATTTCGTAAATTTTATAAATTATGTAGAGATGTTAACTTTATGAAAAGGCTGCTAAGCATGCACAGTGGCAACTTTTCAAGGTGTTTTTATTAACGATAAATGATTGTGAAGCTATCGTGAACTGAAATACCATTGTGATACTACAACAATCTTTGCTGCAGCATGTCACTGAAAATAGGCCAAATTAAGTCCTATCTAGCTTTCTGTTCAAAAGTGTGATTGTTCTGCAACAACTTTTTGACTGGCTCGGCAAATAATAGAGCAATGGCAATATAGAGGGGCTGAACTGGTTTTATTAGAGAAAGCACATTTGCTGAGAACTGGATGCCAACCCAGAATATGAGATACCTAAGCTGAGTTTAGAGCTTAGGTATCTTGCGCAGAGAAAGCTTTCTTGCTCTGCTGCTGACTTTTAAAGCCTTGGATCAGGCTTTCCAGGACAGTGTTTGTAAGTGTTTTTAAGAGGTATCAATGGTGTTTTGAAAAATGTGTTGATCACACAAAATTCACTCCTTTTTCTATGCTAGTGATTTTATACAACAAACACCTCCCATATCCCAAGAGTTCTCAAGCTACTGTATGGGGAAAGAGAAAGAAGGAGAAGAGGGGCACTCATCACCTGTTTTGTTGAAGGTATTCCACTGTATGAAAAGCACATCAAGAATTAAAAAAGGGGTGAAAAAAAGACAGAGAATGAACTTTGCCTCAATGGGTTAGCTTTTATCTTCTAAAAAAAGACCTTTTTCCTGATTGCTGCTATAGAAGCTAATTGTGTGTATGTTGTGTTGAAAAATTGTTGAACAACATTTCTAAAATATTATTATTTCTGAGACAGAAAATCTCATTTTTTAACACTTTTGCTCTTTAATAATCTGTATTCAAATTAGATATTTGCTTCCTCCTCTAAGACTTTTTTCCTCCGGTAAGATTAAGATAAACTAGGCTTCAGGGAGTTATGGACATGGCAGAAGACAATGCTTTGTCTACATGTTTCTCTCTTCCCAAGCTTCCTTATGGCAGGATATAAAGTTGAGAATTAATTGCAAACTGTTCAGTTGGAATGAGTGGTGTTCTAGAGGCATAATGATTATAAATTATAACAAAGGAACATTTTTATTCATTTGCTGCAGTTGTGAAAAAAATACAATTTACCTGACAGTCATTTAAAAAAATACCTTGCATTGAACTGATGAATTGTAGAATTTTTCTCAGATTTAATCATCCCAGATGAGGATTTCGAATTGCCTTCCAATTCACAAAATAAATAGTTTACCTCACCCAGTACATTTGGGGCTGATGTTTTGCTACTCAGTCTTTGTAGCATCAAAGACTGGAACTTTTAAATTATTATTTTTAGCCATTCTCTCCGACTGTTTATATTAGAAGCAGTCTTTGTTGACGGCACACAGTCCTCAAGTGCTCTGACTCTTGTTGCGGTTCAAAAAAAAAAAAGTTAATCCAAACAAAGAAAAAGAAGGGAACAAAACCAGAAAAGGGATGAAAGCTGTGCCTCTGCCAAAGATGAATAGTCAATGCTTGTGGTAGCTGGGGCAGGGAGCATGAACTCTGCTATCTTCATGAGTTATAATATATATGTGTCTACCGTATGACCATGGTCCATAATATCCCTGCTCTTGCATAATACTTTTCTTCACGGAATCATAGAATAGTTTGGGTTTGAAATGACCTTTAAAGATCATTTAGTCCAACTCTTCCTGCAATGAGCAGGGACATCTTCAACTAGATCAGGTTGCTCAGATCCCTGTCCAGCCTGACTTTGAGTGTTTCCAGGGATGAGGCATCTACCACCTCTTGGGCAACCCGTTCCAGTGTTTCATCATATTTTACCTGGCATTTAGTGTACAAAATACAGGAATTTTAATCCATCTGTACCTTTTACTTAGTTGGACAACCTATTTCATATGGTAGGTTATGGAACATTAGAAAATCAGGCTTTCGCTTACCTGATGCTCTTTGCCTTAAAACTCTTTACAGAAAAGGAGGTTCTAAGTCCAAGTTTTGCAAAATAGGATGCTCAGTCGTGTTGAAGAGCAGTAACAGTTAATGGTTTAACCACATTGTGCAGAAGGCCAGATTAGGATATTCAGTGTTCCTGATACTGAAAGAGCAGTGCAAGAACACCCAAACCAATTCTGCACAGAGTGGGAGTGTGCTGGGTAGGACTTACTGGCTCAGGCACAGCACTCGCACTCACAGCCCAAGACTGCTCAGCAGGGAACCTGTCAAATGTTTCTGCACTACTCTACCTAGTGCATCTAGGTTTGAGATACCTTCATCAGCTCAGGCTCAGCATAATGTGAGCATGTGTAGATTGCTTTAAGTTTTGGAATATTCCTGTGCATGTCTGTGGTGTTGTCTACATAATTGCATTTGAAAGTGAGAAACTTGGGAACAGAAATCAGAGAAACGTTTTAGAGCCATGTCAAATCTAGAAGAAGAATAGGCTAAGAATTTTTGAATCATCTGGATTTCTCATTCTCTGGTTAATGGAGAGCTCACTACAGCTACTTAGTCTTTGTAATATCAAAGGCTGGAGGAGACTTTTGTTATTAGCTCTTCTCACCAACCCTTTAAACAGGAAGCATCATTTGTCAACTGCACAGACTCCTCAAATGCCCCGTGTTAAGTGAACAATCCAGACCATTAAATATCCTTAGCAGGTCTAAGTCCTCTTAACATACTTAGCAGTTGTTAAAGCATTTATTTTCTTCACTCCTCTCACCTATTCTTTGTAATTTTGTATTTTAAGTGTTTAACTATCTCTTGTAGAATTACCACTTCTGTCACAAGCTTTCACATGCTGACAATTGTACTCATATTCCTTGTATACAGCCTGAATATATTCCTTGCTTTTATATATATATATAATTTTTTTTAATTGGGTAGGGATAAAGGATTCTTTTTAAATGTCTTTGTTTTATTCTAACATTAAAATAAATAAATGTTGTTCCCACTAAGGAAATTCTGACAAGATCTAAGCAGTTTATACTTCGCCTGATATATAACAGTGTTTCAGGTAGATTAAACCTTGACAAAAAGTTAAATCAAATTATATTCTCTATGCTCAATTTTCTTTGGGGAACGAAAACTCACTGAAGTGTAAAAGTCTAATTAATTATGTAGTATGCTAATAATTTTTTAATTAAGAACACTTGTAATTTAACTCTAACGTGCCATGGATGTGTTTGCAGTTGACTATGACAAGAAGATTATGAGAGATAAAAAATTAGAAAAATAAGAAACTAGTCACCAGTACTAGTTCTGCTGTGGAGATTCATACAATAGTGGTGAACAGAAGAATGGCAAGCCCAACTCAGACAAAAGGGACATCCCTTATAAGTCTGGGGCATAGTGAAAGAGTTAACTAGTTTATATTACTGTTTTCCCAGATATAAGCTCCCAGCTTCTGGACAAATACTCTTTAGAGACGTTCTGAGACAAAAATTGCTTCATGATCATCATATCAACAGTTATATTTAAACATACTGTTACACGCGACTTGTTTATCTACTCTTTGAACCCATTTAAGTTTTTGCATGCAAAACACTGTGTGGCATAGCATGAATTTTGCATTGTAGAAAAAGGTATTTCTTGCTTTGAAACCTCACGCCCTATCAGTTTTTGTTGTAAGAACTAGTTAATAGTCGTTCCGTACCTTCTTTTCTGCAATTCGTGATCTTTTCCAAGGTCGTGAATCCTAGTTTGCTTCGCCTCCCTCAAAAGAGTAGCTGTTCCATATCTCTGATAACACTACTGATTTTTTCTAGGTCTATTTTATCCTTTTTTGAGATACGAAAATTGCATGTAATAAAGAAGATGTGAATACGTGTACAGTGGTATAATGCTGTTCACTGCCCAGGTACCAGTTCCTTTACTAATTATTCCCCACAGCCTATATGCCTTTTTCATGGCTATTGTACGCAGAATTGCTGTTTAGTATATCTGTCATAGGCTCTAGCCTTTACATCTGTTTGTAAAGAGTTAGACAATTCTAAAATTGGCATACATTGGCATCAGCTGGCTTCCTTCAACATATGCATATCTTATGTAGGTGTATCTTTGCTTATTCCTAGAGAGATCACTCCGGAATGTGAATCTTCTCATGTTTTATTTTTTTATTAAGGTGAGATCTGGTACACAGCTATGCCATGTATGGATGAATTCTAGGTACAGACATTTCTCAAAGTTACATCACCTCTTTTCCTCATGTAACCCACTCTCCTGTCCACATCACTGCTCTCCCATGTACTTAGTCTGGTTGATGGTAAGGGACAGTAGAAATTGGATTTCTCACATTCTGTGTCCTGTGCGTATTTTCTTCAGGCTCAACACCTGTTGGTTTACTTTTAGACAGCAGCGGTTAAATACTGTGGGCTTTCACTCATAACCTTCCTACAGTCAGAGATCCAGTCTGAACAGATGCTATAATACATTCTTTTGGCCATGGAAGGGCTAGGAACAATCTGTGCTGTTTATAAACACTATGAGGAAAAAGTGAAACAAGCTTTTCTGTTACTCAGACATATTTTGAGATAGTGGTCCAAGTAATTGTGTGTAAACCTCACTGTAGCTGTGTAATACTAAATCTGTCTGGAATGTGGTGTCACAAATTTCCATCTCATAGAAAGACATCCAGAATCAAAGTTTCATCCATAATAATAGCATGTGATAAAATATTAATTTCTACTTGCCCATAGTAATACTTTAGGCATTTCCAGAAGATGAAGACTTTTCTTAGGATCTGATCTGGTAACTTTTGTTTGAGAGAGAATGTATTGCAGTATATCAAATTGAACTCTCGCATTTAGCAGAGATACATAAAAAATAGAAATCTAGGACATCCTGCACGATCTGAAATGAACGTGCTGCAAGGGTAGCGAGCAAAAGCCTGTAATAAGAAACTGAAACTCTATTTTTCAATATACTTGTGTCATATCATATAATATTTAACTAGAATCTCAAAAGTGAAGGAGGCTTTAATGTGGACTCATAAATCAGATTCTTGCACCTCATAGGCAAGCCTTGTAAAAATTGAATTGAGCCACACAGTGGACAGTAAAACATTACACAGTAAAAAACAAACCAATTTTGCCTTTTGTTTCCAGTGGTGACATTTTGAGAAGGTTCACAAATTCATATCTGATGGGACAGAGAAGATAAATATCTGTAATTGTGTCCTAGATGTCTTAGTGGCATAAGCTATAAAAGAAGCCTATACAGAGTCTTATCTGCAATTCTGATATTCTAACAAGGAAAAGCAGAGTCTCAGACACCACAGTGTTCTATTCTGAAGCACAGCTACAAGTGGCAGAACCTTGTTCCTGCAGTGATAGTGTGTCCACTATGATACCTTTATAAACTAGGAACTGCTGGCATCGTGTATGATTTGGTATTCTTTTGTATGTTAAAAGGAGTTAAATATATGTTACAGCAGTTGTAAGAGAAATTATAAGATTATAATAATAACACTACCTACATGGTACTGTATTTTTGCAAATGCTTTAGAAAGAAGGGTAGTATTACCATCCCTTCATTAGAGAAAAAGAGGCCCAGAGAAGGGTATAAACTTACCTAAACAGATCAAGGAGTACAACAGCAGTCTCCAGCCTCTCAATATATTGCTCTATCAACTTACACAGCAAGGCGGAAGGTGTCTGGGTTGGTGCAGGGATAATAGACCCAATTCTATAAAGTGCTAAGTGAATTTGTGAGGGAACTGAACCATGCTTTCATCCTGTTCTCATGGAATTATATATAATCTCCTTTGAAGAAGAGGAAGCCCAATTAAAAACGTGTCAAAAAAGCCAAAAGGTAAAAATGTTGAGGCATCCAGTATGCTAAGTAGACAGGAAGAGTAGTGCTAGATATTCTAAATATTGCTATTTGTGAGAGGTGTGTTATAAAAATAAAATTATTATGGTTATTTTCCTATGTATGATTATTATTTCTTATTATTTCTGTCTGTATCTGGTAAGAGTTTCAAGCTTTTGCATCAGGGTTCGGTCCCCATTCTCATTTCATCTAACTCCCATTGGAGCACTGCATACAAAAGAGCTAAAAGATAACAGCAGTATATCACACTGTTTCAGAAGTGCTTCTGCATCCATCACCTTGAGTGTTCGTCTTTATATGAAGAAGATACTGCTATAAATTCTGCTGCAAGAAAACACATGAAGATAGAAATGCGATGAAACACTCATTCTGAACTACTGGAAACCTAAACTTTACAGTAATAGAGATCAAAAACTAACTACATGAGACTGCTTTGGGATTACTGAACAGTATGACTAGTTGCACAGCAAGCAATTAAGAATAACTGAGAGAAATTAGTTCAAGATAACAGTATTTACAATGAATATTTATGTTTTTTCCTGCAATTTTTGGAAGTGGATATTTTTTTCTCACCACACAGTTGTAACTGTCAAGCAATTTCTTTAACAATGCACATTACAAATGTGTCTTTTTTTAAAGCTAATATTTAAAATAGTTCAGGAGGATGACATTCCTAGTAAAAAAAAACAGAAAAGAAAATGTGTTTACACTTCTTGAAATCTAGATATATCGTGCTTCTTTCTTCAAAAAGGTAAGAAAACAATGAGAAAGCTGTCTGAAAACCAGCCAGATACTCAGCTAAACCCAATGTAAATCTAGAAGGCAAGAGTTCTGCAAAATTTAAGAATTAATGAAACATCTTCCACAAAAAAATTCCTGTCCTGTGACTTAAAATGCACTAAATAACTGAATTCCTTGAAGCTTTCGTAAGGTAAAATGGTATTCACATAGTGATGAGACTCTGTAGCAAAGCAAATCTTAGTTGGTATTGCAGTACCTGAATGACATCCAACAGCTAATGTGTTGCAAAGTCATTTCCAAAGAGAAAGATAAGTCTAGATCTCCAGGATGATTTAATCAAGAATTGACAAGCAGCACCTTTCACATAAGACTGTGCAAGAAAATGTATCTTAGACAGGGACCTCATTGTGACCAAATTTAAAGCTCATTCAGGTCAATGGAGTAGTTTCAGAGGAACTTGGCAGAGTAGCTACCAGAAATGTGCAGATCCCTTTGAAGTCACAAATTTAAAAGCTGATGGAACAAGATTGTTATTTACCAAAGCTGCCATTCCTAACTACTATACCTGAAGCAATTCTATACTGTGTTAGAGTTTTTTCCTAATTTATAAATAATCTAACATAATACCAGAATATCCTTTTTTAGGTTTCCTGTGGGTTCTGTAGGAAATCCTGGTCTGTTACTTCATGCACAAGCATTTGCTTTAACTGGTTTATTCAGCATTATTTGCATCGAAACACTCTCAGAACTAAGTGATATGCTGGCCTGAATGTTAATGCTGTATATATTTGAAGCAGAAAAATCTGCATTTAGTTCAGCAGTATCAATATGTATGTACTGAAGCAGAAGGTTAAAGCAGCATGCGCACCCATGGAGAGTAGAACGCTTCTGCAAACAGTGTCACATTTTTTTAAAAAAATACATCTGTTTTGTTCAGTTGACACTCCATGATATTGCAATTATGAGCCATATGTGAGTGTGGTATTTTGGGAAGGTAACATTTTAAAATCAAGACTTAGTAATGTTTATATCATTGTGCAACAGCTTTCATAAAGATGAAAGTGGATTCCCTTACTTTTAGGACAGGATCTGTCCTAACTGCTGTTAGGTACATTAAAAGAACTGTGCAAGGGCTGTGCTGCAACACAAATGCCCTGAAGGAGTCCTGGCAAATTCGGAGCTTGTGTTCAAGACACGGCCTCTGCTGGGTTTGAGCATGCTTCTACTGCTAGCGTAGCCACAGATCAGGCACCCTCCCTACTTCTTTTAGACATTAAGTTACAGTATTGGCCCCAGATATGTTAATGTGAAGATTATGCCTTTTATTCCCATCAGGGCACCTGCAGTCAATTCATGTTGGACCTGACAAGAGAAGTATTGAACATTTTATGTGAATGGTGTTATATAAGGTGGGTATTAGTAATTTAATAATGACTATATTTGGGATTGGGAATTGGGAATTTCTGAATTCTACAATAAAATGGTGATATAATCCAAAAATAAACTGGAATCAAAATTGTAGTTTGAAGGAAAAATGAAAGGAAGGAAATGTATCAATGGTATGTTGTAGGTAAAAAAGTAGCTTAAATTGTGAACGCCCACAGGTGGCAGATAATTGGGAGTGTGTGCACTGTGTAGACAGATACTGAAAATTGAACTTCTGAACTCTCGAGCAGAAGTCTGCTTCTTGCCAGCTGCAGCAAATATGGGCTGGCTCTCAATTTGAATGACAGCCGGACTAAACAAAAGTGGCATGTCCCAAATCTTCCAGTTTGTTAATAAAGAGACATGGCACAGAACCACCAAGTAGGAGGCTGAGCACACATTGTGCTTCTGCATATAAACTATTAAAATTGGGAAGATCATGTTCTGGAAAGAAGAGTTGGTGGCAGAAAGAAGGATTCATGAAGAGAAGAAGTGGTCTTGGAAAGAAATTCAAGATCTCAGCTGGAAGGAGGATGCTGGAGATCAGAGATGGGTGTGGAGAGAAATGTCAGGGGATGCCCAGGGACCTTGGCCTTAACATCTGAGACATATCTAACTCTGGGGAGCTGCACAGCACAGGCGGACAGAACTTTCTGTCTAGCCTCCCTGAACTAGAAGTGACCAGGAAGGAAAATCAAGCTCTGATGAATGTGGTGCCGGGGGTGTGTGAATGAGTGAGGGTGAGTGATAATCAGGTAGGGTAAAAGCTCTAGTTGTGTTGGTTCTTAAATAAACCCCAGTATCCAGATCCACTGCAGGACTTTATTTACTCTGCCTCACCCATTACATGGTAGCAGATAACCGAGAGAGGCAAGTTGACAGATGTGTATTCCTTTCTTCACACATAAGGCAATTGTCAGAATTTTCATGGCGGACTGAAACCGCTTTGAGACAGTGATCATAGAGGAATTTTGTAAAAAATGTTCATGATTATATTTAATTTTAGGAAAATATTAATAAACTCTCATGAAACAGGCTGGTTTTAGCCAGCTTTATGCCAACCTCAACTGGCTCAAAACAGTAGAGGACACAAAGCATTCCATGTAAGCACAGAGATACGCATCCGTAGTAGATCTGATAGTACACTGAGACTTCAATATTGGTTAGATCAGTTGTGCGGCAAAATGAGTCTGGAGGAAAGTCAGCCTTCTTACTGGCTTAGGTAATCAATGTGCAAGATTTAAACCTCTTTTATTAGCGTATACGAAGGTCCAGCCTTGTAAACAGCCTGATAGGATGTGATTAGTTTGAAGTGGGAGATGCAAAGGCCTTGAGTTCTTTCCAATTGCCTTTTAATGTTGTATTTATGTTTTTAACCATCATAGGTGGAAAGGATCTACCAGTGTGTCTCAGCATAGGCAGAAAAGTTCCCTACAATGTATAAAAGCTGAGGTATTTGAGTAGAGCTAGGAATTTAGCTATCCATCCTCTGTTGCTATTTTATAACTCAATCCTTGACTCAAATTTTGGAGTTTAAACCATGGCAACTATGTGTTCATTTCAAGATAAACAAAAAACATAATATTTATCATGTGTAAAGGATTTAGAATGCAAATTTGTTAAGAATGCTGGCTCCTTGTCAGCCATGAAATGTGCTGTGTTAGAGCACCATGTAGTTTATTTTTACACCATGACAGTAGCCTACGTTCGATTTGATCTATGTGATTGATGGGAGGATCTTTGTCTATATGAAGGACAGCTACTGTGGGTCAGATAGAAATAGGGCCTAGTATAGCATCACATGTTGCATTGTGGAAAAGCTCTAAGGATTCAGCTAAGAAAGTTTTGTCTGTTACTTTGCAAATAAGCCTATGCTGCTGCCATACGTGAGAAAAAAAAAATAGTATACTCTGCAATATAGGTCATAAGCATAGGTATTTTTATCCTGGGTTGCATTTTAATTTAAATACTGTAAGGTTTTTTTGGTGTGGATCTTTTTCCCAATAATGAGACATCATAGTAAGACTGCATTATAGAGCAGGCAGGTAGAACATTTAAATTATAAATAAATGGGTAGGATAAAACCATCGTTACAGAAAAATGAGAACAAATACAAACCTACAGTTTATAATCAGTCATTTATTAAGCTGTCATTATTTATTTTCAAAGAATTGATTGGAGCTAATGCCAAAGTATGAGTCATGCATGTAGTGGCATCATGGGTTAAATTTCTTTGCTCAAACTTTGTTAAAAAGGTGGAAAACATCTGAATCCAGGGCTGTATTTTCTAGCTTTTCCAACACACTTTTTCTAACAGGCAGCTATCTTCCAGTGTTTATGAAATTCTTTCCAACTGTAGTTTCCTGCCAACTGTAAAGGCAGCATGTTGTCGGTATGCCCAGAACTCAGCTTGCGTTGTGTCCATTCTTCCCTCATGGAAGTACCATCCTCAAGTGCTATATCAATAGCACAATTTAAGCTGAAGACATTTACAGATGAGATTTTCCTGGGATTTGGAATTCACAGCCTTCAGCTCAGGATCACTTGGTGCCTAATCTCTAGATGAAGCTCAAAGCCAAGGTGGTATCTTTCCCTGACAGTTACATATTTTCAAATAAAAATTCAAGTAAAAATTACTGCCCTCTGTACAAAAGCAAAGTGGAAGGACACGACAGAGCCTTCTTTCCTGCCTTGACCTTGGCCTCATTTTCTCTATGATGTCTTGAATCCAAGGTTCTCTCATCCCAGTGTGAGCCAGCATTAACACCTCAAAGTCTTGTTGCAGAAAGGATGTTGAGACAGGGTGAGGGCTGTAGCTGATGACATACATTGACTCTAAAAGTGAAAGGTACTTTGGGGGAAAATCAAAAAATGGGAAGAGAGAAAGTGAAGAAGGAAGTGGAAAACCCTCCCCAGCTGGTAGGAAAGAGAAGCAATGGAGTTGCCAAATAAGCGTTCTTCACTGGGCATTTCCGGTGTGTAGCTGGTTGTCCCACTGTGACAGTTTTCCATTAGTGACTGTGTGCTTTTTGTCAAGAGCCATGCAAACTCCTTACTGGTTGTTCCTGCTCACGATGCTGTTAGTCTGGCTGGAGAACACTGTGATCAAGGGTACATGTTGCGTGCTGATAGGTTGTTAAGGCTCGTACACACAGGTTACTGGGTCACTTAATGTAAACCAAAAGCTACAATGGAGGGTAGAGAAGAGATGATTCTCATGGCAGTGACAAACTCTTCCTGTGAGAACTTGCAGTAACAGCAACATGGGGGTTTGCAGGTACAAGGCTATGAGAACAACAGCACAAGAACAGCAGCGTGAGAACCAGAAGAGAAAAATACTACCACAGAGTCTCTGGGAAAACACTTCCACAACACTTGAAAGGTTACAGAGCTGGAAGTTACAGGGGGACTTCCAGAATTGCAGACAGAAAGCCCTTAGCATTTCAAAGGCTAAGGGCCTAAGGCGCTGCAGGTGATGAGAGTAACGCTGACATTCCTGTGTATGTGGCAGAGAGCACACCCGCAATACTAACCTGTGGTGCTTCAGCAGCCTGTAGTTTCTGGGTTCATATAGTTTCCACATTACTCCCTACTAAAAGCTCATTTGAAGGAGGAAATCTAACTTCCCCCTTACAAACTGTGGAAATGATGTGGAAAAAGTGGAAAAAATGATGCCTTTGAAACAGATATGAGTTAATCGGGACAATATCTAGCTAACAATAAGCTTTTGTCTATGTAATGAAGCAACAGTACAGAAAATACGCCAGAACACCAGCATTGTAGTCTGAAAAAAAGTTCTTTATTCCGTTTGCTCTCTTTTAGATGCTATTGGCCAGCACGTGCCTGCCTGCCAGGTGACTATTTGCAGTACAATAAGAGATGTTTCTTCCTGCTTCTACCCAGTCAAAGAAATTCCTTGCTGCAACAATAACCTGATAGTTGTTTCACTTTTTGCACACAAGTTAACCCTTCAAGGGGCAAATGGGAAATGGCTTCTAGCTGGACATTTGATTTTGAATGGGTTTAAGCCAAAGGGCTGTTCTTGTAGTGATAGTCAGAAAATACCACTTTTTTGTCTTATTCTGTTGTGGACAGCCAGCTGGCAGTCCTTTGCACATTGGAATTTCAGTGGACTCCTGGCAACTGTTTCCCACTTATCCCTCAGAGGAATGGCACACTATCTTACAATGTCATTTTGTTATAGCTTATTTCTTTCATAATGAGCAACTTTGAGAGGAGTATTTGCAAATTCTTAAATATTCTGGTATCCCACTGGTAAAACCAGTAGATTACCATTTCAGTTTGAAAGAGCTTCAAGCAAGATAGTAATTTTATACCTTCCAGTCTTGCTATGTAGAAAACAAAAAGTAACCTGGTTATCTTTATGATCTCCTTTTAAAAGTCAATATTTACCAGTAAGAAGGTAACAGTGAGCCTAATCCTTCAGGCTTCAATGACCACTTCTCATAAGGAGGATGCCTTTTACCTAAATAGTAATTGTTTTTCAGATATTTTAATACTTGGTTCAGGAATACTTGATCACACCACAGCACATATGCAGTAAATACATATTTGGTCATATACTTCATATGGAGAACAACAGTAATTTACCAGTATACTTGTTAAGAAGTCCAGACATTTGGAGGATCTTTTGACAATTTTAATATAATCACTTCTGGTCATGTCAGTTCTTCAATTATGATTAAAACTATGAGCATGAAAGAAAGAAAGAAAGATTAAGGTTTATCAGCATGGAGTATACATGATTTCCAGACTATATACAGATCAAATAGGAGGTTTTTCAGTCACATTAATGTGCCTGTAAACTCCTTAATTGTACAGTGGTCTGTGGCATGAACTGGACTCTAAAATTGTGTGTTGTTTGCCATGGGGTTTTGTGTGTGTGTGTGTGTGTGTTTCTCACCTCATAGGTGAATACCATATCCTGTGGGCATGGGCCTGTGGGAGGAAAAAGAATGCAGGTTATGAATTTGTCTAATTCCTCACCTAGCAAGGCTTCCTACACAAGTTTATTAATATTTCATTGTTTCTTTAGCAGAGTTCTTTTCACACTTCCATGTTCTCTTTACTTACAACTGAGGATCATGGGCTTCTTTATGTTATTCATTAACAGACATTTATTTGACACATGCTGGTGGTTGTTTATTTTGTGCAGAACTTCTGTGCTGCAAAGACTGTGCTGGCTACTTGGTTGAAGGGTGCTAATGCAACAGGAGGAATACTTACAGGAGTCTATTTCCCATCTGCATCCAAGGCAAGATGGTTCAATCCATACTTGAATACAAGTAAGGAAATTTGTTCATTTCATCATAGGAAGAAATGAGACATGTTTTAGCCCAGGATCATGCAGTCTACTGAATGCATGTATTATCTGGCTAGAAAGAGGTGGTCTTGGTCACCATGTAAGGCACAGGGAGATGTTGGTTTAATTATTCAGGGCAGTAAGAAATTCACTTAAGAATATCCGGATTGACCTTGTTAGAATCACAGGTGAGGCACAGACTGTAACAGCAAGTGAAGGACTTAATTGCTTCTGCAATATGACAATAATAATATATGCTTGCTTTGTCACTGGCAGTGGGAACTGTAACTGTAGCTGGCAGATCTGCTTGATCACGCCCGGGTTTTGCAATGCAACTGCTTTAGGGAGAAGTCACATACTTAGAAAGCCCTCAGGAGTCACAGGTGGTTTTAAGCCTTGATTGGTGGATACGAGTTTTTCGTTATAGTTTGTTATTTGGATTTCCTTGGTTTTTTTTTATTTTTTTAATGGAAGCTGTACTGGTAACCAGTGCTTTCAATGGATTTTAACTTCTGTCATAAAGCAAAGGTACAAGTCATCAGAATTCCAGCTCAGGTGATATGTCTGGGCCTAGAAATATGGTTTTAGTTTCACATGACTTTTGTTTATCAGTTCAAATCAGTTGTGTATATGCATTTTGTTACTCTGTTAATACCTAAAATAGTATTATTTCAGCATTGGTGAAGAACACTGTGTACTTTTAAAGAAGTCACACCTTCCTGATGATACACAGGACTACTCTTGGCTCACTGTCAGCTCATCCAGATAGTGACCAGAATTAAAACCTAGCTTTGGCTAACCAAGCTTACTAATACATCATAGCTCAAAGGGCTGTGAACTGAATACTTGGGTCGGACATGCGGTCAGCAGTCTGTTTGCAGCAGCAGAAAGCAAATATTTTCTAGCTAATTTTTGTCTGTCTAACCCAGTGATGTTAAAATGACTGTTTTATTTGTGTGCTGATCTTCACATTAAGACATTTTCATCATTCATTTAATTTCATAGTGCTAATTCCACACACATATCATGAGTCTTACTTAATCAAAACAAAAACCCCCAAAACCCTGAACTATGTATTTCATAATCAACCAGCAGAACTCTACTGTATGTGTTCATCTTGTCTAAATGCTAAACTAAATGCGAAACTTCTGTTCTCTGACTTCCAGGAGCTAGGCTGAGCAGTGGGGGTTTCAATTAAAAACCACAGGAAAGGAAAGGAATATGTCAATAAAACCACAGACTTGTAAGTACTGCATACTAGTTTGCAAACAAACACAGCAAGCATTCTCCAAGTATGAGTCTATTACTGTAAATTTAGACTGAATGCATGATGTTGAAGGTGACTGTCCCAGCATGATCTTCCTTCATTTCATGTATAGTGAAATGCTCTCTAGCTTTACGTTCAATAGCTTGATCTAGTCAGTCTGCAGTGAGACTATTACTAACAGAGGAAGGTGCCATGAAGAGGAGAATGGCTTGAGCTAAATTAGCGATATTTTGTTCTATTTCAAAAGAAATTGAGAACTGTAAAGGAAAGAGTAGAGGGAGAAAAAAAGAAGTCGTGAATTGATTCTAAGGCAATATTCTATATGAGATTTTAAATGTAGACATCACTTGAATAGAAATGTAAATGCCATGATTTGCATTATAAAGCTTTGTTAAATAATAACTGTCACTAGAACAGATTATGTTGATAATTAATTAGTTACAGACTGGGTGCAGTCACTTTTTTAAAAGGTTGCATTAAGGACCACATACTGAAGAAATCTTGAGTAAGAATAGTGAAGGTGAAAAAATTTGTAAACAATTTAGAATTCATAGAAAAATATATACTGCGATGCGTTTTTTAAAATACAGTGCACCCTATGGTGCTTTTATTGCTCTCATATTAAAGAGAGGAACCAGTAAGAGAAAAACAATGTAGTTTACCTAATTAAGTGAGCAAAATGCAGCTTAAATTTACAGGCGGTTAATAACTAACATTAAATATATTGGCTTCACATTATGTTTGAACTGTTAATAATGTGAATTCACTGACTGCTGAAGTATTACAATTATTCCTCAACTAATAAAGAAATGAAAAGGGGAAACGTAGTAGTAGAAGAAGTGCACAAATATTCAACTGATTTTTTTCCTACTTCTGCAGTCATTTCTTTATGCAACTCTTTCCTAAACAGTAAAGAAAGCCACAAAGTTTAGAAGGGATACCAGCTTTGAAATTTGATGCTGAGGTTCTTTGACTATGTAGAGGCTAAGCTACTGATTTAATAGAGATTTTCAAAGGTGCTCAGCACTGACCTAATTCTGCTGCTTTTAAAATCTCTTGCTCTTTACCAATGTCTTCAACATGGCTGGAGTCACAGAAAAGCTGAACACTTTTGAAAAGTCTGCGTTTCATCTTATTCACAAAAATGTAAAAAGCTATGGGTAACACAGAATTATGTTTGCCTCCTATCTGAAAATTGCAGTGTGGAAATGCTCCAATGATTTTTCACGTACTTAGTTTTTTAAATTGTGAGCTGTACTGTCCAAATCAATGTGCAAGTCTTTGCAGGACATCTGAAATGTCAACACATCACATAAATATAAACAGGTGCCTGACAGTCACTGCAAATTAGAGCCCTGCAATGTATGTTTTAAGATTACATGGGCTCAAGAATGTGCTGCCATAATCTGTGTAGTAGTTGCTATTTTATGACTGTGAAGCCTAACTATTTGAAGAAGTGATGCTGGTGATTCTGGACTAAATCCTATTTAATCTGGTTTCTAAAGATTCTTGATGCCAGGAAAAGACAGCCCAGGCTGTAAGAATGGTAAGCAGGAGAGATGGCAGAATATACGCCTATGTTGTTCGAAGACAGAAGAGTGCACATTCTACCTAAAAGTAGCACTATTTGTGTGTCTCAGTGTGGCTGCCACAGCGTAAGTTGTGATCTGATGTTGAAGTCTGCCCTTAGCTGAAAATAGCCAGATCATTTAGTCTAAGATGTCAAAGATAACTACATATGATGGTAACTGTATCGCTCTCCTGTGCCCTCTTAGTTAGAGAAAATTAATTTCTCCTAAATGTGTTAATGCAGTCATCTTGATTAAGAGGGAGCCTGACAGCAGGAAGGGGGCTGCAGAGCCTTGGTTAACTCCCCTTACTGGCCCTCCCCAGCAGTCTACTGTGAGAACTCCCTCTCCATGTACCGTCACAAAAAAACTTTATAGATGCTGCTGCTGCTTTCTTAGTTCTCAGTTTTTTCTGCTGCGTAAGTAGAAGGGCAGGGTGAAGGTCTGGGAAAGGAGATCAAGAAGAGTTTTAAGGGGGAGACAGCAGACCTGAAGGAAGAAAGAAGAGGAAGTGGAATGTTCGACATAAACAGGTGGTGTTCTGAAGAATACATTAGTCTAATAGTTAGAGGCATGGAAAGTTTATAAAGCCTGCTTGAAATCAGAAATTGTGATTCAGCTATAGTTTAATGACTGTTTGGTCGAGCATGGAGGCATATATTCTTTCATTGTGTTTTTGGTTTCTACATGTGGTAAAGATTCCTGATATCACATACTGATGTGAAATCTTATTAAAATACGTGTAATAAAGGTGTTTTAAAATATACTGCTTCCAGTTTTAGATTATCTCATTTGTTTCCACCTCTGAACTCATCACTCAGTATGGTCCACGTACTCCCTGGTGGAGATGGGTGCTGTATGATGTCTAGACTACAGGATAGTTTTTGGAATCCTCATTTGGCTCTGTTTCTTGTAGTTTTAGACAGGCAGATTTTTAACTGGCATAATTCTTAAGGACATGAAATGTTAAAGAGTTTTCCAAGTCTTCCATTAAACTCAGTGGAAAATCTGCCATTGACTTAAACGAGAGTTGAATTAGGCCTTTTGAAATAATATGCAAAAATAACTATTTCCACTCTTTGTCATCCACTTTCTTTCTCAGCTGAGAACTGATCCAGAAGGTATTGAGCGTTCTGTGTAATTACTGAGTGTAATCAACTTCCACTCAGTGCTAGGCTGCTCCAAAAATTTTCCATGTCCTTGCAGGATTAAACCCCTGTTTATGTATTTCTCACCCTGAAAAAGAATAAACTAAATGTTAGTAATGGACAATCAAACCAGCAAGAAACAAGAAATACAAACCGAAGGATTTTTACAGAATGAAAGGTAGATGAATTAGTAGTAATGAACAAGATAAATGAGAGGTACAAAAAACCTCTGTCATATTCTGAACTTTATATACCAACCGTAACATCACTCATTTCCTTTGCAGCAGCAAAAAACCTGTTTGAGAGATATGAGTATAACCCTGCAGAAGATGACTGTAAAAAATCTTGCTAAACAAAGAATACAATGTCAATGAATTAATTTTAATTTGACCAACTCACTTTTATGGGTGCACTTCACTGTGATTATTCAACTGATTTTTTGGATGACAGTTATGACGAGTGAGTGATAATTAATAGGTACCTTTATGAATCTAAAGCACAGAACATTCCAACATGTACTGTGCTTTAATAATGGGAAAGATACCCTGAGCATCCAAGAGTTTGGATACAATGTGTCTTAGAGTTCAAAGAACTTTGTGCAGAGTTAACTAGTTGCATATATATTACATAGCTGTATACTTGTCAGTAATTGCAGTTGTTTCCTTTTCTGTTTCCTTTTCTTCCTTTGCTTTCCTTAATATTCTCAAGGGATCTTGAAGTCATATGCACAGATATGTGAAATAAAGCAGCAGATTCCAAGAGGACCATGAACCCATCTTCAATATTTGAACTGGCTGGCTGGCTGGCTGAAATTCTGTGGTATGTATCACTCCAAATAGTGCTAAATTCCACTCATTTCACAGTTCCAGTGATATTTTGTGGTATTACGATGGCAGTCCTTTGCCTCTCTCTTGCAGTATAATGAAGGCAACTGTCACCAGGGTCCAGTCAGAAGTGCAATTGCCCTTTCATGTATCAGACTTTGGTTCTGCTGTTCCTGATCTTCTGAGACCCCATTCTGAAGTCCAGTTATGGGCTGTAAAAATTAGTCTTCTCAGACATACCACGAAGGCAATCCCAAACACTTACTAAACATAGAAATCTCAGGTTAGAAATCCAGAGTAAAACAGACTTTTGGGTAGAATTTCTTCTTTAAAATGGAGCCTCCTATTGCATTTTTTTTAGGCTGAATCTCTTAAAACTAAAATCTATTCCCCTTGAATTCAGGGTGGGTAAATTACTCAAAGATTTTTTTCTGCAAAATTTCCATGCCCTCTTTCCTCAGTGCAATTACAGTGATGATTAACAAATGTAGCACTATGGATAAGCAAATGTATAATTCATAATAACGTACCTGGTCAAAGCTAGGGAATTCTTTTTCTCTCATTCTTTATAAATGGAACAGAGATTCTATCTGCTTAAGCCTTCTTGCTCTTATTTCACAGATGAAACACTTAATTTAAATAATACCAAGATGATAAGTTTTTGAAAACTTTCATTTTAGACTTTTGGCAGAAACTATTCTGTGAATAGTTCACTATTCTGTGAACTATTCTGTGAATAGTTTCTCAGTTTTTATAAAAAGCCATTCACCACTACTTGGTAAAATTTACCTGACTGTATAATTTGGTGTTGTATTGCTTTTGTAAAGCATGTAAAGTGCTCTGCAGATGTAAAATGTAACATCAGATCTCATTGTTACTCTTCTGTTTTTATTTAGGATATTTTCCCAGTGGCTTCCTCTGACTTTGAATAGGACTTCGGCTTTTTCCAGTTGTAATCATTCTGCAGAAGCAAAAGAGTGAGTAATAAGAATAAGAAGCATTTGACAGTCTGCACAGGCATTCCTAGGCCTACAGACAAATAAGTAATAATCATCAGTCCATTTTTCAGTTGTGCATAAGACCCAAATAACTCTCTCTATTCTCTGTTGGAGAAGCATAACTCTTCTAGATTAGTCCCAAGTTGGAGTGCATATTAATTACACTGGTTAGTAGCAAGAAACCTTTTTTTTCCAGGCACATTAAATCTACATCTGGTACATACTTTGGTGATGGTTAAGGATACTTGCTGTGATTACATAATCTCATTCTGAGATCAGTCAAAAGTATTCTGGGTTCCAAGGCTAAAGCATGCAGGAGTGCCTAATATATGTAAAAGTAAAAAAAACTGTAGAATGAAAAGACTGCCTTGCGCTGTTACATTTTCAATGCGTAACTGTTAAAGTGGGTTGTTTTATGTAAGATTTTCTATGTGAATACTGCTTTAACTATGTACTGGAAACATACATATGTACTCTCCTTATTTACAGAAAGGTACAGACTTTTTCTACATTCAGCAAAATCTCTGCTATGGAGAAATTTCAATATCCATTACTGGACCTGGGTTTGGGCAGGAGTTCTGTGTTGCAGTAAGTCATCTTCATGTATCTTTTGTATCCCTCTTGTTCATGTTATGTAGCTGGGAAAGCCAGGCCAGTTCTCCTCTCCAGGAATAGTCTGTGTGTTTGAGTGCAAGAGAGCATTGCAAATGTGCTGAAAGCAAACCTGGAAAAGTAGATATTGGCCAAAACCTAGACCACAGAACTTCAGAGCTACAATAATGTATATTGTGTATATTCCATATACATACACTGTCTTTTATATATATATATATATGTGTGTGTGTGTGTGTGTGTATATATATATATGTGTGTATATATATATATAGTGTCTTACATTCTACTTTATATTCCAAGGTAAAATCAAGAAAACGTAAGTATTTTATACGTTTACATTTAAAGTTGTGTAATCATGTTATTGTCTGAAACTAATACCATGCTGTTAAAATTTAGATAAAGTGTCCTGCAATGCATACAAAATGTTCATTTGTTGAAGGCCATTAAGTTAATTTCCTGGGAACAAGATTAAATGCAAGGCATTTACATAATCATTAGTTGTGAGGTGTAGAATAGATAATTAAATATTCCACCACATTAATTTATATTTAATTAACTATGCTTCCATGATCCTTCTGCCTGAATATTAATATTGTGTAAATAAACAATTAGGATGCATACTCACTTTGCAAAAAGCTTTATTGTAAAAAATATGATCAAAGAAATTCTGTGAAATCGACTTAAATTAATAAACACTTAAAGGTTTTGTAAAGCAGAGTTCTCAATCTTGAAAGTTTTGCTAAATAGCTCCAAGTACTATGATTTTTAACACTTTAATTCTTCAAGTGTTCAGTATGTCAGAGTTGTCATAACAAACTTTTAATTATAATATTTTCTCTTCTACATTTCACAACCTCTCATTTAGATTGGCTAACATACATAAAAGTTAGTAAAGCATGCAGAATGAACTTTGCATTAAGTTTGGAAAAGACAGTGAAGCCATAGGAAATTAATGAACGTTATCTTTTCTAGTAAAGAAATACAGTTTCAGAGCTCCTGTTTTCATATTGAAGGGATATAATTTGAAATCATGCAGACCACACCTGACAACACCAGAAAAAGTGTTTTTTTCTTTCCTTTGAAAAAATATATTCTCACCAGAATCATTTTCAGCTGCATACATAGATAAACAACATACAAAAGGCTGAACTGAAATCCAGAGCATATTTCGTTTCACGTAAATAGAAGTTATTCATTGCTATTTGCCTAGAAAGACTCATCTGATACCGTCTTCTGTTTCTAGTAGGAATACCTCTAGAAATTACCTGTATATAGCACTTATAGATGAATACAGTGGTATTTTGGCAAATGGAAAAGAAGTATTATAGCATAACGAAAGGGAGAAGATACCTGTGGAAATCTATCTGTCTGAAAGGGAACGTGACAAAAAAGAAGACTGTCCGACATACTGGAATTTTGGGGACAGTGGGTATTACAGGAATCTTCTGCAGACCTGTGACTTTTGTGGACTGTGCTATGAAGGATGGAGAAAAGTCTTGTTAGAAATTTTATTTTGTAACTGAAAAATCTAAGTTTTCATTAGTTTCGATTTGCAGGGTACTGGGATGTCTGAAAGTCGAGTTGCAGTTAGTGCAAGCTGAGAGGGCTGTATACTTCCGGATACTTTCTGTCCAGAAAGTATCTTCAAGATTCTTCAGAGCAAGTAAGTGGTTTGGTGCAGGGTCTCTCCTTTGTGAGAGTAAAAACCTCCAACTTATTATATATAAAAATACATACTTACTCATATATATCACTAGATAGTAACTTTTGACCCAGACATCTCTGTCCCTCCTCCTGGAACATGAATACAATCCAAGTGTCTTTAAATAGGTATGTAAACATTATTGAAAAATTATTGATACATGAACGAAAGTCAGACTAATGGCAGCTAATCATGTACAGAAGCAGTCTATTGGTAATGCAAAATGACTGTAGGTGAAATGCAGACTAAATGAACTCATATTAAAAACAACTGTAAGATAGTGATGTAATTATGTTACTGTCATTGCATTTAATTAGAGATCTGAAGTTTTATAGAGAAAGGTCTTACTGTTTCATAAAAAGCAAAACCTGCTCCCTGCAAACAAAGTTCTTATCTGAAACATAAACAGGATGAAGAATAAGGATGTAGTTTCATATAATTCTTAAACTGATTTTACATGCAGAAGTGATCTTTTCTCCCACAACTAACCATTACTTTCTGCCTCCATTTTTGGAACAGATCTAACAATTAAATGACTATAGGATACATAGGATCTCCTTGTGGACACACACAAATGTCTGAACCAAATCATTGCAAACCACTTGGTTTCTAGAAGTGACCCAAGGGGTGAGGTAGAATGCGTGGTTAGGAGTGGAAGAGGAACAAGATCACCTCTTCAGACAGCTGCCTGAAAAATTTATTTTTCTGTCTCTGCGAGATGGGAATTCCATGTTTTCTTCTTCAAGGTTTATTTCTAAAACTAGAAGGTAATCCTGTTTATTCAATAACTAAAACATGCTAACCCTGCTTTGAAGGTAATGGTTCTCCAAGTAAGTGCAAATGATATTTAAATATTCTGTGTTTCAGATTTTCATTAGTACCTTTGAGGTTTGTGATTACAATTGTATAAGATGCAAATGGCACTAGTTTTCTTCTCAGATTAATTTTAAAAGCTGTTTGGGGTAGACCACTACACAGAATAAAAGTTGGCAGTTTTGGTAAAAGTTGACAACA
Source organism: Opisthocomus hoazin (assembly GCF_030867145.1). Lineage (NCBI taxonomy): Eukaryota > Metazoa > Chordata > Aves > Opisthocomiformes > Opisthocomidae > Opisthocomus > Opisthocomus hoazin. The sequence goes on from NC_134425.1 coordinate 10,093,613, forward strand.
TTATATGGAAGTGTACTGCATAATATAAGACAATAAATTACATCGGTTATGAAAACTAACAATATAGTAAAATAGTGTTTTCTGCATGTCAGGAGAAAGACAGAAGAAACACATAGCAAATTGTGAAGGCGGAGTATTGCCACATGAGATTTTAAACACGGTACTCTCTGAAAATATCAAGTTGAGGTGATTCATGGATGTTAAGACAATCTTCCTCCTTTTTGCAGTAGCACGAATAGGGTCATGAAGGTCAGGAAGAAAAAGAATAAGGAGAATGTCTCCAAATAAATTGAAACTAGGCAGCTGGCATAGAACACGCAAAGGCTGTTGTAGAAATGTAGAGCATCAATTAGTAAAGGCACATCATGACATGCATGCTACTGGCTAGGTGAAATGGATGTTAGGAAACAAGAAACAGTAGAAACTGGCTAAAATGAAGAGGGTAAGGCTGTTTTTCTAACCACCCATAAAAATAAATGTAGAGAAAGTGTAGTCAATGTAAAATGTTGCTAAATAAAACTAGAAAACCAGAAAAACAATTAAAAGCTAGGCTCAAAGCTGATGTGAAGGTGCACTAGTAACTAACATTTGACATTCCTGCCTAGTAGGAGGGAATTACTACTAACCAACTGGCCAGAATAACAGTATCTCAGCAAATAACGTGTAGGATTATCAGAGTAGTGTCATAATCCTAATTGATTTTGGTGGGTACTTGCAAAAGTAGTACTGTGTAGTCTGAGGATGTAGCTTCCGAGTAGGATCATTTTGTTCTAATATAAATGAATGCTGCCATTTCTACCTTTGTTGTACTTGTTGCAGAAATTAACTGTGATTCATGTAGAGACTTATTGTCAAGCTTGGGGGAAAAAAGCTATCCTCAATGCTTTTTGAAGTAATTCTAGATAATTGAATGGACACAACCTTACTATGCTGTAGTAAGAACAACAGTGACAGGTCCAGAGTCAGGAAAGAATGCTGAATGAAGAAGTCATTGTCTAGAAAAGGAAAGTTTTGAGTATGATCTTGTTGGCTCTGCACTTTGGAGTGAATAAAAATGGACAGGGCCTTAGGATCAGAATTCTTAGATTCTAATTCCATTACTACTACTATTTCATTAGCTGTCACAGTTTGACAGACTGATAAAGGCCCTGAAAATTACTAGATCTTTGTCAACATCTGAAGAGACTGTAGTATTTGTGGGAATTTTTTACTGTGAGTGATTAGCAAAGCTTCGGTTCAGTCTTAATCTACCCCTAAAAATGGAGGATTCTCTAGTCTTATTAAGAACAATGCTGCGAGCCTTACAATTTGTTACAGTCTTGTGCAATATTGACTAATAGAAACTGCTAATTCAAAGTAATGCATGTGGCATCTCATCAAGGAGGAACTTTTAGTGCAAAGTATTAAAACCTATAATGAGAGAACTGAAGACTATTTCTCTGTAATATACTATACTATCAGAAGTGCACTATGTTGATTTCCACTGCTATGCTAATAGTTTAGTATGTCTTTTAAACTCAAGACTATATATTACTGCTTCTGAAAATGTACAATATTCTTGGGATGAACTGATGCTCTGAGTCTTGTAATGCAATTATCTTGATCCTGTGGTAAGATTATCCCCTAAAAAGATTATCTTCTGACACAGTCATGCTCTGACAAGATTATCTGTAGAGATGATGCTGATAATTAGCTAGGGATGTGGAAGACTGCTCTGGAAAACGTAACAAGCTAGACTGAGCACTTGTTGAACCTCACGTTCAACGTGAACCACACGTTGAACCTCAACGCTGTATGACAGTATGGAGTATGCTAAATTGTTTGTATCCATGTGAGGCCTCAGACTAACTTGCTGTTGGGGGCTGATGGGGAAAAAGGCATGAGAAATTTTTTTGCAAATCTTAGAACTGGACATTTCTACTTTAGTCAGTCAATCTAGCATTCATTGTAGGATCTAGTTAAAGAAATGTCTCTACTTTCACTGAAACAGATTAAAACTATTGTATTCATTTCATGGCAAGTGTGGATACTACTTAGCTTAAAATACATAATATGCACTTGAAACCTGAAATAATGGATTGATTATTTTTGTCTGATAATTGCTATTCGTAAGAGACATTTTCTAGTTGTGAAAACAATATCATGCTTGGTGTTTTCTCTTAGAAGTGGGAAAAGATCAATGATGTCGACTTCCCTTTGCGTGTTTGCTTACCAAATGCAATGATTCTTGATACCCATGAAGGATACTAACATGAGGATCATAATACAGGATCCTCATACAGGGAGTAAAGAGAAAAGGATTTTACTGTTTCCAATGAGAGAAAATATGAGAACACACTGGTTTATCGTCAGTTCTTGAAGCCTCTGCCAGGTTGAAGTAAATAATGCTATCGCTGCCAAGAAGCTGTAAGCTGTAGATGAAAGTTAATGTGTTGGAGAGTGTCCAGATATGAAATGATCAAAGGGGACATAGGTCTGGGGCTTTTAGCTGTGCTGATGAGTTGAAGAATAAGAAGTCACAAATCCAAATTATGAGCTGACTTTAAATACTCACAGGCAACACTTGTCTAAACAAACACCGTATTTTTTTTCACGAGAATTAAATGCATTTTCTGGGATTTTTTCAATTAACCTAAATGTGGATGTTGCACTTGGAGGTATTAAAGGGCTGTAAAATTGAGTGCAGTTTTAATACCCTCTATCAAAGTCACCTGAAATGAGCATTAGTCCCTCAAGTTTGTAATCTGTTGTCTGTGCTATGCACATAGAAAACTCCTTCCTTCTTTAGGGAAAGAATCTTCCACTCATACTGGCAATCTTCAGAGTGCCATATCATCAGGAAATGAAGAAATCAGTCTTTGACTTTAAGAGCTAGGAAGGATGTTGGAAAATGTAGGGAGTGGAGGGTTTATTTTTACCATTTCTTTCTATATCAAACTATAAACACAGATCGTCTTGGTCAGCTAGCTTTGGAATAGCCAAAAGAAAGGCTTAGAGATATCATTGAGCAGTGGCATATCAACTGCCTGCTAAATCACAGAGCCGTCATACATGTGACAAATTTTCTCTCACTCTGCAGTCTTCTCAAAACAACTCTGTGGTTAAAAGAACAAAAAGCATGAAATAGTCTTGAAACAACTCCAGAGGGTAAGCCTGCTAGCTAGGATTGACCTACAGCTTTTGCACAGTGAAGAGCACAATGCTCTCAATAATTCTGTTTACAGTATTCTTAGTCTGCTATCCTTCATTTTTTATTACATTCCTCATTTAAATTAAAAATGATAAAAAATGAAATATTTTCAGTAATTTATAGACATTAAATATTTCTTCATCACTCAGCCTTCTCTGAAAAAGACTCAGTAAAATCATCACAATAAGAATGTATTCCCCTTTTGTTCCAAGATGAGCTTATGTCTCTGCATTAATTTCTTTTCTTCTATTCCACAGATAATTAATAGAAGATACTGGGAAGTACTTAACTTTGCTTCAACCTATTTGAAGTTTATTACCCCTGTGACTCATACATCACAACCACCAAAAATGGATACATTGTAAAATCTACAATACTAAATCTTCACTTCAAGGACTACTACTCCCAAATCTCCTAGCAGTACATTTTTAGACTGCCCTTTCTAATAACATAGTTTCCCACTGAGTAAAAAGCTTTTAGTATGTTGAAAATAGAGCAGTGTTATTCTTAGCTATTTGATTCTCAAACTTCCAGTTCTGCTGTGGTTCAAGTGGTAGCTCCTTCATATACTCATTCAGCAAACTATTTTTATGACATTAACATGAAACATTTCTTTGTGACATGTAGTAGTTTCATCAAATTGTCACTTGATTGCTGTGATTAAAATATATTTGACTACATCTAAATTCCTATATATCTTAAACATTGAACAAGACATTTTGAAAATGGCACGGAATTCAGAAGGCTCAAACAATTTGCTGCTTCTTTAAGTTTAATAAGGTCTAGTAATATTTTCCTGCATTGTAGGAATGCTTGTAATACCTACATGTAATTTACTTCCTTGAGCTTGAAGATTAAATAACATTGCATTTTTTATGAGGTTTGAAGATAGTTAGCTATCTGTCAGAAATTACTGACTATGTAGAAATAAGATTGAATTTTAACATTAAAAACAAAGAATTAAGATAATTTTAAATGAAGGAAAATTTGTGCATAGCACAAGGTGAGAAAAACATTGAATGTGAGAGACCAAAGAAAGCTTCAGCAAAGGCTAAGTGAAATTTGAATTCCAAAGTAGGCAGAAGATTATCGTGTATAGAGCACACTTTTCATCATTTCAATCTCAAATCAGTACTTCCTGCATGACTATGCAAATTCCCCGGTTTGATGAGGAGAATGAATCTGGTGGAAAGTGCCTAATTGTGATTTTCGGATGAAATAAATGCTTGGAAGTTCTAACTAAATACTCAACAGAACATAGAGAATGTATGTGAAATCTGTGATAAGAAAAATTCAAGTTTACAACCCAATTTTTTAATGCCAATTTTAATGTTAGTACTTCAGTACAGTACATAGGCATGTAGCTGCCTTGCAGCTGGAAATACATATCATGTAAGCAAATGACCCAAATATATTTGTTATATTGAAATTTGATGGCATTTCTTACCCCGTAATGCATTCACTCTAAACTACACTTGCACACTCAAGGTATTGCTAAAATTCTGTTTTAAGTATGTACAGAAAGGCTCTTCAACAGCACTTTCACTTGCATTAGTTTCATTTAAAGGAAATCTGTGAAATGATAAGTAGAAGCATAATCAAATGATGGGGAAATGAAGAATCAGCAACTAATTCATCTGATATCATTCAGAAGGTTTTCTGAGTGTAGAATGTAAATGACAGTAACTTGTGGTCATCTTCAAGTTACACTGTTTGTTTCACAAAAGCAACTTTTGAGCAAATAGAAGACAATATACATACAGCATTCAGAACTAATGACTCTTGTGGCTAGCTCACTATTAACAAAATAAGTTGTGAACAAATGTGGCATCACTTTGAAATGAAAAAAAAATTTTAACAGTGCTTTCCCACCAACTTTTCACATTTTCTCTATAACGGTTAGATTTACATCACTTTTACCCAAAGTGATTTATTCCTTTGAGGTAAAGAGTGAGATTAAAATCATGCTATTGTACAATATCCACAAGTTCCTTCTGGACTCTGGTACACTTATTCTAGAATTAGTCTTTTACAGTCTAATTTACGGTCTTTGTCCTACACCGCCACGTCTCCCACTCTGTAAAGTGGCAAATCCTGTAAGAAGCTGTTTGTATTCAGAAGCCTAAAAACATTTCCTTTTATATTGTGTGAGGAATCTTAAGGAAATTAAAAAGAAAAAGATAGTGGCAACAGAAGATACTGAAAAGAGCTCTAGTGTTCTGAATCACAGTTGATTATTTTAGACCATATTTTATAGTATGTGCAGAATTTGGGTTGAGAGGTCTTCCACTTAACCACCTGTTCTCAATAACACACAACTTGCTAGAAATCATTTACAGGATGATGGTTCTTCTGAGATTAAATTAGTCCAAAGCCAAGTGTCTTTAAAGCAAATAATTAGGTAAATAAATAAAAGGGGAAGGATTCTGCACAGAATTAGTCCATCATTTGTCTGTAATGTTTTTACTTGCAAAAATGAACTGTATTGTTCTTCCCCTCCTTCTGTTTCATTACAATTACCATTCCAATTCTGTTCTAACTCAAAACAGCTTGCTAGAAAAACAGCAAACAAGGCATGACTGTTGTCCCAAAGGAACATAAGTTTGTGAAAACAGTTTATGTCAAGATTTTACTTTCATAATTGTTGAGCCCTGCCTTGCTGCACCAGTACTTTTGAGTGATTTTATTCATGGATCAAAGTACAGCTCAACACGAACAAATGTCCAGGGACTGTTTATATAAAGATCAAAGAAATACATAAGCAGGGCAGACTTACCAAGTGTAATTGCACCAGGGTCCACAGCTTACTAAGGCCCAGGAGGCAGATTCTAAAGATCAGGAAAGGCAGCCTCAGCACTGGTGGTCCTGTGTTGCACTGCTTGCCCTAGCACCAATGCCAGCTATGCTACGCCATGACATGTAAACACAAGTGAAAGCAAGAATCTCAGCAGTATTTCTCTCCTTTGATGCCAGCCTGCATTTTTTCTTTGCAAAATTATTGTTAGTCTTCCTTGTCTAGGGTTTATTTTTGACAAAGAGGAATTTCCCTTTGAGTTGAAAAGGTGACATCCAGTAAGAAGTAGTTCTCATTGCATGTAGCTGCAGGGAGAGGAGAACTCATTTGGAGCTTACTCAGAAGCATGTGATCCAAGCAGACAGCAGTGTCGGAAACAGTGAGAGCCTAATGTTCCACTGGACTCTGGGAGAACCTCAGTCCTGGGCTGTGAATATGAATACCAATAATTCCAGAAGCAAGGCATATTGTCAAGCAGGAAACATTATGTGCACAGTCAGAAATAACATGCAGGTAGTTTTTTCCCCAATTTTTTTTTTTTTTTCCCCTTAAACTGGAATGTTTTCATGCAGGAAGCAATACATCAGAGGAAATAAAATTACTGTTTTCACCCACACATTATTTTTTATTGTCAGACAGTCTCCAGCATTTTTTAAGCAGTTTTCCACTTTAAAGGTCATCTCCATGATGACAAATAAACTGTCTAAAAAGAAATCAGTTTTGTCAATCACTGAGTTTCCAAAAAATCTTCCTTGTGTGACACTATTCTCAGTGAAAATATAAATTTGGGTCGGAAAAGGGAATATTTCCCTGAAGCTAAAGGAAAAAAATATTTTTGATAGTTGAGGCTGATACTTGTGGTTTCAGGATTCTTCTCACAGTATTGACTGTTTCAGCCAGATGTGAAAGCAAGGTACAAGGTCAACAAGAAGATCATTCTATCTCTAGGCTTTCCAAGAAAAAAAATGGTTCCTGTGTTTCCACTGACCTATGTTCTCAGAGCATTTTCTCTAGGATGAGATGGCAGCATGGTGATGAGACATTCAGAAGTTTCGTAATTCAGTCTGGGACCCAGAGAAATAAGAAGGCATAAACAGAAACAAAAAAGGGTTAGCTCATTTTGTTGTTTTCCACATCAGACTGTTACTCCAAGTTAATTTATGGAGCTGAGAGGCAACAGAAGTGTTATTATTAAGAATAAAAATTTAAAAAACCAAAAAGAACCTGTGATTTATTATTCTCTGTGAACACAGGTATGACATTCTTTTGAAAAAAAAAAAGATATAAAACTATGAAACAATATAAATAACTTTCTAGAAACAGAATGTTTTGTAAATAAAGCATAGGGATATTTCATATCTTTACCATCCATTATAAAAGAAGGTCAGTGTGTGTTTGAGAGCAGGTCATGAATTATGGGAAGTGACCAAAAATCTCTTCTTATCCCAGTGAAAGCTTTAAGGCAAGTAGTGGGAACATGTACAAGTGTCTTAGATAGTCACCTAATCTTGCCATTCTAGCTGATATTTAAACTAACTTGAATACATTCAAGTTGGAATTCATAATCTAAGAAACTGAAATCAATTTAACTTGAATTCATTTGATAGCAAAGAAAGGAAACCTGACTAGGGAAAGGTATGTAACACATAGAGAAGTTGTATCTGTATTTGAAATCAGTTATTGCCATACACTGTATTTGCTAGCATAACAAAGGTAAAGACAAAGAGCCTAAAGGTGACCTAAGGTTAATACCTTTATAGCATACATAGCTCAGCAATGATAATAAACATAGTGTTGGTATGAAGTAGGTTTTACACCCTGCAGAATTTTTGGAAGATTCAAGCATGTTCCTATTTTGCTTGAAGATAAAACCCAGGTCTGTTTAAAGTGTTAATTAGAAATACTATAAAAGTCACTCAGATAATCTAGAGTTAAGGATACTCTTAGGAGACATGGAAGACCCAGATTCCTATTCCCGATTTTGAGCAAGAGTTGACATCCTTGTCCATATCCTTATTCACTGTCCTAATTTCCAGATTATTAGGAAATGGGGTTTTTTTCCTAACATTTTGATCTGTAATGATATCTTTTAGCTCACGTAGGTTGAGATGTAGGGGAAAAAGCAACACAGATACACCCCAACCCCCAACTTTATCTGAGAATACGCCCAGCTAACTCCATCATGACAGTCACGTTATAACTTTAACACTCCCCCTTACCATTACAAACTAGGAACATCATAGCACAGGATTCAAGTCTGTTTAAATGCTCTGTAGCTGAAGACCCCATTTGGTAAAAAGAAAAAAGAACATAATAGAAATCAGAGCAGTATTAATGAAGCTCTTCCTTCCCCCCCCCCATCTGTGATGGAGGAGTCAATTAAAAACAGGTGTTACAAAAGATTGTGGTCTAGTCAGAAGAGCAATGGTGGGTGGTTATGGGTTGTAACTTTGCAGTATTGAACAAGTGATCAAAGAACGTTAAGTAGAAAAAGTACATACAGAGGTGTTAGAAGAGAATTTAAGGAAGCACTGAAGGATAGGCAGGGACAGTCTACTATGCCATGCTATACTATACTATTTAACTCTCTTTAAGGCAGAAGAAGATGGGTATGGGTTTCCTGATTTTCTGTCTTCTGTGTTATATGAAGTGATGGTCCTGGAGGTAGAAAACCTAAGAACTAATGAACTCCAGAATAGGGAGTAGCCAAAAGATGGGCATAAGCTTTTAGGGAGCAAGTTTGAGTCTTCTGTTAGCCTGAGAGCAGCGAGCTTTTCTGTCAGACAGAAGAGGTCATGGGTGACAAATTCTCAGCTAGACCAGACCTGATTATAAGGGATACAATAGAAACTGAAATTCTTCTGACATACATATACAACATAGGCTCTGCTTAAAGATAAACCAGACTCACAAAGCAACTGCCAGCAAAAACCCCATTTGTTTGGGCTTTTTATTACTGCCTGATTTTTCAATCCTCTCTCTGTACAAAGGGAGTACAGCAGCTCCTTACCACAAGCTGTGAATGAAGCATGGTAGTTACATCTTCCTAAGTGTGACTTTTTTAATGTTACGTTTGTAAACTGAAGATGTATACATTGAATTAGTGGAATATATAGGTATTCATATTCTGTGTTGCTATTCTTTCACCAGTCTCCCTGCAGGTGAGGCCTTCTGTGCTTTCACTATAAGGCATAATTGCATTCTGTGCTCAGCTCTGGCTGAGTTTAAGAACAAACATGATTTGTTTGTAATCACAGATGCTTCTGAGATTGAATAGTGAATCAGCTCTTGAATTTTCTGGAATTTTTGAAGTGTGTATATGTGTGTTACTGATAAAAAATACAGGAACAAAGAAACTCCAAAATGAAATCTAGTCCCTTCCACCACCAATAATCATATACTTTACATGTAGAGTTAGCAAAACAGTTGAAGATCCTGTATCTTGTTTTTTACATGTTCTGCTCCAGATTGGCATCCAGAACAGTGTTTGATACACAAAATCTCTTGTCCATGCTGATCGTGTTTATATTTGAATCCATAATCAAGCACATTAAATCAGTCCCTTAAGCTTCATAATCCCCTTTAAAAACAATTTTAGTAGGTACCTGTCCATATTCCTTGACTTAGTAGTAGTATAGGATGCAATGGTGCTGAGGATCCCTCTTCACAGAGCATGGGAAAGACAGTTCTTTTTGTTAGTTTAATTCCTAATGATGTTTGAAATTCTGATGGGAAAAGGCTTCATATTTAAACTAAAGTAGTGTATGATAATTTAGAAATTCAAGCATTCACATTAGAACTCTGACCTACATATTGTCTAGAAAGAAGAGGTTAGCCAAATGAAGCAGCTGGAGCACTGAATACGAGTGGGGGCGTCTTTCTTTATAGGCTTCATGTGCCTCTTGTGAGCATCTCATGTGGTAAAATGGAAATGTAGTAGCTGGATTTAGGAAGTTTGGAGAAATTTTTGGTGGAAGAAAAGCCTGTGGAAGGAGAAAACTTTAATTTAAAGCAAAAGAAAATTACTGGTTTTGAGGAGAAGATTATTATTATAATCCATCAGTTAGATATATAATTAGAAAAACTATTTTATTGGTTGCATATGTAACACATAGTGGAATCTGTCCTAGGTATAATTCTAGCATTAAGAAACCTACTGATAGGTAGAAAATTCCTTTTTATGAGGATGAAGAGGAAAAAAAAAAGGCAAGATTATTCTTTCATGCATTTCAGACTTCCTTTTGAAGGTATGTCCCAGATAATACAACATAAACTGATATGGCCTGAACTGGGAACCTAACATTTCGATTTGGATCCAAATCGGAATTTTTCAAAGTATAGGGAGAACTATCTGAACTGAACTTTTACTTTGTGAATAATGCCCAGCAAATGCTGAAGTAAAGAAGGAGGGAGAGAAAGAAAAGGGTTTTGTCTTTTCTGGGAAGGAAGGAAGAAAGTTTATGGAGCTCTTTCTTTCTGTATTACTTACTCAAGTCCAAAATTATTGGGGTAGTGACATATTCATATTCTTTTTTATATTATGCTATACATATGTGTATTATGTTTTACCACTGTTACTGTCGAAGGTGCTACATTGGCTTAACACAAACTGCTACAAAATAGCAACCCCAAAGCGTGTAAATCTCGTTAAGAAATAAATGAGTTATAAGGAAAGAATCATTAGAGATATATGACAGTGAATGGCATTTCTGAGGGCAAGAAGACTATGGCCTTAATATTAATTAATTGCATTTATTTTTATTTTTTACTTAGCCTTTCAGTGAAGATTCTGATTTTGTTGAAATCCTATTGATCTGAGGTGACTGCTACATTAAAAGTATGCATGGTTCAATGATTAACTTTAGGAAATTTTGGTGGACACTTTGAAAAATGTTTTTTTAAATGTCTTCTTGTAAATGTAAAAAATGGAGGATGGATTTATTACTTTGGAGAAAACATATATTTTCCCTTGGCAGAATTGAAAGCGATCTACCTCAGGGTCCAGTTTCAAGGTCTGCTTAAGCTGATCTGTCTGGAGGGCTGTTCCTGCAAAGAGCAATCCTGACCTCCTGGCCACTCGGTCTTTCCCTGGCCATGTTTCCTATAGCCTGGGTGAAAACTAACCTGTTGTGGGGGTAGGGAGGAGTTCTCGAGCAACAGCCCCGCGCAGTAATTAGGGATGACATACTGATAACAGCAGAAGTGATGAGAAAGCCTTCATTCTCAACATTCCACAGATCAAAGAGCTCTCTTCTTAAACATGAGTAACTTGAACAAGTATGTTGTGAAAGAAGCTGTTTGTACAGTATTGAAGGCCAGATTATTAGTGTCCTCTGTATAGTGCAAAAACAGACCTTTACTTAGCTGATCTGTTTCCTTGCAGTAAATTGTCCAAAAAGTTCCATGTGGGTAAATATATCTGTTCCTAATAAGGGGCAGCAGGAGATGTTTCTATCCTGCTTTGATCATGATCTCCACAGCCAGGATCTGAATCTCCTGGCTTTAAGTCTTTGTGCAGTCTTTTATGCTCATGCAAACTGAGTTTAAGTCATTATGAAATCAATACGACAGTGCTTTGTATGTCAGTGCTTCATATTGTTCTTGGTATACGCAGCCCCCTGAGCTGGAAGACAGGGACAGGGAGCAGAATGAAGCCCCCATGATCCAAGGGGAAATGATTAGCAACTCCAATTGACTGGAGGGTAGCAAATGTGACACCCATCTACAAGACAGGCTAGAAGGAGGATCCAGGGAACTACAGGCCTGTCAGCCTGACCTTGGCGCCAGGGAAGGTTATGGAGCAGATCGTCTTGAGTGGCATCACGTGGTGACGTGCCACATACAGAATACCCAGGTGATCAGGCCCAGTCATCATGGGTCTATGAAAGGCAGATCCTGCTTGACTAACCCGAGAAAGCTGTGGATGTTGACCACATAGGCTTTTGTTAAGCTTTTGACACGGTTTCCCACAGCATTCTCCTTGAGTAACTGACTGCTCATGGCTTGGACAGGTATACTCTTCACTGGATAAAAAAATGGCTGGATGACAGTGCCCAAAGAGTGGTGGTGAATGGTATTAAATCCAGTTGGCGGCCGGTCACAAGTGGTGTTCCTCAGGGCTCAGTGTTGGGGCCAGTTCTGTTTAATATCTTTATCAATGATCTGGAAGAGGAGATTGAGTGCTCCCTCAGTAAATTTGCAGACTACACCAGGTTGGGTGGGAGTGTTGATCTGCTCGAGGGTAGGACAGGTTCTTCAGGCAGTTCTGGACAGGCTGGATTCATGGGCCAAGGCCAGCTGTATGAGGTTCAACAAGGCTCAGTGCTGGGTCTTGCACTTGTGTCACAACAACCCCATGCAATGCTACAGGCTTGGGGAGGAGTGGCTGGAAAGCTGCCCAGTGGAAAAGGACCTGGGCGTGCTGGTTGACAGCTGGCTGAACATGAGCCAGCAGTGTGCCCAGGTGGCCAAGAAGGTCAACGGTATCCTGGCTTGTGTCAGGAATAATGTGGCCAGCAGGAGTAGGGCAGTGATCATCCCCCTGTACTCCGGCACTGGTGAGGCCGCACCTTGAATACTGTATTCATTTTTGGGCCCCTTACTACAAGGAAGACATTGAGGTGCTGGAGTGTATCCAGAGAAGGACAATGAAGCTGGTGAATGGTCTAGCCACAGGAGCAGCTGAGGGAACTGGGGTTGTTTAGTCTGGAGAAGAGGAGGCTGAGGGGAGACCTTGGTGCTGTCTACAACTACCTGAAGGGAGGTTGTAGCAAGGTGGGTGTGAGTCTCTTCTGCCAAGTAACAAGTGATATGACAAGAGGCAATGGCCTCCAGTTGCATCAGGGGAGGTTTAGATTAGGTATTAGGAAAAATTTCTTTACTGAAAGGGTTGCCAAGCATTGGAATAGGCCATCCAGGAAAATGTCACTATCCCTGGAGGTATTTAAAAACCTGTAGACGTGGTGCTTAGGGACATGGTTTAGTGGTAGACTTGGTAGTGTTAGGTTAACAGTTGGAATTGGGTGATCTTAAAGGTCTTTTCCAACCTAAACACATTTCTATGATTCTATGATTCTATGATTCTATATCCAGTTGTCACAGAGGTAAACAGCTATAGAAGTGCATACTAGGACAAAATTGCTTTATAGGATGAATGTCAGGACAGAATACCAGCCATGTAGCCAATACATCTTGACAAAAGGCATCATTGTTCTTTTGGGAGCAACACCTTTCATCCAGCATAACTCTGGCTTTTACATACAAATTATTAATGCAAAAGAAAGTCTATCTAAATATTTCAAAGTATTTGTTATTTTAATCAACATTAAGGTTTTTATTATACTGGCCTTTATTTCAGACTGTATTCTTTTCAATAATTCCTTAGCCATATTTAATTATTCCCCATTATAGTATATGGTTTTTCTTTTCTTAAGCCCATCTCGGGCAATGATAATTCTGTTCAATGTACGAGGCTCACTCCTGTTTTATGTCACTGGAACTGTAAGGAGGCATGGGCTTTCTTGGTGCCGTTCCATTTGACCAGTAGTTTTGTCAGTGATGTCTGGCCAGAGTACAAACCCTGATGCTCTTTAGACAAAATGTTGATAGCATTAAAGAGAGTTCAAAGAGAGTTCATTGTGTCTGAGAGACTGCAGTTAGTAAGTGAAGTTGTTCCCACAGTGCAGAGAATGAATATTGTAACAGAAGGAAAAAAAATCTCCCTGTTGTGTTTTAAAAGCGTAACACCTAAATGGTGATGATTTAGTTTTGGTCATATCAGAGGACTTTAGCATGGTACTGTCTGAGGATGAAAAACTGATTCTTGTTGAAGTAGTGTAACAGCAGCATACTAGAATTTCAAATACAGTATTGCTGTGTTTTTTGATTAACATTAGGAGACAATGGATTTGTATCTATATTTATGTGGCATTCTCACTGAAGTATTTAACTGCCTGTACAAAATATTAGTGTCAAGAATTCAGAGGTAAGCTCTAGAAAGTAAATGTTTGTCTGTCTTTTGAATGTGATCAGAAATCTTGTGCCTTCCCTTAATATTTGCTGGTTATGGCAGAGATTTTTGTCTGTTACCATTTCTGCTTATGGTATTTTTGCTGTGCAGATTCTCCACATGGAATCACAGTACCTTGATGGTGTATATATTACATTCATAGATAAAAAATGTAGTAAATAACAGGGAGAAGTTTTGCTGTTGAAGCCTACTTTTTCAGTGTCATTTCTGAAGGAAATATAAACCACCTCACACTTCTACAGTACTGTAAGATATTACCAAAGTCAGTGTGAGCAGAATGTACGCACTATGTAACAGAAAAAAAATTTGCTGTATCCTAACTATTTTAACTTGCTTTACAGCCCTATTTTCTTCTCCTGAAGTTAAGCCCAGCTACCATTTTCAATTTAGCTTCATGTGCACTCTAGCAATGCAAACTCTTGTTTTGTATTTCATAAAAGTGGATCAGGGAATGCAATACTGTTCCTTTGGCAACAATTAAGAGAAAATGAAAAAACAGTGTTTTCATCCAGTGAAGTTGCCTACACCAAAAGTGACAGCTTAGTTTTAATGTAGGCCTCCAGCTTATAAACATGTAGGCAGGTAAGACATTTAAGATATCTGAGTAGTCCCTTTGAACTAGATCAGATTATTCACTTGTGTAAAATTGCTTAACTGCCTAAATGTCTCTAGGATCAGGGCCTTAGATTGCAAACATAAACACCAAAGTAATTTCCCTCTTGCTGTGCTGTTTAGCCCTGCTCTCCCATTCTGTGCAACTGATGTAGTGCATGGGCCGTTTTCAGCTCCTATGTTCTATTATCAAAGGCTATAGTGAGAGTACAGGGGTACATAAACGCATTTTTTAATTATAAAACATAGTAGTTGAAAACATTTCTATAGCAAGTAAAATCATAGTGTTAGAAAAAAAAAATAAAAATCACCATCCGAAGATGAAGGGGAGACTCTGGGGATCAGAGAAGTCCTGGTCATTAAATTCCTGCACAATTTCAAATGACAGGATTTTTAAAGAGACAGTATCACATAGTCTAGGATCATATTTAAGTTTGTTGGCAAAAATGTTTTTGAACACACAGACTTAATAAAAGAAAAGGAAATAGCCTTGCAAGCCAAATGAAATCCACATCTTTGTTATCTTCTTGATAACTTTGTAATATCAACTGGATTTTCAGCTGTTAGGAGCTGATTGATAGTGCTTGTTAAGTCCTAGTTATCTTTCTGAGTGTATCTTTCGACATTCTAAATATCAGCTTGATAAGATGTTCTGGGCAATTGAATTCTGTATCTTTGAGACATTCACAGCAGTAACTTAGAAATAGAAATGAGCATGGTCTAGTTTTAAATTTTGTAGCTCTTTTTTTTTTTTACATAGGATTCCAAAGGCTGCTCAGACAGATCTTCTAGCACATACCAGTCATTCTGCCATGATTAGTTTCAAGCAAGGTCTTCATTAGAATGAAGATATCATCTCAGAAATGACATGAAGTTTATCACTGTAATTTCATCCTCCATTTTCTTTGTGTACCAATCAGTAACTAATCTTATATTGGTCTTGGAAAATAAGATACTAAAAATAGAGAACGTCTCCTTAGGACCATGTATTCTATAATCCTTTCAGGCTTAGTTATTTTTGAAGTTGCATGCCTATATATCTTTGATTTCTACTTAGAGACGCTTTGACTCTTTTCTTATTAGAGTGAAATATGAAAAAAATGTATTATTTCGTATTCTCACAAATATGGGCTTTTTTAAAAAGGAATGCTAGGTATATTAATTCATTTCAGTCAGTTCTCTACTCTGCCTAAAATGCCTTTTAATGAATGCATGAATTTCCTAAATACACAAATTGTCTTTTAACACTGTAGTGTAAAAAAGCCTGTCATTCTATAGGTAAGTTATTGAAGCTCATGAAATAATCCTTCAATAAGCATATATTCAGAAAGAGTACTCAGCTGAAACAGTGTACGGAGTAGTAAGGGAGGCTGTTACTCTTCAGTGTTAAATCTATGGATGCATCTTCACTATGCATCTCTGTTACATAGATGAAAAACTGTGCTGAAATATGAACTTCAGCAAAACCTAAAGATGCATCTGAAGGGTGGTAAGTAGCTTGTGTCCATCCTGACTGCATGGACCCAAATTTGTATCTGACCATGTGGATGCTAGCAGAGATACTACATATACCGTCTGTTATCATGGCACTCTCCTAGAGGTGACAAGACACCTTCGTGTCTCTCTCTGAAAGAGCCCGGACTTCAGTTGCCACAACAACAGATGGGACTGCAGACAAAGGGTCTCGATTCTGCTTTGAACAGTGTGGACACCAACAGCTGAATTAAAAGCTGTCTGTTGGCAGAAATGAGGACCTGCCATTCTGGGTCAGGGAGCTGCTCACAAGGTTCCAAAGATACAGTATGGGCTTCCAGGTGCACTAGGAGCAGGGTGCATGGAGTACTGCTTGAGGACATTCATCATGTAAAACGGATGCTTAAATGGAAGTGGAACTGATCACTTTAAAGTGTTAAAATCTGACAGGGTTAAAATCTTATAAACTGCATGGTTTCATCTTATAAAACTTAAAAACAGGGTTACAATCTTATAAACTGCAGTAACCATGGTAAGAGCTAAGCACTGCACAACATAGTGCCTTCAGTGGTGAACACCATCTTTCAGAAGTTATGTGCATACTGGTATTAGTCTGTGTATATGAGTCATGCATATCACAAGCATCTTCTTGTACCACTTCTATTTTACAAGTCAAAAAATTCAAGTGATTTATCTCAATTTTCGCATAATAGCAGGAAAGAGGGGATATACAGAGGCAGTCTGAGTTGCAGACCAGTGCTCAGAGATTCTTTTCTGTCCCTTCTGCTTCTTGAACCTTCTCTCTTCTCAAATTGATTCACCTTGGGCAAGGGGTAGAGGAAGAGGGCAGAGGACACTCCACTTTCAAAGACAGGGCATACTAAATCTGTAAATCAAGATAATAAGCTGCAAAAGCTCCCTGGTTTCTTTCTTTTTTTTTTAAAAAAAATGCATCTGACATGATTATTGTCTTTTAATTTGTTTTTGAACCTAGGGAGTTGGTGTGAGCAACAAGAATGCATTTGTGCCTTTGCGGGCAGTGAAGTACTTCTAAAATGGAAATCTTCAATGAACTTAAATGATTTTATAGATCTGTGAAAAAAAGGCAAAGGTTGATTAAATGTTGAGTCTTGAGTGGTATTTAATTGGTAGCCATTGGATTAGGAAATAGACTTACAGTAGTTTGTACAATACAAATGGGATACAGGCTGTAAACAAAGAATGCTAATAAACTCAATGAGCACTCAATATGTGGGCAGCAGCAGCCTGTTCAGAGGAAAAGGAAAAGATTACTTCACTGGTGCAAAACTAAAAATGAAAAATGTATCTTTCTCTCTAAGAAATATGATTTCTTGCCTGCCCTTTTGCCAAGAGCTATATAGTGTTCTCCTGTAAAACTTTTGTTGTGTTTGTGCTAAATATAAAAGGGGACACATTAGCCTCCTCAAAACTGAGGTGAGGAAGGGTCCACTGCAGTGAAGGCAGCTGGGACAACGCTGTGGCCTCAGGTCATAGTTGAAAGTTTCTGTAACATTGGGGGCAGATCTGATGTAAGAGTTCATAATCTGCTCCATGCTGCTGTGCGTAACTGTTTAGTTTGCCCTCAGTTGTCTTCATTTAAATCTTTGTATAACTCTTCTCACAAATGAATCAGGGGTGGGGAAGAAAAGACAAGTTAAAGAAGCAGGTAAAAAAATCCTACATAGAAAGCAGATTTCTCTTAAATGGGTTACTTCCAAGCCAGGTGGGTTTTTTTGGTTTGGTTTGAGTGTTTTTAACTGCTCCAGTGGTACATTCTAGCAGGATTTGTGGGAGTGAGAAGCACAGCACAGAGGATCTGATTCATGACAAAAACGTGGTTATGAGGAGCCATAGTCTCAGATGCCTCTGTCACACATGATGATGTGTTACTCCTGTTTGTCAGAGTTTCAGCTTCTGGCCAGAAGGCAAATGAGTCCTTGGAGTTTCTCAAATCTCAAAGCTGTGTGGGTCCTTTAGCTGAAATCACAGCATAATTAGTTCCAGGAAAGACTCATACTCTGGTTGTGCCTATTAAGCAAAATTTCAGCTTTGTGGATGTTGACAGGAATGCTGCCCTTGCTGTTAATGGCATTCAATTTTCATCTATTGTGCTAGAAAAATAGGGGAGTGCAAGTTGGAAACAGTACTATAAGTAACAGTGGTGATGCAGACTGTGCAGATGAGCATAGGAGAAGCTGAATGGAAGTTTGAGTAGTGAAGGACCTTGATAGACAAGAATGGGACATTTCAAGCTGTTGTCTCTTTATGTTGGAGAATACACTGCTGCTTTGGAGTACTCCTTTTCTAATAGCATACATGTGAATGCAGAGCCAGCAGTTACCTCAAAAAGAGTAGAAACTCTGTCTGTTGGGCTACTCTTTCTGGTGATACCAGCTCATAGGCTTCTCATAGCTCAGTGTGAGAGTGAAAGTAAGGAGACATCCAGCTTCTGAAGCAGGCTTTAAAAAAGGGAATGGTGAAGGGCAGTAGAGAGAAGTAGACGGGAGAAGGAACATACAGTATTTGTCCATAACAGTGATATTTCCACCTTTCCTAGATAATTCATTTTTCCATTACCAAAAATAGTTATTCTGACTGGACGAATAGCTGCAGACGGCTTTTTTAAGAAGCTCAAAAATATGAAATGAGCAAGCTACGCTTTAGTAGAATTGAATCACTTCAAAGTATACATTCAAAGCCTGCTGGCAAGTTTCTCAAGTGGCTGACTACACACAGCAAAAGAGCCACATTTGTGAAGGTGTGGTTTGGCAGGCCACTTCTCTATACTGACTAGTGTTTGTATATTTGTTTTTTCAAAGGTGACGAATTAGAAATATCAAGCATCATTAAAATCAATGAGAGTTTGCTCTTGACCTTACTGAAGCCAGAATTTTATCCATTATCACTGATCTCTTTGCTCTTCTATTTTGTCACTTTGGTCTGCAACTATGAAACTTTTACTAACTTATGTTTTATCTCCTATGTAGAATTATAATCAGTACAGGATTGGCTTCCAGGGGAGCTATTCTGTACTCACCATATTATTATCAGGCTAAATTACCCTTAATACGCTGACTTTACACAACTTTGAGAGGTCCTGTCACTAAGCATTTTTCCCAGTGTAGCAAATGTAGGTGACAAGATAATGTTGATATATATCTTATCTATCTTAAAATATAAGATATGTGCATATATGTTGTCATCTGCAGATTTGGCAGAGTCTCTACATGGTATGATCAGTATAAGCATTAAACAGGGATGTCTAAATGTACCATGTGTTTTAGAGCAACAAGAATCCTGTGGACAAGTAGCTATTTTCATAGAGCCGACTACGAATAAACCTGGGGCACCCAAAACGTAAATGGCCTTTTATTTTTTTTTTTTTTAAAAAGACCTCTTCCATTATTTTGAATGAAATCAAGCTTTCTCTGGGAAGATGTTTGTTCTTCAGAAAAACCAGCCAAACCAAGCCAAACCAAATCACAAACAAACTCTAGTTTAATTTCAGTGCAAGCGACTTAATAACTAAAAAACTAAAAACAAAATTCTCATCTCTTTTAGGACACAAAATCCATTTCTGAACAGGTCTATCCCAAAAAAGCATTTTGTTTCATCTGTTGTTTCTTCTGGTCTCTCCAAAGGCACATCCACTTGTAGTTTGGCTTTTAGTTGGGAGGAAATTCATTAATACAGCATATTTGAGGTGGAAAACATGGTGCAGCAATTTGTTAATAGGAAAGTATATTTTCACTGTATGCAAGAAAAATCGCTGATTATGTGCAGTGATAAAGATGCAGGGTCTAGAAGGTCTTTTAAGCCCTCATTCCACTGAATGCTAATGCTAGTGCTAAGTTCTTATTTCAGTAGGAACTGTAGTAGCTCAAATTCTTTCCATATTAGCTCCTTAGTGAACCAATGCAATGAAATGTGAAATGGAAAATGAGAAAAGTAATTAATATTACCAATGGCATTTGTTTAAATGTTGCTTTTCAAAAGCACTTTAATTACAATATGCTTTTCATGTTGGTTGAGTTCATTTATATAGGGAATACAATCATTAATTATCATAATTAACACACCTGAATTCAGCCTGAGTGGCATTCCTTGCACCCTGAGTTGTATCGTTGTTTTATCTTTGACAGTTAGGTTTTCAATCAGATGTTATCTGCTTTTTCCTAATCATTAAGAAATGCTTTACTAATTAGCACATGAAATTCATCCTACATCAGACTGAATTGAATCAAGGTCTATTATCTTGAACAGTAAGACACTTCAGAATTCACAGTAATAGGGCATGAATATGTGATACAGTTCATACACATTTCATGAACCTCCACGTTACCGTTATTTTTTCAAGACTCTGCAATTAGTTATGCCATTTTCAGGTCACTTAATTCTCTCTCGCTGTTTAACAGTCTGTTACATTACAATGCTCTAAAATCACAAGTTAACTCTTCCTATACCATGCTCTGCTGAAATATTTCTGTTCTCCAATAAAGATGCATTTCTGAAATGTTCCCTGATGTCCTGAGAAACAAGCTGCCATCTACAAAACTCTTTCCTTGAATATTCTTTCTTAGAAAAAGAGGACACATTTTCAACTATTATGCCAGTTCTCATTTTAATTTCTTAAAATGAATAATGAGTAATCACACATAAAACAGAAGTTCTTGCCTTGTCCCCAGGACATACAGTGATCATGCTGGAAATTTAATCATGCTCCCTGATTGATCTTCCACCGAAGATATTGTCATCATAGACTGAATAGGCCTAACCAGCTTGGGACCAATCTAAACCTGATTAAAAGTTTTTAATCCTGTTTCTGGTACTGTCCTACATGCAAGGGAGGACACGCCGTTGCCCTTCTCTGTTCCCCAAGGCACAGTTCTGTAGTTGTGAGCAGTTTTAGTTTGCCGTGATAAGTTAGGGGAAAGGATGTTGGTTTTCATATGTGCTCGCTGCAAAACTGCCAGAACAAATGGAGTTGTATGTTATGAAGTCCAGGCTGTATTACTGCATAGCGAGATGAAAATAATAATAAAATAATATTAAAATACTTCTGTACAGTATCAAGACTTCTAATTTATGTAGTAAACCTTACAGGTTTACAGTCTTTATCTTCATATACTTGGCACAAATTTCAGACAGAATCTCTTGTATGTGGATTTATTTTAAATACATGAATTTTTGTCAGCTTGCAAACATCTACTCTTTAATGATTCTAAAAGGTGCAAATTTCTCGTTTAGGCAAAATAAAAACACAGAAACTTTTTGATCACTAAAACGTAGAATGATGTGATATGAGTACTGGATACTTAGACATTCTCACAAAGCCTTATTTAGGTACACAAACCATAACAGCAAGTGGAAATCCTGCCCTTGTCTGGACTTCCTGTGCAACTACCAAAGCACAATGGATTTAGGAGCCAATTTCCATCACAACAGACCATTATGGGGTTGTTATACTAAGCAATATCTAAATAAATCCTCCACAATCTTGTCATGCTGTGAATGAGACCTGTTTGTGGATGATGACAACTTTTTGAAGTGGAATTGCTAGAGTGGCTTTTAGCTAGATATATCTTTGATAATCGTATCCAGAACTGTGCATTTTACCATAGAAAGTCTGAGAGCTTCCCACCTGTGCTGAATGAATGGTAGTTAGCATTGGGAAGTAAACATGACTGTGTAGCACCGGAATAGGACCTTCTTACCTCTCCAGTCCCTATTTTAAGAGAGAGGAATAAGAAAAACATCTCTGTATTATTCAGGGTTTCACAGTACGGAGCCATGAATGCCTCTCAATCCATGTACCAAGATGTAAACTGTAGCTTCTAAGATATCAGTGCACTTTTGTGGTGTGTATCTTAAGACTGCTTATCCCTACTTTATATCTTATCAATTATCTTAAAGTAGTGTTCACTTTTTTTAGAGCAATGTATTTCTGACTCATGGGGGCTACTGGAGA
Organism: Opisthocomus hoazin; assembly: GCF_030867145.1. Lineage (NCBI taxonomy): Eukaryota > Metazoa > Chordata > Aves > Opisthocomiformes > Opisthocomidae > Opisthocomus > Opisthocomus hoazin. Next base: position 10,115,700 of record NC_134425.1, read on the forward strand.
AAAACTCTCTCTTTTTCTGTGTAATTGTACTGCAGGTTTATGAATGAAAGGGCTTGAATTTGCAATCTCTGAGTTAAACAGGAAGTATCTGGTAGCAGAGCACTTCCCCAGCGGGACTTACAGGTTTGGAAGCCATTTCCCAGCTTGCTGCCTTAGAGGCTAAATTTCTTGACCTTAAGTATAAGCTGTAATGGGCTTCTGTTTCCCAGGACAGAACCGTGAAGCTTTAGTGCTTCAAGGATATATTATAGCGATGTTCTTATTTAGAAGTTGAATATGTGGCCAGAGTTTTGCAGATGTTGACTCTTTACAACCCCAGTAAAAATTCATCAATGAAATGCTCAGAATATCACAGAGCTTCTGAAATTGCCAAAATACAGTTTGCACCAGCCCTAGTTACATCTTCGAAAATTTTAGTCTTAGAAGTTTGGTTAAATGGCACTTATTAGGTCTTCGTAGCACGTGTAGGATTGGGCACATGAAGATAAGTTTGCAGAATCATTTCCCTAGCTTTGGTCTTAAATTTCAGATAAAGAGTTACTGTGGTTGCTTAGAATTTATTCTTCTGTGATTTTCTTCTGCAATAAATGGTATTTCGTGGCTGTATTTCTATATTAAATATTCTGTTAGAAGCGTGTCAGTTATCCAGATAAGAAATTACCTCTTCCCTGTTTTCCCTTTTTAACAGAGAGTTAGCGTACCAGCTTGTATGAAGCACATTCAGTAAGGAGCAGGAAAAAATACCTCAATCAAAATAGCCGTACTGCTGAAAATGGATGATTACTCTTGGGGGAAGAATGTAGGGTGGGAGACGAGCTGTATCATACAATTCAATAGAAAATAACATTTGTATGGAAGCAGGAGAGTAGCATATGATTTCCTTCCACATCCACCCTGAGCAAGTATATTTTTGTAGTTCATCATTTCTCTTTAGCTGGTGTGTTCAGCTACTACTCATCTCCCTGAGGGATATTTATTAGTAATGAAGGAGACTTCACCTGAAAATGGAGTAGCCTGAAATTTGACAAGTTGGAAAAATACTTACATTTTTATCTGAACGAAAAAATGTAGTATTAAAAAAAGGGCAGGGGAGAAAGTAAACATGTATTTCAGCAGCCTCAAAAGGCTACTGTGCCATTTATGGAAAACAGTGTAATTATGACACGTAATTAATTAGTTAATTATAGAGCTATTTATTATTCTCATATGGGGAATCATACCATAAATAGTCCATGAATATATTTGTACTCATAGAATCTGAAAGCAAGTAAATAATGTTCTTTCAGTTAATGATCATGTATACTATGAGAGAATGCATTGCCAAGGTGATGCACTGCCACTGGAAATGAGGAGATCTGACTTTCCAAGAAGCTAGGTATGTAGCTTTGGGCCTGAAGACTAAGAGTCCTAAAAGTCAAAGATAAAGCTTTAGCTGGATCTAATGTATGTATGAAATTGAGGCACAAAACCATTTTTCAGTCACGTACACTATGACTCACTAGTGCTTTCACACAAAGGCTGTGTAGAATGTTGATTTTAGCAATTTAGTGAGCATAAAGTCATTTCCAGGAGCATCATGGATTCTGGTGTTAATGCAGCAGTGAGAATGTTACTAGACTTTATATTATTTCTAAAAAAAAAAAAAGTTTCTATGGCAGTGTATGCTGCTCCCTTTCCCATCATCTACCTCCGTGTCTTTGTTTCATCTTCCAGTTGTCTATTATTTGTATTTAGCCTTTTGCTTTCTATGACTGGCCTGCCTCCTAGCTCTCACCAAAATTCTCGTCTTGCAGAAGAGGATCTTATAAACTTGTGTGTTTTGCCTTTAAAGCTGAATATTGGAAACTAACACATTCCAACTGACAACCAAACAGAACAACGTCTTCCAAAATGCTACAGGTTCCCACAGTGGAAGGGAGATAGAAGTGTGTCATGAAATACATAGCACAGAATGTGCCTGACAGTGAAGAATGACAGCATCTGGCTTCTGAGCTGCCGTACCATGATCAAAATTGGCATTGTTTCCAAGTCAAAACTTTCTGTGTGAGGAGAAAGTACCCTTCTTTGTGTAATCTTTACTGCATAACAACAGCTCTACCTTGGCAGCACCGAGAGTTGGTAACATGTGACAAATGGTTTCTTAGGGACTTGCTAAGCTAGAACATGAGAAGGAAGGCAGAGTAAGCACACTATCATTTTCCTTTAGCATTCTTTTATTTCACTCCGTCCCAGGGACATATGCAGCCTCCATTTTGATTCAGGGGGATGAACACACCCCATTGCGTCACATCATGTTTCCATATCTCATGGCTGTAGGCAGGGAGAGCTGTGCACTGTCTGGGCCCTGTATCTGCCACACATAGTTGGGAAAGCAGAGGACTTGTAGCACTGGGCTGGTTACATGTGAAATTCTAATCACAGCAAAGAGAGTGGGAATTGAAAGTAAACTGTTGGGCTGACATTCTCTATTGAATCTGCACTGTGACTTCAACCCATCCGCAGAGAGCAACTTGGACAGGAGCTGACCTTGAATAGTAATCACGTCTTGGCCTTACTAGAGGTAGCTTGTCTGTGGTCAATCATGACTTGTACTATTTCCCATTTATAGCAATTCCCTCAAGACAGAGATTTCAGTCTGTCCTCATAACTAATTTCCTCTAGGATAGCTCTATCATGAGTGTCCCCACCGCGATCCTTCCTAGAGAAGATGAAGAATCAAGCAGACTAATGGTGTCTTCTACATTCAGCGGCTGATGTCTTAGAGCTGTGGCACTGCATTAGTGCAACATTTTAGAATGTTGTTCCCCTCCCTGCTGCTCACCATCTCTTGGTAAATGCATGGCTTCTTCTGTCTTACAGACTTCGTGAACCAAAATCCAGTGTAAGGGAAGGAAATGTAGAGAACCAGCAAAAAATGCCATCCAGAATGGTCTTGTCTATGAACACATAAATACTTGATGTAAGACAAGAACTTGGAGAATAGATGACTAAAACTTCAAATATAACAGAGCTTAAATTAAAGTTATTTTGTTCTACAATCACAGGAGATTTGTGTGTAAAAACAGAATTACAAGATTAAGAGATTGCAAAAGTGAATTGCTATGCCCAAATATTTCACTGGTTCCTTTCTCAGCACTCTAGTTTCCACCCTCTTTTTACATGCATAGCAACTTCATTTCCTTACAAGTAGTTGTTTTGGTTTGTTTGTGAAATAAGGAAATAGAAGGTTACTACAACTACATGAGTAATTTTCATGTATTCCCCATCTTGTATTTTTGTGGGATTTCTTTCCCCCAGCAGTGTCTCTCTCTCAAAATCTCTGCTTGTTGTGCTTATAAAGCAGCTCACACATTTTCCAATAGTATTTCCACTCTCAGGATAATGTTTTTTGGACTGATATATTGTAATATTAAAGAGGAAGAAAACATCTTCTAAGAATTCTTCTTATTTTCACCTTTTGATGTTCTCAACTGCCTTTTTTCTGAAATCTGATGGGTTGCAAGACAAGATTTTAAGTATTTACAACCATCTCTAATAAACTGCTTCATGGATATTTATGAGGTGCTGTTTTAGCAGGCTGTATTATAATATTAATCAAAATCAAGACTGCTGCTTGGCAACACTCCAAGAGTTAGATCTTTGCTGAAATATTTCCAGGTATCTTTATTTTCCCCGTTCCTTTTGTTTTTTTTCTGTTGTTAATTTCCGGTTAAGTTATTTATCAGATGATATTTGAATACATCTGAATACAGTTTTGACAGAAAGTCAGAGAATCCTAGAATTAATCTTTGTTTTAATGTTTATTCAACACTTTTGTATTTGTTTTCTGTTTATTTTTAAAGGAAAGGAGTAATATTAGCAGCAAAGGATGCAAGGCACCCTGCTGTGCCACTAAAATTACATTGTACAAGTTTATTGCTTACAACTAGAAATGTCTTAGCATGTTCTGAAGACTTGTGTATGAAGCCTTAATGCAATTTTCATATCCATCCTTTAGAGGTCTAATGAATCCAGGAGGCCAGCAGGTGCATTTTCACGTGCCTGCTTCAGGTTGAGGGTTGTTATTTCTGGATGCTCAATTTGAGACCCTTAACTCTTTATTTTCAGGAGCTTGTAAGTCAAGCTGTCAGTGTGTTGAATGATTCAAACTGCCAAGACGGTGAAGATTTCATGGGTATTTTTCAGATTTAGTCCTTAACAGTTTTCACAAGTTCACGAAGGTAAGGACAGGCCATCCAGCTGCTGGGCACCCAAGAAACTGCATGTACTTGATAATACATGCATATATTTCTATGCTGAACATATTACACCCTTCCTTTTTAGTATGTTAACTTAAAAGCCACTCTGATGTGGTCAAACAGGATCAAGATCAGAAATTATTTCTATTATGACTTGCTTAGGGTTCAGTAAACAGGCAAAACATACCTGCTATTTTATGAATCTCGAAGAATTATTGTAGAATTGCTGGGGACAGGACTGAACCAATTCTTAGTTCTCTGCTTTAATGTTATCATTTGCCACAAAATAATTGTTGTGTACAACCACACATGAAAACTCCATAATAAAACAAAAATCTACAGATACTGTATGAGAAAGACCAATGATGTATGAAATACTTGTACAAAACAGAATCAAAACAAGGCCAATTCAAAGAATAAAAGGTCAGCCATGAAATATATTTCATTTAAAAATATTTTTTCAGTTGTAATGATCTGAGATATTAACAGCAGCACATGCCATTTGAAATCTACAATATCATTTTTACTGCCTTTCCTATTGCCCCATACTGCAGTCATTGCATTACCTGAACCTATAGTTAGAAATCGAGATTACTGAGGGTTAGTGCTGATCATTTCAAATTAAAAGATTTCTTGTACGTTGTATTGATACATAGTGGGCTTGGCTATAACAAAGGTACTTTGCTACTCAAGTGTGAAACTTCCCAGATTTGTGTGGACGAGTGTAGATTTTTTAAAATACCGAGATTAAACCTCTGTGCATCATGTTAGAACCATCTGCTTGCTCCATCCAATAAGCTGTAACAGCTGATCTATCTGATCGCACAGAGACTTCCTCTATTCTTACCACAATGTTTTTGTAGAATCTAATACTGTAACATTTGGTCAATAGCTTTAGGGAATATCGTAGCAAATGTATCTGAGGGGAGATGACAAAGTCTGAGAAGTAATAAATGTTGATGTTCAAACAGTCCTACAAAAGTGTTAGGAGTTGTCATAGTCACTCTCCATCTCTTACGAAGCTTCACTTAGTTCTTCCATATTGAATTTAACTCGAAGGGCCCAATTCTCGACTCCATTGCATTAGTTTGATGCTGGTATAATTCCGTTGACTTTCACAGAAATACAACAGTTTAAGACTCATGAAATAAAATGGCCATCAGGCCTGAAGTCATAGAAACAGTGCTCAATCCACTATTATGTTATCTGTTAACCATTTTGGACAGCAGCATCATTTGGGAAAGGTTACTATTCTTAGCAGGCTGATAACAGGCCATCAGTCCCTTCTTCAGCACCATCCTAAAGTTAAGAGCTATACCAAAGTTAAAAATCAGATATAAGAAAAGGGGAGGTCTCCGAAATACCAGGTAGAGATTGGTGGAGACCTCAGTAGAAGAAACACGTCTGTCTTCATCAAAACTTCAGAGGTTTTTTACTGTTGTTGAAATCAGGTATTCTCATTAGTGCTGTGAAATCAAGCCTGACTGAAGTCTGGGGTTGAGGAAGAGGTTACGGAAGTTGCCTTTAAGAGACTTTGGAAGTTACCTTTAAGAAAATGTGGAAGCAAGCAGAATATGTTTGAGGGCAGGAAGGAGGAATATGCAGAGACAGATACTTTATATCAATAGCCCGTGTTCCCAGCAGTATGAGCTTTTGACCATTAGACTTACCTGGAGACTTCGGACATAGACGTTGTGGTCAGTGATGCTCCATTTTGTACACTAGATCGTCTGCACTAGAATGGCGTACTGTTTAGTCATTAGAGATGCAGGCAGAACAGTTGTGGTTTCTACTGTGCACAAAGCCTCTGGAACGGGTAGTTTTGTCTGGTCCTATCCACATCTACTCGTAAAGCCTCACTGTTGCGGTGCTGAAGTGGCGCAGGCATTCTTGTGCAGATTCTCTGCACTAAAATGCATTTCATCCTAATGGATCGAGTGAATAAATAAACTTTAATTTGCCTGCGCCTACATTTCCAACACTACAAGTTTGCAGAGAGAGAGAAAACATGGTATTATCAGGAAGGTTATATGCAGAAATCTGCTCTGATTGACTGAGAGTGCATCAGCCTTGATGTATTCTTGCAATATTTTTCAGCAACAGAGGGAAAAAGAAGGATGCATTACATCAAACAAATTAACAGGGCAAAAGGGTAAATACAGGAGAAATGTCAGTTCATTCTGCAGATACAGTTCCTGCCAAAGTTAAAAGGAGGGAGTAAGGTGGGCCATTATACTTATTATCAGTTTGCCGTACAAAATAGGCAATTACTTATACTTCGGTTGTTTGAGACAGTTTTGCTCTTTCGTATGCTGAACTGCTGCATTCAATTCCAGTGGTATACAGTTCTGGGTGGGATGCTGTAGAGAGCAAGTAAAGAAAAGTCTGTATGGCTGAATTAAACAATCAGCCAGTAAAATCTATTGTATTATATATATTTAAATAATTCTGATTTGTAGTTATAGAAGTTCTTTTATCTAGTGTGTCAAAGTGTTTTGAAAACAGCACAGCTTTGACCTCTCTGTGAAGCAACTACACAGCATAGGTATTACTTGCTGTATTATGGTATCAGGTCTTGAAAATTTACCTCAGGTACACTTATGCTGACAGCCTAGCGGTCAGTGCCAAAGAGGTACATCGCCTGTGTTTGCATTTTCCAGATGCCAAGGAGATGAGGCAATGCTGAGTGAACTGAGCCCTGCTGCAATTCTAACACTCTGTGTAAACTGGATAAGAAATCCTGAGCCCAAGCTGCATATTCAAACTGCTTTCTCTGTTTCCAAGTACAAATGACAGACAGTATCTGATTCCTTTCCTGGGGTTATCCAGATTGGTACTCACCTCTTTGCAATAGGATGAGTGCTTCTGCAGTTTATGTTCCCTGTGGACCTACCTGCAGGATATAGCCTGGACATCACAAAAAATGGGTGGATTTTTAACCAGAGGCATTGCCATCTCAGACTGCCTCTCAATAATCACAGCATGAAAAACTCTAAAAGCAGAATCCCAGTAAAGTACAGTTCAGGCAACAGGGGGCTGGTTCTTAACCTCCTCCTTGCTCCTCTGACCCAGAAGGACGTTTAATGGGAGAGGGCTTTGGAGTGGATCTCCTGCTGAAGACAAGGTTACTCATGCACTTCTTGAGCTAATTTGCCCTTCATTTTTGGCTGAGGTGTTGGTAGCCTAAAGATTGCACTGTTCTGTTAACGCGCAGAGCCCATTCACCCTACATTCAGAAGCTACCTGCCATGCTCAGTTCTCCCTAAAAGCCATTTGGAAATTCAGCCTTTTTACTTAAATACACTGCAACAATATCAGCTTTTTGCATAGTTCATATATCAGGCTGCTGATGCTAAAGGGGTGCATTTTATCCTTGATGAGCCTGTTAAAAACAGGTGCTCACCCCAGGAGTTTAAGATACCCTACGGGTTTGACTTAAATCCAACAGAATTAAGAAACGTTGAAGGAGGATCTACATCTTTAAAGTAGACCCATCGTGTCTCGGTATTGTAGATAAGCTTCAGTCAGTGTAAGAACAGGAGAAGTTTCACTCCAGTAAGAGCAATGCAATTTGAAATGTTGGCAGCTGATAAGTGCAGGTGAGGATAAAGACATGTCTGCATCATTCACTTGCATTACATTTTGAATGTATTTTTCTTTGTTGGGAAATCCTGCAGATATATGCACCCTTCTGCTTTTCAATCCACATTATCTTACTGCTAGCGTGCTTAATTATATCCTTTCCACAAAATCTCAGTTTTAATATTCCTTGGAAGAATATTATACCACCTCTCCCTGAAATAAAATATCCTGAATGTCTCTCCAGGCCTCCAACTCCAGAGACCTGTGTTTATACTGAAAATGCAAATGAGATTTTTTTTCTTCTCAATAAAGACACCTCTAGACCCCACAGTTATGCAAAGTTTTGTCCTTATATCATGTAACTGTTTTTTCTGCTTCTGAAAAAAATGACCCAAAGGGCCTTTCCATACTTCGGTCAAAACAAACACAGTAGTTGAGTGATAGCTGTACATGAGGATGTACAATTTGGAAGTGTACTATCTATTCATTCTGGTGAATTCTCACACTTTCCCATCTAGATTTTGTTCATGTTTCAGTAATACAGGGAGAAAATAATGCAGCGAGCTTCTTTTACACCACCTGAGGTCCCTTCTAACCCACATTATTCTAGGATTGTGTGACACATGTATCTTTAATTTCACTTGTTTGCATTGAGTTTGATTTAACTCTTTGATAGTGGGATCCTATTAAAATGGTTTTGTCTATTTGGAATCTGGAAGTACAAGTAATGTCAAAATTTCAGCTGAACACATTTGGTTATGCAGTTTCTTAAAGCTGGTGTTGTCCTATAATAAAGTCAAATAATCACATTGATTTTCACTTGGCATCTAGACTAACTCATAAGGAATATATGTAGTAATTGATTTGTATGCTAGAGTTCCTGCAGGGTTTATTTTCAAAATGAGATTTTTGGGTAGGTTCTTTTTTGTTAATTAAATATATTTAAAAGGATTTAAGCTATCTTCTTGTTCATATAAACTGAATTTTCAATGACTTCTACTAAAATGTTAGCGGATCCTCTGCCATAAATAACCCTTCTTGCAAGATTATATAGGAGTCTGATAAATCCTTTTTTTTGCATTACTTATCTCAAACAAAATCAAATAATATGGTTATCAGTTTGGATCCTGTTATTTTAATGACATTTTAAGGACACCAGCTGAAAATGGTTTTCAGTTTCTTACTTTAGGTCCTAAATTTTGGCTCTTTGTTAAGCAATTAATTTCTGCTTTTACTAGAATCTTTTGAATAAAAATGATGCAGATTTCATTGAGGAGTAGCCTTAATATCATCATCCCTTCTTCTTATCATTGCTTGGTTGTTGTCTGTTGCCACTTCTTCTGGCCCCATCTGCAGTCCAGGTGGAGAGCTTATGGCTAACCTCCTTGTTCTTGGAGCTGCATGTGTCTGGTTGGTTTGTGGCTGGCTGCACCTAGCGTGTGGGCTCCAGAGTTCGGAAAGGCTGCAGCTGATGGAATGTCTGTCTTTCCCAGCTACTTCTTGACTTTTGGCATTTGTCCCAGTGAGAGGGAAGGGAGAGAGCCCTCCTGCGTCAGGTAGTAATTGCAGAAGTGTAGCCGAGGAACTGGTCATTCGCCGCAGAGCTGGGCTGGGCATCCCTGGGCTGAATGATAAAATAAAATCTAATCATGAGGGGTGGGATTTTCAGAGAAATTTAAATTCCAATTTCATGATCTACCAGGTGATTTGGATTTATTTTTAAGTGATCATAAAAGCTCACAGTGCAGAAATCAGACTGTTTTTCAGAGGCACGTTTAAGAAGCCAAATCTGTGAATCTTGACAATGTTGCAAAGCAGCTGCGAAACTTGCAGTTCTTAATATTGCTCTGATACTTAGTTCCAATGGATATCAGTTGTATGTAAACATGGCTATTAAAACTACAGTCTCATCCTTCCTGTGATAGCCTTCCTGTATTTATCAAACACTTATGTGGTGGTTTCAGGAGATGTCAGCACAGGAAGGGAATGACATCTAACAATTGCTTGATAAATTGGGCTAATTTTTGAAATACCTGAGTTCCTGCCCCTGGTTTGGCAGACTTCGTAATGACTTTGCACAGTCAGCTTTCTGAGCTTCTGTCAGTCACCTTTAATGGAAGTAATAGCATTCTTCTGTCTTGAAAGGGAAAGGAAGATACATCTGAAAGATAGTAGTAGTAAAGGAATAAACCAGGTAATATAAACACCTGATTAAAATAAAAATTAAAAAAAAGCATTCACCAGGTTTTGAACTGGACTTTCATGGGGTCAACAATCATTGACATATTTGGGTGTCCCTTCAGGGAGTAACTTTAAAGCTTGTCACCTTCAACTGATATACACTAAGTAGGGATATGTCGTGAGGATACTTGACTGTTATTGAGACAATTATTTAGTCATCAAAACATCTACGTACTGGTGCAAGGTAATCAACCCTTATCTTACTCAGGGGGGCTGTAAAGATATGCACATCACTTGCCTCTGGCCTCAAAGAGAATTAGTGACAAATCCAGGTTTACAGTCCACAGGAGGATTCCTGGCCCCCAGTGCTGTGTTTAGACTATTGATGACATCAGTCATAGTGAAGGCACAATGCAGTTGTCAACACCCCTATGTATTGCTGGTTTTTAAAGACAGCCAACATGAAGTCACAAGTACTTGAGCTTTGCAGGAAGAAAGAGGTCTAGCCTGCATTCTGTCACTACTGAAGAAAAACGCAATGCATTTATCGCAGAAAAAAAGTGTAGAGTTAAGATTTAGGCTTCTTACCGTGCATAAAGAGTTGATGTATGCTGTTAGAAACTACTTGCATAGGATATATTTCATTTAAGCTTTTAGAGCCATCTAAATCAACTTCTTTAGCTTTAGGAAGATAAAGGTTGTAAAGCAAATTATCTGAGCATCAGGAGACCTACCATGTTGATTTATACCTGCTACATAGAGTAAGTATGTAATTCACTTATAAATCACAAATCTGATGCATATTTTCAGAAGTATCTTGGTATTTGGTTAGTGCAAGTTTAAATGAAGTAGCATAAGCATGTGTTTACCTTTTGTACGATAAGAAAGAACCACAGGCAAACAAAAGTGTTAGAAATTATTAAAGGTACCAGGTATGCAAGGCCATTTTTCTTATGTTGTCAATGCTTAGAAAGTAAGCATCTACCTGCTGGAGCATTGTTCATAATAGCAATATTACCTATATAGACCAGGATGTCTTACCAAGAACTGAATGCATTTGTTCTACCTTTATAAGGCTGTATTTGAGAGTCAGATGGTTCTCCAGCTGACTGTAACTGGACATCTGGAATGAATTTCCTCATAATCAATTTTAGTTGCATTTGCACACTTGAGAATTATTTCTTCAGAAATACTTTTCTGGATATAAGCAGGAGCTACAGAAAAAAGTAAAAGGACTATGCATCTTGGTCATTTAAACAGAGAAGTTGTCTGAATTGTCGCATTTCTTTGGCTACTATACAGAATCCCTTGCCACGCTAACTCAAGACCAAATATCCATCTTGGTTGTAGCAGTCAGCAGGGCCAGAGATACCAGCCTGTGTAGCCAGCAATATGGCAGAAGATGATGTGGCTAGTATCACAGCCTGGCTGTCTTTGATTTCCCTAACTTGAAGGCAGCCATTTACAGCTGATCTGTACACAAGTCTTGAATGCACTGCTCTTGTTTCAATGCTTTGATGACCATAATGCCGCTGTAAAAAAAAAAAAAAAAAAAAAAAAAAGGAAAATACTATATAAACAGTGGTTTTAACATGCTTGTTTCCTAATGTTTTTGATCTTTGTTTCCAAAAGAAACTATAGAAGTGGAGGGGAAAGGAGAAAATGTATTCTTTTTTTTTTTCCCCTAGAAATCAGGTGTTAGACAAAGCTGTAGCAGTATTTATTGATCTCTCCATTTCCCCTCTTTCTTAATGAGCTTGACTAATTAAGTACTCTTTACATTGTCTGTGGAGCTGTGGAGCTGCTTGTCAATTTTCTCATAATTCTCTATTCATAGGGAAATGATGTATGTGTGTGATATTTTCATATGAGTGGCTGTTATGGTCTTTGTAACATCCCTGAAACAAGCCCTAATCATTGTTTTGCTTATGAAGTTATTGTGCTAGACAGCTGAAAAAGTAACTGAATTCTGCTTGGCCAAGAGCTCTCCTTTTAAATAAAAATTTGTGTTAAAGAAGTGTAAAGCTGTGCTTGAAGAGTTAACATCTGAGTGTAGTAGGGTCTTCATATTTCCATGGCAACAGCTTAACATGATCAGTAAGTAGAGTGGACTATTTTGCTATGAGGCGTCATTAAAAGAAAAATCATGCTGTGGAAACACACATGTATCATAGAATAAAATTTCCTCTCCAGCGTTGTGAAAACAGCCAATTTCTTTGTTGCTCTATATTGATACATTGTTTTAAAATTGCTGTTACATTAGAAATGGAAACAGTAATCTACACGGCTTTTAATTACAGTTTTTTGGGAATGCAGTGATGTAAATTTAAAGGAGCAACTTTACAACAGAGGTAGTCTGACATCTGCCACTAAACCTCTTATTTACAATATGTGTCACCAAATAATACACTTATTTTTTACAGCAGCTTTTTGTTGCTGGTGTGTTGCATAGTTCTCTTTGGTAGTAGGGAAGGGCTCAGCTGCTGTGTTAGTCATTTCTATTAAGAATATATTGAGAGCCAGTGCACCAGCAGTGGCCAGCCTTTTCTTCCAAATCTAGTATTTTTAAAAGATCAAAGGTCTACAATGAATGTGTTGGGACAGATTTGCTGTTCCTCTTTGCTCCATGTGTGTCACTCACAGGGTGTCATGGAAACAAAAGGCATCTGTAATTTTTTTGTGGAGGTTCATGTTAATGATTATTACCTGAGTCCTACCACACGTTTTGAAAGCTAGCAGAGGGAGTTGCTAGAGTATGGTAAACTGTAGTTGCTCCTCTTTAATATGTCACTCTTTTGAACATGGTCTGGATGGAGAGAACATCTGAAAGTTCTGGCCTATTCTCTACTGTCAGTGTCGATCAAGGTCAGGGCACTCTTCTTCATGTGACGGTGAGCACCAGCTCAAGATGTCAAGCACTATTTTACCATCCTGAAGTGAACTAACCTACTTATAGACTGCACCATCTACACAAATGACTAGTTCACGTCATTCCATATAGAAAGGGGTAAAACAGATTTTTATTAATCTTTTCTTATTGATGCATGAAATAAATCTGGCTGTAAGATTTTTTTGGCAAAATATTGGCTGAATATTGGCACAGCAAAGCAAGTCACTCAATCCCCTTTACTTTCCTCTACTTTAATTCCAGGTCCTTTTTTTTTCTAGAATTTTGAAATCTGTTTCATCTCTTCACTGATACAACATTCTTTAACCCCATTTCTCTGTGTTTTCCATGTTATATTATGTGGTATAGGCTCCTTATCAAATAAAGCCACCATTTCAGTTTTCTTTTCTTCTTCCATAGGTTCACAAGCAGTGGACGAAAGCTGCAGTATAGAATGCTCCAATTATACAGGATAAAATTTTATTGTCATGAGGCTAGTCAGATATGGGTCAAACCCATGATCTCTGTCATGGGTTCAAACTGTCAGAGCAGGGGTTCAGAGAGGAACATTTATTCTTGGAGATACTCAGAACTTGACTGTACAATGACCTGAGCAACATGACCTAGTTGGCCCTGCTTTGAGAGGGAGGCTGGATTAGAGATCTCCAAAGTCCCTTTCAAATGAAATTCTTCTGTAGCCATGTTCAATAATCCTGTTCAATACTAATTATTTATTTCCCATACTTATAATTTTAAACATAAAATACATTACGACATGACTTGGTCTCATTAAAAATTGTATAGCTGAGTGAAATCTGGAAGGAAGTTTATCTGGTAATAAGAAAACACGTCCAGTTGTGTTTTTGCCAGGCTAGGGCATACATTGGTGCCTAGCTGTGCTGCACTGAGTAGAGGAAATATCATGAGGCTGCAAGAGAGATAAATCAGTGCTGATATAAAGGATGGGAAAATACAGAGAGCAAGACCAGTTACAGGTTGAACCTTGCATGTCAGTCATGATGAAAAAGTCTCCCAGAGTTATTTGAGCAGATGAAGAAATCATGCATGAAGATGTCAGTGTGTCTTTGACTGTAGAACATGAAAATCCATTTGTTTTAACCTCCCTTTGCCTCACTTGAGTATTTCAGCAAAAAACACTGCTTGGCAGAAGTATTTTACAATGAATGTCACAGAGAACGCCTAACTGGATCTTCTAGGCACTAATGTCATATAAATAATATTATAATGGAGCCTATTTAATACAAGAGTCAGAATGTGGTAAATGTGGAAAGTTATATTCGACAGAAATAAATAATAATACTCCCACTGCCAGGAAAGAAATAGTGCGTCAGTGGAATCCATACATCAAGTTATGTCATTCTCACTTATTCAAATTTACCTTGACATGATTTTACTAAGTATCACCCGTGTGTTACCTACTGTCAGCAGCTATTTGCATCCTTATGCATAACAGTAATGCAGGTGGCATATAGAACAGTCTTGTATCTTGGACTAAAAATATATTTGTCACATATTATTGTTGTCGTTTGGCACTTAGTATCACATCTATTAAAGTGTAACTCACTAAAAATTATGTTAAGATAAGGGTACCTCCTGTCTTTTCAGTTCTATCACGGTAGCGTGAACATGGAAGTTGCAGTCTCCTTGTATGTTACAACTGTGTATGAAGTAGTGGTAAATCCAGTGGGGCTGGACAAAGTCTGACAATAGGATTGTCTGCTAAACAGAGCACTGACCCAAGTGGGATTCAGGTAATCTCAGTTTTGTTCTTGATTCTGCCATTGTCGTACTGTATATTATTGTATAAACTGTTTCATCACCCTAATGCTGTGTATGCCTTCCTTTGGTTTATTTGTTTTATGCAGTTAGATTGTAGCTTCAGAGGGACAGGGACTTTCCCATGGGTGTGTACAGTGGTGAGGACCATAGCTAAGACTTCTGGAATATACCATTGCATAGACAAGAACAAGTAGCAGTATAAAAGTATATATACAGACTTTGATACTCTGCAGTCCATACAGATCTTGTCATGTATGCAGGATCTTTGCTCAGTTCTTCAAGAGTACAAAAGTTAGATGAGATATTTTCTTTTTTTGGCACAAAGCTGTCTGAGCTTCCAAGACTGTGTATTGCTGATTTGAACCAATGTTCTTTTCAAAATAAGGACTGATGCTTTTTTTCCTTTTTTTAAAATCAAGCATACATTATAAGTATTTCAGTTTCCAAGCCAAATTTTAATGCCTTCTAAAAAGCTGTATGCTGACCTCAGGTCTATAAAAAATGTTTTATGTAGGCTGTCATCTAAGGGACACACTGGGTTTTGTAAGAAAATAAAAAAGGAGGCAATAAGTTGCAAATCCCAAAGCAGCTAAGTGAGAGTGGAAGAAAGTGCCTTGGGTTTGCAGAAACTGTAAATTGTGATTTAGTGATCCTGCTGGAAGCTAAGGGAAACGAAAAGAAAAATTGGTGTTAAAAAGAATCAGAGGAAAAAAAGTACAAATAGTTGAGGGGAATGGGTTAAGGGTGACAAGATGACAAGAAATTTATGGAAGGCCTGCATTCTGAAAATAAATGTCCATCACCATAAGCGTTCTCAAAACCTCTGCAAAACAGTATCAGACCCTTCCTGGAAAAGGTCTTAAACAGTGGGAGTGGTGATGGGAGAACAAGAAAACTGGATGCAACGGAATTAGGAGGGAACAGAATGCAAACCATGACCATGTTTCTCCTTCTGGATGTGGATCAAAAGCAAACATAGATGCAGCCACATAAAAAAAGTTACAAGTTTCTGCCAACTCAGCAGGGGGAATGCGTATGTACACCCAGCACTATGATGCAAGGTAGCGTTTTGGCCTGGTTGCTAATGAGAAGATCTCCTAGAACTCTTGAACGGTAGTATTATTCCTTATTGTACACAATCCCTATGGCTCCAGAAGGGAATCCAAGGTAAGGCATTTCCAGCAACATGCTAATAGAGCCTCTGATACATGACTTGCCATAGCCTGATACAGGAGTTGGACTCCAAACCTCTTTTAGTTCTCAATTTGCATTTTATACCATTTGTTGAATTTTATTTTTGTTCACTGCTTCTTATAGTGTGCTTCTGTAATGCTGCCTTTGAAAGTGGTGTTTACTTCTGATAGCAATTATGGAATATTCAGTTTCAGTGTTTTATAATTCTGCTGAATTTTGTTCAAAAATGTATTTCATATGGTGTTCTTTTTATTTCTTGATTGAGGGATCTGGCCTACAAATCATATTTCCAGAACATCTAATCATCTAATGAACTTCAAATTTATAATTTGTGAAAACAAGAGCCCTTTCGGAAGGGAAAAAGTGACATTTATGCAAATATTTCTTCTAATTATCAATTTGCTGTCTGTTCATGAAATATAAGGAAACTTTATCTCTGTGATTTCCTTGTTCGAATTCATTTCACAAATGAATGTAAGACAGCTAGCAAACTGAGAAAAAATTATCCTTGTTGAGGTGTTATTTCATTCAGTTTTAAATATTAATGTATGATGTTGCATCGTTATGTAGTACTCTTCACAAAGATGATATAAAGTGTTTGTTAAAGAAAATATGAAGCTTCTGAAACGTATACTCATAAATGTTTACAAGAGAGATCATAGGTAGAATTATAGGCAAGGAAAATGAAGAATAGATGAGCCTAGGGAATGCTGGGATAAGGCACGGCTGGCAAGCATCTAAAGCTGGATTTCTAGATGATAACCTTTTCTTTTTTGAAATCGTAATATTTTTGCATTTCTAGGCCACATGATCCCATGATCAAAGTGCCTGTATCTTGATTCTCTATATGAAGAGGATGTGCATAGTGAAATATATAAAATCAATAATGACAATGTATGGAATTTTTCAGTGCCTCTGCTGTGATGTGTAAGAATTGTTGATATATGAAGAATTGTAGACTCTTGCTATCGTTTGGCTAGTAGAGGCACGACATATACAGTACTAGAACAGAGTAAGGATATGCTGAGAGCAGAACA
The DNA here is from genome assembly GCF_030867145.1 of Opisthocomus hoazin. Classification (NCBI taxonomy): domain Eukaryota; kingdom Metazoa; phylum Chordata; class Aves; order Opisthocomiformes; family Opisthocomidae; genus Opisthocomus; species Opisthocomus hoazin. The sequence goes on from NC_134425.1 coordinate 10,132,619, forward strand.
GAGAATGGGAAGGACAGGCTTAGGGTTCCATCACAGGGTTATGATTTTGGGCAGCAGCACAGTGCAGAGGGTTTTACAGAGAATCTTTGCATACTGTCTGACTTATCTGGAGTGCCCTTCAGCTTCCAGAGCAGCCCAGGCTTGCACAGATAAATCCTGACTTAAAGCCTCCTTTCCTCCAGGGCTGCAGATCTCACTCTAAGCACAGATTCTTCTGGCCTAGCATGCAAAGCTAAGGTAAATTTCTTCCAAAATCTTGATAAGTAGGTAGTGAAATGGAGCTTGCTGTGTAATTTACTGTGATAGGAATAGCATATCTTAATGGATTTTCTTACATGTTCTCTTTGGGGAATTGTAATAACCCCCCCCCACACATTGTTGGGCTGCTGCTTATTTGTACCCCAAACACTGGTCCACACAAATAACATCTTGCTTACGTAATTCAGTGTTACCATATAAAAATTTTATTAGTTTCCTTAACTAGATTTGGGCTTTATTATCTGTTTGCCAAATGATAGGTGATATTAATGCTACTGTTTTCTGCCAACATATAAATTATAGAAATGTATTTAATTTCATTACAGCAGTTGAATTAATTGTGTATAATATGATATTGAGGATTGTGCTACACAGGAAGAAAAGCAAATTAAGGTGGCAATAAGCATAATTGAAATCCTTTACCTGTTTAACAATTATTTTTTGCATTCTCTTTATATTTCTTCTTCATAGTTTTGGTTCTCCTATTGTTAATTCCAGCAAAAACAAGTCTTCCAGATTTGTAGCTGTTTTGACATGCCACTGTTAGCTCACTGAAATGTGACAAGTACAGAAGAGAACTTCTGATTGGATTCTATTGCAGTATTATGCTATGCCTACCAGTAAAAAATGCAGAGAAAATTGAATCCTAAAATTATCTGCCTCTCTTTCATTTACTCTTCAAGCCATTTCTTCTTTTTTTCAATTATCATCTGGTAATAAATGTGTCATAGTGCAAGATGAGACCTCAGTGGAATACAGTAACTCGGAAGACAGAATGGGAAATTCAAGAATATTCAAACTTGTTTGGATGCAAATTTGGTCATTATATTGAACCAAAAGGTATGTGCTGTAGAGGAGGAAAGTAGTAAAGCTCTAGAAATCTCCTGTGCTAGTGAAACAATCCTCTGCCACATCTGCCACTAGGCACCAAGACATCCTTCTTTCCAAATGAATTTCCTGTTCTGAGGCAGACTATGAGGTTTATGAAGCATTTAATTCCCTTGGAGTGTTTATCTGGGAATTAGGTGGGGTACAGACATTGGATAAAAGCCGTGTCGTTTGGAATCTGTGATTGAATTTGTATTGGCTCCTATACACAGTCAGGATTTCTGTCCTTGTACTGATCCCCTATACATATGAATCTCACACTCGATTGTTAATTTTTCCTTACCTGTCTCTGAATTCGTCACTAGGAATGTCACTCACAAGTGAACTTCCCATCCTGCTGTTAGTCTCACTCTCTTCTAAGACATTTGAATTTCTGAGGAGCAGTCTTGAGAGAAGAAAACAGTTTTCAGATTTTCAATTTGTCTGTAGCCTGAAAGGAAAATGACTGTAAATTCTGGAGCTTCTGCAACTAATTCTAGAGGGAACAGTTTGCCAGCATTTGAATCACTAGGAACCAGCTTGTTGGGCCTCTAGACATCATTTAACGTAACTGCGCAGAACTCTCAAAACTCTCAAGAGTACCCTACTACATTTTCAATATGCTAGTCAAGGCTTAATGGCAGTTACCCATTCCAAATGTGTTTCTGCCTAAAAATGCACCAATTTTCCTGAATAATAGTGTGTAACTGCTAGGATGCTGGCTTGCAGTCTCTCCATTACGGCTGGAGTGAGATAACTGTTCCTTATAGAAAGGATCGTAACTTATTTTATGTGACTGCCATTGCGTGTATGACACATTTGCTCATTTCCTGATGTCATCCTTCCTTTCCTCTCATCTTTGTTGACTCTTTAGTTGCTCAGCTCAGGGAGAGAGGAGCAGGCCTTTACTTCGAAAGGTCAGTTCATTTCTTGAATCTTTTGCTAAATCTACAAAGTTGCCAGTTACAAGGCAGATTTAGTAACAGTTGAGCATACGATTTTTCTGATGAACTTTGGCAAGTGAAGATGCTGAGATAGTCATGGCCCCTGCACTCCCCTGATACTTAAGGACCTTAGCTTGTTTATTTTTTTTAAAACAAAAGGTGGTGTTCTATATCACCTATAAGTTCTTCATCTGGCTGAGAGAAGCATGAACAGCAAAAAGAGAGCTGCCTAACCCATAGACATTGTTGTATATTATACACTGGCCGTGAATAAATCTGAGCTGGAATTCGAAAGAAAGCTTCTCTATTAGAAGAGGCAGGGTCAGAGGTAGCCTACAAGTGGAGGTCTTCAAACTAATTTGAAGATGGCCCTTGTTAGTGATGTGTCTGTGAGAACAATAAGCTGACAATTAGGTGTCGTAGGAAGTTCTTTATGTGTCTGAAGTCCAAATATGCTGAGTTTCTGTATGCGTGGATAGTGAGACTATACACAGGTGAACATAAGGATATCATCTGATCACACAAACTATGGTCATTGACTGGGCAGCTGAATCAGTACAAATAGAAAATTGTGATCATGTAGGACAGCATGATCTACCCAATGTGCTGGGATATGGAAGCACAGATTTCCTGGGTAAAACCAGAATCGAAGAAGCTTTAGATTCTGTTAGATTTTGAACTGTGTATAACTGTCCTGCAGAGAAATGGCCAACATTTTTTTTGTGTGGCTGCACATGAGGAAAGTGCAAGAAAGACGTAAAATTAATCTTTTGGGTTTTTTTCCTATATTTCTAGTCAAATTTCCTATCACATACATTCAAGAGAAATCAAATTAAGAGTGATGTGAAAATAGTACAATATTGCTTAGTAGCATACTGGCCCACTGATTTCAACATAGGTATTTCTGACTCTTACCATGTCACTGAGAGGAGAATTAATCTAAGACATTTTATAGAATACATGTGTAAGTTTTGAGAAGCTTCAGGGCAAACCATTTGAAATTCAGTATTTCCAAGAGTGGAAACTTAGTTTCTTTAATTCTTTAAGCACTAGGGAGAGTGAGAGTGAGCTTAGAATGAGCGTCTAGACGAATCTGTCATTTCCAATGAATTATATTCTTACTGATGTAAAAGAAAAACAAATTAATTTGAATAATAATTTTTACATCTCCTTCCAGAGGAGAACTGTTGTTAGATTTGACATTCCTAGATATGTAAATACTACAGCTGCATCTGATTAGTTATTGTTTTCTTCCTTCAGAGAGTCTCAGACTTCTTGTTCACCGCTTCATTACTGAATCTGGGAATCTTCAGCTAAACCCCTAGGAATCTTGGAGGACAAAAACCAGTGATGAGAATAAGTAACTTACAAAGTGGCCTATGCTTCTTTCCGCTGCTAATCATCTCAGTTATACAGGGGTGCAAGAAAGGGATGCATTCACTTAGCCAGAAGAGACCACATGGGGAGCTAAGAAAATAATTCAGGCTATATGTCACTGCTGCCTTCTACTATGACTGTTAGATGTGGTTCTCTGTCTTGTAACCTGGATAAAGTTAGTTCTCCCTCCATCATGCTATTTCTTCATTTAGCCTAGTAAGAGACAGGTTAAAAAGAGGCAATCCAACAAAGTCCTTGTCCAATGCTATTATCTGTAAAGGCTCATTGTAAAGGGTGATTTTGATTTCATTTAAAGCTTCCAGCAGGAAAACTTCACACAGTAAGGTTGGAAAGACAGCCCCCTCGCTATTGTTCTCCACTTTTGATTTGCTGTGAAAGGATGCTCTATTTTAAGAATCATGATTGTCTTCTTTTAAGGGCAATTTTAGGACTGTTCTCTTCAAGCAGAAGTAGATGGAGGTGGAGATAATAAATCCAGCAAACTATGTTATAAAGGCCTAATAAGTGCTAGGGCCGCAGTGTGTACTTTAGCCTAAGGGGATCAAGACCATTCTCTCTGTGTCTCTCTTACACAAACACACATTCCCTGATCATAACAAGATCAAATACAGATTTTATTGTATTTATGTGACAGTTCTAGCCTACATCAAAAACAGGGAAATGAAACAAACAGGCATCTAAATTAATGTAAGATTTTAAAATATTATAGCAAAGCATTTTTTAATCTGATACCTTTAAGCCACTGCCTCTACAGTATGATCCTGAGAAGAGATTAGTTTTCAGAATTTGCTACCACCACTCATGCCTGATATTGTTTAAACTAGATTTGATTAAATACTTTTCAAGTTTAAAAATAACAGGATTGCTTGTAGAATTATAATTCTAAACATATCTGCTGTGCCTTGTTAAGGAGATGGGAATGTAGTAAGTATGTTTGGGTTCATCTTATAAGGAGTGGACTTCTTCTACAGCATTTCCGGGAATTTCCTATCAACCCTAGATGCTTCACCAGCTTTGTTTACTCTAATTTTTTAATTGGCATTTTACTAGAGATTTTCGAAGTGACGTAAATGAAAAAGTAAACTCCTTTCACTTAAACTCTGTCAACAAACAGTATCACCTACCAGGCAGCTGCAAACAATGTCAGCTTGTACTTGGACTTATAGAGAATGAAAAGTACCAAAGTCTAGCAAAACAAAACCCCAATTGTAATTTCCAGATCACAGTAAATGGACAAGTCTGAGTTCTGAGGTATTCATACAAGCTAAATACAGATGGCTATATGTTTTTGTAAATACATTGCAGTCAAATGTGTATTGCTTCCTAATCTTAATGTCTTAATGTTGTGAGGCTTGAGGGATGTCTACTGTTCAGGCATAACCTCGTGAAGTTTCTTAACATTGCTGGTACTGACAAGGGCTTCACCAAATGGAAAGTTCTCAATTTTTTCCGCACATTTAATGATGTTCATAAACAATAACTCTCTTCCGTGACTTAAGTAAACTTCTGCAGAGAAAGAGCATAGCACAGCAATCGTTTAAACATTTACACGATAGCCTCATCATTAATGCGTTTACAGAGGAAAAATGCTCTTGGAAAGTCAATATCCAAGAGTCCTTTCTTTCCCATTTATTGCAAGCTCAATAAAAAGAATCAGAAAATTTTAGGGTACTTGAAGATAGCTTAAAATGTATGAAACTAAAGCAGTTAGGCTCAGTGATAAAGAATTTGTAAAAGCTGGCATTTTTGGAAGGTGCTTGCTATTTGGACTTTCAGCTGTATGAAAGATTCCCATGATGATGTCATGTGTGAATATTCCTAGAGTCTCTTCATAAACTCTTGCCTTAAAATGCACCACCAAAACTTTCACTGATTTCTAAAGTGAAGTTATGTGATACTAGAATCATTCTGTGTGCACACCTCAGTATCCCCGTTCTACAGGTCCTTTTCTATTCATTCTGTTTACAAGACAGTCGTGCTTTGATACATTTTGCAGAAGGGGATGACAGAAAGGGTACAAATGTCCTACCTGAGTACAGGAGCAGGAATACAAAAGGCTCTTCCTTTGAAGAACACACTTAAGGTTGTAAATTACAGACTCCAGAATACATAAGATCTAGCTCTCTGATGCTTTCTTCACCATCCTATTCAGTAGCTTGTGAATGAGGATATGAAAGTGCAAGGAAGAAAGCATAGGTATTGAGACCCAGATAGAGCTATGCCAGCCACAGCGTTTCCGTGTTTGTGTTGTATTAGGAAATGGCTAGAGAATGTTTTATCTGTGGCATTTAACTAGGAGTCATTTCTATGTCATACTGGAAATCTCCACTGAAGAAGCCCATATTTTGTCAGCAGAACACAGGAAATTAGTGCAGTGCAAATGACGAGGAAACCTTAGGGTCACATCAGCTGTCCCTCCCAAAGGAAGGGTGAGGCACAGGTGAAATGAGGTGTCAGAATACACAGAGGCTACTCAGTATTTTATGCTCAGTATCTTTCTTTAGTCTCCAGCTGGTGCCCTTTTATTGAAGCTTCCCTTGAATTTTTCAGCATTTATCCTCCTCATAGCATGTCAAAGCGTTGTTATGTTGACAGTGTAAAACACACCTCTTAACAGTAGTCAGATTTGCTTTTGCTTTTGTGTGTCAGGAATATCATGTCTTTTTTTTGGGGGGAGGGGAGGGATGATTTTGCTGCCCAGTCAGACCATTAATCAGTCTATTACTGATGTTAAACAGGCATATCCCTAGAGAATGACCCTTTCTGAGATAAAATTTTGACTACCACACAAAACTCGATCTTGTAAATAGTGATAACATAACCTCTTTTTCTTTTAGAAAGCTACGATTCAGCAAGAAGTGGCTAGGGGCCTACCATTAATCATTCATGAATATCAGAAAGAATATTCAATTAGAGATGTGCTCTGGGACACTATAATATTTCTAAATATGACATGTTTCTGGTGACTTTAAATAGTACACAAGTGACACATTAAACTTTAGGCAATAGAACAACAAATCATGCAAACTGATTAAAAGTGATTACACTGGATATAGATTTAAAATATCTCTAAATTAATTTTATATTTCTTATGTGTTGGGATGATGTTTGCAAATACCATTAGTACATGTAGAAGCCTTTTTTTCTTTTTTGTTTTCTTTATATATATAAATTCCGATAAACTGATAATCCCCAAGCAGATGGATGCTATTCAGATACTCAGGTACTACTATTTGTGTGTATATATATATATATATTTAATTATATTTGTGATTCCAGCTTGATTTGATTTGCTTTTGGAGAAGGGATGAAGGCTTTTAATTTAAAGTATCTTTTTTATTTCACATCATGTTTTACTCTTATGTATGGCAGAGTCTTTTTGTCTAGTCAGCTCCTTGTCATGGGTGTTCAGGCTTACAGCACAAGCAGTGCCAACCTTGGCTGCTTTAAAGTATAAATAAAGGAATATCAGACATTCAAATAGTTTTCAAGGTATTGTTCTACTTCTGAAGACAGTTTTCCTGCAATGGATAAAATAATCACCTAATTCCCATCCTTGTGATATAGTAAGCTTTCTTAAAGAGTACTATCACAAAAAAGTTTTTTCTAAGAGAGTAGTAGCTTAATCTCTGGAAAGATTTGTCCTTATTAGGATTTTTTAGGAAGCTTATGGGACTTAGTTACTCTAGTCCAAGTATTAAAACAGTGGCATAGTGATAGATAAATCAATGATGTTTCTCTGTTCAGTGGGCACAGAAGATACATCAAATTCTGTATCTCTATAATTAAAATGGGACAATTCCATTTTATGTGCATTTGTGCTTTGCTGAAGGCAGTCAGACATGTGTTACAATAAGGTTTTTTACTCTGACATTACTTTTTTATTATCATCACATTTTTTTATTTATGTTGTGACTTTTAACATTTTTGAAAGACTTTTTTATTTACTTTTTTTTTTACTTTTTCTTTTATTATGACAATGATATTACAGTGTCCTATAAAATATTTTGGAGAATGCAAACTTGCACATTCAGAGAAATAAATTGCTCACACGCTCTTAATAATTGGAAAATAATTGACAACTGTGAGGCATTCCCAACCGTTTCTTCCTTAAGTTTGTCTGCTCGATAAATCTATCTCTGTCTTCTTGATGCTCTGAGAAGTGTAATTAGTGTAAGGTTCCCCTGCAAGTGAAAGATGGATAGGTGTGTGGAGAATTCAGGAAAGGAGGAGAGGTAGGAGATATTAATGTTGAACAGGAGCAATCTACGGCAGCCGCAGTCAATCTTTTGATCTAAACAGCTGATCATTAAAAATGTCTGAGACATTCAAATCATATTTGCTGTAGTAAGCTCTTCCCACCAATACATATTAAAGGCACTTCTCACAACTATAACATTTCTACGTTTCTTTTAGGACAAGATGAGAATGATTATTCTGAAAAAAGATTTTTGACCTGATGTTGAAAATCTGATTTTATTTTGAATGACATAAAAAAATATTGTTTGCAAGACAACCATTTAGAAGCATTATATTCCACGTCATTGAAATATTATATTCCTTCGAGGGCAACTCAATTGTTTTAGTTATATTGAATATAAATGTTTCGACAATTACGGTATTGTAAAAATTTAAAAATGAATTATTTTGTCCTCATTATAACAAGCTATTGCAATTATTTTCTTTTTAGAATGTCACTGTCATCTCAGTTCCATGAAGCCTTATGCTTGGCAAACTGGTGTTTACTGATGGAGGTACATTCCTCCACCGTCCAGATAAACTTTGAATCAATCCCCTGCTTTTCAGTTAGGAAGGAACATAGGGAGAAAGTAATGGCTGTTAAGGCCAGAGATCCATAAACCTGAAGGGTTACTACAAATACTTTATTCCAATTTTGGTATATTCGTATATGTGATAGAATAGTAGGATATAGCTTGACTGTCGCGTTAAAAGGGGGGAGGGGAAGGGGAGTCTGATATTCAACTAGCCTGCCAGAGCCCTTCCAAGGACTTTCACTGAAACAGTTTCGCAAAGTTGAAACAACAGGTAATTTATTCAAGTGACAGTTATCACAGATTCGGAATTGCTATTGATAAATGCACTGTCTACAAAAGCTGAGCTCAAAGTAATAGTTTAGTGCTTTAGTTAACAATGTGTTCCCGGGGATACGTCTGACAAAGTCAGAGGCGCGACTCTTACCAAAAAGGCGTCCCTTCTTGGGGGGGAAAGAGAGGTTCAGGCCCGTCGACCCATCCGTCAGGTGAAGTTCTCGCTTGGCTCCTCCTCCCAAAGAGAGTTTTCAAGTGCCAATTTTTATATGTTTTGAAATCTTTTTGCGAGGTGGGACTAAGTCAATTATTGTGTATCGATTGGCTCTTGGCATGGAATGTCGTGTCGTCAGAAGCGGGACTCAGCAGTGTGACACGCCTTCGGAGCGGGCATCTTGGTATGTGTATTCGGGGGCCATCTGTGCTTTGTCCAAAGCAATCTCTGAAGCAATCCCTGGCTGCACAGCCTCCGCGGCGCCCCACAGATCACTGAGTTTACAGTGATGGGCTATCCCCCCTTACTTTTGTCTGATAAGATAAGCAGCAGTTATTTACTTCCTTTGTTAGCTCTTCGGCTCTTGATGCCTCAGTCCGTTTGTCTTTTGTCTTGCATTCGACAAGTCCAGCAAGGCCATCGATTACACTTGACAAAATTGCAATTTGAGCTGTACTGTAAACATCAGAGCTATTCTTCCTAATTAAGTTTTCTTAAATAAAAAAAAAGAACAAAAGAGGAGGCTAGAACTAGGTGAAAATTTAAGTCCCTGTCTTCAAGCCAAAACAGAGACCTACACTTTGGCTTTCTAGCTAAATATATGGGGAGAGTGAGGTACCTCCTAAGGATGGTACGAAACTCCGCACAGCCTCTGTGTAAAGATTGCAGTTTATTACAAAAGTTGCTTCTGGCATGCTCCTAGGAACTCCAGACTGGTGGTGCCCTCAGCAATATAAAACATGGACGTGCCATACTTACTAGCACATTTTAGAAGAAAATAGTCACTGTTGGCTTCTTTGAGTGAGTTGTAGAGGTGCTTATGAATTTTGAATCCCCTGTGGGACTTTGCCAAAGAAAAAAAGCCTGGTTTCTTATTTTGATGGGGCTTACATGGGATTTAGGTGCTGAACTCAAATCACAGCAGTTCTGGGCATTCAAAGAAAGAAATGTAAATTTAGAAGTAGATGCACATGGAGAAATTGGGCATTTCCAGGATTAGGTAGGAGCTGGATGTAAAAATTCGTGGCTTAGAATTTTACATTTAGATGCATCATTTCTGCCCACATCCAATTTTAAATCTGACCCTGAGACTTCAGCCTTCAGTGAACCTAGACATTCCAGGAAGGAAATAAAAAGAGCCCAAAATGTATTACTTTTTGAAGCATTATCCAATTGGCCTCATGATTTCTGAGAGCTCATGCTCGGGGCAAGGAATAGAATATCTACTCTGGAGCAAATCCATTAGAAACTAGTATGGAATAATTTTTATGGTTTTCTTTCATCCTTTCTATCTAACTCCTCTTTCTCCCTTGAAAGTAAACCAATGGGATGGATATATGTTGTCAAGAGGAGTTTTCATTTTGGAGGATACAAGATACTGCACACTGCCTGTACTAATAGTCATTCAGCCTGTCACATACCATAATACCGCTCTCTGTGTGTGGAACAATATAGGCTGAATTTATCACAAAACTCACCCCCAGGCTACTTTCTGATCATACAGATAAAGGGAATTCATTTGTGCCCTGATTGTTATGACAATGTTCTTCAACAGGGAGAAAGACAGACTGATTTTGTCTTGTCAGTGATGTCCTGTTCAGTATTGATGGCAAAATGTTTGTGCTTAATCAGGCCCATAAGTGCCAGTGAAACATTTTTTCCTTGTCTCTTAGGGTCTTTAGAAGTATAAATATTCATTCATTTCCTTTTGTTTTCAGACACACAGATAATATTTTGACTCCTGACAAGTACTCAACTCATGAGTGAAAGTGGAGAGGGTGACAAGGTAGCAGCTGCTGGATATAACAAGTGATGTATTACTTGTATCAGAATATCACCTGAGGTTTTTATAAATGCCCCACGTTTCCACAAATACAGTTTCAATCTAGCATTTGAAATTTGGCTCAAGCAGTCCCATAATTATGGAATCTCTGCCTAATTTGAGAGTTATATTTTCTATTAGTACTATTGCAATAATTGTTCTTCCACTTAAAAAATTAATCTGTCTTAATTCAAGAAACTATCAGTTTAGTTGTAATCTCTGGCTCCATATTATGCCCTCTAACTTCTCTTTCTTTCTGGCAGGATGGCAATGTCAGAATTAAATCACGTCTTTGTCCAGTGGTTTGTCTAGCTGCAGCTCTCTGAATGAAAGCCCAAATATTTTTTTTATTTTTCCATGTTGCAATTTTTTTCCAGCTCACATTTTTTTCTATATGTAGGGAATTCAAAATACAAAAAGCAGTAAATTGATGAGTGGCAGTTAAATTTGGTGCAGAGCATGACATAAAAAGTAAGCTTTGGTAAAAAATAAGAGTAGTGGTGCCTGGTTGTATCTAGTCTTTTACTTCTAGTGTGGGTTGTTTCCCTTTTTTGTTTTTGTAGACACTGAGTAACATCACATCCTAATAGCATGAGGGATTAACTGCTTTATTTAAATGCATCAGAGATCTGGTCCTAGCAGGTTGACTCCCTTTTTTGACCTCCTGCCATTTCTCACAAATGAGGCACTCTTGTGATGATTGGAAATCTCGTCTCATATCTTTGTACATCACCACTTCTGGCACCTCTTACTTTCCTGGGCTTCACTGTATGTGTCTTTGCTAAAATTCCTGCGGAGATAGTTGCATGGTTAGCAATTTTTAAGTCAGAACATTCTTCCTTGTATTTATTTGGTAACTGAATTTAGTTCTTAATAGGAGACAGTTGTTACATTTCCAACAAAGCTTTAAAAATGCTATTACTTCAGACACAGTAGTGAATACTCTCTTTTCCTTTTGTCAGTGAAATTAAGGATGCAACCAGAGCTTAGGTCATGAAAAAAGCAGGGAAAATAGGGAGCAGTCCGAAAAACAAGAACAGGGCTTTGGACTAGCAGTGATTTTCAAGTTGTTGTTCAGCATCCTCTGGGAGTCTCAGGACCGCTTGTAAAGGGATGAGAAAAGGAGAATTACAAGGAGATAAAATTGTTTTTTAGGTTTGCACTTACTATGTGATGGTGTGAATTTCCATCAGAGGTTTGCAGTTAAAAAAGGTTTCCTCCAAAACCAGTAGCTAATGATCAATGTGTTTTCTTCATCTTTTATTGCATGCTATCCTTTGAGAAAAACTGCCCCTTCCCCAAAAAAGAATTTAAACAAAATTCAGAACCTGAAATATGAAAAACAAGATGGCTACCAGTGGACTAAATCAGATGAGCATATTACTATAAAGAATTTAATTACATAGGGAATTTATAATTATTTTATATTGCTTTTAAAAAAGTCTGGTGTTGAACACTCTGCAGGGAACAAATAGTCTCAAAAACAAACTGCTGGTAACATCTAATACATGCACTAGAAGAACAATTATCCCCTTAAGCTTTTCTAAAAAAATGAGGAAAGAGAAAAACAGCGAAATAATACACTGTATCATAATATAGTTGTATGCTTATTTGTAATTATTAAAAAGGAATTTAAAATCATCTGCTATCCTTTCCTGCAGTTTTATGCACATTCTGAATACTTTTTAGCTGCATTATCTTGTACATAAATGCATAAAGACATATATCAACCCTTATATGTGAATAAAGATGAGTGAATTAATAGCTCTTGACTTCAGCTAAAGCTGTTCTAGTGTCTAAATCTAAGCAGGTATTAAAACTCGAGGGGCCAGATTCTAATCTGTTATGCCACTGTAAATTAAGAGTGATTCAAAGGAACTGAAAGTGGTGAATCCTAATTTCACAAAGTGTAACTCTGATTTGAATTTAGCCTAAGGTTCTATCAGTTACATCATAAGTGACTGCAGAAGTATGATGTGTTGAGGAAGAAAGTGTTCTCCCTGAGTGGCTGTGGCAGAGTTAGCCTCCAGGTATTTGGTTACGAAGTTTGAAGTATTGATCTGTCTTGTTTTCAGTTTCCTATTTTGTCTCTGCCCATGGATTAGGCAGCTGCTCCACTGACTTTATGGTAATCCTGGGGAAGAATAGCTGTGCAAGTTTATTATGAACTTAAAAAATCTACTGCCCACGCCCTGCCTCTTAAAAACAGATACTGCAAATTTATATTCACTCTTTTCCTTCTTGACTTCCGCATAGGCGTTACGAGCTTTCCAGTGCTCTCCTTGGGGTTTTACATTCATCTTAACATATGGCAAGTATGTGAGTCTCTTCTCAAATTTGTTTGAGGTTATGTGTGATTGGGAGCAGTTAGCTGGGTGAATTGCTGAATCATGGAACAATTATGGCAGGAATTCTCTGGTTTTGTGTTTTTCTACAAATGATATTGTACTATGCTGCATTCACTTTGGTTCTTGGCAGGACTCCTGAAAAGTAAGTTACAGCTGTTGCCATCTGGTAACTTTTGAAGCAATTCTGCTCACATGTTCCTGTTGCTTAATAATTCTTTGTTTACTCTGTACAGGTAACCTGATCTTCAGTCTCATAGCAAATATAGTCACCTTTCCACCGTCTTTCTTCTTCTTTTGTCATTCTATTAAAGGCTAGTTTCTTACAAAACAGACTAGTCTGACTTGGGTGAAAGGTGCTACTGGCTCCCTCGTGGAGAAAGAGCTTTCTGTAGCTTTTTCCACATCCCCAGAGGACAGTTCATGGCTGCAGTAATTCTCTGCAGACTCTCTGCTCCCACCAAAAAGGGGAGGTTGAAGCTGCGCTCTTGCTTTCTGCTTGCCAGACAACTGTCCCAGTCACTTGTACTGGGTGGGAAATTGCAGCATTCAGAGGAAAGCTAATAATTTGCATGGATGATAAAAACAACAGGAAAAGATTGTGGAAGAAAAAAATATGAAAGTTTGTTAAATGCAGTGGACCCCTGTCTCAGGACACCTCCAAGCTAAAATCAGTTGAGGTTGAAAAATATCTGGGAATATGCTTGCTCTGTGTCAGCTGCTTTTAGAGATGGGACACTGGGTTGGAAAGACCTTTGGTTTGTCCCAATGTTCCTATTATGTTCATACATTGAAAATCAAGTTCTGAAGTTGAACTAGAAAGAAGCAAAAATTAAAGAAGAGTCATCTGCCCATCTCTGTATTTGAACAGGCAAGGTTAATTGACAATTGACATGCACTTACAGTGTTTAAGCTGAGCAGGAACAATACTTGAGAGTTGCATTTCTGTCTGACATCCTTTTAACTTTCCCTTTTTTTCAATGATCTAATGTCAGATGAGATTTTGGTTTCTTTATACAACTGGTAAGAGAAAGTTGCCTCTCTCACTTCCTTTAACTCTGAATTTAACCTCAAAATTCCTTAAGCACCTGTCCAGTAACATCTCCCTGAATAATGTGCCAGAAAAACATCTCACTGGTGCAGTAACACAAAGCTGCAATCATGAAAAATAGACTGCTATTTTGTGGAAGACTGAAGTGCAACAGGAGATCTTTCTCAGTGTGACAGTTTGCACAGCAACTGAAATTCTGTCCTCCAGAATTCAGCTAAAGACACAGCAAAGCCTGCAGAAGAAAAAATACCCTCTCAGTTAAGATTTGGCATATTTGCCTGTTGATTTGACTCATGTTCCACAAATGTTTTGTGTGCCTTAAGTGACTTTAGACGTGGTATTTTTAATAGTAATTAGCAAGCACTTTTGCCATTAGTCTCTGACATTCTCTTTGCACAGCCACACTTAGCTAGCAATACACGAGCAGACAAACAGACAACACAGGAGTGAAAAATGTACAGTGTACAGAGTTCACCAGTATAAAAGACTATTTCAAAAACTGTCTGGAAGATAGTTAAATTACTCACTTTCCAAAATCCTCAGGTAGCCAGACTTATCAATCCAAAGGGTGAACTTTGAGGTTAAAATAATGTGATCCAAACTGCACGGAAGATAGATAGCTGGTTGGGAAGGAAACTTTGGTTGAAATAACTTTAACTGACAAGCCGTTATGCCTCATTTGATCCCACACATGTCAGGATCAGTCTTGCATACATGTCCTTGTTCATCTTCCTACCTCCAGTATGTAAGAGATGGTTCCTAATTGCTATCATCACGTCTATCTGATCAAATTTTATAATGGTAATTTCCCTTTTCGGCATTATAGTACAATATCTTATTAATGACTTTACTGTTTTATTAACCTGAATAAATCCTGCTGTAATAACAGGTGTTGCAAGCATTACAATATAATTTACATAAGAAATTTCCAAGCTAACGTAAGGCCAGAATGGCTACCCCAATGCTAACACATGGAAATTTGATCTATGCTCTATATATTTCTTTAAAGGATGAAGGGTTAGTATCTGGTTCAAGGACTGCTGCTGCTGTAAGGACCAATGCCTTTATTAAGTCTTTAACAGTTCTAAGACTAAATTATAGAGTCAATAGAGCATAGACACAGGTTTTCTTTGGTTGTGTGAAACACTGGAAGTCCTTATTCCTTGTTAGGGATAAATCAATTTTTGCAGTGGAGAGAAGAAGAAAGAAGAAGGCACCATTTTGAATAAGGAGCAAGGAGTAAGCAGCCTCAGTGGAGAGAACTACGTGTGAATCACAGTGCCTCTCTAAACTCCCAACGGTATTATTTTTACTTCATATTTAAACATGCAGGATTAATTTGGCTATATTGGATGGCATAAGCAGGTTTATTTGTCTCCTCTTTCCCATTTTTCCACCCACCAACTTCACCGTTGTGAAAGGAGTTAGTTGTAAAACATTTTTTATCTCTGAACGTCTTGAACAACTTGCACAAGACAGAAACAGAGTGCCATCCTCCCCCATGTTCCCATGCAGTGGTGTATCAGCCAAGTCACCATCTAGTTCTTGAAACAGCTGGACTACTGTAAAGAAAAATGCCATTAAAGGAATAATAGTGGAATACAGTAAAAATGATGAAAATTAAGGCACATTTTCCTAAAAAATTTTCCTAATGAATAATGCATTTACCAATAAACAAAAGGGCTGCCAAGGACATGACAGATTGTAGATACAGCACTTGAGTTATTGAAAGTGGCAGACAGGTCACAACTTTTATTTATGTTCATAGCTAACCACCTGTCAGATAAATTGGGAAGTAGATACCTCTACAGCAATGCCAGCAGGCACCTTTCAGAACTGCGAGAAGAGAACAGACAGCCTAGCTAGCTATTGTGCTGGCAGCTAAGAGATGTCTGTTCTTCTCTCTTCTAGTTATACCTATGTGGTAATATCCACTGGTTAAGAAAGGACTGAATACGCGGTTACTGGGTGTGGCAGATACATCCCCAAACAGCCCTTACGTACTTGTGATAATTTAACTTCCTCTTGGCAGAGAGATCATCACCTATGGTGCTGAATACTGACATGCATAGCTCTGCAGCACAAACTGGAAACTCATTGGTACTTATTAAACATTTGGCAGCCCAAACATTGCCCTCAGAGATAACTAAATCTATTTTAGACTTAAATTATTTGGAGGATGACACTGTATGGCACTTCTTTTTTTGGGTTTGCAAACTTGTATGGATCTTAAAAGATATTTCTAACATGATTTTCTGTAGTTAAAAGGAAACCCAGAACCGATTAGGGTTCACAAAGAGAAGAGGTCTTCTCTGCTTTGAAGTGATCCCATAGGTGTTTTCAGAAAAGGAGGTACACTCTACATCGTTCTCCACTTACTTAATTTAACTGATCAGATAACTGATCCATTTCTAGCAGTTCTAATTTCAGTCTCCTCCTCTACCAGACAACATTTGAACCTACCCTACCATTAAGGACTCACAGGATTGATTTTCATCCTACTCTCCATTCTGTTGAAGCTATTTCACTTTACATAGGATAATTAAATACTCAATAAGCCACAGAGAGAGAGAACAAGAGTGCATATTACCCTGCAGCCCAATGATTAGCGCATTCTGATATAAACTGTCATCGCAGCTACCTATGCCTACAGTTCTAAGAAAGGCCTTTAATCCAGCATTTTCACTTGCAGATGATGCTTTAAACCCTAGACTAACACGATACTAGCTATCATATTAATTCACATACTGGGATTTTTTTTGAGAAGACCCTGTTCTTGAAGTTATTTCAAGAACAAAGTTCTAGATTAATCCCAACCTTATATAAGTACTATAGGTGTTGAAGTAAGGACAGTTGTTTTCAGAAACTCTTCTTGTACACAAAGGAAAAAGCCAGACATCTTCAAAGAATAATTGAAGTCTTAGATATTTCCACTGCTTTCTGAAAGTGTCTCTCTTTCTTCACTGACTGTGTGAGAGGTTTGGGTAAGCCAATATGATATGAATATAAGCCTTTTTTTTATATTTTCTTAAATTCATTTGAAGTGCACAAAATACAGTTGCGTACACAGTGCCTTCTTGACCTGGGAAAGGCACTGGGAATACAAAATCTATCCTTACTGATAATGTGATTTTGCTTTAACAATAAACTTGAAACTTCATTCATGGATGATACTCCTGTTCTACAGAAAAGATACTCTCTACAGTGGCAGTTAGCACCTCAGCATAAATGTTTAAATATGTGCAAACGAAAGCCTGCCCCATTGTGTTGTTATGGCTGTTTTTCAGCTGGGATGCTGATATTTTATGAATGTTACAACTTAGCCAGATCATCAACATATTCCCAATTACACCATTTGCCAGTAAAATAACTATTGCTGCCTACAGAAGTGTTAAAACCCTCAGACTAAAGCACTGTACATAAAATCTCAGCATTTTTGTTTGCTGTTTCTGTGATTGATAGTAATAAACTTCACTTTCGTGAATGAGAGGCTTCTGTGTAAACACTTGCAGTGTATTATAAAAACGAACATGAAAATATGCGTTCTTCACAGAAGCTTTTTCCGTTTTTTGATATGCGTCCTTATGCCAGCCTGTCTCTGGCATATTCAGAAATTCAGATACCATATGTCCTTATGATCATCTTCAAAACTTCCAAATCCAGGCTCTCTCTCTTCAACACGCTTCTTTTATTGATAAGTGCTGCTGCTGTGTCTGCATCTGCTAAAAGCAACTGTGCACAGCTCCAGTGACTAATCTCATTTAGGTTAATGGTATCTGCAAGGTCACTTGGGAAGGATGTGAAGACATTATTATCCACCTGGATGCTGCTCTATAGGTAGACATGCAGCAGGTACATAAACTGTTGGAGAGACAACTGTCGTGATTCTCACAGATATATAGATTACTCTGATTGTTCTTTAGAACTGGAGAAATTTGCCTTAAAATTGAGGATTTAAAAATATGCAAAAGATCTTTGTATAGTTTGATAAATCCTAGAAATCCTAGAGTGCAGTGTTTTGCTATTTCTGAAAAATATGTTAGGCTGAGAAGTATATTTGTCTGTGCTGGAGAGAAAAGACACATAAGACCTTCCTCCACACACCCCTCTATCTTGTGTTTACGGAGAAAGGAAGATGAGAGATGAAGCTTCTCTTTAGCTCTGTATCTCTCTTCCTACTACCCCACCACCCTTTCCCTCTGTATCTCTGTATCTTTCTCTCTCTCTGTCCTACAAAAAAGGTGGTACGCAGGCAGTAGGTCCCATTCGTACATCTGGACAGCATGAGAGGAATACCAGAATCTGCCAATGGCCTTGATGCAAAAGATTGTTCCTTTCTATCCCGTCTGGAATAACAGAAAGTCCAAAGCATATCTGCTGAGTCCCTTTTGGAACTCCTCCTAGGGAAATAATACTTTGCTTGGGGCTGAGAGTGAATTCTCATATCCTTAATGATTTCTAATTGTTGAGCAGACAGGATTTGGGGATTTGGACTACTTTTATCAAAGTGCTTTAAAATAAATAGAACAACTTCTATATTTTAACTGAAGAACATTAGCAAATTAATGCATTGCTGAGTTACTATCATTTGCTGTATATTGCAAAATACAGATGGAAACAGCACAATCTCCATCGTTGTTAATTGCTATTGTTAATGCTTTTTACTTAGTACATGAATTTCAGTGTAAATAGCACTTCCTTTTGCTGCTAGCTTCACAGAATATTTGCATACAGCCATAAATTCCTTACTCATAAAAAATCCTATTAAAAACAATGGAAGATAATATGATGATAATACATCAGAGGCTTTTGCTAACAGTAGAGGAGAGCACAAAGGAGAGATGGCAAATCCTTCTGCTAAGTCACCTGTCTTGCTATACTCTCACTTTTACATTAATTTTGGCTTTCTAGAAATAACATTTTTCTTTGGGAAAAGTCATTAGCTGGAAATACAATTTATCTGATAAACTTTATGGCTTTTTTCAACATTGAGTTTGTGTGCTATCATAAATGGATTTTGGCTAAATTTTTTATACACTTGCCCCTACTTCCCCTACAAGAAGTTCCATAGCCTTCAGAGCAATTGCTCCAGGTGCTAGAGTAACACAGACAGGTCTTTAATGGCATTCAGCGGACCTGAAATCTTTTCTACTATTAAAATTTTCAAACTATCTTTTCCTTGTATCTTCCCTCCATCCCAGATGAGTATGTGCTTGAACAGAGTCAGTCAGAATGGCACCAAACGATGATAACATGCAATTCCTTTTTGTCCTGTTTCTGATTTTGTTAGCAATTCTGTAAATGGAAATTATGCTATATCGTAGGGTCAAATCACTGAGTTATTACTATAATTCAGCTAATGGGATGAGTTTTAAAGTATTCTTGTTTATTCTGACTGACCTAGTCTCTGCTTTCTGAGTACTATGTGTAGACTGATCTTGTAGAATTAACGTCAAGGAACAGCATGCTTTTGTTGGTATAAAACAGCTCAAGCACAAGGTATATCTCTCTTTATTCTATTACCTGTGATTTTCATTGAAACGCTTCCTAGCTTTTGTCTGTACTGTTCTGTCTCTAACATGTATAACACTTTATCCCATTTAAATGTGAGATATTTGAGCTCAGAGGAGACAGAATTAGATAAACTGATCTCTGAGTGATTCAGAGGTGGATGTCTCAGCATTTATATTTTTTAAGAAAACTAACTGTGAATACTTAAATTATGGGAGACAGAAAGATGGATGAGGAGACATACTGTCAGACTAATATTTGAGAGATCACACCATAATTTACAAACATTGTATCCAAACACATTTAAACTGTTTGGTTATACTTCCCTCTTGGTTCTCTTATTTCTGCTGGGAATGAGGGAAGCTGTACTTCAACTTGAAGGTGTTTGGTGCAATTACGTTTATTCAGGATTTTCCATCTCACTTTGGTGATTATTAGATCTGCTTGTATTCTCAGTATAGCACGCCTTGCCCTGTGTGCTTTGACTTATAAATTTCTGTTTCTTTCAGAGTGTGTGTCCATTCAAAGCAAAGACACCTTTACCCAAAGTTGTTATGGTTCCTTCATAGCTTGACAAAGCCCAGAATAACAGATCCTATTCCCAATGAAATAAAAAAAAATGATATTCCCTCTGACTTCTGTGGCAACAGGATTTGTCAGAAAGAAAGAAAAAAAAAAGACCATTGTAGCCAGAAAGGCCATTGTCAAAATGATGGACTTTATGTTCTAAATCAAAAACGTAAATCTGGAAAATGAATATAAATAAATTAAAAGGTCTAAATATGTGAAAATGCAAATCTAGGACAAATGTCTCCAGTTTTATGCACTGTTCTTCAGCTAGAAGTGCAGACAGCTTTTAATAGCTAATATATTCCTTTCTTATAAATATTTGTCCATCTTATGCAACTGTATAATATGTTTTTAAAGGAAAAAAACTAAACAGCCATGAGTGGAATCTTTGCGCTGAGAAATAGCCAGCTTAGTATGCAAGCAACAACACTATCTCACATTCATTTGAATGTGTGCCATCTGGAACAGATGTGTTAGTTGTGGCTTCAGTAACGACATGGTGGAGGAGAAGACCTTCCTCACCTCAGGATTTCAATATTACTTAATGGGGCTTCTCATGTGAGTAAAGTAATTGTATATTCAGCCCAGTGTTTTATTCAGCTGTCATCTTTACTTTATACTATAACCTTGCCATCTTGCTGTACAGCCTTGCTTGAATACATGCGACATTGTGGCATATATTGTATGAAAGATGCTATTCCAAATAAAGTCATATTGTATACTTGACTTTGTTCTGTATTGATATTGAATGCATTTCTAGAATGGTAATCTTCTATGTACAATGTGTGTCTGAGAAGATTATGTCTTATTTTGCACACCAGGATATCTTTAGAATTGTTTATTATTCATGTTATATTTTAAACTGATGCTGGTCTATGCAGATTTTAAATGTGTTTGTCATATACCATTAGTCACTGTGTGAAATCTCTAAGTAATAGTTAGTTCTTGAATTTTCTGCAGCTAAGGAGAATTTAACACTGATTGATGGTAGATCACTTAGCTGGTTGGCAGACTTTCCAATTTACGGCAGGAAAATTGCTCTTTTCTTTATGCTCGTTCCTTCTTCTGCAGGGGGACAGTAAGATATATGTGCCAGGGTGCACATAACAGCAAGAATCTGATTGGCAATACTGCAGGTCTTTTTTACAATTATGATTTTATCATTTTCAAAAACTGTACTGAATGTCAGGTATTTCAGATGCAATTTTTAAAAACCTCTCTATTTATCAAATGTCAATGATATATTCATATCATATTTCACATGCAAAAAATGACCTAACATATTTTTGCATGAGGAAAAGAGTAAGCTGTCAGCCCTTCATCCTTATCTTCTAATAGTCCCAAATTCTCAGTCCTCTGAAGGCTGATTATCTGTATGGTGAAGATAAGCAGAAGAAGCAAAGATATTGATCTGCTGTGTGCTGTCTGCAAATATTTCTCATTAACCACTGATTCAGTCAAAAAAATAATAGTAGTATATTAGTTATTCTTCACTGAAAGAAAGACATGGGATAAATCCCTTCCCCTTAACACCCAGTAGTGAGATTTTCAAAGGCTATGTTTTAAGATTTCACACAGAATGCATATGAAGAACTGCAATATGTAATTTTTAGTATCCATTTTCTTTAAAGGAAAAAACACGATAAAAGTGATCATGTTTAAAAACATAAAAGTCTACTGAAATGCCAACCATAAATTCTAGTGAATTTAGCAATAGATTTTGTATAAAAAAAGACTTCTCTGTGAAAAGGTGTTTCTTATTTTCAACTGCCTGTAAAGACTGGAAGAAGAACCCAATCTTTACCACTTCATAGGATTTACAAGTATAAGAGGTTCAAAATGCTGTACAAAAGTGCTGACTTTGCATACTGTTATGGAACACACAGAGGTACTTTCTAAAAACATACACATAAGGGTAAAAATAATTGCTAAATTATTGTTTCAAAAAGAAATATAAAATATTGCTATCGCATTGTGGTTTTAGAGCCGTGGAGCACGGCATAACTGACACATCCAAAACATAGATAGTAAACATGGTAATGAAAATAAATGTGTTAAAGTGTGCACCAGGGCCCAATTATGCACTTGCTCAAGGACTTCAGTGGGAGTTCTGCATGTAGTGCAGCTGCAGAATGGTTCCCACAGGGAATGAGGCAACTAAGGAAGCTGTTATAGCTACTGTCCCAACAAACCTATTATTTTGGGGAGTTCATTTTCAGCAGCTCCTCCCACATCCCACACTAATGGCAGACCAGTGCTGCTACAGCTTGAAATTTATGCAAGATCAACCGTGTAATGAAAATTATACGAGTTCATAATTATTATCTTTTATTACTACAGACACTGTGTGGAGTTCATAGAATTGCAAATCTAACAAAAGAAATACTTGGCATCCTCTTTTAAAAATAAAAATTCAGTCTATTTGTAATGCTGAAATGAAAAAGATGGGAACCAGGACAAGGAGAGCAGCAGTAGAGATATAGAAAGGTAGTATCTTGGCTGAATTTTTCTATTCTGTCTCAGCCTGGTTTTACCCATTTCTTACATTTGTGCTTGTCACCCTACTATCTTTTCTGTAACTGCTTTTTGAAAAATATTCATTAGCCAAGTACTTATTTAATCAGAAACCATTCTTAGTATGAAGTTTGTAAGTTTTGTGAAGTACTATTGTGGCACTGCATCTTTTAACACGTAATTATCCTGATCTTTAGAGCACATAAGATCTCCCACACTTTCTGCCAAGACTTAAGAACTGTCGGCTTGCAGTGGATCAAGTTAGTGGTAAGAACTGATCTTTGGCCACTCCAGGTGCACTGGAGGACCTTTCAGGAAGGGATGACATTTTTTCATTTCAATATTTTTACTGGGAAAATTAGACAATTACTGTGTTAGACAATAGGATAGAACATTGTATTGCACATACAGTGGGGTAGAATTATCACTACAAAAATCTAAACTGGCTCAATATCCTCACTTTTTCTTCTGTTTAGTGTTTTCATTATTGCTTTTACTGCATTTGTAAACAAATAAAAAATAATATAAACGGAATGATTACTTTTGGTACTGAACAGCAAATCCACAATTTAAGACAAGCTGTTTTCTGACATCATCAGAAACCTTGCAAGGCAGCATGTGGGACAGATGTAGGGCAGGCCCGGACAACGCTGAGGATCTAGGCCGGGAAGAAACTCAGTTTAAACATTGTAGTTTAACTCCTCTGAATAAGTGACCTGATAATTTTTCACATTTGGACACATTTAAATCTCTCTGTATAGCTTTGAGTTAGTTATACTTATATGCAAAATGGAAGCTTCATCATGTCCATAAAATGAAAACACACATCCTCAGGTGGCTGACGGACTGAAGTTTCATTAGTCTTAAACTCAGTCGTCTTGACTAGTCCTGTTTCTTCTATGATTCATTCACAGCCTTCGTCCTAATCCTAAAAGCTATCTACGAAGAAAGATCTGTCTGCCTTAGGGAATAGTTATCTAACTCTCACGATAACTAAGTTAAGAAAGTCTGTAAGCAAAATTGTGAGCGTCGGAAGTGAAGCTTTCTTAAACGAGTAGGAGCACATTATGGAATGAGCTGTCAGAACAATTTGCATTTGTCTGTTGCAGTGATTTTAGATCCTACTACAAATAATTTATGCATCTATTCAGAGAAGAAATCTGCCACCAGCACACAGATAAGCAAAAACAAATGAGGCTTTATTAATACTAGTTTAAGGTAGAATTCTCTACAAGTTTTTCTTTGGCAGCCATCTGATACATTGATTTAACACTCAGACAGATAAAAAATCCAAAAGTATCAAAATCCAGATACTTATCCAAACAATAATCTAAACTCTTTGATGCTAAAGCTGCTCTTCTTATATGTGAGAGCCTCAAAATCAAAATATCCAGGTTGTTTTCTCCATAAATGCACTTCAGAAAAATGAATTCCTCATTTCTCTTATTTTTTTCTACCAAATTAGAGAAAATATTTTATTTTTAATGACTTTCCTGTCAAAGTCTATTAGCCATAATGAGTACCTCTGTTTTTCACATCTGCAAACATAAAACTTCAGTACTTGTTGAGCTGCTGATGGGTCTCTGAAGCAAAAGTGGTAGTCCATGGAGGAATTACGCTCTATTAGAATAAACATAATGAAATCATTCTTCAGAAGTGTATTAAGTTGCACAAGGCTGAGTCTGCAATATCCTAAAATGAGAAGAAAGATCTATTCAAATATGAATAAGTGAGAGATTATTTGCAAGAGAGGGAGAAGTCTAGTTACAGGCACAGGTGCTTTAAAGCGCAAATCCACACCATTAAGATCTGGCACAGCTGTTCCCTGATAAATAAAAAAGAGAAATGAGAAACACCCATTAAAGTCTCATATGATACAACCTATGAAGAAAAAAAGCCATTTGTTTGTAAACTACTATCACATTAACGATGGAGGCCAATTGAGAAAACCTCCAGATCTGACAGGATGATTTTAAACTAAGAGTGTGGAATTGTTTATTAAGACTTTGAGTGACAGTCTAATATATTAAATCAGTTCAGAAGATTGTAAAATGCATTAGCAATAGCAATTTAATACCTCCAACAAATTTAACTGTCACTCATGAGCATATCTGTCCTTGTTAAAGGAAAAAAACCTGAAGCACCATCTTTGTCTTGATGGACAATAAAGTTAGAAAAGGCAAAAGTCCTTCTCTGTACATTGGTGATGAGAGAACTGTGTTACATTTATCATAATTAACTTTCACAGTTGGCAACATTTTTTGGCAAATGTGTTATTTGCTCAAGCTTGTGAAAGAAGTTTTAAGAACTAATCATTGGAGCCAAGCCTTAGCTTGCAATCGTTTCAGGGCTGGATTTTAATCAATTTAGAAACGTAATTACATGCCAAATGTGTACACAGTTACTTTGATTACACACAGAAATCGGGCAGTTTCATAGTCAACTAGCTGATTGTAGGCAGTTGGGTGCAAAATACCTCATCTGAATGAGCAGTTGTTAATAACCTTGTGTTACAGCCATGTGTGGAACAATGTAGTAATCGTCTTTAAAATCAGGATCTTTAAAGGAAATATTTCCAATTTTCAGTTTTATACATTTTCTATGCTTCATTGTTTTCTAAAAATTTTAATTGTGGCTATTAATAGAGCAAAAAAATTAAAAACTAAACAGAAAAAAAATTAAGTGGAAAAACAGGTCACTCAAATATACTGTGTGATTACTTTGCAGTGCAGTAATGAAAAGGATCCCAAATGTAGTGTCCATCAGACTACAATACAAGGGCTTCAATACAAAGACCAGAGTAGAGCTGTTTTGGTTTTTGAAGAAACAGAATTAACAAAATGTCAGACGATTGACATTAATCCCTGAATGAATAAAATGCAGTGTTTAGTTTACTGTAATTAACATGCCTGTGTTATTCAGGAATGCTTAGATAACTACTGCATGTTTATGAAAATGTTCCTGAATCCTAATGTTTGTGTGACATCCAGTATAATTAATTTGAGAATTAATGTCAATTGTTTGATGGTCTCACATTGGAAAACTTTCAGATCTCCACTCAGGGAGCAGCAGCAGTAGCCCGGTTCCACCGGTGACCAGTGAGGGACTGCATGAGCAGCAATGAACAGATGAAATGAATAGTTTGCTTAATAATAATCAGGATTGACAGGTTAATAATGAAGTCACTACCTAAAAAGAAATCACATTTGTGACTATAATTTGAAACAAATACTTTAATTGCCTCTGAGGATAAATGGTAACAACATTGCACATAAACAGAGCTAGAAGAAACAGGCATAATATTAAACAGTTTACTCAGAATTGTACCTACAGAGTTTTTTTTTCTGCCAATATATTCAACCTAGACTCACTCATGGAAAAATAATATCTTTGGACATAATACAGAGAAATAGGAGGTGATAAACTGAGCAACAAGAACAGACACTTGGGTCAACAAGTAGTTCTTCTTCCTGTGTAGTAAGAAATAATAGGAGGTAGTGCTTTCCTGTTCCTGCTTGGTACATGCCCCATTGCAGGTTTTGCAGGTAAAGAATCATCCCATCAGTCTCTATTTAGTAGAACAGTAGATCAGAGATATCCCCAAAAACAGCTTATACAACTAAAAATGTTGATGAAATGTTTATGTTTGCTTCTTTCTTTTCTACGAGTAGCTAAACACCAAACAGCAAGTAAAATTGTTAGCTGACAGGTTTTGTTGCTTGGTTGTGAGTTAAAAGATACTTCCAAATCAAGCTGTTTAAAATGCTGCTGAAACCACTAGCCAGCTGATTGCTGTACGTAAACTGGGGATTGAACCACTCATTGGAAGCTGTTTATCAAAACAAAGGACACGGTACACAATTAGATGTGATACAATTCTTGAGATCCAAGCAGCAGCCCTCACACATGATGACAAACCAGGCTAGGAAATATTTATCCGTTTCTCCCTGAAAAATGTTCCCACTGTTAGATAATCTTCCTAGTGGCATTCTCAGTGGCGCTGGTGTTGGTAACATCATGCAGCTTCCAGCCTAAGAGGCCCAAGCCTCCTCCAGGGCTGCTGGTCTCTCACAATTGCTTTGTCCCATTGTCTGACAAGCCATGAGTAACTTGATCATGTTCAAACATATCTTGGTCTCTGTGGGCAGGCTCATTTGGCTGAAGGGTGTCCCTCCTTCCTGACACTAGCAAATCCAGCCACCAGTTTTGGTGTCTTTTCTACTTTTGCTAACAAAGCCCTTTTTCTGAGTGCAGACGAGTTTGAGACTGCATAGTAAGGTGAAAAGGGGAACTGTAATAATTATTATTATTATTATTGACCTTGTCATTTCTGTGATCCAATTGTCCATTTAATCCCAAAACAGTTGTCCTAGCTCAGCTGAGGGCACAGCATGGGTCCAGGAATAACTATGTAAGAGCAGAAGGGAGGCCAGGGACGGCCAAAGTCAGCACTTACCCTAAGGAAAATGCTCATCAGTCTTCAGCTTGAAAAGGCTAGTACAGCAACCATTGTTCATAGTGAAGAGTTCAAATTTAGAGCCTTTTCCAGCTGTTTTGTTATTCAACTTCCCTGTCATTTTACACTTTGATTATTGGTTTATTCCTCTTCACCACTGAAAGTGCATTAGAATCATATAATCATAGAATCACTAAAGTTGGAAAAGACCTCTAAGATCATCAACCGTCAACCCAACACCACCTTGCCTACTAAATCATGTCCTGAAGTGCTATATCTACTTGTTTTTTGAACCTCCAGGGATGGTGACTCCACCACTTCCTTGGGCAGCCTGCTCCAATGCCTGACCACTCTTCCAGTAAAGAAATTTTTCCTAATATCTAATCTAAACCTCCCCTGATGCAATTTGAGGCCATTTCTTCTCATCCTATTGCTAGTTACCTGGGAGAAGAGACCAACACCCACCTCACTACAACCTCCTTTCAGGTATTTGTAGCGAACAACAAGGTCCCCCCTCAGCCTCCTCTAGACTAAACAACCCCAGTTCCCTCAGTCGCTCCTCGTAGGACTAGTTCTCTAGACCCCTCACCAGCCTTGTTGCCCTTCTCTGGACGTGCTCCAGCACCTCAATGTCCTTCTTGTAGTGAGGGGCCCAAAACTGAACACAGTATTCAAGGTGTGGCCTCACCAGTGCCGCGTACAGGGGCATGATCACCTCCCTACTCCTGCTGGCCACACTGTTCCTGATACAAGCCAGGATGTTGTTGGCCATCTGGGCACACTGCTGGCTCATGTTCAGCCGGCTGTTGACCAACACCCATGTTATCTCCTTTGCTCATTCTAGTGCCTTTTGGAAGAATTGCTGTCTCCAAACATTCCCATTTCTCATACCACAATCATTTCTCCATATTTTCTTCCAATTTCATCTAACACAATGGAAGGGAAAACTGTAAACAATGGTTTATTTGGACAAAAAAACAAGAGAAAGTATCATTTACTGGAATTTAACCTTTTAATCATTTCTCTTCTGTGCTTTGCTCTTCAGTCTTTTCTATCACAGAATATCAGATTCCTTCCAAGTTTACTGAGGACTGTATGTAATGTCTGTCCAAACTCTGGATAAAATTAATCTATAAAAGAGGTATGACAAACTGGGAACAGGAGATCCTACCTGTAACCTCCTTTTTACTATCAGATGTAGAAATAGGTCTTCCCTTTCAATTATAATTACAGATTGTCCTTCTTTGAACAGGTGATTTTTTTTTTCCAAAAGAACATAAAAAAACTAGTTTTACCCCTTTGTAAAACTACCATGCATTAAAAAGATGTATACTTCCTTCATGATTTTTTTAATCAAAACTGTACCATTAAGAGGCAGTTTAGAGAAATGATGACTTTTTATAACTTGATCTTAAAGCTGAGCAAAATCTTCTGCAAAATGTAGATTTACAGACCTGAATAATTCATTTAATCTGTGAAACATGATTGAAGCCATGTTTAGAAAGAGCTGCCTTGGGCCTCCAAGGCCAAAGGGAAAGTATTACATTTGAGTCAGTTTGATTTTGTACTTCCTTGAAACATAAAGTGTCAGTGTGAGTGTAGAGATAATAGCAAACCCTCACAGGGGGTTTGTCAGGATAAAGCCAGTAAGATTGTGAGGTGCTTTGATAGTACAGTAATAGGGGTCAAATTAGCGCCTAAGGTAGGTAGGCATAACCAGAGCAGAATGCTCCTTTAGTATTTTTTTTTTAACCATGTAGCATTTATGGACAGGTGGTGAAATTTCAGGTCGTTGCGTGGGTAGTTGTATTCCAGTCACACGAGCTGAAATTCAATTTAGACACCAGTGTCACAATGTTCATTCAAAGGGGTCAGGACCCCCAAACACAGCACCTCTAAGAATCATGCTGCAGCTTTGCTATCAACAGTGAATTAAAAAGTGAAACAAAATAATCTTCATCATACAAAATCCAAATAAATTTTAGTTTTGGGGGCTTTTCCAATAATCTATTTGTATATAAAAGTAATTGTGAACTATATTCTTTCCCTCTGGCTGCTTTTTCCCTGCTGCAGTTTTAATTCCAGACCAGGTCATGTACAAATAGCTGAGCTTCTTTACACTGCTCCAGCCTGTAAGATTCAGTCATTCTCTAATTAACAGGTTGGTGGTTGGTAACAGAAAAATACTGGAGTTTATAGAAGTGCTGATCCCATTCCTCTTACAACACATCACATTCAATTTGCTTATTCCGGAAGGTAGAAGAAATTGGATGTGCAATGTAATTTGTTCAAGCTTTGGAAAGTGAATATTTAAGTTGCACTCAACTGCTGGTTTTTTCAAGACAAGTTAAAATACCAAAAAGCAGCACAAGAATACATTTTTTGTGTTCAGCAAGCAAGTCTTAAAAAAAAGGGGGGGGGGGGAGGGCAAAGGGTACTTACCAATAAAAAGTGAAGTGCGCTGAATGTGCAAAGCAACACATATTTTCCAGGCTTACGAAGGCTTTCCCTGTTGAGAGGTGATGGTTATTTTTTCTATTTTACTAAAGACGGCTACCAGAGCAAATGTGGTTCCAAATGATCCCTTCTTGAGTGGTTTTGTTTTTTTTTTTTGAGTAGGTTTGTTCTCCTTACGTATCGGATGCCATAAAGAAGAAGAAGTGATATTCAGATAATAACTAGATTCTTCATTACCCATAGAGTGCATTCCATCATGTTGTTAAACAAGTGCTGACTGTTTCTGCACTCTGAACATTCCAGAACAGTCAGTAAGGTCTAGGAGACACTGAAAAATGAGAAGAAGAGAGCTTCATATTATCAGTAGTGCACAGTATATGGAGGCACTGAAAAATAGTTTTGTGGCTGTTCCATCAGTGTATGAAACCCTCAGAAAGGATGTAAACTTGGCTATTTTAAATAAAAGAAGTGTTTGCAACCTCAAATATCAGCATACTACAAAGCTACAAAATGCATTTGAAATAAGGAATTTAGGTTCACATGATGGAGTTCAGCAACTCACAGTGTTTGTTGTTTCTCTCTACTGGGCTCAGTACGATATTCTCAGGGGGGAAAATTGGTATTGTTCAGTGATACCCTAAAGACGGGAGGTACAGTAATTTATTTTGTATTGCTGTGTGTGTTTTCACTTTCAGGAGTGGAGAAGCCACCCAGTGCATAGGATGTGCACCTAGGGAATATTTTAGCAATCTGAATAAATGATACAAACTAAATACTGTCATCGCTTCTCCACCTGTGAGGCAGCATGCCAGTGCCTGATATTCAACAGTGAATATTTTCTATTAATTTTCTATAGAGTCAAATCCCTTTGCTAGTCAAATGTTTTTGCAGATGTTTTTGTTTAGATGAAAAGAGATTTTGTTGTTGTTGAAATAATTTCAAGAAAAGAACTTCCAGCTCAGAAAGCCAGTCCACTCTAACACACATTGCAGCAATCTTCTACAAACAGCAGGTCCATGCACAGAATCCTTCGTGTTAACGAAGACATCTCACAAATGCAGCTGGGTTCCTTAGCAGCTCTTTCCAACACCTCCATTTTGAGCTGCAACATCTTCTGAGGAAACCTGTGAATTTTTCTGAGACGATTTTTTCCTCCCCACATGCAAAGTCCATAGTGTAACAGCTTTGTTCTCAAGATCAACATGATTTTTAACCAGTAGTATTGTTCTAAAAGTGTGAGTGTTCCTTCTGACATGTGTGGCTACACAGAATTAGATTCTGGTGGCAGTAAATAGCACTATTTTAGTCATACTGACATATATATAAATCCTTTTTTTTGTTTTTTTCCTAGAAGATGACTATCACAGACATTAAAATATAGCAACACAAGCAGATATTACGGATTTAATTCAGTGGTTTGAAATATATCAGCCAATGTTAATTCCCACATCCCTTTCCGGTCCATTAAATACTCTATTTTTTAATTGAAGTTATAATATTTATTTGCTCATTCTCACCTGTTTTGGTATGCTACATTTCTTCAGTAATTTCTCTAGTGATTTGTGCTTGGATTAGTTTATTCCTTCCATTATCTCTGATTGAATTGTCCCCTATCATATAGAAAAGGCTGTGTGCCAATTTCAAGTTGCTGTTACATAATTTAGATTCAGCTTTGTTTTGAAAGTTTCACAAGCAATGAGATTCTCATTGTTTTACAGAAAATAATAATAATCGTACTATCTTATCAAAGAAGCTGCCATCAATAAAGATGAGACCACAGTATTCAAAGATCAGACTTTCATTTCAGCAGGTTAGAATTTATTTCTTCTGTCAAGAAAGAATATATTCTTTTTCAGTTACATATATATTACCAGCATATTACGGCAAGCTTTCAATATGCTTTAAAATATGTCACTTAATGACTGAAATATTTGTTAGTTGAAAAGTGCATCCAACCTTAACATAGTTGGGCTTTGGTTGTAAATCTCTGCTTAACAACAGTCACTGAAGGGAGAAGGCCTGTGTTTATGTATTTTCATTTCACTGATTCTACTTTTCGCATGAATCATGTGAGGTGACTTTATTTTCATTTATATATGTATATATATATTAGATATTTATATATATATATTTTAATTTCACTGATTATAATTTTTGCATGAATCATGTGCGGTGACTTCAGCTCATAAGCTTTAAGTTGATGCTTTAAATTCATTGTTTGTTGCAACAGTAATTCAACTAGGCAGGGCACTTGTGTACTGATCAAAAGTCCAGGAAATGCTACAAATTGTCATTTTTTTATTAAGCCAGTCGTGTACAGAAGCCACTTTATGCTCCATCACTAAAAAGCAGTGTGTGAATTACCCAGGACAAGGCTCACCTCTTGTGATGGAGAGAAAAATTTAAGGCTGTTGTGGTGTCTCAAGTCGCTGGGCCATTTAAGGAATGTCAATGAAACGAGAATGAATCTGCAATCTGACCACACCTGGCTGCAGTTTTAGCCCCTCCGTCCTTCTAGCAGCTGGAAAATGCTAGAGAGCGCTCTCAGTGTTTTTTAAAACCAGACACACAGCCCTATAGCCATTTCATAACCAGAGTAGGGCAGAATGAGCACCTCTGCATGAGCATTCAGAGGTTAAGGTTTTATAAAAAACGATGCTCCTAGAAAGGTCATCTTTACATTATGACAGTCCTAAAAATCAAAACAAAGCTCTTCTTCTGTAGTAAAGTAAAGCTAAATTATTTTCAGTACTTGGAAACAAACAGAAATATCCTCTCCCCCTCAATGCAGTTACCAACAGTCTCTATGAATATGGCCTGTGGGCTGACTAGATCAAATACAGTTCGCTTTGCAAGCTCAGTAATTCACAAGAACTTGAAGTGCTAATAAATTCTGCCATTTGAAATTTATTGCAGAACTTAAATCTGCTGGATGTTGTTCAAATCAAGGGCATTTATACAGATTTCAGTAAAGCCTGGGATGAGACTGTAATATTCACATTAGGGGATGATGTTACAATGAATAGGCTTACAAAGAGAAGGTGATTAATTTAAAAAGCAACCAGAAAAAGACACATCACAAATATATATGCATCTACAGCAGAAAGTTAGTTTCGTGTGTTTTGACGCCCTAACACAGCAGTGAATAAATCCCCGTATTTCAATAATATATGTAAATCCAGAAACATTGTAATTCTAAATTGACAGATCAGTAGGAGGCTAAAATAAAATAAAATAATAATAATTTAAAAATGGAGACATTATGGAATTGCACCAAATCCAGACTGCAGGCATCACGTTAAGGTATAATCTCTGGGCTGGATTCATCAAAGAGATAGCAAGCAAAATTTTGGACCATTTTGAATTCAATGAAAGAACAGTATCCTAATTTTTCATATGGAGAGGCAGATAAATGCTGAATATTTCCAGTAATGAATAACATAGGCCAGATAACCTCATTAAAAACCATGAGGAGCTTGGAGGAGTAAACCTCAGTGAGGATCCTTTTGCAGACTCACTTCTAATCCCCCCATCAGAAGCCAAGATTGGACCCTTGAGACCAGCCATGAAATGAGAAGACCCTGCAAATGATCCATGTCTTTCTGTTGCTGCTCTTGCCAAAACAGGCTCCCACTTGTTCGGTCAGGATGACTCCAGTATATCACATCTTGTTTACTGATAGATAATTGCCAAGGTGAAAAGTCGTCTGGAAAAGGCAGTGTAGCCTGGAGTCATAATATCTGTTTTCAGAGATTTCCATCAGTTTCATGGGCTCCAAAATGCATCATTTTCCTGATGCATTTCTACTTACAGGATGCAAACAACCTGAGTAAGATCCTGATAGTGAATGAAGATAAATATCAAGATTTTTCTGGACAAGTAAGTTCTAAAGTTTTCTCTTACAGGGAGTGACCTGCCAGCTGCCATTTCATCTTGTAAAAGTGGGATTGCAGCTCAGGTATTTTACTGTAGTTACCATGGCTGTACGTCAATACAAGGAAAGCAACATCTCAGACAAAAAAAATCACAGAAGGCCTTGAAGATCAAATCCCAACCCATTGAAATTCTGCTTTCAAATCTTCTGATAACTAGGATTTCTGAAGTTTTTATAGCAAACATTTATTTAGTGCTTGAAATTTTGCATCAAGCAAATTAAGCCAAGAAAACATAGAAAAAAACAGCCATTCTGTGGATAACTGTGTATTTAGAAATTTAGGTAAAGATATGGTGCATTCTCTTTCATTGCGTCTTAAGATGCAGACTGGACGTTTCTGAAACCAGTGTTGAGACAGAAGGTCAGACTGATCTCCTAGTGGTTTCTTCAATCTTAAAAATCATGAATCTGAGAAAATATTTGTAGAATTGGTGTAAAACATTATTGTCCTCGGGTAACACAGGCAATCCCTTTGAAGTAACTTGTGTTTAGGTATGTATGTAGTGACTACACTAGAAGGCAAGGGAGAATTGGTTTTGATAAATCAGGGAGACCACAGGAGAAAGCAGGAGTGTCAAATTAACATTGAATGAATATGTCAGTGGAGGTTATGGACCAGAAGTTCAGGGAAGACCAGAATTTAGCTGCTTAGACTGCTATCACAGTATTCCCCAAAGCACTGAGTATTTGAAACCACAGTGTTGCTGCTTGGTAGTGAATAGCGTAACAAGAACAGGAAGACTGAAAGAGACAGGGAAAAGAAAGGGGTTTTGACCGGTCCTGCAGTGTATCCATATTTTCAGTTTAAAAGTTAACTTAATCTGCATTAGTGTATGCCACTTTGTAATAATAAAACAATATTTGGTTAATGCAATATTTTTCTTCTTAGCACAGAGGCTTTTGTAGGTGTTTGTTATTGTTCTGCAAGCCAGTGCTTTCATGAGTTAGATTTTGTGTGGCACTGTGAAGAGATTTATGTCTGTAAGCAAAGTCAGGAGAAAGTCATAGATTTTAGTATTCTCTAGGACTTTCTTTAACTTCAGCAGTACTTTCTGTCCTGTTTCTTTGATGTACTGGATGCTCGATATCACTAGCAATATAAATCCTTGCTTCAATCTTATTTACATAGACAGAAGTTATGTAGTGACAAGGTCCCTTCAAGGCTTGAATGGTTTGTTAATAACATGTACTAAATAGCATCTGGTATCAATCTTGTCCTACAGACATGCCTGTAGTGATTTAAAGCTTTCATTCTTTGAATTCAAAATCTAATTTTTAATGCACTTTCTGTCAGCTATCTTCACAGCTTTTAAATGAGATTCTGTCATCTTGACATATTCACAGATACACTGAAATTTAACTAGAAAAAATGAACTAAAAACTTCACATGTCTAAATAAAATGCCTATCCATGCTCATATATATCTTTGTTATTGGCTTTCAGCTTTTTACTAATATAGAGATCAATAACATTTTGTTTACTGAATGGTAAAACAAAAAGTAACTGCTTGTCTGATTTGGACATGACTGCTTAATTTAGTATCAGTGAAATAACAAAACAGTCATAGACGTTAATTTTTAGATGAACTTATTTGTAAAGCCTTCAATTAACAATTTTACCTGAAAAGCCACACAGCAAGTTGCTCCCTGAATGCTATGATTCCTTTGTTTTTTGACTCATCTGCAAAATCTGCATGTTCAAAAGCAGAAACAGGGTAACAATAGATTGTTTATCATTATAGGATGCCTATGGGAAATTGTGTTTCAAACTAATACCTTTCTCTTTCTATCTGAGCAGCCATTTTAAAATCTATTTGATATTCAATGAAGACCACTAGCTAGCATCAGTTTGGGAAACTCCTGAGGTGGAGCATATTGGTATTAAATCTTTGGACCTGTGCAACACAGATGGTATTGAAAAGAATGCCTTTAGACGTAAATAAACCACATTGAAGACATCTTTGGCAACGGTAGTGATGAATATTTTTAGTTTTCCCATTACTAAGCCATGTGCATATGTCTTAGACTAAACTGCAACTTTGACTACACTTACAGCCGGTTTCAAGGAAAAACGATCACAGCGTTTACTTAGAGCCTAGCCTTTACAGAAGGTAAGGAAAAAAGAATTCCCAGGTAATCTAAATTAAATAGCATTTGTGCAACCCGATGTGTAAGTGGAAGGAAAGGTACACCTACTTCTTGGTGTCTTTATCCATCCCCAGGTACAACCTGACAGGACATAAACTGGAAGGAGAGCCAATGAAGTGATTCTCTTCCTTCTTTAACTGCCTTCTGTGTCTTTTGTCCAGCAAAAATTGATAGCTCCAGAAATGACAACATTTGACAACTGAGCTCTCTGTGATGCCACTGGGAGAAAGTCTGGGAGGTTCTCGCTGGTGCTTCGGTTAGTAGCATAAGCAGGGTTGGCCAAATTAGTCACAACCTTGCCAGTCCAGCTGTCACAAGTGATGAAAGTGCTCTGACAAATGACTTCAACATAGTGGCAGTGGTAGTGCCAAGTAGACTTTTCTCTGGAGTTAACCAAGACGTGGACACATTAAAATCCCATTGCTGAATATGACTAATGTGAATGAAGAGCCGCCTATAGTCTTCGAATTGGTGATAATATTTAACAGTCATTCGTCACCTTAACATGTCATCCTTCACTAAAGAGTATCAAAATGCTTTACAGACTTTTATTAAGGCTCCAAATATGCTAAGGAACATTATTTTCCTCTTTTACAGGTTACTGTAAGTAGCTGCTCCACAGTCACAAGTGGATCAGTGACCGACTCACACATTGAATGCGTAAGTCCTGAATCTCACTCGTCTCTGATTACTGAAATATACATTTTCACAGTGTTGAAAAAAAGGATAGAATAAATAAGTTTTTGTTCCTATAAGTTAGTGCTGGTCTTAAATTCACCTCACTTCACATTACTTATTGTATCTGTTTTCTTGTTTTTGAGAACATTAAAACCTAGGCAAATAAGAGTAAAACAGTTGGATACAAGGCTTGAACTGCTAAATGCATATGATCAAAACTGACAGAGAATTTAAGAGTAAGATATGAATACGGCCATTGAGAAATAACAATAAAGAATTATATCTTTATTTTTAAAGGAATTGTTACAGGGAAAGCCAGAGGGTTCATAAGCCTGTTGTAATTGATATGAGGGACAGCGTATGTCAATGGATCTTGTATGCTTCTTTCCCAGCATTACGTTCTGGATGTGCTTAGTCATCCATATTGGCTGCCCTATATAACTCCATATGTAGTCTTTGCTGAATGTCATACCTACTCTGTTATATATTTTTTTCTGAGATGACACATATACCTCTCGGGGTTGAATTAAATTAATTAATTAAATCTGCGAACACTTTCATTTAGTTTCTGCCTTCCTCATCTCCATCTCTCTCTCTGTATCCTGTTCAGTTTTTCTCAACACTTCACACATTATTCTAAAGTTTGCTGTGCTTAAATTAGCATCTTTAAATCTTGAATTCTTTAGTTCTGCCTTGTATCCCTTCTTGTGCTTGTTATGATATATTTAGAAAGTGTTGGGAGATAATTGCCACTTCGACATTCATATGGACTGCTCTCATGCCCAGATCTCCTCTCTGAGGCTCAGAACTCTACCTGAAGGCATCCAAGAGATTCTGGTATCTCTGAAGACCCCATCTTTACCTGCACAGAAAAGCATGCAAACAAATGCCTGAGCCTGGCTGAGTTCCCCATTACTAAATTCATTCCCTGGAGTCACCAGTTTTTACTTTTGCTAAAATTTTTCTAACACATAGTAATTTTCTAGCAATTTTTTTCCCCCAAGCATAATCATTCTATCACAGCTGGACTTCCTCTGAAGTCTCCTTTTTAAATGCCCTCAAAAGATCACTCTAAACTATTCTCTGTGTTTATGGGAGACAAATAAGAAAATACTGGTGTAAATTTCAGTAAAGAGTAAAACTTTAGTTAGACGTACGATAAGGGTGGTTAAGCACTGGAATTGGCTGAGATGGTAAAAACTGCATTACTGCAGAATTTTAGAACAAGTTGGGCAAATTAGGCATGGCTTCAGTCTAGCTTTACCTTGGTAGGGGGCTAAGACATCCCCTCTTATATTCTAAAACTCTAAAATGGAGTATGACAAATTATTCTTCTCTTATTAAAGTCTCATGCAGATTTCTCTGTAGAACTCCGTTGTACAGATCTTCTAGGTATCTTTGCCCTGATATCATTCCATATATATATAAATTTAACTGCACAAGGTTTTTCCTGTCCTACACTGTCCTGTCTTCTTTCTTTCATCTGACAATA
The DNA here is from genome assembly GCF_030867145.1 of Opisthocomus hoazin. Taxonomy (NCBI): domain Eukaryota; kingdom Metazoa; phylum Chordata; class Aves; order Opisthocomiformes; family Opisthocomidae; genus Opisthocomus; species Opisthocomus hoazin. The sequence continues at coordinate 10,170,325 of NC_134425.1, forward strand.
AAGCTTCCACAGTAACAATGTCTTTTATTCTGTTGTGAATTTAAATTCTTTCTTTACTAGCTTTGATTTCACACACAAATGCCACCTTCTTTTAACCAGGACTGGTCCATGAAGAAGGCGGGTGTGAAGAGTCTATGTCGTCTTATTAAAACATTGAAGTAGAAGTAGAAAATGTGCTTTGTTTTTGAGAAAGCCAAAAAAATTTATAATTTAGAGATTTCCTGCTCAATAAGGAAGGAGATGTTGAATATTTCTCATCTCTCATCAACTTAATATCAATTGTTATCTCTTCAATATCAATTGTTACCTCTTTTCCTGCACTTTTCATTTTATGTGTAATTATTATTCATCATAGTTATGAAGTGTGAATTATGAATTATTCATGAATTAATGAATAGCTTAAAATTTGAAATTTAACTTCCAAAGTGCATTGTGTTGCTCATTTGCAACTAGTCCTCTGGATTCTGTACTATTGTTCGTCTGCTGATTGTCACACTAATGTCTTGCTGCTCTTGGCTTTGTCATTTGTGTGGTTCAACACAAATAGTCCCAAGAAAGGATCCTGAAGGCTTCTTCAGAAATGCTGCATGGCTTAGTTGAAGAGGGTCGAATTCGTTATGGATACACTTTTAAAATAAATTATGAAAAAGAGTTCATGAACCTTGACTGAATGAAAAATGGGAACCATTTTTCGCTTGTTATTGTTTTTCTTGCTTATTTCAATTCAGGATATGCTCATGAAAGAGGAAAAACAATCAGCTTTTTCCTGTACTTTATCTGGTGGAAAAAAATGGAGGATTCAGATTTGATGGAATATTCAGATTTTGTTCAAGTACAAGTGAAATATTTAAGTCCTGCTGTCTATATTTAAGATTGCCTCACTGTGCAGGTTCGAGTCATTTCCCTAGTTTATTTTGCTTAGACAGAATTTAGTGATGAAGATTAATTTATCCAAGCACTTAAATGTGTTTCAGGTAGTGCTCACAACAAGCCAAACATCATTAAGATCTCCAGAGTCTTATCATTAACTACTCTTTTCATGGTGCTGAGTTTACCATTATGAACTGGCAAAATTCAGTTAGGCTTAATAAAACAAATACATTTGTCCAATTTTGGATCAATAGCTCTTGTTTTGTTCTTTAGCTCAATGGGCATTAATACTTAATCATCTTTAGTCAGGAAATGGTAGTATGACTCTCATTTGTCGTTAAGCAAAAGAACATTCATTATTGGATGTAAAGTCGGTTAGATTTTCCTTCAACAGTGTATTCCTATGGGAAGGCATGCAGCAAGAAACATTGTTTCAGCAGTTTTACCATTGAGCATCCTCATTTTTAATTGCCACAATGCACCATTTACAGAACTTAAATTTATCATGCTTACAGCTGAGGAACTGTGTTTCTAACTTCTAGACATTTACATTTATAAACTACACTTTCCAACTGTCTCTTGTGCCATAAGTAAATTTATTAATTTTGGTTAATTTTCACTTACTGTTCTGTAAGACAGCACAAACTTTTTACAGAGAATTCTAGTAATGGCAATTATCACCGTTTTTGATTACTATGAACTTGTATTAGCCTTTTTTCAGTATAAAAATGAAATGAAAGCCCTAAGGGATGCACATCTAATATTCTAGATTTTATCACTTTAAAGACTTACTGCGAATTGTGTAAAAGCAAACTCTGCACCTTCTGAAGGCACAGAGTTTTAATCATTTTTATATTTCTCTTATGAAGAGATTTTCTTGGCATCTAAAATAACCTAAAAGTGTCTCCAGGATCAAAATGACTTACTTTTTGCTTCCCTTTCATAACTATTTTTAATATTGTGTTCTTTTTTTTTGATACTATTTTAACTGCAGTTTTAGGGGAACCAAGACTTAAGCTCCTTAAGCAGTAACTGTGTATATTTGGCACAGGTAGACCTAGTCAAACATCTTGTTCTACATCCCATTTTAAGGTATGCACAGGGGACTGTTTTGACACATGTGCCACAAAAACCATTTCCTTTCTCTAGGAAACAAGACCCCACAGAATACTGCCTGACACTACCTTGTATTTTTTATTTGATAGGAAATTTGCCAAAACCAGAGAGGAATTGAAGCTACACCCTCATCACTCCTCATCAAGTCATGCAGCTTGTAGATTGTTTGATATCTGGCTCTTTCTTCATCTTTGAATATCGTTTAAAACTTTAGTCCTAATTTTGCATATTATGAGAATCTACCAAGAAAACTGCTAGAATTATAACACAGGTCAACTCACTGGCATATTCTGCAACACATTTTATTGTTACTTGCACAATATTTGTTATGAGAAAAAATTTCTGTATTAGTGTATTGCAAGAAGTAATTGTAAGTATAAATGTCCTTTTTAAAGATGTAGCATCATCTTCCTTTCATTGCTTGCCATGCTAATCGGAGAACAGCAGATGCTCAGGCAAGATTCAATTCACCTTAATTCGTTCAAGCTTAATTAGCAGCTGGGATGCATCTGGCAAACAAACATGAAAATAGTGACAGCCTGAGTTAAAGGGAAAAAGTAAAAGGCTTTTGTTCATTAACCACATGTTCTTCGTTGTGAGTATTATGTGCTCAAGGCAAAATCATTTTTAGACTCTTTTTTTTTGTAAAGAATAGAAACCCTCATACCTATATCTTCATTCCCTGTATTCTTGTGCTGGTGAGTCATGCAAGGATGTGAGCAGTCCCTCTATGAGATGTTCCTGCACAGGTAAATGTTTGTACCATCACAGCTTAAATATATGGCCCAAGCTTGTATAAACAGAGGACGGTAGTTTCTCTGAGAATTAGGTAGGCAAAATGGACCCCTTGAGATGTAATTAGGAATTATTTACAACCCTGAATAATTATCATGCAGTATCTTGCACAAAGCAAAATAAGCAAAGCCAAATCTGAAGAGATCCCTGCTGCCATTAAATATGTGACTAACTAGCAAAATGAGGGGCATAACTATAAGAAATGTGCAATGCCTTTGCAGTAGTTTTACTTCCAATGCTCTTGCCTATATAAATTCCATATTTGTGTATTAGCTGTTGCTGAGTAAGTGATGAAAGCAGCAGAGTTTTTTGAAAGTGGAACACTTTAAAATACAGGATTGCTTGTATTCACTGTCAAAGTAAGATATTTGGACAATAATGAACAGTGGAGAAATGACAAGATTACGCAGTGATAAAAGTAAATGTGAGTCAAAGCTAAGTACTAATATAGCCCAGAAAAAGACTTTGGCAGGTGACAAATAGAGAAAGAAAGAAAACCTCATGCTAGCTATGGCTTTAGTTTCCCGAACTTATCTGTATTATACAAGGAGTTAGAAAAGGAATCTTTCTTTCTTCTTATTTATGTAAAACCAGCCACAGCATCTTCAGTCTATCAAACTTCTATCAAACAAGTTTGCTGATGACACCAAACTGGGAGGTGTGGTAGATACACCAGAAGTCTGTGCTGCCATTCAGCGTGACCTGGATAGGCTGGAAAGCTGGGCAGAGAGGAACCTGATGAGGTTCAACAAAGGCAAATGCAGGGTCCTGCACCTGGGGAGGAACAACCTCATGCACCAGTACAGGCTTGGGGTGGACCTGCTGGAGAGCAGCTCTGCGGAGAGGGACCTGGGTGTCCTGGTGGACGACAGGTTAACCATGAGCCAGCAGTGTGCCCTGGCTGTCAAGAAAGCCAATGGCATCCTGGGGTGCATCAAGAAGAGTGTGGCCAGCAGGACGAGGGAGGTTCTCCTTCCCCTCTACACTGCCCTAGTGAGGCCTCATCTGGAGTACTGTGTCCAGTTCTGGGCTCCCCAGTTCAAGAAAGATGAAGAGCTACTGGAGAGAGTCCAGTGGAGGGCTACGAGGATGATGAGGGGACTGGAACATCTCTCCTACGAGGAGAGGTTGAGGGAACTGGGCTTGTTCAGCCTGAAGAAGAGAAGGCTGCGAGGGGACCTAATAAATGCTTAGAAATATCTGAAGGGTGGGTGTCAGGAGGATGGGGCCAAGCTCTTTTCAGTGGTGCCCAGTGACAGGACAAGGGGCAACAGGCACAAACTGAGGCACAGGAAGTTCCGTCTGAACATGAGGAAGAACTTCTTCCCTCTGAGGGTGACGGAGCACTGGAACAGGCTGCCCAGGGAGGTTGTGGAGTCTCCTTCTCTGGAGATATTCAAGACCCGCCTGGACAAGCTCCTGTGCAGCTTGCTGTAGGTGACCCTGCTTCGGCAGGAGGGTTGGACTAGATGACCCACAGAGGTCCCTTCCAAACCCTACTATTCTGTGATTCTGTGATTCTGTAAACATTTTCAGTCAATATCTTAGACTTCCACTTCCATATTCTGTATTAAAGAATCCTATGAGAGATGGTGTTTTATGGCTCACTAGGACGCAGTATATCTTATAACCAGGTCATGCAATGCTAGTGTTTTCTTGAAAGGAAATAATACAGATTTTGCAAAAACAGGGAAAAAAGTTTGAATAAGAGTGGTGACAGTATGGTAAGTATGGGTTAGAAGACCACTGAAAGGTGACAAAACCTAATTAAACTGCGTAACTGTGGGTAAAATAGCAATAAACTAGCTGCCGGCTGCTCTCATTTTTTTCAGGTTTTGTTATCTTCTTCATAGAAAACTCTTTCAAGATTGGTTTAGGCACAGAAGGTTGATAAGAGAGAGCTCATCGCAGAGCTAACAGCTGAGGGGCTTGCGCCATTTCTGGTATGTGCTACCCATATACACTGTTACACAAACATGTACTGCAGTTTTGAAGATAAACTACTGTAAACATGACTTTCTTCTGACCTTTACATGTCCAGGGTAGCTGGCCTGTCCAAAAGCAGTGTTGTTTTCTAGTATATCAGCTAATCAAAAGTATTCACGGTTTCCGCTACATTTTCCTTTTTTTTTTTTCATGACAGACTGTAGTAACGAGCTGTGTTTTAGAGGATGTTCAACTTCACTTGGAGTGTAAAGACAGAGTGTCTAAATGAATGTGTGAGGCTGAAAAGGCATCAAAGACAAATTTAAAAAAGGTAAGATTTCATACAGGATGTTTTATTAGTGTTTATTGCCTTGTGGTAATTTGATCGTTGTGCTTTGCTAAATTCAGCTGCATTCCATCAATCACAGATGAGTCAGGGCAAAGTAGATGTGTGATTAGTGTTCACCCTGGGCATGATAGCCCAGGCTGAGTATATGGATACCATCCCTGCCAAACACAGGGCCAACAGTACCACATGGATGACTTTGTATTTCCCCCTGAGTGGCAAAGACCAGGGAAGGACAGCTTGAGGTCATAATGTGAGGTCTCAAACCAAGATTAATCTGAAATGCTCCTCTATCCATTTCCCTGACATTTATATTTATACTTCTGCAAGTAGTACACACAGCTTGAAAATACACCTTTCAGATGGACATTTTCATTTAGATACCAGCCATCAAAGTGATTCCATTGGCTTGGGTCAGACTACTAATATATGTAACTGTACATGCAGACCCAAAGGCTGTGATGGGGATTGATGCCATGTGCTTTATCCTCTTCACATAGAAGCTAGTAACAAAGTTCTCAGCCGCTTCAGAGGTGCAGAATCAGGCCAACAGTCAATTTTGAGATATAACTGTTTTGTGAGCATGGCAGATGCTAATAGATTAATTATTTATAATGGCACATGCTGGATTATGAATACAGATAAAAACTCAGCAAAAGACGTTGAAAATGGAGTCTAGCTTTTTTATGAACTACCTGGGGATGTTGCATTTCAAAAGTATTCTAGAAGTAAATCTCAGTATTAAAGCCATTTCCATAAGTTTTTAATGTTAAGCTTCTCTACCTCAACAATGAAAACACTTAACTTCACAGTTTGACAGAGAAGTGTATTAGCAAATGACATGGAAGGACTATGTCATGCCAGTAATTAATTCTCCTTAGAAAAATTATCCAGCAAAATTCTTATGATTCATGAGAGGAATTGAACCAAAATTAAGTATCAGATAAGTCGTTGGACATAATGACTTTTACCCCTATTTTGTTTGAAATATTTGTTAGCACCCCATAGACATGCTAGTGTATTTTTCATCTATTTTGTGCTTTGCTATCTATAAATAGCTGCTTGTAAGTATCTGAAACCAGATCTATAAAAGATTGATTAATTATATAATTCTAACCTGACATGAGTCTCAAGGACCTATATTGGAAGTAACTTACGTAAAGTCTTTGAATTTATAACACTGGGTTACACTGACAAGCAAGTTTTTATGGAGCTTTAGATGGCTCATGTGATTCAGTAGGTGCTCACTAATATGAAACAGAGAAGGAACTTGAGGGATAACAGAGCTAAAGCCACTTGATCAAAGTCATTTAAAGATGGGAGAGTTGGGGGGAAAAAATCCCCAAACGTTCCTAGACTTGAAGAAGAACTTTTATGAAATGCCTGGGCCAGTGTATCAGGTGGCTGTTACTGAAGAGATTAGTCTTGCTCTAACTTTGGGATTTGTCTAATATTTTAGTGAGCCATCACAGCTCACTGTCCTGGCAGAAAACTGCACCGGCCCCTCTCCACAAAGAAATTTTTCTGGCAAAGCTGATTAGTGCTGTCTTATGAGGTACTGCTGTTATTTTGTGAGTATAATATCATATTCTGCAAATGTTCCACTAAAACAAATAGTCCTGGTAGTTCTGAACAGAATTTAATGTCGGCACAATCAGACAATGTGGGTCTGATTACATTAAGCACAGGGTTGAAGTTCTGCTTCTAGACCTGCTATTTAATGAATTATCTAGTGTTGTATATACTGTGATCAGATGGACAGGCTAGGTTTTGCTTTGGGGCAATGTGAATATTTTAACTTAATATCACATGTTATTAATACCAGTATTAAGTAAAGCTCTTGCGCTTGGGGTGACCAATAAACACAGCTGAAACAAAAATGACCTCTGAAAGTCAGTCTCAGCATAGCTTTTTTAAGTCTTTTCTCACTTCCTTTCACAAGCATTTCAGCAAGTGAATTCTTTGCTTGATTATTAAAATACCTAGAAGATGGGTCTGCGTACTTTTTTCTCCCCAAGCCTTGTCCACCCAAACTCCTCTTGACAATAGTGAAGCAGACACCTCTCCAGTGCATGGACTCCCCTTCAATGGAACTATGCGGGTTTACCTTCACTGAAAATCTAGTTCAGCTGCACAGAAAGGGAACGATTAGGCTTTACCTGGGTGACAGGACTATGCAACCTCCTGGTATAGTGAGGAGAGCTGACATTATCAGAAAAAGTCAATGCTTGAGAAAAGTAAAAATAGAATAGGCTACCTCCATCAATTTCTGGCCTGAGAAAAGCATGAGGCTAAAAAGCAAAGCAGTGAATGTCTTTAACAGCTATAGATTAGAGAGTGAAAGTGAATCTGAAAATCTTACTTTTTCAAGGAGATGTTCAATACCTATCCAGTGAAGAGACTGCAGACTCCTAAAGGGATTAAACCAATGATTACACTAAAATGGCACTTCCACTTAGAAACAGATTTCTAAATCACAGAGGCTGAAGGAAGGGCAATAAAGGAGCAGGCATGAAGAAGGCTAGTGCTAAAGGGCAACAACACTAGGGGAGCTGGGGAGGAAACTTGTGGTTTTTACACCAGCTAGAGAGACTGCTACACATACAGAGTTTGGAATTAGTTTGACAGCTGGTAAGACAGAGAGGAGGATGCTGGGAGCGAAAAAGAAATGGAATAAGTATTTGTTCTTTGGTCATAAATTGAAAATATGTTGAGCGTCCCTGAAAACTGTAACAGGTTAATTTAAGTCCTTGCTTCCTAAGCCTGGTCATCAGAGAATACAATGTGATGTATAGGCAGTGTTTGTAGTAAACCGAATAATTAGAATAATGTATAGCCTACAGTACATATAAATATGTGCACGAAAAATGAAGACACCACTAGTTTTCAAGCACAGCATTAGAAGTTTGTTGACTTTTACGTAATTAAATTGCTTTCTCCTTGTCTGTGTTTTATTTAGTTTCTGCAGAATGAAATGTTACTTTTTGGATAAACATTTCTGCATTACGTCATTAAGGTTATTGAATGGTAAATAAGGCAGGAAAGGCAGGAAAGGCAGGAAGGCAGGAAGGCAGGAAGGCAGGAAGGCAGGAAGGCAGGAAGGAAGGAAGGAAGGAAGGAAGGAAGGAAGGAAGGAAGGAAGGAAGGAAGATTTGTTCCTACGGAGTGTTTTTTTTCATACTGAGGGGCTTTAAATGCCAGAGTGGAGATGGCCTATAAATCTAATTGCCAAAGCCACTATTAAAATAAGAAAGGAATTTAGATGGGATTTGTTCAAATGCCATGTACAGTAGAAGGCAAATAGGGTCTAATCCATTGTGGTGATTCTGGTAGGAAATATAAACACGTAGGTCCATAGGATTACTCTATTTTAAGAGGGAGGCAGAAAAGAGGGAAATTACATCTAAATCCATTCATTTTGGAAATTAATTGCCTTGAAATTACAACTTCCTTGAAAAGGAATGACACTCACAGTCTGATCTAGATCCCACCGACGTCAGTGGGAAGCTCGTCAGTGACTCCACAGACTTTGTGGGAAGGAAGTTGTGGAAATGGCCTTTATTTTTTTTTTAAACTTGGAGTCAGAGAAGTTGTTCAGTGCCCTGCTATGCTGCATAGTTTTCCAGCTTCCTTGGATCATATTTTTCAGCTGTCTCAAATGCACAAAAAGGTCTAATAGCAGCAGGGCTAAACTTAACTACAAGCTTGATCCTAGTGGCCCTTTTTGGCTGTTCCTGACAGACCCCCAAAAGAGCTAGTTCATTATTTCCTCCAAAGCATGTTATTTCTTTGGGCATTGCATACAGTGAGATGGGCACACAAATCCACGCATTCCTATGTGCTGAAAGTCGAATGTGCTCAAGCACACAGCTTAATCATGAACATTACATAAAATTGAATACCCTGTTATTAGAACACTAAGCTCCCTATATTGTTAGTCATGAAATTGCCCTGTATCTCACACGAAAGATACCGTTGCAGCATTTGTTATGTCATAGTTGTCTGAGATTTTTCATGTGGAAAGCTTTCCAATTGAAAGATACAGTGCTGCCAAAAAGCATTTTTAATGAAAAATGCCAGTTTCAATAGAAAAAATTCAGTCATTTTAAAATATTGGAAGATTTTTTTCTTTTGGTTCAGTTTAAAAAAAAATGAAAATGAAAAATGAAAATTAAGTCTTGCACAGTTATCCACATCCTTGGCACTGTGGAGAACACACTGCCTCCTAGGTAGATTTGCAATTTTGCTGTGAAAGAGAAGACATTTTTCTCAGGGATGCCACTGACACTGATGGTTTTCCCCCAGTCACTGTCAGAATTGCAACTTACATCCATTTAGGGTGTAAGCAGAAACATCTTCTTGCCAAAAATAAACAAATAAATAGCATTTGGATAGCAATGTGCCCACTCAGGTCCTCTGTGAATGTGTTCTGAGCTAGGGTGTTACTTAAAGAGCTTTCACAGATGTGTTGCCCAGGAATTTAATATTCATGAGTGATTATGGTTGGCATTTGGAAAATATTTTTCCTCTTGAAACCTCTACCAAACACCAGCTCGTTTATACACAGTGTCCCAGGTAGGTAAGGTAAGAGTTTCAACTCAATTATATGAATGGGGAAACCGAGGAGCAGAAGGGTCTTTATGGCTTTTTCAGGTCCTCGCTGTGAACATCTATGGTGAATCTATAAGGTTCTTTTACTCCCTATTCTAAACTAAAATTAGGATACAATGCTGCTGCTTTATGCCCAAAATGCTCAATAAGCAGAAATGAATTGAGAATGCAGAGACTTGCATTTTAAAGCTACTAGCTTAAATAGAGAAGCTTAAAAAGCAATTAACTTAACTGAGGGTGATAACTAATATAAGGGTCTGATAGCTTAGAAATCATCTCTGTTAGCTGGTCCCTCAGTTAAGTATTTCTGTATTAGTTATGTCAATGTTTGGTTCAAAGGAATTACAAGGACTGAATTGTGTTTTACAGCCTCAGCATTCTTGAATATGGAGGAAGGTTTGACACTGAGATCTTTAGACTTCCTGTAGTTTTCCACCAGTGTAAGAGAGCAGCAACTGTGCCCAAAAGGCTTTTTAAACTGGCTGCAGCCTGCTACCGACTAAATGCTTCGTTTAGTCTGTATGCCAGTATCTGCAAAGTGTCCTGATTTCAATGGCATAAAAGAAAGCTGTGAAGGTGATCGGAGAGGTGACTAATTAAAGATTATGAAAGAGAGATTAAAATCCTGTGAGCCTTTCTAATTAGTCAACGGGCCAAATGCCATATCCTCTCCTGTGAGGGGACATGAAGTTGGGATACATGCCCTGCTTATACACCCTTTTGTACTAAGCCTAAAGGAAAGCAGTTTTGAGGTGCTCCTGCTTACTTGTCAATAGGGGATCTATATATCCCTTGATTAGTGCCACGATTTAAAAGGGATCATGAATTTGCCCTCTTCCCCTGGCATTGGTGCCCCAACACAAACTGTCCTTGAGACAATCATAGCAATTCAACCCCATGCCTTTTACTTCTTTTTTTTTTTTTCTTTTCTTTGTAAGTCTGATGGCAAATACATTATCTTAAACACTTTCAATTTTAAGTAATCAAAAGAGGAGAAATAGCAGCTCTGTGGGAATATTTCAAGGGGATTCTCATCCAATAGAAAGACAATAGCAGAAGTCGCTGATGTGTAAATTGTGGCCAAGAGGTAAAAGAGAGAGAAAGAAAAGAAAGATAAACTGTAAAAAAGGTTTTAATAGAGCAGAAGACAAAGAACCTCTAGCTAATCGCACTACTTTTACTCTGGTGTAATAAAATGAGGGCTCGTGCAAAAGTTAAACACGGAAATAATGTTTGCTACTATGCAAAACTAACACTGGTCTTCTGAGAAGAAAGAGTAAAACTGAAAGAGGGCAAGTAACAGCATTTCATGTTTCCAAGCTGTCAACAATTGCCCTTTGATCAGTTTTAACAAAAGCTGTACTGATTGTCTTCAACTAGGGCTGGTTTTGAAAATATTAACCCTCCAGGGTTTTATTTTGTTTTCTACTAAATCTAAAGGCAGTGTAATAAAAGGGTCATTGGAAGTGAATGTAGATAACATTTTACAGCCTGATCCTGTGAGATGCTGGATTTTCTCAAGGTAATGCAGTTCAAGGGTTCTTAGCAGTTTTCTCAGAGCTTAGGAAACATGTTTTCAAAATGTTGATCATATCCATCCCTTTCAAGGTATTTAAACGAAATGGCCATATTGACTTCTACTCTGCCTTTACAAGTTTTCAGTTAAGAAAAAAACACCCTCTGGGTGATTAAGAGGAAAGGTATGTTTCCATCTTCAATACACTCTGTAGTACTGTTTACCCATCTCAGAAAGGCTAAAATAGAACTAGAGGTACAGAGACGGGTGACAAAGCACAGAGTGCCTTGTGTGCGAGGGGAGATGAAATAGATTAATATTTTCAGAACAGAAGAAACACACTGACACAAGAATACAATAAAGTCTATGACAAAATTGTGAGTGGAATTGGGAGGGGACAGGAAACTGGTATTCACTTTCTCATGATAAAAGATTAAGGCAATATCAAATGGAATTATCCAGTGATAGGAATTAAAGAGAAAAAAAGCACTTTGTCACTAAAGCAGGTTAGTTAAGCTCTGGAACTCATTGCTGCAAGACATTCTAGAGATGAGAATTGTAAGTGGGTTAAAAGAGTATCTAGACAAACTCCTTGATGAAAGATCTGTTAGGGCTATTAATACAAGTTATAATTTCCTGATAGCTAGGGAATTGTCTTGGAGGAATATCACTGTATGCTTTTCTAACATATGCATCAAAGCTGGAATACTGAGTTAGATGTACTTTTGACCCAGTACAGCCACTGTTATGTTCCTAGGAAACAAATGAACATACAGTGGTGCTTGCAGCCTATTTGGAATGCCCTTGCTAAAAGGAGCAGAGACCAGGATGTTATTAAAACCACTCCTGGCCACTAAAAGGTGGGACTATCAGCATACCTGCCTGCATTTGAAAGAACGTATCACTGTTGTGCCGTCAGCTTCTTACGTCTTTTCATCCTTCCCCTGATATTATTTACAGTAGCAACTTGATTCAGACTCATCTTGAATATTTATGCAGAGCATGGCCAATATTCTTATACTGTTGTTACTGAATGTTGTATTCTAGGGGAAAAAAAAAAAAAAAAAAGACTATTGAGTGATTCATATGTATCTTGGGTTTTAATTATAAGAGGCTCCCTGTATGTCTTCTCTGGGCATATCAGTTTTTGCAGTTAGCATGCAGATGGGCTGGTTCTTTGGTTTCAAGACAGTATGTAGTCATTACAATTTGAGCAGAGGATAAAGATTGGCTTTGCTGTTGGACTAGCAAGTTCTGCAGCTGAATCATTCTATGGTCTTTGGCAAGTTACTTCATGAGTGAGCTGAAAGTTTTGTTCCTGAATGGCTGTGGAGTTTAAGCCGCTATTTGTACTCACACATATCTGATTTAAAACACTTCCTGCACTTTGCCACATCAGCTTCCGTGCACAGAAATATCTAAAGCATTGGGTAAAACCCTTCCGTGCGTTCTTGGCATGGGACAAGTATCAAATCACTCAAGTTAACCACAAGGGTGCTGTCTCTGCACCTCACCCAGCAACTGCCTGGGAAATCCATCTTCTCTGGTGACAGGACTTGCCTCATAGTCAAAAGCATGGCAGAACAAGATCTTCCTGAGGCAGTTAAATTATATTGTAAATTTAGGACCTCTTATCCATAAAGTGGAAATTTTCAGACGTACTGTGAAATCAAAGGGATCTCTGGCATGTGTTTCATAGCTGAAGTAGTTGAATGAAGGTTATTCATCCTATGTGGAGAGTCTGGACAAGAACAGCCCCAAAGCAAATGAACTGGGATTTGACTGCCTCTGTCCAGACTTGAAAACAGATGTTCAACAGAATGTCAGGAGAGAAGGGATTGCTAATTTTATAGTTACGAATTGTTTTGGAGAAATTCAGTATGGAGAACATGCCAGCCTGCAGTCAGAAAACTCACATCCTCATTTCCATGATGTACACACACTAGGTTCAGATGAAGTCTCTGGGTTGCAGTGGGAAAAGGCTGTCTTATGATCAGAACTCCAGCAACCCTCAAGAGAGAGGAACCACTCACTACATTGAGAACCTCTTTAAAGGCATATGGGACTCTTACTGAAGCTGATCAATTAATTTTTTTGACCTTGTTATTGTGCCTCATCTACAAAGTAACATGCTCATTGACTGATTCAGAAAAACACTACTGTGTACAGACTGGTTTGGAAGTATGCTTGGTGAGTGCTTGGGAGCTCATACTGTTAGTTTTGTTTGAGTTAAGTTACACTGAAATCATTGTAATGCAGTTTTCAGCTAACCTAGATAGCATAGTGTGGAAACTGTACAAGAATGCTTTTCATGTTAGTCTGTCCTTCAATAAAACTTGCATATGGTTAGGAACAGTTTTTTTACCATAAAAGCTCACACTTTTCCCCTGTTGCTGTGCTAACAGGGAGCACCTGGCTAATGCTTGTCAGAAGATACCAGTTCTATATGAAGCCCTGCGCTGCCAGCTCCCCACCTAGCCTGCGCTGCTCAGTGAGGGCGCATCTGGTGTTACTGTTTGAAACAACACATGCAGAAGTTTTGTACTAGGAAGCTCATTTTGGTAAGTGTTTCATGAAGCCTGTTCTGAGGATTGCTATGGCCTTATGTCTAAAATGCCTTGGTTTCTTCAGGGATCCTGAAACCACTCTCAGCGCAAGGTAAGTAAGATAGATGTATACAAAGTGCTTATGTGTGAAATGTGAAAATAGTATCTACTCTGCTGTTTCCCTTGCCTGATGTTACACTTTTTGAAGGGACCCCTACCAAGTCAGCTTTCAGATCTGAGTTTTCCTTGGGGTTGCTCTGAGATTCCCTTCAGATTCTAATCTAACCCACTCTGCTCCCGAGGCCTCCTTACTCCCTGAATTTCTGTGGGATTTTCCTGCATTTGTAAATGCTTATGTCGACTATGCATGGCTGGTTATGAATCTTTACTACCCAAGCAGTAACAAAAAGCTGGGTAACACCAACCTCAGTCCTTTCATGGCAGATGTACTTGCCATCTGGCCAAAATGCATTTTTCTGCCAATCTGTGTATTGCTTACATTGCAGAGTGATGCTTTTTAACATTGGGATCAATACACACAGATTAACGGTTATATTTGATATGAAAAACAACAGTTACAAAATACTTTTAAGGATATAAAGGGTTTGGTGGCAAATGCTCTCTTTGAGGAACACCACAGAAAAAAGATGTTTATTTTAATAATTGGAATTGTGCCTCTAATAAACATCTTCTTTAGTAATCTGTAGAGGGTTCTGTTAGGTTGTGGACATGCGTATCTAGAAACAGGGGTATTTGTTCGAGTTAAGCCTAATTAAGAAAGAAATGATGCAAGAGTAATTTGGAGGGCTGTAGGGTAACAGTCTATCCTGATTCGTTTTAAAGTATTTCCACTTGGTGGAATGAGACTTGCAATCACTCTGGAGGAAAAAATCCTTAGAGAATTAGATGAGAATGATTAGGATGATGCTAATGGCTTATTACCAATAGTAAATGGCTCATTAAAGTCCCATATGGAAACGGGCCAAATGGACAGAACTAGAATTTTTACAAAACACAAGTATTGACAAAAATACTAATATTAAGCATCTCCTAGTCTACATTATTTACTGCTCCTTCACTTATTTTTAAAAGCTTAAAGATTTTTCTTCACCTAAAACCTAACAGGTATTAGGAAATTTGGTCCTCATCTGGAGACTGGGCAATTAGTACTAGTCACAGGATGTAATACATAGTATTACAAATAACACTTAGGTTCACAAATATCTTTGTTTTAATGTACTTTTTGTGCATGATTTTTTTGTCTCTCAGCTCATTTAATTTTTTTTTTAACTGCACCTTTCTATTTTTCTCAGGCCAGTGTTCATCCTCTATTTTGAAAACTGTCTTATTTCTTGCCTTCCCTTAGTGTGCCTCTCTAGATGAGCCTAGATACGTTTCTGATGTGCATCAGGAGTCAGTTGTGAAAATTTGCTTAAAAGGCCTGAGATTATTTTATAACTTTTCTGTTTGTATACTTACGTCTGGTGATGTCACTCCCATCTAACTCACTGCATCAAGACTCCTGATAAAAGTGTGACTCTTGAGATTATTATCCTTATCCATCAATTAGAATGTCACAATTAGGAGCAGCACCATAATGAAATACCTGTAATGCTGCTAAAAGATTTATGCCAGTTAAGTATTTGCACGTAAGATGTTGTGATTTTGAAAGCAATCATAAAGAAGCACTTGTCTATTATTGTTGTGTCACAAAACTCAGTATAGTAGTTTGTTGAATATTTGATTATCTTTTTCACTTCTACATAGTCTTTAGCTGAATTGTTAATTTCTAATTAGATTTCAGGAATAAATATTTCTACACTCACTGTTAATACTTTTGGAACAAACTTTACAAGAATTTTCAGATTTCCTTTTCAGCTGATGTCCCAGTTACCTCTTGATTAGCTATCCCCAGTGCACTGTGCTTAGCAATTTTCTGTGAAATAAGAATTCAGCTGACACAGACTGATTGTACAACTTGCTGAGAGTTTCTCCCAAGCATGATAACTGCCACCTATTTCATTAGTATTTGACAATATTCAGTGTCTTCCAGAGACTCTCAAGAGTCATCCTTTATTTGTGTTGATACCATATTAAAACAAGTATTGTAAGAATTGTAATTCAAGCCCCTGTATAAATATCTCAGAAGTCAGTAATAAATAGTCCTAATTAGTAGACAGAAATAAAGTACTTTAAACTACATGAGCACAAGAAACAGATGGGCATAAGTGCAAATAATTCTCTTTTTTACAAGAAGCTCTTTTTTCACTTTTTAATATCTATCACTGCAATTCTGTTTTTCTTTTGCCAGACATGTTTTCAGTGAATTGCAAGTTACTTGGGACTGCTGTTCAAATTCTCCTAAGGAAGATGTGGCTCTTGTTAATTGAATTAATCCATTTTAATTAATATCTCTGTACCCAGGAAGTGAAATCCTGAGTTCACTTCCTTCCTTTACTCCTCTGGGGAGCATGAATTCTGTGTATGTAAGGAGTATTTAGCCCTTTTGATCCAACCAAAATTGTTTTTAAACAGATCTACTCATAATGTATTCATAACAGGCATTTGGTTCAGCATTTCTACAACTCATTCATAAATCAAATCTATGGTCTGATTCACTTAGTCCAAAGTCTGTTGGACTACCATGCATTTAGTATATAGTGCTATGTACTTGTAAAGTAGGTCATATACTTCAGAAGAGCATCAGACCGATTTAGTGCATAATTGAAATATACAATGTGGCTGCAGAAACCCTGATTTTTGTCAAGAAAGTGTGCAATTGTGCACTCAGGATGTAATGGTCTATTCATGTGCACACACTAAATCTGATGCATCTCAGAAATTTCACTTGCACACACAACCTGGCTGTGCTATGCAAATACAATGAGTTTTTGCTTGGGCAAACAGCTTCTTCCCAGAAGCTTCACTCTGATTGTGCATTATCGTAACTTACTGTGTGTATCTTAACTCATACTGAGTTCCTAGGTAATCCTAGGAACTTATACGTCAGACCTAAATCAAGCTATGACTTCTCCAGCAGAAAGTCCAGTCTTCCTGTACTCTACATTTTGTCCAGTGGTGCATAATCACCCAATCCAACCATTGAGTCAAAGGACTGGGTGAAAAAAAAAAACAGAATGTCATTCTAGCATCAGCTTCTCATCCTTGAAGGCAATGAGTCTTGCTCCTCTCACTCTAGCTAAGACAGCTGGACAGCACAGGGCTCTTTTATACTCTGAATTGTCACAAATAGCACTTAGTATTCACTAAAAAGCTATTGATCTCTCTCCCTCAAGTCCTAAACCTCCTTGTAAATCAGTACATCTTATTGAGTGAAGCACTGCAAAATAATAAGACAGCTTGAATCTAACAGTTTCTCTGAAAAGATACTGGACCCATTAGCAGTGCCCAGTGCTGTTGACCTAATGTCCCATCAGTGTTACAGTCCACTGACACAAGGTTCCTGGTTTGATTAAAAGTGTTACCACGTGAAAGACTCAGTTTCACCTCATACATACTTCCAAAATGACATGGTATCTTTCAGTGCTTGACTCCGTTTGAACTCCCATCTGGCTGGTAAACTTCAAAGAACACTGACAACTTTCACAGGTTTGATCCAGATACCTTAGTGCCGTTGTTATGCAGGCACACTGGTGGAAAGAGGCATATTTACACAGTTCAGTTCTGGCTTGCAGGTGCCTAGGTTAGCATCTGAGGTTGCTTGATAGGAGTAGCTGAGCTTCCAAGATAGCTTCTTCTGGAGTCTCCACTGGCTGCAAAAGAAGAGTTTGAGGTCCTGCCTTCGCAACTATGTGAGATGCATGAAGTTAAGACAGTGTGGAACCTCCTTTCTCCTCATCTTACTTTCCTCCAGGATGATTTCTCCTTTCAGACAGATTCAGATGTCTTTCAGAGGCTCTGAGAGGCTGATTCTTTAGATTTGGGGTACCTCAGCTGGCTAATCAAACAGTCCTATTTTCAGACTGCGACCTTGTGACAACATCTTGGGACTCTCCAAACCACTTTGTTTGCTCTGGGAGGCTGATCCAAACACTGCTTAGCAAAGCTGGAATTACTGTGTGCTAGTTCTTACTATTTGCCCTACCTCTAGCTGATCACTCTAATCCCACCCCAGATTAGTGCCCTGGCAAAGGAGTTGTTTGATAAAAGTATATTTTGGTATTGCCTGAAATCTGTCAGTGTGGCCAGCGTTCTACAAGAAGAGAACAAGAAGTCATCATTTATGCCTGAAGAGATTTCCCATAAGAGGAAAAGCACATTTAAGTCGATCTGACCTGCTCTCTCTGTTCCCTGGTCTCCTGTCTTCATGGCATTCAGATTCTGAACCTGTTTCAGTTGGTTGGCTTATATTAATACATCGCTTACTGATCCACTAGGCTGGCAGGAAAAAAATCAAAGAGAATGTCAGAAAACAGTAGCATAATTCTGTTCCCAGCTGGAGAACTCTTCTTCTGTCTTGTCAGAGTTACACAGACATGATATGGGTCACGAAAAACTTGCTATACTGACAGTTGTTACTTTTGGGATTAGATCGATATTTGCCTGTATCCAGGAATTAGTAGAACAACTGCCTGCAGGAATATATTTTAGAGGTGATTTCCTATCAGTGCAGGATGCTTCTGAATTTAATTCTTCTGTTCAAGACACCATTTACTTTTCTAATACTTAAAGCCATATGCACTGCTCACAAGAAATCTTGCAGGTAAAGAGAAAATAGAAGAATACACGTTAGAGGATTATACATAATATGGATTGTGAAGTCTTATGTAAAACAGAAAATCATATTTTTTCAGATGTTTTGCGCTTGGCAGGGTATTTAACTTACCTGTCATTTACACCTTGAAGATCAGCAGAGAAAACCTAATAATGCTTACACTCTTAGGAATGATTGTCTTTGTAAAGCAGCTATCTTTGCAGCATTATACCAGGCAAAAAATGTCAAGTTTGTCATCTCCAATAGCTTCTTTATATATAAAGTGCAAGTGGCTTAATTTCAAAGGACCAAACTGAATAGCATATTTTCTTTCTATTTCTAAATCCTTTTCTGCTACACTCTTAAAAAAAACAATGGCCAAATATTTTATGCTGTTCCACAGTGAATGTTAGTTCTAAAAATAAAAAAAAAAATCTTAAAAATACTGTAAGAAAAAAGACCAGAGTAAATGGGCATCACCGTTATGTCTCCGTGTATAGTGACTACTAGTGCAGGTAGACTTCCAGCAGGAACTGTTGTGCATAGGATGCAGAACTGGAGGCAAAGCTGGAGTCAGTTCTTTGTTTTTACTACATCAGTCTTTTCTAGTGTCTAATATGACCCTCCACTTTTAAAGATATTTTGCAGTCTGTCCTTGAACATTGTTATTAATGGCCTAGTTAAGCAAGGAGAGGATTACTACTTACCTGTATTATATTTATTCCAATTTCTGCTTTAAACATTGTTTTATGTAAATTTACCATGGCATTTAATTCCCTCCATTTATACACTTGACTTATTATATTTTTCCGAATACTTATTACGGTTATTTTGGATATCAGTCTTGCATATTCCCTAGCTACAGTCTTATTTATTATTTCTTTTTCATTCTCACTCATTATAGAAGCTAAAGTAAACCTGTGGAGGAAGGACAGGTAGTTCTGAGCATGGAACGAAGTGCTATGGTCTAAACTGTCGTAGAGCAGAACCTGGAATTATTGGAGGAATAATCAATCCAGGAAGAAAACCATGCTGAAATTTTACCATTCTCCTTTGAATGCTCCGTGTGACTGTGTATGCTAGCCTTAAAGCAAGCTGCTTTGGTTGTCAGGAAGTCCAGGTAGAATAACGTGTTGTGGGCTAATTTAGGTTACTGCTGAGCACTGCTACCTAGCAGAGCTGAATAGATCCATCTTCTGTTGGTCTACAGCTCTGACAACAAAATTGTCAAGTAACTCCCACAGTAAATGGTTATTTTCCCTGCACAGTTAATGCAGTTGTATAGAACAACTAGGAAGAGAGGAACGTGAAAACACAGAGGCTGAAACATTCCAGAGTATTAGGCAACAAAATCGCATAGATGGTTGATTCCCTAAAAGGATCATCTTGGCTGTCTTACATTCCTATGTGTTGTAATACAAAAATACTCTTTCTGTGTCTAGCAGAGGTCATAGCACAGTGTAGCTAGATCTTTGTAGTCAAGAAATATCTGCAGTTGCTCAACAGAATCCTTCTAGTAAAAAAATGGATCTGATCACTACATCCCAGAGACTGAGGCTTGACTCACAGAGGGATGATAATCCCAAACCAGTGAAGCTAAGTGGAAAGATGTGTAGAATTATTTGAGCACTGAAAAGATGCTGAGAAACCCATGACAATAAATAATCTGTTCCACTTCAATGGTGGAAACTGATTTCGGGCGTATCTAGAGAGATAAATATGATAACAGAATTTCAGTTTCAAGTCTATTAGGAATCAAACTTTCATACTGACAGCCACTGCTTGATTGTTTTCAACTATTTTTTACCATCTGATGAATGTAATTTATTTTAAAGCAATTTGAATTTTCTTTGCTGAATGGAAACTTACAGGACGCACATTCTGCATCACAGAAGCAAATACCTTGGCTGAAGATAAGATGATCTATTAGAGAGGAGCCATATCCAAAGGTAGCAGAACAGCTGTACGGAGTTTTTTCTAGCCTAATATTGAATTGAATCTATTTCAGCCCACGGACAAAACACTGCATCGCTTGTGTTTGAAGAAATGACTGCAGAACATTTGCTGCAATTGATCATTTACTGCTCCCCTGTCTGGCTTTAACACTCTAACATCCTACTTCTGGGTTGTGTGACCAAAATGCACCTGAGTGAATGGTTGTCTCCCAAACTAGGTTTTGCCAGTACCTTTTCCACAGTGCCCCTTCGGAGTGCACTTAGCATTATGAATATGGAGCACAGGAAAGGAAAAAATGCTTTTCAGTACTAGTTCTACAGCATAATCAGAGTTTAAATGTGAGATTTGTTTTCTAGAAGAAAACAAATGTCAAATTCTAGTGGCCAGGAATTCAAGCACCACAGGTCAAAATTATAATCTCTCTCTCTAATGCTCCACTTAGAGACTGTGGAAAAGGAACAGTACATTTTTCCTGCCACTACTGAGCCACTTTATCTTTGAATAGGAGGAAATTTCTTTTCTTACAAGTGATCAAGTATTTAGATTGCTTGTGTGTATTTCCCCTATTGATAGCAGGTGATCACAGAGGGCAAAGGTTAGCAAATGGATTTAAAACAATACTGCACAAGTAATGTTGCGTGCACTAATATTACATGCTTCATTGCATCTTTGGTTATTCATTCTTTACACCCATCCTCTGCGACAAAATCAATGAGACATTTTATGTTATGCTTCAAAGTCATCATAATTGTTTGTTTTGAAGCAATATTTTTTTCCCTTTTGTTAACCAAGGAATTTGCTGAAGTACCCAATTTTGCAACAACAGTCAGGAATAGAGCCAGAAGCTTTTTAAAAACAATTTGAAGAGGGGAAATCCCAACAGCAACAAAGCCCTATGCTGAAGTGCTGTGTTGTTCATAACATGGAATTCTCCCCAAAGGGAAATCATAATGCAAAAAAAACCCCAACCCCCCCATAGCACTTACTTCAAACAAACATGAGCATTAAACATTATTTATAATATCTGTGTGACAACAAGGTGTCTTTGCATAATTAAAGTATCTCAGAAGCTGTGTGCAGCAAGACATCCCACTGTCAATTAGCTGCTTGAGTGGTCAAGTTTCCACACAGGAATTCTGCGTATTACTGTTTCAGAGAAGAGCAACACTGGATCCGACCTTTTCTGCCTTGCGAAAGGATGTTGTATTATTTTTTGCACCATATTACCTATATCTGAACCTTGCTTTTTGTAAATCCCTGAGTCATAAGTTTAAAAATGACTAATTAGTATGACTTTTATATCTGTATTGATATCCAAAAGCCCTGATAGGGATTGCAAAGGCGGTGGTTCCAGACATTGTACAAACACTTGGTAACGAGCTCCTCTAGTGCTTTTCATCAGATGTCGAAACGCTTTACTGTCAGGACTGGCCCATCTTGTATACATGGGAACTGAGGCGCACAGCAGTGATGTGATTCCCTGTAGTCAGCCAGGAGGCTGGTAACAGCCAGGGAACAAATGAGGCTTGAAAATCAGGCAAGGCTTTGTCCATGCTGGCCCTAGAATCCTACACCATGGAGCTTGGAAAAGACACCTTAGGTCTCTGTCTCTGCTGTCCATGAATCGAAAATCAAGGCATCCTCACTAACTAGGAGATTATTCAGGAATGGCTATAACTGAACAATATTTAAAAAAAAAAAAGAAAAAATAGAAGAAAAAAAGGCAGAAGTATATTGTTAACGTCCCTCTGTTGTAGTAAGACCCTCTGGGGATGCTACTTGGCTGCTTGTAAGTGTATTTAACATGAAGAAGAGATGATTGAAAAATGTAGCTTGTAGCTCCCTGGGGCACTTTGCCATTCACAGGATACAGGACGGTGAGCAGTACTGGAAGGAGACGTTGCAGGCAGCCCTATCTGCTATGGCCCTGCAGGCAAGAAAAGGCTTCTGTGTACTCGGAATATGATTTGATGATTAGATCCTTTAGCACTTGTGAAAGCCACTTGTTTATAGCTCTTATTAAATTATGTTGTATGCTCTGGTGTAAAATATTTGTTGCTTAAGATTTGATAAGGTGCATAAACCTGCAATGCATTTTAAGCCCTGCAGGAATGCAGAGACAGTGGAGCTGTAAGGCCAAATTCATTAGTGGCATTCTGTGGGGTTCAGTGGGCTTATCCCATGGATGAATTTTGCATGTATTCTTTAAAATAGGTAAGTATTTGACTAAAATTAGCCAAATCCTCCAGAGCCTAATGGAGCGCTTATGGGCTCTGGCAACTTAACCCAATGTTTAATTTGCACTGATCTAGCCAAGTCTGCAGAAGCATGAAATATACTCTACAGGGAGAGCGCTGCTCTTTGAAGTTAGTGGCTTAATTCCCATTGTCTCTGATGGGAGCAGGACTGGGTTTTATGTGGCATTTACTCCTGTTGTTGTAGACAGAAATCTTTTCATATATGAATTAATTTGCCCTGTATTTGGGGAAATTCCAATCTTCCAAATTTACTAAAATCTTGTTAACTTCCAGGAGAGCCTGCACAGCTGTACTGGTGAGTTCTGCATATTCTCCATGTAGATATCACAGACCCTGAGAAGCGGCAGATTTAATTTCTCAGTGTGTGTGTGCAGGTCACTAACTAGCTAACGAGCTAATAGTCGTGGAAAGAGAAAGGATGTGAGGAAAATCGCTCTTTGTACAGCAGCACAAAGTCAACTGACATAGCTCAATCTTCTCTTTTTTCAAGGGGATTCTGCAAGTACCAACAATTCAGAATGGATTATTTGATTATTTGTGTTCACCTGCTCCTTTGGGATTCTCACAGCTTGGAGGTCGTCTTGCCCGCTGCCCTGTGGTGGTCTCAGGCGAGCAGGCAGAGTGCTGCTGCTGGCTGCGGTTGTCCCAGCTGGGCGAGGGGCTGCAGCCAGCAGTGGGCAGCTGGAGGTGGTGGTGGAGCACTATGGTACGCGGTTCCTCAGCCAGAGAAGTGACTGTTTCAGTTTATCCTTTTGACAAGAGCAGAGGTTTTCTATTTTAGACAGTCATAAAAGGTGAGCACATAGTGTTTGGGGGGAAGGCAGCTCAAGCAGTGATCTGGGCACAGAGAAACAGGGAAAAGGAAGCAAAAGTGTCTTTGAAATGATCCCACTTAACCATCAAGTAACTATTACCATGGCACAAGCCCAAATTGATATGCTGCCTCCACACCACTTTGATTCACTCCTGTAGCCAGGTGCTGAGAGTGACTGTAATAATACAGGGTGTTTCAACAGAGAGGCACATACGGGAGCAGACAGGCAAGACACTAGTCAGAAAGCAAGCTGTCTGCTGTACAGGCAAGCAGGCACTTCAAAGAGTGAGGAAATCTTTTCAAGGAAGTTATTGTCAGAAGACATACGAGAGTTCCCACTGATGTTAATGCCCACTGTTACTACTCTCTCCCACCAAAAAGAATTTTTGTCCTGGTGAAGTGACTTTCCCCATGACGGGGTGACAAGCGAACCCTGATCCTTTTGTTTTATTCCAGTTACTTGCAGATTCTCTGCTTTTCTAGCCCATGGTCACCACTTCTTTGTCTTGAAAGTTCAAAGGGGCAGAGCCACTAGCCTCATTTTACAAGTGTAGAGACACATGAAGAGTTTATTTTAGTCCCAGGAAGCACCACAGATTCTCACTTTTATTCTTTCAGAATTAATCTATCAGAAACCTCAAACATCCAGCAGAATTCTATATAAAGAACAGGGACTGCTGTTTCCTTTCTGCATCTTGGTTTCAACACTTTCTGCCAGTGGATGTTGACGGCAGCCTACTACTGAAGGAATCACTGCTGGTTTTAGATGCAGTTTCCCAAGCCTGTTACCTCTAGGCTACATTACAACACACCAGTGTCATCTATTACTGCAGCAGTTTCTAGTATTTACCGTAACAGCTCTCATGTCACATCTGCCTTTCACCAGCTTGAGGCAGGTGGAGCAAAATCAACGCAGAGAAATCCTAAAGCTCCTCTCTTTCCTCACTCTTGTTGCTAACCTGGCATGAGAAGGGTTGCTGTGGAAATGGAGGAGGCAAAATCTTGTTCAGGAAAATACTGGAGGCAGGTGATAGTGGAGAACGCTAATATATCACCCCACTCTCTGACTGGTACAACCCCCCCTTGCACTGAGAAAATTGGTTTTTATTTGATACTGCTGATCTAGCAAACCAAAACGGCAAGTCAATTTGTGATAGAAGATGGAAAAAAAAGAAATGACCTGGTTTATTAATCCCAGAAGAAACAGGACTACATTAACCAAACCTGGAACCTCCAAGAATGAATCAATTTACTTCTTACACTCTTATCTTGATTGTTGACTCACAGCCTGAATTTGCACATACTGTAGACTTTCATGATATTCAGATTCCCTTATAGGATTTCCACATGAAAATGGACAGAGTTCCAGTCTGTGCCATTAAATCTTTACAGATGATCCATGTTTGAGACAAAATTTATGGCATGCAGTCAGTGTAGCTGACTGATCATTTTGTTGCGGTTGCCTATTCTGAGGCAGTTATTGTATCTCAAAGCATTTTATGAGATGGAATCATTTATCAGAGTACCTTTGAGATGATTGTAACTACAGGAGAAGCCCTTTAATTAGGAGATTGCACAAGATGATATTGTCTCCTAAATGCAAAGGAACAAAAAGAACAGAAATAAAGGGAATAACCTGCAAAATGAAACTGTCATGAATAAAAAAGGATCATCACCAGATTATAGTTGTATTTCATCCTAACCTTACGAACAGTTAATCTTTATATCACATTTTCTACACTAAAATATTAAGGCTAATGGATTTCTCTGGCACCTCCTCATGCACATTTTAATTAGATCTGTGTAGAATTCTATATAAAATCAGGTCACCTTGGAGTATCTTGTGTCGGCCTCAAAGGACTGGGGTTGCTACAGCCTTGGATTATTCTCATGGAAGACATTAGGATTAACTGGTCCTCACTCCTTACTCTTCCATTCATATCCAAATAGGCAAGTTACTTTTGACAACTTGGAACAAACTTCACGGGAAAAAAACACAACGGGAACAATCCCGAGTCTGACCTAATTTTAATGGAAGTTTCACACTACCCTGTGCTTCTCAGCCTGGCAGCAGTCGAAGGTCTCCTCACTAAGGCCTGTCTCTTGCACACATCTGTGGCCTCCAAATAAAAATGATAACCCAAAACAGAATGCATTTGAAAAAAACCACCTCAATTCTACTTGTAAAGGACAGTCTGGGATCTAGCAAAACCAGTGTCTACTGACTGCAGAAAATACACTGTCACCGTCATCGTCCCAATTAATGCCCATACAAATACACAAAATCTCACTTTTGTCAGTACTATGCTTCCTACTGTGTGACTGTAGCAGGATGCTTACCTGTACAATTATCCTGCATTAAATGACCAGTGCTGCTGGGAAGTAGGACTGGCATTGTTTTGGTATAAGATGACCCTGGTAATTCCTTGGATGTTGTTATAAACCAGTGAGTCCTGAAGAGGTTGGCTGTGCTTGGGTGCCTGACTTTAGACATCAGTGGCAAAAGCCTGGGAGTCCGAGAAAAGCTGAAGACCTCAGTGTAAATTCAAATTGCAATCTCTGATGATTTTTGCAGTGCAATATTTGTTGCGACAAAGAGGCTCAGCCATGCAGATTGTTCCTAGGCACTTGTAGACTTTCCTCACCTAAAGCCATGTAGTGCTGCAGATAGAACAGACAGCTCTGTAGAGTTTTTATTGGTTTAAAACTTTAATATCAGGGAAGTATCATTTTTGCTTCAGGAGGAGTGAGGTATTATGTCTTATTTTGAGTAGGAGAGTGATTCCACCTGAGGAAAGCTAAAGTGTAGGATCTGACAGCAGCCGGGACGACTCAGACGCTAGGAAAGAGAAAAAGATGCAAGAAGGCCGGCAGCTGCGATAAGCTGATTCATTGCCACGAAGCCACATTGCCTGCCAGGTATACTGATTAGGTGGTTGGACCATGCATGTAACAGGGACACTGATTACTCCATTGATTTTAAAATGCACTCCCAAATAAAATAAGACATATTCCTCCTGTATTTTGTACTGTCCCTAAAGAACTTGTACAAATGTAATCTACTGGTTTAGAGTTCCTGGTCACTTTAGGGAGCTGATTTCTAGTACCGAAAGGATAGAGTAAGGATAACATTACTTGTGATTAATTTCTTTAATATTTATGTTGCTTTCACATGTGCAAAGTCAATAGTCTGTATACATTTATTGCACCGACTGTACCAAATATTCTGACTGCTTTTTTTCTTCCCCCAAAAAACAGCTATTCCTGAAATACACATGCACCTCTTTGTCCATCACAAAAGGTAAGACCAGGAAAAGTCTATTCTTAACAGAAATGGTATTTTACGCTTGCCCAGCTTGCATCCATTCAAATGGTAAATATCTCACAAAAGTTTGTGGTACATAAGATGCAATAGAGCCACAAATCTCTGCCATCTCTGTCCTGGTAGTGTGGCCCTAAGATTGTTCAGAACTGTTCCAGCAGGCCCATCAATTTTCAACTAAACTTTGATAAATACCTTTCAGCTCTAATTTGCTTTTGTTACCATTGTTGCCCTTGACAGGCACTGCCTGGCACAGCAGAGAGAAGGCGTTTCCATATCCCTAGGTTCCGTGTCATCTCCATGGCACAGCTCTAGGTTTCAGTCATAAAAATGCCCCTGCAAAGAACATTAAAACCAGTACATGAAAGTTTTTTGCTGTCTTTGCATTGTCAAAGTTTCAAAATACCACCATATGACTTTACCTTATCAATCCCATCTCAAGCATTGTATCAAATGATCACAGTGAATTGTTCGTAACCAGTCAAGCAAGTTTATGAAAAGTAATCCTCATGTAAATTTTCTGTTAAATTAATTCAAATAATCAATTGGAAATCATAATACATGTAATACTTAACCAGGAAACAGATGATATCATTCACAAAAATTAACATCTAATGAATATGAACAGCATGACTGTTCTCAGTCAATGAACAGTCACATTCAGAAGTATGTGCTGTAGAAATTCTAGATCTGAGATATCCTTAGCTGCTGCAGCTTGTCTTAAAATGATGCTGCAACAAATACCCTAGAACATGTAATGTTGTTCTAGAAGTTCGCCTTAATTGGATTATCTGAGAATGTCAGTGATTGTTACCAATACTGTCCCTGCTTTTGTGTCATTGAGCACTGCAAGAAACAGAAAGTTACAGAGGCACAGGCAAAGACTGGAGTCGCTCCTTTGTTGGCCTTGGCTATGTGATTGTGTTTCAGCCTGGAAAACAAGTTATACACCAGTGGGGCCTTTTCAAGATTTGGCAAACACTCTCTGCCCATATTGTTTTCCTTCATACTTAGTAAGGGTGACAGTGGTTTGCTTTGAGTGAGATTTTGGGCAGAGGAAAAAAAAAATCTTGTTCTGTATTTTACTAGTGAAACTACAGGGGTTTGCAATCAATGAATGCTCAAGAACTGGAAAGGAAAATGATGCTCTGACTTCCTGAAACTTTTGAAGAAATTGTCTATGTGTAGAAGTTGCACTTGGCTATTTATTGTCTTTTTGAAAAAGTAAGTGAGGTATTGGACTCTTGCTTCTTCTAGGTCTAGATTTATTTAGTTCCCATTTATCCTACTGGAGCCATTAAAAAAATATGTTATATGAGTATTTTTTTCATTGCTCAAGTTCTACAGGAAAATAATTATGTCATAAACATCATGCAAAACACATTGGCATTTCATGTGAAGCTTTTTGTAAATCTTTAAATCCTTTCTTTTAATCTGAAATTTTATACCAAAATCTTTCAGTTTTTTGCTTAAATGAGTAAGATAATTCAAGACTATATCACTAGGAGTCCAAGGTGTATTGTTTAAGAGCCTGTTGGAGGGCTTTAATTCAAATAAAGCTTTTCTGAATTTTCTGTTGTATAGAAATTCTCAGAAGGCAGCTATTGGAGCTGGAGTAAAAGATGAGTTCAGTACTCTTGAACAAGGCAAGATTCTTGAGCTGGTCAGTATGACGAGCAAGAGCGTAGGAAAGTTGGAGGAGCATGTGACATTTCTTAAATTATTATACCAAATGTACATGTTTGGAAAGATGAATACTTCTTTGTGAGAATACTTAAATGATGCTATTCAGCCCTTTGCCTGCCACCTGTTTCCTTAGCTCTTTTTTTTAAATTCTTAATAAAGCTTTTCCATTATTAATTATAGTCATGACTCTGCAAACCAAAATGTTCTGATTACTGAACTTTTTCACAAAACTTCTGGGAAATCTCAGTGTCCTCCATCAGATATTCTTCCTAATGCCCCGAACTTAGCAGATTTAGTATTAAGTGATCAAATAGCAGCCCAGAGCCATTCAAGGTAATTGAATCCTATGATTTGGGACCAGGTGTACAAAGATGTTCAAACTAATTATTTAATAATTGAAAACAATAACCAGTGTAGTTAAATCTCTTGCTGATTTTCTAATGTTTATTAATTTAGGCACCTGTGTCTTCTGCACCACTTTCAAAATCTTAGAAGGGTATGCATAGCATAAATTCACAATGAATGTGATTACCTCAATACACACTCTAGGTGCTTAAGTGATTAGAAGAGCATTATTATTTTAATTGTTATATAGATTTCATTCTTATGAGCCTGCTTATTAAACAGTTGTTTAAATTCCTAGATAGACATCAAGGTGCAGAGTTTTCATTAAAAACTCACTCTACCATTTCCACTACCTCTTTAAATGGCCCAATTTAGGAAGAATCTCAGAAAATATTTCCCTAAAAAATAGGCAAATACAACATTCATAAATAGTTAAGATAAACGAATGAAAACCAACATAAACAGCAGCACCCTCATCAGCAGAAAAATCATTGCCCTTTCACTAGTGTAATTTTACTTCATTCTATTGTTTATACAAACTGCATTGAAGAACCAGCTGAAAGAAAGGAGCTTTACAATTATCATGAAATATCGGCGATATCATCTATTCTAAATCAGTTTGTGTCTTCTTTTCCAAGGGCTTTGTATGGTAGAGCAGATGTTGAACCTTGCAGATTACTTTCACCTACCCTTGCTTCACGTAGCTATGTATATTATTTTAATTACCTTCTGTACCTTCAAGGCAATTCCCATTATATTCTTTTATTTTGCTAATGCACCTGCTTAAAGAAAGAAATCTGTAAATGGGACACTCGGAAAGGGTAAAATGGCAGCAAGATTAGACTTCTTGGTGTTGTGTCTTTTGCTATTTCCTTTTTTTCTACTCCCTTCACTGTGACTAAATAATAACTACTGGAAGGAATAATTTTACAAGAGGGATTTATCTGTTATTTTATTTGGTCCCAATACTGCTAATTAACAGCAGATATGAAAGGTCCTGTAAAGGTGTTAAAAATCTAACAAAACCTGTTTGTACCTTCTATTCTTATTCTACAAACAGAATTCGTATACTACTATGAAATGGGCTGCTTTAGCCTTAAAGTCATAGAAAAGAAGGATGAATATAGCAGAATAACAACACGATTTATCAGCATGAACAAAATAAATGGACAGTTTTAACTGTATCATTCCAGCAGTCTACACAGCAGTCCTAATGCCTTAACAGAATGTGTGAAAGTAAATGAAATGGCAGCGTGATTACACTGATTAGAGTGGTTGCGGATACGTCAGGCTACATTCATGCTTCAGTGGGGCTGTAATTATACTTCAAAGAAATGCTGTGCGCACGCTGCTCCGTTCTTACGGCGTCCCTGCTGTTTGTTTCCTCTTATTTTGTTCTTAGCATTATGGGCCCTAGTCCTGCAGACGCTTACTCATAGGTGTAACTCTCTTTGTTTCAGTGGTGGGAAACAAATCACCTCTTGTGCATATCAGTAGTATTGGCTATAAACTCTTCCAACTCTTCCATGCTGCTACAGAAGTCCCACCAAATACTAGGGTTTGATATGATTTAATACCATTCCTAATCTCTTACAGAATAAACCTATTGCGCTTTCATTAAATCGGTTGGTAAAGAGTGTAGGGAGTATGGCTGCTCAATATCCAACAGTTCTCTTCTCCACCTTGCCCCTAGGTATTAGTACTGAACCGACGAGACCCAAACTTTTGTGATTTGTCTTTGATTAGTGCTGCCTCATGCTACAAGCAGTACGTCGGGAAGAAAGATGAATTTGTTGCTGTTGTTTCTCCCTTCCCATTGGCAATGCATGGCAGCACCTAGCCTAAAGCTGACCACTGTATTTCATTTAGGAAAAGGGATAGAAAAGCAAAATACATTTTGATGTGCCTGCACTTTGTCTGTTCTTCAAAGGCACTGACATTTTACAGCAGCTTTTTTTCCTTTTTCCCCCTCAGACAACTATGTGAGACCATCCTCTAATTTCTCTTCGGTGGCCTGTGCTTTCCTTCAGATACCTGCTGGCAATGGTGGAGTAGTGTTCCCCTCACTGTCTGGATTTTTTGGGTTTTTGTGTGGTTTCTCACTGTGCCAACCTGTGGTTTGCAGGACTTTCTCTGGATCCCACAGCTGAGCACAGGTCTGAATGCTCTGGGTGTGGACCTCAAGCAAGTCTAGCTCAGCTGCAGGCTCAAAATGTGCTGTAGAGCAAACAACAGTCTGAATCAAAACCAAAGGAGCCACTCATTACAAAAAAAAAAAAAAAAATTATTTGTTCTTAAGCTCTGTTCTCCTTGAGGGTGAAGTGCTACTAGAAAAAATCCCTAAGTGCTAATGTTGTCATAGAGAAAAGGAGGTTGGGACTGCTGAAACCACAAAACAGATGAAGAATCAAATCAAGTAAAACCCAGGATATTGCTGTGAGCTTGTGTCTTTGCAGAGACTCAGGAACCAGAAACAGCAGTTGAGAAACAAGCAATCTGTTTCCAGGGGCAGTAGGGACAACTGCTACTCTGGAGACACTTTGGCCTCTATGCTCCATACCCAGTTCCAGTAACTTCAGAGGGGCTTTACCACTGGCTCACAGAGACTTCGTCCCATTCCCGTGCATGGATGCGTGCACACATTTTTCACCAAACTGCAGCTCAGACAATAAGGACTTCCAGTAGCCTGGGGCGGTGGTCAAACCAGGTGAGCCAAAACCAAGTCTCCACCTTCCTGAGAGTGGAGCTAAGCATGTCTTAGCTGAAAGTTGCTCTCTGCTTGTCAGACACAGTGATATATGAAGGTAATTGCTTCTGTGTGCATTTAATTACAGTATTGTACTTAGCAGGTTGCAGGACCAGATGCAGAGGGTCTTTTCATAGAGCAGAGTCTGATAGGCCGTGAAAACATCTCAAAAAGAAAAGGGCAGAGCAATGTCACATTGTAATGCAGCTTTTTGTGCCTGGAAAAGAAGGTTAATTAGCTGATTGCTCCACTCTTCATCTTCATTTCTTAAGGTGGAAGAAACATGATAGGAAGGTGACTAATTTATCTTCATGAATTTTTAGAATTAGCAAATAGCACCAAATCTTTCTTCAGCCCAGCATCATGCCTTGGGCTTGATATTGGGGTAGGGACCAATAAGAAAGGGAACAAAGGCTCCACGAAGATCTTCATCCTCTCTGGGGAAAAGGAGAGAGAGAGAGATACAATCTTGGCTAGAGTTCACCATGGCAACTAGAGCAGTCCATCCTGTCATTTCTCCTCACGAGAGAGCAGTGACGATTCTGGGTTAATGCTGCATGCGGGGACTTGTAACTCACCTGTACTTCCTCAGCACCTATTAACCAAGTTCATTTTTCAAAGTATCCCTTAGTGCTTTGTGGCAGCAAATGGCAGTGAGGTTACTCAGATCGGCTTGGATTCAGCGGTGGGTAACTCTTGGAAGGTTTTGAGGGTCAGTCAAGTTCAGAGCTGTTTGACAGGGAAATTGTGTCACTGCCTAATGACAAGCGGGGTGAGGATTTTACACTAGATGAGATGTGGTTTCAGTCCTTTAAGAAAGCTGTGGTCTTGGTAGCTGTGGGAACAGGAGTACAGCAGTGCTCGTGTTGCAAAGCACATCAAACTTAAATTGTTTCTTTGGCTTTAAATAAACAAAGAGGTCTAAACTAACCTTTTTTCCTATTAGGAAGCTTCACATCGTGTTGTGTTCTTTACTTACGTTATTATCCAAATTAAGTATTAGGTCCTAGTATTCACAGTTATTGAAGTTATCTACTAAAGGGATTAAAGAGCATAGTCTTTATAATTGTGCTTGCAGAAGTCAGTACAAATTGCACATTTAATTATTGTGTACTTAAAATCTGATAATCATAGAAAATCAAATACACAGCTTGGTTGATTCAGAAAGTATTTTTAATAGGGCACTATTAAATTATAGAGTTAAACATTATTAGATATATTTATTCATGAGAGATAATTTGATATGTAACAAAATAAGCCAATACATGGTGTAACCTCTTGCAGACTAATTTTCATGGATGAGCTCTTGCATATTTAATATCCTTTGAGGATATATTTTAACCTAGACTAATTACTGCTTTCCTCTTATTTCTGTTCAGTTTGACATCGACGTTTGGCTGAAATAAAGCAATATTGTTATTAGTGAGCAAATTAAGTAAATTTAGCTTATTTAATTTAGAGCCATTGTTTATAGTGCAAATGGCCTGATGTAGGCTATGACAACAAGCATTGTACACAACCAAAAAATAGCTCTGGGTGAAAGAAGACTAATACGTTAAAAGCATCTCTATAAAGAAATCTTACTCACATTGCATGGTGAACATCATCAGGAATGTTTTCTAATCCAGGAAGCTGTTTTATAATAGCTGTTTCTCATATCAACCTGGTAAACGTATAAAGAAAAGTAGAGTAAGAAATTAATGGTGATATAAGTTATTCTTACATTATTAAGACAGTTTAGCTTAAAGGACTATCAGTGTAGCTGGGTACCTTGTCAGAAGCTTTCAATAGACAGAATACCTGAGCACTGAGATTTTTTACTTAAAGTAGGTTAATTAATTAATTGAGAACCTGTGTCGTGGCTTTGATATATACATTCATTTTATGTCTGAGAAAATTTTTAATGAGATTATTTAATTTTGTTCTCAGTGACATCTTAATAAAATGCTCTGGTAGGTCAGGTTATACGTTTGTACATTCTGGTATAATGCCAGCAGCGTCAGCTGGTCCCTCAGCCAAACATCTCGCTACATTTTGCTTTTTTGGTTCATCAGTGTTTTAATGTACTAAAGTTTTAATAGGTCTTTCTTGTATGAAAATAATTGACAAAATAATACATACGAAAAATAAAGAGAAAACTTACATTCATGTAACTTTAATTTGCATTTGATTTTAGTTATGATAAATGCTATCAACGGAAAGTTTTCTAGGGGAGCAGTGCAATAAAATAGTTCATCTTTGTCCTGAATCAAGCTTGATTAGTAAAAGCTGAAATTCTCAGTGGTTTTGGTGAGGCTAAGATCCTTTTTTACATGTTGCATCAACTAAAATAAGTAGTGGTTTTGACAACATGCAGATCTCCTATATTTTTCAACCATTTTAATTTTTTCGGAGTTTTTCAACCGTAAATCAACTAAACTTCAAAACAGGAAAACCATTCTTCACTGAAAAGTAAAAACTTTGTTATTTTGGATACTTAAAGCAATTTAGGGGTGGGGTCTTGAAACTTCAGGAATCATCTCAACTGACGCTTTCTCAGAGACTGTTTCATATTTGAAGACCATTTGGAGATTCAAGGCATGTTTTAGAGAATTTCTCACCCAGCTGGTTAGAGGGTTGAGGTTAGTAAGTCACCGTCTGGGAAACAGTCATTGTTTTAAGCAGAGTAATACACAAAATGAAGGCACTGACGGTAACTAGACAATCGCGTCTGCAGGGGTTTGACATTGTGCCTGTATATATCTCTTGACTAACTCCATTTACACTGATGGGTACTAAAGTAGTCAAGTGTGATGAAAAGTCAGCCCTCTGAGCTCTACAGAACTTCAGTGATGATGTCATCATGAACCATGATTTAGGGAAAGTTAACAAAATGACTGATAGTACAGCTAGTAGTTTAATTGTGCTTGACGGTAAAAAAATCCTATGAAAGCAGACAGCTTCCTGCTGAAATGAAGTCAGATGAATTTTGGCAGCTCTTAAAGACATACACTTTACCTTTGGAGGTTTCAGAGCAAAGTTCCCAAGGAGTGGAGCCATATACTAATATAAAAGGATATAAAACATATTTTAATTTTGTCGTAATCCTGGCTCAGGCCAGTGTGCTGTTACAAATGTCACTGCCCCAGGTGGGAGTAACCAAACCAGCTTTATGCTGTTTTCACTGATCCAGTCACTAGCATCAGCACTTGTGTAAATCTGCTGCTTGTGTTCAAGTGAAGAATCCTTCCCCATTATCTAGAATGTATTTAATAAAATTTCCCATAACCTTCTGGCTGAGAAGGAGACTTATCTGACATCATTCGTCTGCAGAGGTTACCTGGCAGAAGAGGGGTCTGTGCCTTCAGTGCCTCTCATCCAGAAACACCTGCTGGGTTTCATGTAAACTCTGCTGGCTCAGAGCTGTGAACTCGTACCAACAGCAAATCTTTTTCCCCCTCTACCAGCTACCGAGAAAGTAAAATCGCTTCTAATCAAAAGGACGTCCCTCCCTTTGCAATTGTTTGCTCAACTATTTTTCTGACTGGTCCGCTCGATGGGCAAATGTGCAAGGAGATGGAAAACTTAATCTTTCAACATGAAAGAATACGAGTGCACTGTGAAGAACTGTTTCTAGCTCACTTCTCTCATGTAGATTCACATTGCTGCTAATTTCCTAAAATCAGCTACCAGGTTAGCTTCTAGTTTGCTTGATGATGCATGTCATGGTAGCTGCGAATGCCCAGCAACATGCCAGGGGCATTATAGGATTTACCAAACCAAAGACTTTTCTGTACCTAAATTAAATCACATATTAACAATACGGCAGCTTTTGAAACTTGGTATTGTTCTGTTTTCATTACCTCTATGCCTTGTTCAAGGTGCACACACTATTTCTTCCCACAGTAACTAAGCTAGAAATATACATATTATTCTGTGTGCCTCTTTTGGGACCAGATTAATCAGCCATTGAAGACAGAGAACCAAAGCATATTATCCTTCAGTTTGCTGACACCTTGCATGAAGCAACATCAAAATACGGGGATATTTGGTAGCCTTTTCTTGTGGGTATCTGGCACCTGGTTTTATGAATTAGTATACTCAGCAAGTCATTTTTCCTCAAATCTACTAAAAATAACAACATGAACTCTAAGAGGTTGTCAACATACTACTTCCCAAGGGAGAATTTTGCTCTTCTCTCTCATTTATCTAGGCATGTGTAGAGGCTTTTGACCCATTTAGCATAGATAAATGACCCATGATGTGAAATTTCCCAACAGTTTAATAATGCATTTAACTCAAAGTGACACTTGCTTGCAGCTGCCTTAAAGCAGTTTCCAGGCTATATATGTCTCTTTGAAATGATGTATGACAAGTAGGAAAGCTTCCTTGATAGAACCCCAAATCCCATGGGTGAGTAACAAGAAAATCCTTTTTAGATTGCCAGCAGCAAATTTATACTTCGCAAGTCTTTATTTAATTTTATCTGTTTTTCAATATCATTTACAGTTATGATCATTAATCTAAAGCTCACAGTAACTTCTATACGAATTATTTTTTCCTTAGAGTAATGCATTGTAAAGGCTTTTATTGATCCCATTTTTTTCACAAAATACAAGAAGTAAACCCCTTGTCTTATCACTGAAAATGTTTCTGTAATCCTTGCACTAACTTAGCTGTATCAAAATTCTATTACTGCTGAAACCCAGGTAGTGAAACAGAGAACGGCATTCTGTGTATGCTTAAAATCAGGACACTTTCTTAAGAAAACTCCCTTAAGTATTTGAAGACACAAGTCTGAATGATAGCTCTTAATTTTTACTTGCATAGTTTAAAAGCAGTTGTCATTGAGTGTGTCGAAAGATTTTTATTAAATCTGCTTCTGGTGTAGTGAGCAATTTCCCATGATACGTGTCATATTATTAGCAAGAAAGATTTAAGAAAGCAATAAACATTAAACTTGAGGAGACAAACACTTCTAAGTAGACAATCAAATTTATTATTTAATAATGTTTATTTCTAATACTGAAATGGAAGTCATATAAGCAAAATTGGATCCTGTATCCTGAATCATTTAGCATAGATAAATGGTGTGGGCTCCCCAAAGTCTACAAACAGAAAACCCAGGTTCTGTCAAATAATAATAAAAAAACCCCAAACAAAACCAGAAAAAGAATCTTGTCCACAGGGAAAGGTTAATGTGGGCAGAGGGAGGAGAGAAAGAAAATCCCTGAGACAGCCACAAGCCAGCTGATTAGAACAGAGAGTTCACAGGATGTTTGTTACCCGGAACTCTGATCTTTTCTCAGCTCTGTTGCTTCCTTTTCCCCTCCAACTTTCATCTGTCTTATGTTTCTCAGCCACAGTAACCTTCCCCTTGCTTAGTCTCCCTTGCAGCATCCCCAGACTCATCAATGTCCAAGCTGTTTAGTGATACTTTTTGTTGTGTTTGCACAGCATGCGGGAGAGTTTGGCCCTGACCCACAACTGTAATCCAGGTGTGAAATAATGGAATTTGGAAGTTTATTCCAGTGGCCCTGATGAAGCCTGGAAAAAGCTAGTGGAACAATATCCCCAAGAAGAGCTAGCTCCTGTGTGCAGCACAAAGGCTCTTCCGCTGCTTGCTGCTTTCCTATTCATAGCAGCTTAAGCTCGTCTCCTCTGCTCCATTTCAGTGCAAAGTCAAAGAAGCTAGTTTAAATCACAGAGAGTGTTTTTGATCTCGATCTAAACATGGCTCCTATTTGAGCTCTGCTGGCTATCACGCTGAGAGGCACATGAAGCAGCCTACCTGAAGTTGATTCAGAGAGGGTAGTACACTCAAAAGCGTGCACATGGCTATGTTAGGCCTCTCACAATACTGGCGAAATAAATGGATACAAATTGCCTGAGCTAACTTTACCTGTCTAACCAAAGCCAGGCATCTGTGCCCTTCAGTCTGGGGAAAGGGAATGGCATTCCAGAGAGGACTTCACTCACCCCAGCGCTGGCCATCTGTGTTTGAATGAGATAAGCCAGATTTTGGAGGGTCCTCTCTTTTGCTAGTGACACAAAAGCATCCTGCTGTTGGACCTGTCACTGCTGGCCAAGGTGACTAACACCACCTAGCAAAATGGGGGATTCCTCCCTGAAGCAAATGACCTCTAAAGGGCAAAGAAACCCCATCCCACTGATGGCGCAGCTTATTTTGTTCAGAGAACAAGATAGTGTTTACAACTCTTATTGCCAAAAAAACCTTCATTTGTCGACACGAAATCCATGTTGACTGGAAGAGACTGGCAGAGACTAGTTCTTTCTAGCCTAGACAGGCCTGCATCACCATTAACAGCACTAGCTGCCAGCTCCCTGTGCTTGACTGGCCAGTGGAAGTTGACTGCATCATGCCTCACCTTTGATACAGAGCAATTCTTCCTAGTTGGGGATGAGAACCTCTTTTACAGTGTAAGCTTGGATAAGCCTGCTAAAAGGGTGAAGCTGCCGACTACTCTGTACAAAGATAAGCACAAGAAACAGCAGAAGTGAGGCAGGGAGCCTATATCAAAGTTAATGAAGAAGGCACAGGGTCTAAGGAAAGGAGGAAATTCTTCTAGGAGTTTGGGTTTGTATGAACTTGGAGAGATCAATTTGCTGCTGAACCATTTGAACCGAGCGACAGAGTTCATTTTGAGAAAGGCATACAAACCAAAGCTTGCACAGCTAGTGCCTCAGATCAGAGTGACCTGATGAGCTGTGCTCTGCGAGAGCGTAGCTCTGAGGCTGCAATACACTTACACCTTCAGTGGCAGCATGCAATCTCATTTTGTAACATGTCTGCTTTTGAGAATGCTTGTTTAGAAACTTCCTTCACAGAGGAATTAATTAGAAATAACTTACTTACTAGCAAAGAGACAGATGCCAATTCATCTTTTTTGAAATGTAAAGAAAAGAAGTGATACTTAACACTTCAGCTTCCTCCTCGTAACTCCAGATACTGGATTTATAAATATCAATGCATTTGAAAGACATTATTACCACATTTCTCACAAATAATATCTGGTTTTAAATATTTGTGCCCACACACTTCCCCGAAATAAATAAAATCAACCCTCCCAAAGAATATTTTTTGCAAGCTGCTTCTCTAAAGTGCAAGTTTATTTGATTTAAGCTTCTTTGCCAGTCATTGTTAATGAATAATTATTCAGTATTTCAAACTGAAACAGATAGCTTCATTTAGTATGATTAATGCTGATGTACAACTTCATTTGCATAATTACAAAATATAACAAAATAAATTCAAAATATGAATCTTTGTTACTTGTGTTACCAAAGGCCTGAAAAAAGACGTTATGTTTCAAAATTATCGCAAGACACAGTTATAATACTCTGTGACTGAAACTGAAAGGTAAAATTATTTCTCATCACCATACATTACAAGGCTTTGGCAAAATAAAAGTTGTATCTCTGAGACTGATAGAATTAATCTACTAAAAGTATGTATCTGCTGAAACAGATATTCTTTCCCTACTTTTAACTATTTGGAGCTGTTTTATGTCAGAATTAACTAAGATTCTTCATGGAAACAACATTTGGCCTTTTAGAACGCATGGAGTATTTTTTACTTCTTAAAAGCTTTAACAAGCCTTGGGTTTTCTGCCAGTTTTTGAGTGCTATTTAGTGGTGTAAGGAGAAGACTCGCTTTCCATTCTGCATGCCACTTATTTCAGTGGTCTAATGAAGGCGCAGCAGACTCGAGAATGCAGTCCTTGGTACAGTTTACATTTAATAGCCAGTTTCCTTTTTCTGAATTTATGGTTTTGATTTCAGCTAAACTGATGTTACACCAGAGTGGTTACTACTGGAAGTAGCTTCCTGCATCTTGTATTATAGGAGCTGCATTGAAAGCAGGTGTTATTACTCCTACCTCCAACTAAATCAGAGGTAACAGTTAGGTCTCTTCAACAGCGTTTTAGGAGAAAAAGGCTGAGGGAATACTGTCTGGAGAATCAGAGCATCAAGGAGATTCCATGTTCCTGAGGCTGCATGTTTGGCTTTTGCACAGGCAGTTCCTGAAATCAATACAGTCATTTAGCCAGTAATTAGCCAATAATTTTTCTAAGGAAGTAGGAGAAAGAATCTCAAATGGGAGGGGCAACGTGAGCAAATGAATTAATGGCCATGGCAATAGAGAGCAAAAGCAAGCACAGTTCTGAGAAGGCTTGAAAATGTGTAGATGGATAATAAATGTAAGTAGAAAGCAGCCGATTTGTTCCTACCTTGAAAAATTACTAAGTGTCCTTTTACGTTTGCTCTGGTGTAAGTCAGGTAATAGGGAATCTGTTGTATCTTTTCCTGTAGATGAAGTGACATCTCCAGGCTGTCAATTTGCACTTTCCAGTAGCATTTAAAGAGATAGATAACATTATTTTGACTTGCCAACATCCATAGCTCCATAGAGCCACTCTTCTGCAATAAGGAACATTTGATTTTTCCAAGCTATTATGTCTGAATTAATTAGCTGAAATGTTTCAGTAGTTAACATATTGAAGAATTCATGGAGGCAAATTGTGTCAGTCCCTGCATGTACATATGTGACCTCGCATAGGGAGAGAGGGACTCTGCCTTTGTATTACACTATTTGGCAGGGCTTATACACAGTCCTAATCACTGCACCTAGAGAGTAAGGGATTATTCAAGGCTAGTTTAAACTGAAGCACATGACAAACAAAGTAAGATCATACACAGGCTTGTGGATACGGCTCTATGTGCTATTTAGAAGAGAAGATATTAAAGGATATATAAGATATAGCTAACTGAATTGCAGTGGGAAGGGAGAGAATGAAAGTAAGTTGGAATGTGTCTAAATCTGCCTTGCAGTTTGAATACTTTCTCTTATGAAAAGTGAAATAGTGTCGTGGATGCCCACAAGTGCTCAGGACAGTGGATTTGTATCCTAGCAGAGTGCTTCCTAATACCTGTCTTTCACGAAGATAAATTATAGAGCAGGGACTTCACATGAATCCTCAATCTCCAGAAATCTCTCCTTTGAAGTAGATTTAACCAGCACCCAATATTCTAATGACTCTTATTTGTAACATCTGATTAGCACTTTTATGGCTGGCTGGTTGTGACAGGGTAGGTGCAAGCACTGTGAAGAGATTTGTATCAAGGCTTTCATTAAAAACTGAAACTTGCACAGTCTTTTTGGTGGTGAGACAGAGAAACACATACGGAGATGGGGTCCTACAAATGCCATATGGGCTCAGAGCAGGTTAACAAGGGCCAATTAATCCTGTCTTGCTATAGGCATCAAGTCTAGCGAGAGTTTAGCTCAGCTGCCTGCTGAAAAGGAGAACAAAGAAAAAAATCTCCACGTAGCTGGGGACTGGAAACAGCTGGATGGTTATGTGAGCCTCCCGTCAGATGGCTGAGCTCTGGGGAGACAGGCTAAATAACCATTAAATAGAAAATAGGCCTTGGGACTAGTCCTTTAAAAGTATTTGCTGTATGACTGTATTTTTAATTCTTTTGTGTGTTCGTTTTATTCTTATTTTTGAACTCTGATTGCTCAGAAGAGGTGGAACTAAAGAGTGTCTGAGGAGGAAGGCTAGGATACCCTTGTGATGGACGGCGTGATCTATGGTAGCTGCTCACTGGAGACTCTGAGGGAGGGGACTTCACTGGGCTCCGATGGGATGAAAACACAAAAGCGGATTGTGTCACATCATAGCTTCTTTCATGTCAATCTTCCCATAAACACAGGGAATTGAATAATATTCACAGGACTATTGGTTTTCAAATTACAATGCCTTTTTTTTTAAAAAAAAAAGTACTGCTTAAAAAAAACCCCAACCTCCCCAAAATGGGAATCAGAGGAAACAAGGTTCTTTGAATGGCTTAAAAGCTGATGAAGCTGAGCTTTGAAATTTTGGTTTTCAGCTCTTAAATATACCTGTAACTGTTCAGCGTGGGGAATGTAAGTGATCTTGAACTGAATTAAAATTAACAGCAATAAAAAGCATCAAAGTTAAGGAACAGTATCATTCTCTATATGGAGATATTTCATGCAAGTCTGTTGACCTAAAGCTTGCAAACTGTTCACCGGTGATTACGAGACTAAAACCCATTATTAAAAACAGGCTGAAAAATAGTAGCTACCTAAATACATCATCTTTGGTGGAAAAATGAGTGTGATTGTGATGAATGTGTATGGATTTCTAAAGCAAAATAACTTGTATATAATGATAATGCTAGGCTGAAGTTAAGTGATGAGCCAATATGCCCTTTTTTTCTCTACTGAATGCTGCTAATACCTTGAATTCAGTGCTGACAAAAGGAGGGATGGGAAGGGATTATAATGTGACAAATGTGAATGAAAACAGGGAAAGCAATTTTGGAAGCATTTTGAGTCCATATTGGTTTATTGTCAGATCTGACCAGTCCTTCACATCACCTACAAAAGCCAGGATGTGCTAGGAGAGCCGCAGCACAGCCCTTCCTGGCTTTTGGTAACGAAGCCCTAATGACTTAGCGAGCGGA
Organism: Opisthocomus hoazin; assembly: GCF_030867145.1. NCBI lineage: Eukaryota > Metazoa > Chordata > Aves > Opisthocomiformes > Opisthocomidae > Opisthocomus > Opisthocomus hoazin. The sequence continues at coordinate 10,212,386 of NC_134425.1, forward strand.
TTCAGCAGTTCTGTAATTGAGCTGTGGGTCACACCACATTTCTTGTTGGATTGATCCACCAGCTTCTGACCTGCGGTTACTGGCAGCGGCCACATCCCCAGTCCTAGCTCAATGGCTACTTCTCTACAGAGAGAAAGCGTGGCCATTACTTACATTGAGGCCATGAGGCAGGAGGTAAGAGTTACTTCACCTTGGGTTTGGTACTTGTTGTGTTGTGAGATTCCATTAAGCTCCCACTGACTGTCTTCCATGAAAAGTCATCGCTTCTGTTGAAGCTGAGAGCCTGTCTGTGTAAAATTCTCTTTTGTATTGGATATCTCATAAGCATTATATTTTCTTGGAAAAAAACACAGAAGATATTAAAAAGTCACTTATTTTCTCTTGTGTTTACGAAGCTTAATCATATGCAAGGCAGTGACCTGATATTTACACTAAATTATTTTAAAGAAAAATTTACAACATAAGCAACTGGAAGTAGAGAAACTCAGTTCATTATAGTTCAGAAGATATTCTAAATATTCCAAGTTCAAAGTGATCTGCAGGCCTCCCTGCACTATTTGCTATCATCCCCAAACTGTGAATGCAGGGACAGGTAGCTATGCCAGTGAGCTCTAGAATAGAATTGCCAGAATATCACCTTTTAGAGGCAGAATGACAAACACCATTAAAGCAGCCCACTCTCAACTTTTCTTTTTTAAGTGCATTTTTTGAGCTCGGGTATTTTGAGCCTGAGCAGGCCCAAAAGGTATGGAGAGTTCCTAATTGGGCATTTGCCTATAAAAACGATTAACTAAACTAAATGTGCATTGAGCCTTTGAGATTAAATTGCAAGTATGGAGATCAAATCTCCACAGGCAAGTTAAAATCTACCAATTATTTAAAGGGTTTAATTAAGTGAAGATCTTTCTGTAGGCTGATTTAAAAGGACATAACCTAACATTTGTAGCCAATAAAATGTAAGGAATAAAAGACTACTTTTCCCATTTATTTCTACCATAAAATGTATGCTGTAAACTATGAGGAACATCTGAAGATATTTCACAAGTAGCACCATCTGTCTTCTTGGCAGACTATGCAGGCAGCGTGGGTGGCTTAGTTACTTGCTCATGAATCTACAGCATCACTTGCTTAGTCTGCTGGATGGGGCTGCCCCTTCCTTGTTTGGCATGATTTCAACATCTCTGTTTTGCTTCCATATAACAATCCTCTTTTTTTTATATGGCTGCTCTGTGCACCTGTATAAACTAGCTGGCAGTTTGCTTAGAGAATGCTTACATATAAAGTGAAGTCCCTCAGGCCTCATAAAGACAATACTTCTTGCATGTGTATATATTTCTATGTAAATCTCTGCAAGTTTTGAAAGTTTATTCGCTTATGCCACTTTCTGAGTACATCAGGATTATAACCTGCACCAGTACAGAAAAGTGTTTCTTCTCCTTTCATCCTGTGGAGAAACTTCTCCCTGAAAATATCTGCATGTTTGCTATTAAGCTCTAATCCAGATCAGTTTTTTCATTACTAAGTTACCTAAGATTTAATCACTCAAATAATTAAAAATTCAAGACAGGCTTAAGACCACTGACTGCAGTAATGTGTGTATATAGCAGAAAGGTTTGTGCCTGAGACATCGCTCAGTGAGCCCTTGAGGAAAAGAATTAAAGCAGAGAAATACTGTATGTCTTAGCAAGAAATGAATGCTGTAAGAGATGTATTCTTATTAAATAAGTTTACTTAGTAGTCAAACTACACAATTCTCAGTGTGTTTTCTTACTTTTGCATGTTGTTTCTGTATAGTATTGTAGTCACTTGGTAACAAAGTTTTAAGCTGTTTATCTTGGCTTTAAAAAAACAGCCCAAACTAGAAAAGACAGTATTATCAGTATATTGATCTGCATATTGAAAAGAATATAAAAGATCTGATGGCACCATTTAACAGACAAAGAACAAATAAGTATTTTCAGGCTGGCTGCTTTTTTTAGTGAATACCAGAAAATAGTAAACAAGGTAGAGCAGAATTACCATGTTTCATAAAAAGAGCTCCATTTTAGCTGGCTTCCATGTTTTGTGGTGGCACGTGCAGTTCCTCCACTGCAAGGATTAGAGACAGTGAGTTAAAGAAAATACATAAATTTACTATTTCTTGAAAGGGCGGCCAAAAGCAATTAGTAATGAGTAAACTGACAAGGGCATGTAGCCTTCAATGTCATAAATATGTGCCAGTAAGAGCTAGTAATTACCCCAAATTCTCATATCTATCTAACAATAGAAAACTTCCACATTTATTAGGAAATTTCTATTTTATTTCTTGCTCATAATGTGAGGTCACTTTCCTGACATTTTTGAAGAAGCAGTAGTTTTTTGATAACTAGGTGACATTTTTCATGGGACCTAGTGGCCTTGTGCACCATGTACATGTGCAAGATGCTATTGTGGTAAGGCCAGTTAATGTCACTTAATTTTTATGTCCTAATGTTTAGGGTATTTGTTTTTCTCTACATACACATTATTAGTCTCTGACCTTGTGTCTTCTAATATGAAAGAAAAGGCTTCTGTTGGCTGCAGTGAGTTTGAAACTGTAACGAGAGAGTACCTGTGTGTGCACTTTTGCATATTGGAGTTCAATCTCTGTCATGGCTGATGAGATACCAAAGTTGAAACTTTGTGTGTATTACTTCTAGTTTCAGGACAAAACACTCCTCAAGCTTCAGCACTTACCTGCAGAACAGAAGAGGGATAACAGCTTTTTTTTTTTTTTTTTTTTTTTTTATTCTGTATGTGTCAATATATTCAGCTAGATAGAAATAGTGCTAAAAGTTACATGCCACTGTAGCAGAAACTTGCTTTATGGCACATGCTGTCCTTCTCTATGTTAAACCAACAAAGCAGACCAAGGAGGTTTTCTTCCTTGCCCACTTGATGCTGAGGTTTTTTCTATTTATTTTTTTAAAATAGAGAAGAAGTTGAGTTTTGCAACAACAGCTAGTTGCCTTTACAAGTAAGTTACTTCTAAGGTAAGAACAGAATATGTTCTTTTCTCAGGAGTGCTTTTCAGTCCTAGAAAATACTCATCAAGAATCTTCTTGATGACAAGAATGTTGTAATGATATCTCTCTGTGAAGTACAACCAGATTCAAGTTCCCAGCTGCACCCTAGGGGGAGGCAGATTGAATAAAATCCTCCTTGGAAGTCTGGATTACCCATGCTGATACAAAGATGATCATCTAGTAGATAAATATTCTCCTAGTCATGCTAGGCAACAGCACTATCACGTTATTGTCACTTCACTGAGATATGTAACTCTATCGGGATATAAATGGCAATTCGGATGGCAATGACGTGCCCTCTACTATCAGCTATTCTAGCTATAATTCCTTTTTTCAGTCAAGCAGAGTTTCTCCTTCACTGGCTAATGCTTGTCCAATCTTGGATTTAGCGGTAGTGTAACATTCAGCCTCTGCTTTCCAGACACTTCCCCCTGTGAAGGATTTGGCAGAGAATGGGCATAGAATTGGCTCCACACCACTACTTACTAATGATCAGAATAGCTGGCCAGGCATGAAGAGGAATGTCAGCTGCAATCATTTATTTCCTTCCCTGGAGCAGTGCAGGCCTGGGAGGTGTGTGGTTTGGAGACACAATGTCTCCCTAGGCTTCTTGAGGACTGGGGCAGCTTCTCCTAGCACCCCTTGCTTGGGGCTGTGCCTGAAGGCACAGTCTAGCATTATCTGAATTGCAGACACTTTGAGTTGCTACTTTGTATGTGACATTGACATTGCTTTCATTGCACATACAGATACTGGATAATGAGAAGAATGCATAATCCAATTGCAGCTCTCCCTTTTATTATCTCTCATGGCTGACACATTGCTTCAGTTATTCCCAAAGATTATCTGATTAGCCCCGTGGCTCTGCTTTTTAGGGGAGGAATGGGCAGTTGAAAGAATACCAATTTTTTTAATCCTGCCTTTAATAGAAACGACTAAGTATTTGTCATTTCATAATGGGAGGAAACTGGTATGCCACTTACCTCACTAACCACTTCATTTGAAATTAAAATAATTAAAAGAAGGAGGGGGTGTGTGCTAAACCAAGTTTCCGCTCTTCTAAGGATTGGTTTTAATTTACTGGAAACTTACCCCGACACCAGCATCTGCGGGATCTTCTAAGTTTGTCCTGATAAAGTTAAGACACCAACTTTCATTTCAACTTAACTTTATGCTTTCAATGTAATTCAAAAAGGTGAATTATTCCATCTTGATGTCGCACAGCCTTACTACCCTTCACTGAGAATATTTATATAGTAAGGAGTCTTTTGGTGTAAAGTATCAAAAACTGGCCAAGTGCTACATTCCCACCAAGACAGGTATTTATTGGGTACTGTAAATGGCTTGTAAAACATATGGAATGAATTGGGAGTCATTTAGCGGAAGCTCACATCCCTCCTACTTTCGACTCTGTGAAAACATAAGTGGTACTTTCTTAGTTCCTTCAATCACAGCACATATTAAGATCCACCTTTGATGAAAATATACATCATTAACCACACAGGCTATGTCAAGCTCAGTCAAACAAAATAGTTCCTGCAACTGTAAAAGAGTGAGTTTGAATTAAAAAATAAATCAAAATAATATTTATTAGAACACATGTTAGCAGATATTAGTCTTATTCTTCCTGCTGCTCTTTTGCCAATTGGTTAACAATAATACATAACCTGACCCAATCTGTATTTTTTTCCATCATATTTTTTTTTTCTTTCTTGACTGTCCTTGGAATAGTCACTGTCTTTTTGTCTAGTGCCTCTAAATTCTCTCACTAGTCAAGAATACAGGCTGTGAACTGTACTTCTTGAGAGTCCCAATTCTTTCTGAATGCAGTGGAAGGCATTAGAAAAGGGAATCTGTCTTGAATAGTTTAAACCCCCAGCCCTCCCCAAGGAATCCTTGAATTAGTGCTCATTTGGGAAATGGCTGAGGGCTGATGTGAAGAAGCTGGATCTGACTGGTTTGTTTTTAATTATTTTTTTTAATTAGCTTTTACTTTATACTTGAGTTTTTGTGTGTGCAACCAAGCCCATTCTAACTCATGTTTATTACAAATACCCATTATCAGTATGGTTACTTGTGCATGTACTCTATTTTCTTTAACAGATCTGTTTAGATTTATCATGACTGTTCAGTAGTCTTGCTTACCCCGAGCCTCTGCTGTCATATGTTTCCTCAGCAAACCCTTTTCCTCAGTGAGATGACTTCTGGGCACTGAGCAAAGTCACTTTCAACTTTTGTGAAAAGTGATAGCTCTTCAACTTGTCAACGGGCATAAAAAGAAACATGAATGGGAAGGGAGTTTTTAAGTGTTTGAAAATTGGAGCATGCTAAGAAATAGCAGTCCACAGTTCTCCCACCTCAGGGTGGTGAAGCACTTTATTTAAAATGAAGTATGGAAACCCTGGACTAAAGATTGCAGTGCTTGTGGACCACCTCATTCCTTCAGTAGCTCCCTAAATACTCCGACGAGGACTTCACTGTCCAGCATACCTTAAGAAGATGTGTGTGTTAAGAAGGTGGGTGTCAGGAGGATGGGGCCAAACTCTTTTCAGTGGTGCCCAGTGACAGGACAAGGGGAAATGGGCACAAACTGAAGCACAGGAAGTTCCGTCTGAACATGAGGAAGAACTTCTTCCCTCTGAGGGTGACGCAGCACTGGAACAGGCTGCCCAGGGAGGTTGTGGAGTCTCCTTCTCTGGAGATATTCAAGACCCGCCTGGACAAGGTCCTGTGCAGCCTGCTGTAGGTGACCCTGCTTCGGCAGGGGGGTTGGACTAGATGACCCACAGAGGTCCCTTCCAACCCCGAACATTCTGTGATTCTGTGAAGATGCTGTTAGCTCACAGAGTATAGGAAAAACTGCCTAATCTATTACACTATGAAAGTTACTGACCTTTGACAACATGTGTTTATGCCTGAAATGAAGCATTCACTGCTTAGACATGTTTGACACTTCAGTTTTACATTGCTACCAACACTCATTTGAAAGCATTTCTTAAAGGCAGCGAGGCATTTCTTAAATTTACAGAAATTCATCAGATTCAGCAGAAACTTCAAACTCTGCTCTTCTCTCAAGACCAAGTAGAGCAGATTGATAGTGTTTTCCAAAAGCTTAACAACTAAGCATCTAGTCAGAATAGATCAACTAGATAAACTAGGGTTTTTTTTCTTTTTTCTGCTGATCTTACTGCAATCAGAACTTAGACTTGGAACTTGCAAGACCTGGATCTTTGTTTAGCACAAGGATCTAAGAGCTACCAAGATGGATTATGGCTGATCTGGCTCTCTTCACCTGAGGTTTAACCTTAACTAGGAATTTAATGGGGATTTCTGTACTTCTAAAGAATGCTTCAAAAGCTATGATACACAGTCAAATATTCCTTTTCTCTGTCCTTAAGCTGCTGAACTTGCAAGTATTTTCTGTTATGTATTTTTTCCAGCATGTCACTACCCTGAATAGTCTGAGCTGGTAGCTAGGGCACTCTCCTAAGAGCAAGAGCTTTGACTGACCTCTCTCAGGTAAGCAGTATGTTTATCTTGCTGCTTTTGCAATTAAGGAAGTGTGTGGGAAGGCTCCTCCTGCTATTAGCTCTCTGGGGAGGGAGAAGGAATAGAGGGAAGGAAGGAGATGCAGGTAGGTTTATTGAGGAGCAATTTCTGGGCTCTGGATCCTAGATAAATTAAGGCAACTCCCTAAAGCCTTTAATAAACTCCCTGTGCTCAGGGTTATCCTGTAGGTTTCTCTGGACATCTGAAGTTTGTTCTGGCTGTCTTGGATAGTACCCTAAGTTTTCTGTCATCTTGTGCCCTATGTGAGGATGTGCCTGTAAACTGAGCCATTTAAATCTGTATTCCAGTTCAGGGATCGGTAACTAAAATGTGGATGCAGCAAGGCCTGACTTTCAGAACTTTCAGTCCTCATTCAGATTTCAGTATATGTGGGCACTAATTCAAGAGATCTGATGTTGTAAAATCAGTTGGTGATTAGTTGCATGGTATTTTTCAATATAATTTCTTTTTTTTTTTTAAGCTACATGCTTAGCCGTTAGGAAGAAAAGTTGGAAGGAGAATTGTGAAGGTGACCATTAAGCTCACAAGGTAGCTTTTCCTATAATGAAACCCTCCTCCAGTAGCTTTTATTCATCAGATGTTTAAAACACGTATTAAAAATACAGGTGGAATATAATATTAACCTAAAAAATCAAACTGTGGAACTGTACAGGGCTAGGATGGAAAACAAGATAAATGAGATGGAAATAGTTCAACAAAGGGGTAAAAGTATGGGTATTCTTAAAACTTCCTAAAAATGCTAACATTGCTGATTTGATTTCTGCTCTAACATAAGGCTGTTAGTATATGGGTCTACCACAAAGTGAGTGAGTAATATTAGATTTAGGATTAAGTAATACATCAGGTATGATTGATTACCAATGTGAAAGGAAAACTGAGAACCAGTAAATACATTTTTATTAGGTCAAATGTGAAGACAGGAATGAAAATTAAAGGTAGAAATGTAAGAACATCAATCCTGAGAGAGTCAGGTCCTACCATATATGAATCTAGTGAAACTAGGATGAAATAGTGCAGGCAGCAAACTGAAAAGTAAATGAAAAGTGCTTAGGGTGAAATATCCCAAGCAGACAGGCCAAGACAAGGGCTGATCCAATGCTGCATGTTCGGCATGGGGAAGTTTAGATGATAAACAGAACCAGCTTTCCCTTGGGTGCGTCTCTGAGACAAACACATTATTGCTCTTCATAAGCATCCAAAGACTGTGATGCTTATTGAACCCAATTAAACCTTTCTCTCGTTCAGCAACTGCTAGATAGTGGTATTTACACTCCCTTGTCAAAACACCAAGGTACTGGCAAAATACAGCAGCAGAACTTTCGCTGAGCACCTTCAGGGGAGGAATGAAAAGTGAGTGACACAGATGATTAATGAGCCTATTAAAGCTGAAAGTCTGACACTGTAAAGATAAGCTGGCAGTGAAAATGACTCCTACCATATATGTATCAAGGGCATCAGAAAGAATACCCTCCATATCACAGCTACCCACCGTCATTAGTGGCAGGACCTACGTACCTAGCATGTGTTGCCTCATTGCTGTTTAGTCTACTCAAGTAGTTTGAGGTCAAGGGCCTTGAGCAATGGCGTGAAGTCTCAGCCAAGTTGCATGAGGCTTTGTACGGTCTGATTAGAAAGGACATCCACGCATCACTTGGAGGACCAGATCAAAAAGAGCATGGCAGGTGACAAAGAAACAAACAAATACAGTCTTGTAACTGTGCAGTGGCAGAGCAGGAGGCATAAGAATGATGAGGGAAAGGTCTTTTTTAAGGGAGAAAAAGATTAAATCCATGCTGATCTTGGGAATTGCACTGCAATTGTGTTAGAAACTGTGTGTTTGTGTGGTGACTGTGGTGGACTGAGACCTGGACTTCATTTCTCTGTCTCTGACTTCCAGAAAAAACTCATTACCTCACTTAGATACTCAAAACATCTTTCTGTACAGGATTTTTCCTAACAGAAATACACCCTTGTGCTATACACGTGTATGCATATTGAGTCCAGTGTTCCTGGAAAGTGTCAGATACACTACTGTTGCACCGCACAGATGGCTTGTGCATGCGCACTCAGCCTGATGCACTCAGAATCCATCAGATTTAGCAGAAACATGCAGACCATCTGTGCAGCGTGTATACAAAAATATGATGCTTGCTTTCAGAAGTTTCAGACTTGCTACATAACTGCTGTTGAGCTGTGCTGTGCAGAGTCACTGGAAATATGGCTGGGGTTTCTGGACTGTTACCAGCTAGGCCAGATGTTCTGAAATCTTAGAAAATTGTGCACAGTCTTCAAACTTCACCCAGACAAAATTTCTAGACACAAAACCCAGATATTCTAGAAAAAAACAAGGTTTATTTTAGCTACAGTCTTTGGCAGTTACTTTGTGCCAGCTTTCCTTAAAACGTTAATTTCATTTATCTACCTCTAAAGTATACATATTAATATCATGCCTTCTACCTCAGTTGTGCCTATTTAGGCAATCAATTATTTACAAAAGTGGATCTGGAAGTTTTATACTGGCGATGTGTAGAAGCAGTTCAATACATGCAAGAAATATTATATTTCGGTCTTGTACAGGCAGGTGGAACAAAAGGATTCTTAGCCTGCAAAGTTGGCACTGGATATTGTCATATGACAATATGACAAGCACGCTCTTCTAGTGCAGTATTGCTAGAGTGTGTATGTGCCAGAGTTGCTGCTTGAATGCTTGATTTGTTCCTGCTACAGTGTTAACTTTTATTGTCACAGTTCACAAACATATCCATCCTCTTCCAGCCTGTCACCGTCGTTACTTCCTTTCACCCTTGGAAGAGTAAAACCTCCTGTTTTGTGAGTAGATCCCTATGGTAATCTTCAGTTGGCAGTGCTGTTGTGTGCTTCTGCTCCTGGGAACTAAAACACATACAGCACTAAGTCCTCAAAAAATATATGGTAAGTCTAGCAGATGGAGCCCAAATGGAGAGGAATTGTTGTGTCATAAAGAGGTCCATTAGACTGATTCTGACCATCATACAGTTTTAACAGGTAAACCTGAAGGTTGAATTTGGCTTCTTTTCTCCAGTAATGCCATGCCACTGTCAGTGGGGTGATGATAAATCGCCAATAATATCCATGGACCTTTGGGTTACCTAGTACAACGAAAAGATAGTATAATTAGGTGTGGATAAGAGCAGAGATGTTTTTCAGTTTCAATATTGCTTTTTTTAACCTTGCTTGTCAGAGAGGCATGATAAAAGACATGTCCAACTAAGCAAACAACTCCAAAATGCTATATTGTTTGATACTCTTTTTTCTCTCCCATGCCAATCCATCTTGTGGGCTAAAACCCACAAGAAATATCCATATGAATGTCTTTTAACTTTAGATTTCAGCCCCATCATCACCAAAGTTAAGTCTTGAAAAATTAGAGACACTGGATGGGTGACACTCCTATTTGATTTAGGCTCTCTAAAAAGCTCATACATCACACAAATATTAATTTAAGGACAATATGAGTCTTGCAATCTGAAATGACTGTTGAAATGTATATTGATAGACATCAGCTGATTTTTTTTTTTATGGAACCATGCTTGTATTTTATAGCTTAATTGACTTGTATAAAAAGCAAAGAGCAACTACAGTTATCTGTAACTGGTGAGACTAAAGGCTGAGCAGAAACATTCTGACTTCACACATAAACCTCCTGGCATTTCATCCCCGTGGTTTCCTTGGGAAGGAAATGTGGAACTCCAGACCAAAATAAAATTGGAGCAATTCAAGCAGATTGAATTGGTTGCCTGCAATAGATGATCAGAAGGCAAGAAAACTCAGCATGCACTTGTCATGCAGTTGAGACACTGCTTATGAGACTGTTCTGTCCTGGAAGCTGAAAGCAAAATTGATCTGATGATGTGGAATTTGGAGCCAGCAAAGGGTGAACTGACAGCACAGTAACACATATTTTTATTAGATGATACAGTAAAATCTCCCTCACTTCATGCAGGTTTTCTGTTGCTTTCTGTTCTCTTTATAAAGCTAGGTCATTACACAATGGAGTGAGTATGGAATTGCCTAAATCACCACTGACCTAAGTTAGTAAGTCAACATAGTGAGGAGCTGTACAAACATTACTTTGCATCTAGAAACAGTATAGGTAACCAGAGCAATTTCCAGCTCTTCTGGAAATATATACTGTATTAATGGAATTAGATCAGTGTATGCTGTTCAACAATTAAATCCAGCTAATATACCATTAACTGGCGTATTGCTATAAGCGACGGAGTGCTACCCAAGCCACTTCATAAAATTTTGGTTTTAACTCTGGGCTTGGTTGTACCTTACTATCTCATTTCAGCTAAAGAAAGTAAGTTGGAAAGAATCAAAAGCCTCTACATAACGAGTTTGGAAGAAGTGTCCCTAATCAGTATGTTGCTTATCTTCCACTACAATGTATGCATTAAGAAAAGCAATGTGTCTTCACCCTGTCCCATTCATGCATTTTCTCGGAGTGATGCTCACCCGGTGCTATTCAGGAATACTGAAAGCACAGTGCCAGTAAACTGGACATCCTTGCTTAGCAAGAATAAAATACAGATAAGATACATTATAATGAATTTTTTTGTTTATTTCATGCCTTCAAATCAGGACACTGAAAATCGACATTGCTGTGATAATAGTTTTCTGAAAGCAATAAAAAAAATTTTAATTGTTTTAATATATGAGACTACAAAATGTTCAACCTCACACTGCCTTCATAAAAAAAGACACTGATTTTGTATTAATTGGATCTAATCTAAGATTGTTGACTATATGAAGACATATGAAACAAGTCATCCAGTATACAAATGTTCTAAAACACATGATTAATAAAAATATTTTGACTTTTATAATCCTTTGGTTTCTGTGCAAATGCAGTCTCAATAATACATATATAAAAGAAGTCTTGTTACAGAAAATCACAGAATCACAGAATGTTTGGGGTTGGAAGGGACCTCTATGGGTCATCTAGACCAACTCTCCTGCCAAAGCAGGGTCACCTACAGCAGGCTGCACAGGACCTTGTCCAGGCGGGTCTTGAATATCTCCAGAGAAGGAGACTCCACAACCTCCCTGGGCAGCCTGTTCCAGTGCTCCGTCACCCTCAGAGGGAAGAAGTTCTTCCTCATGTTCAGACGGAACTTCCTGTGCTTCAGTTTGTGCCCATTGCCCCTTGTCCTGTCACTGGGCACCACTGAAAAGAGCTTGGCCCCATCCTCCTGACACCCACCCTTCAGATATTTGTAGGCATTTATAAGGTCCCCTCGCAGCCTTCTCTTCTTCAGGCTGAACAAGCCCAGCTCCCTCAGCCTCTCCTCGTAGGGGAGATGCTCCAGTCCCCTCACCATCCTCGTAGCCCTCCGCTGGACTCTCTCCAGTAGCTCTTCATCTTTCTTGAACTGGGGAGCCCAGAACTGGACACAGTACTCCAGATGAGGCCTCACCAGGGCAGTGTAGAGGGGAAGGAGAACCTCCCTTGTCCTGCTGGCCACACTCTTCTTGATGCACCCCAGGATCCCATTGGCTTTCTTGGCAGCCAGGGCACACTGCTGGCTCATGGTTAACCTGTCAACCAGGATGCCCAGGTCCCTCTCCGCAGAGCTGCTCTCCAGCAGGTCCACCCCAAGCCTGTACTGGTGCATGAGGTTGTTCCTCCCCAGGTGCAGGACCCTGCATTTGCCTTTGTTGAACCTCATCAGGTTCCTCTCTGCCCAACTTTCCAGCCTATCCAGGTCACGCTGAATGGCAGCACAGCCTTCTGGTGTATCTACCACACCTCCCAGTTTGGTGTCATCAGCAAACTTGCTGAGGGTACATTCTAACTCTTCATCCAGGTTGTTGATGAAGAAGTTAAACAAGACTGGGCCCAGTACTGACCCCTGGGGGACACCACTAGTTACCAGCCTCCAACTAGACTCAGCGCCGCTGATGACAACCCTCAATAAAATAATAGCTATTTCACAGCAGTACTACAATATAACAATTCAGACTTAATGAAACATTTAAAATATGCTATTACTGATATTGTTCATTTAAATATGCTATTACTGATATTGTTTCATTATACATTTTCTTGTACACTATTTTCATGCTTAAGTGACCTCTAAATTGGACTATTGCAAATCACTACTAATGGGTTTGCAATGAAATACTCGATATGGGTTTCTCTTGGGATAAAATGTAGCTGAGAAGGTACCCTTGTCCCTATGACACTTTACAAAGCCTTTTGGAAATCAGTAGTATATGCAGAGTTTCTTAAAGAAAGGGAGAGGGGAACGGGTATATTCATTTTATGAAAAGATTCAATTCAGCTTTCTGCTGATGGATAAAAGATGAAACTGGTTAGAGGGGAGAGAGCTGTTTCCATGGAAAATATTGTAGCTATTCTTAAAAGTTTAATGATGACTGTAATGTGTAGTACATGCAGATTATATTTATAGTACTGAACGTATCCCATGATTTGCTATAAACATCATACTGTAATACTGGGGAGAAAAATTCCATTGTTTTCCACAAAGAAAAATATCACTTGCTAGTTACTGCAATTTAAACATTCAGTCACTGACAACTTGGAGGTACAATATAATGCTTTATTGTAATGTATTAGCCTCCCTCTTTGGAGTTGTGGTGAAACTCTGACTTGAATGCACTCTGGCGAGGCACAGAAATGTCTTCGCATGAGCTCTGAATTCCTGATACACAGTATAAGACAAATAGCATATCCAGCCATTGAAACTGTACAGCAGGATATCTCTTCCACTTTTCATTCCCAGAGAACAACTGGCCTTTCCGCATTTGTGTAAAGAAAATGAGGCCTTAGAAAGAAGTTCTAGTTGCTTCCATGGAGCTCCCTTGCCACGGAGCTGGAGATGGAAGGCCAAAGCTAGCCTTACCTTTCTTAAGATCTGACAGAAATTATTCTTCCAGTACAATGGAAAAAAGAAAATTACAGGCATGTTTAACAATCATGCAGAGGCAGTAGCCTGCTCTCTTACCTCTTGTCTACTTCCTCCCCACGCTACCAGAGCAGCAAACCAGCATACCCTGCATCAGCTGAATCGATGCCACTGACACGTATTTAGGTCAGGAGGAACTTTGGTGAAGTAATGCAAGGGATAGTCACACCACTTCTGATGATCACAATAGCAAATTTTAATTATCAGGATAGTCTAGTGCCCTGATAAACCTGAATTCACTAGCCCACAGGAATGTGTGCCGCTCAGAATAAGTAAGTAGTAATTCCTTGATCTGAGTGGAAATATACCATGAATAATCGTTGCTGTCACTGCAAGTTTATAAAGCATTTTACAAAGACATAGCAAGACATATTCCCTTACTCAAAGATCTTTTAATCTGATATGAGATAAAAACAAGACAAGACAAGAAGCAACAGTTCAGGAGCGATCACTGATTATAAATAAAGGGTAGAAAAAATTGTCTGAAGAAATGTTTCAGCAAACAATTCAAAGGAAGGGAGAGGGTGCCTGCATATGAGATCAGAGGGATTGTTCCAGGCACTCATGGCTGAAAATCAAGAGAATGTGATTACAGGATTGGAAAGAGCAGAGGGACAAGAGGCAGGAGGGAACATGATAGTGCTGAGCTACTAGAGGCAAAATTACACACAGCTTTGCAGTCACTCGTAAGTGTAGCTCTACTGGATGTCAGCAAAATATCCACAATGGCAATTCCTAAGAGCAGGAATGAGGACAGTTTAATTTAGAAGAGTTTCCACGATGAGATAAGTGATAGATGATTCAAACATCAAGAAGAGGGCATAAGTGAGGGGTTTTTTTCAATATTTTGCAGAAATAGTTGTATGAAGTAGATGTTATTTCATGAACAGCTCTGAAAAGCCCACACATGCAGTTTCTTAGAAATAAAAGCTTTGACATAAACATTTTGCCTGTTCCGCTTGCTGAACTGGAAAAAAAAATACACTAAAAAGGAAAAAACCCTTTCTGTGTTCTGTTAGATCCATCTATCTATTGGAACAAATGAGAGGAAACCTCTCCAGTGATTAGAAGCTTGAAGTCCACCACCAAGCTGATGATAGTAATCATCGTGCTGTGAGGGACCTTTATTCTCTCTCCCAAGACAGCTAAATAAATCCAAAGGTGAACAGAAACCAGGATCTGCTGGTGCTAGACTAGCTTCAGAAATTGGACCAAAAAATTAATTGGTATTTTACCATAGAAGCTACACAGGATATATATACAGTTAGTGTCCTACTGGAGATCTTATATAAATGGAGCTGCTATTCACCCTGATAGACCAATAAAAAGGGAAAGGTCAGGACTAGTTTCTCATATGTCCAGAATGTCACAGACTTTTTTCATGCAGGCATTTTCTGTCAGATACTTCTAATGGTTTTGTGAGAATTTTTAAAAATGAATTTAATATCTGCTGTGTTATCTATGAATGTAACCATGTAAGTAGAGAGTAGAATTTGTGGTAGGGTTGTATAGATAAATGCAGTAAACCTTACTACAAATTTGTACGTGAGCAGCGGTGGTTACTGAGGATGTCTTGGCTTATGTAACACTGAACAAGTTCTGACAACAGTAGACACAGAACTGCTGCTCTTCTTGAAAGAGCTGAAGAGAAATCCTTCTTTCTGCCAACATGTAGTCGTTCTTCAGTGATTATTTCAATCTACCTCACTCCCCACCAAAAATTAAAAGGCAAACATGAACTCTGCCTCTGACTAGTAAATTTATTCTGTCAAGAGCTACTCTTTACCTGAGGCAAGATTCCAATTTGTTTTTTTCACATTAAGTGTAAACATTAAATATTTTTCTTACATACTATCTGGCCATACATAATTTACAGCATTTGAAATCCCATTCTCTCCTGAAGGAGAATGCAAAGTCTTCTTTCCCTGTGGATGCTTTACAAGGTTGAAGATTTTCCTTCTGTAATATAGTTACTGAATTGTTGTAGGGTGATGTACAATTTCTGAATTCTCATTAGTGCAGAAAGCAAAGTTTATCTCAAAGTGTCAAAATAACATGTTCCTTTATTTTTGATCAGCAGAGTTTCCTTACTTTTGATCACTGCAAAAACTGAACATGGCATACACATAGAAAGGATTCTGGAAACTATTAGCAGCTAAGCTTTTTTGGATTAACAGATTTCAAAAAATTACCTCCTTATCTTTTGATCAGAAATGAAGAGTTGTTGAAAGGTAACAACTGTTACACTCACTCCTATTTGGCAAAGGAGTTGTCTTGTTTTGTGGTGAAGCAGCATGTTATAAAACAACTAGTCAAAACTGTTACACTGGTTCAGGGGCTGACAGCATTTCTGCTCATTTCTCATCAATGACCTCGTCTGAAGTAAAAACATGGTATATTCCTGATAATGTTTACCCAAGAGGTAAAAAACATTTTCAGCAATTGAATGTAAATTGTACAAAACCTCAGCCTACACAGGCATTAAAGTCCATACTCTCTGGCATTAACAAAAAGCAGATCCTGAAAGGAGCACACCTTTATTAGTGCTTACAATGCATGATGAATAATTCTGGTAATTTCTTACAACATTGACTCTATGACTAAAAATCTGAAATAAGAGTGGGTGTGTATGTGTATGAATGAGAAGTATGGCACAGGAAGGCTTTTACTGAAAGCACAATTTGGCACAAAGGGTTTGCAAAGGCAGCTGGAAATCATCAGCTCAAATTACTCCTGTGAGTCACAGGGGAGTAAGAACAGGCTGAGAAACCTGCAGTTGTGGCACAGAAGCCTTGATGTTACTTCCAGTTACATGGAAAGTTTTAGCTAGACTGAGATTAGCCCTCAGGTCTCTGAAGTTTCAAACCAATTCTTTAATTTCTAGGACATCCTTTCTCCCCTCTCGGTTGCCTTCTTGAGGAAATAAACAAGACCCACATTAAGCGTGAAAGACCACGCTTGTGCAGACAGAACAATCAGACATATTTACACAGAAGTATCTGTCTTGATATGCTATTTAAAACAAATGTACACTTGGAGAGGCTTTTTAGGAAGCAGCAAAACCAAATATGCAAGAGAAATGCAAGTTTAGAGGAAGAGATTTATTTTCTCAGTCCAGACACTTGTGTCTCCCACATCTAGACTGAAATGGTTACGATTAACTCTCAAAAATTAAGAAGATGTAACAAAGACGGACTCCTGAATGAGGAATGAACAGTCTCTTCAAATACTCTTCCTTCAGGGCAGGTTTGTATAAATAACCAATTTTTAATCTTGACTTTTCAGAGTGAGTACAGAGAACACAAACAGCGTGATACAAATAAGATTCAAACAATGTGCGGCTGTCTCCTGCTTCACTGTTAAAATTGCCCACCAATTATTGGCTAGTGTTTAGCTAGGCTGTCATACCAAAACTCAAAACCAAATGGAATGTTTTTCATGTGGAATTTTGTTGCAAACAGAAAATCCAGTGACAGGCTGGTGAAGGGCTATGAACTGTGCAGATGCACTCTAGCATGACTGGGCTTGGTTTGTGTTCTGAGCAAGGTATGACCGTGACCCAGGGCGAATTTCTGGCTAGAGCTATAAAGGGGATGGAGCACTTCCAGCTGAGTTGCCTCTTCAGCTTTACGCATCCACTTGCATCCAGAACCTGAGTAGTCAGGAGAATATGAATCCATTCCAGTTAAAATAACAGCCTCGCCAAATGAAAAAATACACACTTTCATAATTCCTAGTAAGAAAGAAATAGAAGGCTTGTTTCCATCAGAGCATCTCTGAAATACCAAATACTGTTTTACAAAATCAGGCAAGTGGCTCTATCAAAAAAAAAATGCTGATCCTGGCAAAAAATGAAAAATCACTGTATTTATTGCTTACAGCATGGGTTTGTTATGTCCCGTTATTCCGAAACCATACAGGAACTTTTCAAGTTATACTCATAGTTGTGGAAGATGGACAGTATAATAGAGAGGAACGTGGCTGATTTATCAAGTGCTGTAAAATCTTTAATCATATCTCCCTATAAAACAGCAGATAAGTTTCTGGTTTAAAACTTTAAGCTTCTGCAAGTGTTTTCCAACTCTTCATTCATTCAATTTATTTATTTCATGGTCCAGATATGCCATAGAACACTGCTGACATCTTTTAATATTACTTACCTGCTCTGAAAACTACTATAGCCCACAAATCTGCCTACAGTCCAGTTATATAGCCTCTGTTCAGTGCTCCTAATCAATGAATTCATCTTGACAATCCCCCAGTTAGCTGGGAAAGTACAGTAGCTAAGAACAGGTAAGCAACTTGTCATATAAAATCAAACCTACATTGCCTAGGCTGGAATTGTTACTAGGATAAACCAAAGGAATGTTATTTAAAAAACAGGAGTAAATAGTTACTGAAGAAACTCTTTCTGGCTGGTAGCATCTGGAATTACTGTTGTATTTCATATTTATGATTTTGCAATAATTATAGAAGCTTAAAAGTATATCAACATTAAAATTTCCCAAAGTACAATCTTTGTGTCAAAATACCTGGCTGGTCACCAGGAGACAAACTACTCCTTTGCATCTTCTTTCATACCCACCTTACAAACAAAGACAGAAAAACATGGAAAAAGAGGACATTAGTGAGACTAGATACCAAATGAGCACTATAGACCTGACTAAGTCATTGGTGTCTCAGTAATAGCACTCATTAATGTTTCCTAAACAGGTAGAGATCATTGCCTAGAGGTCTACTGCTCCTCGTATTTCATATTAATTATACCCTTAACTGAATATGAATGAAACAAATACTATGGTGATGCTATGCAGTCCTGCTGACATACACATCTTTTCTATTTTACTAGTGTAACTATAAATGTAGAAAATTTGTTGCTTTTGATTGACACAACCTCCATGAAAACTAGTCTAAAACATTGGCTTAAAATAATAAGCAACTTGTCTTGGAATCCAACAGGACAAAAAAACCTAAGAATGCCTAGTTTAATGTAGGTTGCCTTCTGTAATAGATTTTTTGCTTTCCAAAGAGATTTTCCCAGTTTACTGTCATTGTTGTTTTTTTGTTTTCGTTTTCTCTCCCTTCTCCTGAATTATCTATATTTATTTGGCATGGATTATTTCCCAAAGAATTTTTTGTCATTTCTTCTATATAAAGTGAACTTCAAGGTCTTCTGATGAAAAATCAAATCACAGTAAAAATGTTCCTGTACAATACATCCATAATAAATAAGCATTGATATTGTAAGCTTAAGAAAGATTTCATTAAGAATCAAATAACAAAAGAGAAACTTAGAAAATAAAATATGAAAAATTAATGGGCTTATTGTACAGGAAAGGAGAGCAAAGAGAATAAAACAGGAGAGCTGACTGTAGTCAAGTATGTGTATTGTTTATTTAAGTAAAAACAAAATGTAAAGAAAGTTAGATTAGTGGGTAGATGAAAAAGATATCCAATGAAGCTAAGAAATCGGAAAATAATAATGCCTATTGAATTTTCGCAAAATTTCAGATTTGTCTCATTTCCCTTTGTCATTTGTTTTCTCATTTAGAAAAAAAAATAGAATTAGCAGTGATCAGAGGATCTATGTTACAATTGCCTGTAAGAAAAGGAAAAAAAAAATAGGTTGATAACTTTAAAGAATTCAAATATATTTTACATGAAAAATGAAGAGACTCTATAGGAGTAAAGATCAGAAAAATAGTATTTTTTCTGTAACTGTTTTCAGGATTTTCACAAAGTCACAAATATGCTTTTACTGCCAAAATCTATAATTTCCTTAGCATTACATCAAGATACTTCAGGTCTGCTAAATAACTCTCTCCTGAAACTCTGCCCACTGAGCTTTTCGGGCACAAAAATAGACACTGCTGTTTGATTTTGATGTGTACAAATTTATAAATCAAAGCAGTGCTGTTTTCCTGGAAGTTTTTTTGGAGAAGAAAAAACAATATATTTGAAAATGCACTCCCAACTTTCACACCTATACACTTCATTAAACTATATCAGACACTACAGGATTGGTAGCATACGTCATTGATTAGGCAAGGTACAAATACTGAGCTAATGTGTCACATAACAGATTTTTTTAAAGCACTGAGATTTATTACAACCTAGGTTTCTGGATCTGTGCGAGTAAAACTAATTGCAGCTTATTTATTTGTACAATTCACATATCTGCACGTGCAATCATGCTAAATAAAGCTAATAAAGGGAGGTTCGATATGCCTGTCTTCCAAAATCTATCCAAATGAGGGCGCACAGGCTGTGGCTGAGTAAAGACCTCCGTTACCCTCTGCAGGCTAAGCATTGCCTCTCAGCCCTAGCTCTTCTTTTGCTTTTACTCTTAGGATATCAACAGAGGAGAAAGGTGATCTTCAGGCTATTACAGACCTAAAGACAAGGTCCACAAGTTACACAGGTATTTCACTGACACCTGGGAATTAAAAGACAAACTGCAAACGACAGGCCTAAGCCTTTGATTTTATAGCAGTCTTCACCAACAAAAATGCTTGCCCCTTATGCGGGGACCCTGGTAGTGGTCCTCTTCTCCTGTGGTGTAAGTGGGGAGGAACTGGGTCTCTACGCCAAATCTGGATACAGATCTCCACTAAGATTCACAGCTTGTTTACATGCCCAGGCTATCTCTACCAGACACTTTGCTAGGGAACCCAACAAAACCTTTGGGTTATGATTCTATATAAAAAATAAGTACTTTGAGTTTGGAGAGATTAACATAAAAACTGCTGCTTTAGGAAATGACTGCAATTAATACTGCTAACATTGGGTTGCTACAGTCTGAGGATGATGTTAATTAGTGCTATGAAAAGCGTAAAAACCAAGCAAATTTCATCTTTTCTATTGAATCTATAAGTTCTTTTAGGAGTCCACGTCAAATCGAATATCAGTCAGGTATTGTATCGTGGAAAAGCAGCAGACTCTTTCCCTAGCATGCGCACAGAGTGCTAGCTAACTTAAATCAAATAAATAACCCTGCTAAACACACCCAAAGCGCTAACATTTCTTTGATAATCAAGGCTTGAAAAAAATGTTTTTTGACTTTTTTGTAAAAACTAACTTTTTTTTTTTAATCTCCTAGATGAGGATATTTATTGCTCATTTGTTTATAGACTAAATTGTTCACATCACTGTAAATAACTTCTGAAATGTTGTTCTCTCAACTGTGCTAAGCTTTAATATAGCATAGTAATGAGTCGGATGTGCAACTTCTGCTTATCTACTCTATTTTGGACAATGCCAGTGGCTCATGTTTATTAAGAAAGTTGGCAGTGAAACTGCATCTCTGGTTTCCCCCAGTGGATAAACTGTGTCTGAGCTAACATTCATGAGGATCTTGGAAGACTTATTTAAATACAATGCCTAAGGCTACACATTTTTTCCTGGATTCCAGAACAGCATATAAAGCTTTTACTTTTCTGATGTGTTTTTGGAACTGATGCTTATATATTACAAAGTCTGGCCGGGATTTTGTAGAAAGTACCAAGAGTCTGTGTCTGAAGTGAGTGCTCAGGTATTTTTCCATGTTGTTATCCCCATTGCAAGGAAGAATTTTTTTTTTTTTTTTGAAGACTTAAAGCAAAAGATAAATTCCATCTTGCCAGTATATTTGTATTTGTATTGTAAGATTCTAGGGAAACTGAGCAAGTATTTTTCCTCCTTTGTCTGGGACCATGGATCTCAGCCATTCACAAATGCATAGTGTCTCCTTCATGCCATAATAACCTATGAAGTTTCTTCACTCAATCCAACCAAACATTTATTGTAAATGTCAATTCTGCATGATTGTCCAAATAAGATCTTTTTCAGTCTAACAACGTAATATGAACCTCTTGGACAGTTAAAAGAATTATCACGTTTGTCAGCTCTTTAGGCAGAAGCCTTTATTTTGCATTATCTCTATGCTCTGTTTCAAGTGTGCTGAGAACATCCGAATATGTTTGATCCCTTAGAATAGAAAAAAGTTGAAAAATAAATAAGTCAGGTATTTGGCTATTTATGCCATCAGTAGTTAATGGCATCAGTAGTTAATACTGCACATGTTGCTATGCTTCTGTAACTGTCATCTAAGCATCACAAATCAAAACAAAATAGCCCATGGAAAAGTGGCATTTTTCATCACTACAGGAAATTTTGAAAGGGTCAAAGCTTCCTGGAATATTCATGAGGTCGAGGTGCTTTTCAGGAAACGTACCATGTCAGACTTTCTAAGAATAACTGTTGGTTCTCATTGGTGTCCTCTACCATTTTCTGTATCTCTGGACATAGTGAGGTTTCTTTATGCAAAAATTCTGTAGGTCTTGTATATGCTGAACTGTAGCAGATGGACCCATTTGCTCTTTTGAAAACCTGCGTCATATTTTTTTAGGAAAGAAAAAGAAATTTGCAATTATATTGCAAGGACTTCAAAACCCAAAACCAAACAAAAAATGCAGAAAGTCCCAATTCTGAAACATACTCCCGTAAATATGAGAAGTGACAGTCTGGATGCCGTGTGGGGTCTGAGGGCTTGGTGCTGCAGCGGCTGTCCTCCAAGCTCCTGGTCTGCTGGGTGGAATCCAGAGTCTTATCTTATGGAAGAGGGCTCCTACCTCTTTCTTCAGGTGCTCAGGGAAGCCTAAGGGAGGGTTAACTCCTGCACACTAGGACTGAAGTAGCAACAGGCTGAAAAGCCGTCCTCTTCTGGTCAATCAACTAGTACCCAACAGCAAGTTAAACCACTAAACATTAATCTACTCTGGGTCTTAGTCCTCTCTGAGAACTCAGATCTTTAGCAAGCACCCCTTGCTGAAAGCAGGGACCTAGTCCCTTTGCAGTATTTGTATTTCTCTTTTAAAACACAGCTGAAGAAGGAGATACTAAGTCTTTCTTTTCTGTACAATAGCCAAGTGGTAAGAATGCTTGCCCTGTAAAAGGCAAGCACAGATTCAATTCTCTCTTGTCTGAACTTCAAACCTAATCTTTTATCTTCCAGATGAGTGCCCAAAACACAAGGCTTGCAAGACTCAAGGCTACTCAGGAGGTGGGGAATGTTGTTGCTCTTTTAGAGCAGTATGTTTGTGGAGGAAAAAAGCTGAAAATTCACAAGGTCAGAAAGGATGGATAACTCGGCAGTTCAGTGTTTAAGGTGCTCATTACATTTGGTCCTGGCTCCAAGGTACGTTTCTCCTTTCTGTTTTTTAATGCAATTTCTGTAGAATGTAAAATTCAGTTAAATTTTCTATAGAGGAGGAAGCTAAGTACATACCTACTTCCAAAGGAGTACTTTAACTGCTAGGTGAAAGAACTCCCCAGCCCTCCACCCAGGGCTCATACCTATATAAACAGGCTAATAACTAACATATACTAAGAAAAGAAGCTAGTGGATTGAACAACAGCAGCCAGGTTTTCAAGGGAAGTGTAAATAGCCATTGGTTAGAAGCAGGTTCCTGTTCAGGAGTCTCAGGCAAGTTAAAAAAAAAATCTCCTGGGTAAGGAAGATGTATGGATTAGCATCTAGACTATGGATCTCAGCTGAGCTGAGCAATCGGACTTCTCAAGACTGATGTAATTTGTGGGCCTATTCACGGGTCACTATCAAGCTTCAAGGTCAAACAGTAAGATCCCCTTGAAGTTTAGGTTTCTGTAGTTTAAGTGACAGCCCAGCAGAGAATTCTGGACAGCAATTTTAGACCCAACTATTCTTTTGTATTTTATACTGAATGCTCTTCCTAGGAAAAGCACAACTGATATGCAAGAACCTTAACAATAAGCCTGGTCACACCCCTAAGTTTGAGTGTTAGCGAGTTCTGAACTGAATTTCTAATACTGCCCTCACACAGAGCTTGACTAAATATTAGTCTAAGCAGTATAACCTTTTTTCTTAAAAGGCTCTGAAAAATCTCATGGACAATTTATGACCAGTTGCCTGATTGCCTGCTGGTTTTAGGTGCTGCAGCTCTTTGAAGCCTGTGGAATTATGCCAGCTTGTATCCACAGCCAGTGTCACTCAGAATTCAGTTGCATCTTTTCTAAGTGCAAAATGTCATTAGTTGTACCAGAAGCTGACATGAAGTAGCATTTCCACCTAATTGTCCTCTCCTTTTACTGACAGCTTGCTGTTGCCCTTCCGAAACCTTGTCAGTTGGAATTTTGCTGAAAAAGTGCATTTGGTACCATTTTGAACCAGCATTTTCCTTGAAAAGTATTGTTTGAAGAGTGAAGGAGGAAGGGGAGGTAGTCCAGCTATTCTGTCCTACAAATAACAAAAGTAAAATCCTTTGCCATAAAATCATCTTGATTCTTTGTCTCCCTCCATTGTATTTTCTTCCCCCAAAATGTTAATATATTCCCTTCTAGAATCCTTGAAGTTTTTGAGTATGGCAAACTCTCATACTGCCCATTCAGCTGCTATCAATTCCTCTCATATGGAAATCCGGCAGAGTAAAATATTTCACTCTATTTTTGTTCAATTAAAATGTTATTTAAATAACCTTTGTTCACAAACCCTAGTAAGTGTATTACTGTTAGTATATCCAGTACTGTGTACCAAGATGACTATTAAAATAAATCAAGGAATACTTCCAGATAACTTCAAATAAATAGAGAAATAAACTTGTGCTGGCAGCATCAGCCAAGATTATAATCATGATATTAATATTTGGCTTTCAAAAAGCTGATGGAGGCTATAAAATTACTTCATACACAATGAATAGGTATTGTGTGATGCCTTACCAGCCTGCAAGTGAAAAAAAATGAAGATCATAAATACAAGCCCATAAAATTACCTGATATCAATAATTAAGGGTAAGCTTTTCACATCTTTGGATATAGATTTTCTTTTAGACCCACTAAAATCCTACCCTCTCAAGGCCTTGTCTCCCCAAACCCATGAGGACTAAAATCCCATACTAGGTCATTTTCACAGGTATTGATTTCATGTTCAAATACAACCCAAAACTATTTTTCTGGCCCAAATTGCATAGCTATCTGGCTACTGCAGTACAGATGCCTTTCCCATTGCAATTTCTGCCAATAAGAGCAAGGGCTTTGCATAGGAGCAGTCTGAGGAATCAACTGATTTCTTTTCCTATGGGTCAGGTAATTAAACACTTCAGATCTGCTGCTCACCTGAGCCCTGTATCTGACTGAATGGTCTTTCTTTTTTAACTCCTTTCCAAGCTTCTGAGATGAGCTGGACAGATGGCTTAAACCAAAGTGGGGAAAAGGCAAGAATTCTTACGTGCTCCAGTTTCCAAAACGCTTCTCAGCTATGTCTTACTCACCTCCCATTCAAACTGTCTGTAATGGAGATAACCGACATTGCTGAGTTTTGACAATAGGATACTCACCCCAGGACTGTGAAGACCTCAGATAGAAGGCTTGTACCCTAAAGCTATAACTTTTACACTATCAACATGAGGAGCCTGCCTTATCTTGAGACACAGGTTTAGTATTCAACATAAGGTGGCTAGCCCTGACTGGTTGTAAATACTTTTTACTTAAAAAGGGACAGAAGTCTTACCTTACTGAGAAATAGTAGTGCGTTTGAAAATCTCACTTCTAACATTTGCAGGACACCACTTTTGAAAGTAACTAACTGCTATATTTAAAAACAGCAAAACTTTAAATGGTTCCAGAAGATTCTAAAAGACAGACTCCAAGTCATAGCTAGTGATTTTAAATATGATCAAATTGAGACCCATTTGAAGCAGAAGAAAATATGTCTGTCTGTTTTGCATGGTAAAGTCCAAAGTTATAAGGTCTGAACTTCTGAGAAGCAAATCTTGAAAGTCTTAATGTTGGGTATTAGATTGTAGCAGCCTATAAAGGAAATTATTATTGTTAAATGTCTGTATTGCAAGTCCAGTACACACAGTATATACAAAAAGTTTAAAGAATACTTTTTCAAAGTTCTGAAAAAGGGGGGGAGGGGGCAAACTTTAGTAAAAATACAAACACTCAAAAGATGGCCAAAAGAAAATTAGAAGGTAATTATCACTATGTTGGAAAAGGAACAAACTAATTAGAGTATGAATGACAAGGACATGTGACCAACCAACAGAGAGTGTAAAAATGATGGATAAAGAGAGTGGGGCAGCATTTTCTGTAGATCAAGAACATTTCTTGTGGTGTAGGATACTGATAGAAGCTAGGAGACTGGAAAGAGATGCTGAAAATGCTAAAAAGAAAAAACATAGAGAAGAAAACATGTGAAAATGTTACTATTTAATATAAAACAGCATGTATGAATACCTCTGTTAAATTAGGGGAGAGGAAAGGAGAACAAATAAAAGACTTGACAGGGAAAGGAACTCAGATTTAATCATGAAGGCACAGGGCCCTGAACGTGACACAGAAAACAAAGGCTCAGTCATTAGAGATATGGAAAGATTGCAAAGCAGGAGATTGAGACTTTACTGCATTGCAGTACAGGGTACGCAATTGTGAAAAGAATAAAGGGATAGCTGAAGAAATGTGACTTGATTCAGTGTCATGGCACTTAAAAGAACATGAATTTAAACTGAAGAAAGGCCGTACCCTAAAGGAATTGACAGACAATTCTTTAAAAGAAAGAGAGTGAGGAAAAAGAAGGTAACACTCCCCAATAAATAAAACAACAGTAGCTAATTTACACTGGCTTTCTCCCATTCTGATGTCCTACATCCTTATGACTGATGAAACAGTGCACCTTTACGTGAATGCATTCTTCGCATATAACTGCTTTTACAATTTTCACAGTAGCATTTTTCACTTACTAATATGCTTTACCTTGAGACTTACTAATAGTACATCAGACTGCTGAGAGAGAGGATTTCTACCTTTACCTCCTTACACCAGCCTTGCAAATATTCCTTTTCTCAGCCCTTGAGTTTGAGTCCCTGTTGCAAACGTGGGTGCCTAAAATTCTGTGTGAATTTTAGTGAAGTCTCTTCCTAGATGGATGTTGACTGGAGAGAGCGATATAAAGCTGAAGTGAAATACTTGAGATTCTGCATACTCATGTATGCAAACTGGGAGTTGTGGGGTCATATTACTATTATGGCAGAGTGTTTTCCTTCATATTAGAATACTATCCGGTTATTTTAAAGCCATGAAGAGTTTACATAAGTATTTTTCTCTGCATATCTTAATTATATTTACGGTTTTAAAGCCTTGATAGCTTTATAATTGCATATTCTCCTCTGTCAGATGAAGACTGAATCTCAGCTCCTCTGGGAGTCTGTTGTTATTGTTGTTTTTATAGCTTTGCTCCAGTTAGGAGAATGATTTAATATTAAACATTAAAGTATTCCCTTTTTGTCTCCCAGAGATAGGCATTTTAGTCCTCTGTAAGAGGCATCATATGTCTGTCTGGTGATGCACTGTCTTGCTCCTGCATTAGCAGATGGGGTGGTGACAAGTTAGAGTTTGGAACCAAAGGTGGCATTAAAGACGTAGATACAGAAAATGCTGTTTCTTCCCCCAGTGTTCATTTGCAACAGAAAGCAAATCCTGCAGACAAGAAAGGAATTTATAGAAAAAATGTACAGTTAGCACAGACAGCATAAATCTGAACTCCAGTTTTAAAAAGCCTGGGTTGAGAGGGCATAGTTTGAGTCAGTTTACCCTAACCAGTAGTTCATAGGCAACATATCACCTCCCAGCCCCTCGATACTTCTTGTCAATACAGGACATTGTAAAGTTATGCCAGATGATACTGGTAGTGATAGCAAAGGATAATACTGTCCATAGAACACCACTTCCTCGCACCCAAGGAGCAGCAAAGCTTGGAAACTGTTGGGTTGGGGACCTGATTCTCTCCCACTGGATGACATCTCTTAAGGGAATTAGACTGCCACCTTCTGAGAGGATGGCGACTATAAATGACTGGAAATAAAGAACAGGTTTCTGAAGGTGTCCGGATGCTTAAAGATCATAACCTTTTGACTAATGCCTCTCCTGAATGTTTGAAGACCTGAGGGCACAATTTCCTATGATTCAATACATATATTTAAAGTTATGTGTAGATACACACCTTTCCTCCAAAAAATCCCAAGGCATTGAAGAGAAAAATGAAGACTATCGTCCTTATCACAATATGTTGACAGCTCAATTTTAGGAAGTGCCCTTCTGAAGTCCTTCATAAGAACTGTCGCATCTGGAAAACAGACTCTACAATACAGAAGCACTGGGCCTGACTGTGTCCCAATTTATGCAGGTTTGGCACTCACTGTAGCTAGTGAATGATTAAGCCCGTTTATTTGATAATTTTATCAAAGGAGAAGTACTTACATAAAGTCAGATACTAGAAATCCTATTAAATCATTCAGTCTGTATCTTCTCCAGTGGTAAATGTCTATATAATACTATTGCATGATTTGTTTACAAGTTTGTATTTCTATGATCATTTTGAACCAGAAAGATTCTTCTGTAATCTGTGTAGCTACATATTTAGGTAATTCAATTTTTATTTCTTTAAGTAGCTTCATCTGATTTGGCTATATTGTATCCCAGAATCATCCTAAAGAACCAGGTATAACAGTGATGCGATTCAAACTTTTGTAAAAGTCACCTTTAAGATAAGCCATACATATTTATTTATTTAAGTCTTTTCTCACTGATCAGCCTTTCCAAGGCCTCAGTCCTGAATGCCCTTTCAGTTTGTCAATATCTTTTGGTTTTTTTTAACTGAGACACCATAATAGGGCTTTTCAAACACTGAATAATTCCAGTGATCCTGTAAAAGGAGTGTTACCTTCTTTCTCTGCACTCTCATAGTAAGATATATGCAGCTGAGAGCAGTAAAAATAAATCTTTAGAAAATTCCGTAAGATATCATATCTAAAACTTTACTACATTTTAATCTAATTTGCATCTTTAATAGATCTTATCTATTTCACCTAAGTACAATCTTAATATCTACCTTATATCTATAATCATACTACCTCCCAAATATCTATAGATGTAAAAATGAACTCTAAGGATAATAATGATTTTTGTTTTGTGATAGAATTTTGCTAAAGAATGGCAAGAATATTTTTTCCCTTTCTCCAAACAGTATTCATTCTGCTGTCAACACAGTGTGTTCCCTCTCCCCCTCTGCTTTAATTCTGATTCCATCAAAAATCAGAATCCTGTGACTGATGTTCAAAATGAGCTGAGGTGATATTGAGGTTTTGAACTTTATCTAAGCATGTCACTCACTTGAAGGCATTCCAGACCTCAAATGGCTCAGTGCCATTCTTCAGAAATAAGACAGGAACAAGTATTGATTTTTTTTTTTCTTTTCAACTGAGTACCTAATGAGCAAATGAAGATATGGTTGGTCTTGGATTTATTAGGTGATCTAAAAGAGGCTTCTCAGAGTTCTAATGTATGGAGAACAGTTTACTGCTGTTCTGTCTTTTTTTTCTGAGGGAGATGGTTTCAATATAGTTACTGAGATTTGGAACATATATTAGATCAATTATACCACATTGCATTTCCATAGCAAACTGAAGCTCTTGCTTCGTAAAAACATATTCTTTGGATCTGATAAGAGACTGTTAGAGTACTACAGCATATTCTTGTTGGTACTTGAGAAAGTAAACAAAATTAAAAGCCATTGGGAAAAGAGAATACATTGCTCCCTGAAGGTACAGGTGTTTCTTCAAGCTGAAAATTACAGATTTATAAGAAAAGCCAAGTACTTTCTCAGAGAAGAGTGAGATGTCTCAAATCTGCTGAAGTGAGATGAATATATTGAACAGACATTGAACAGACAACTGAATCCAGTAAGTGGGTATGAGGTAAATGTATTCTATCTTAACAACAAATTATTAGTATACAGATGAATGGAAAAAATCTTCAGATCAGCTAGAACTGGGAATAATCTAAAAACTTTAACAAATAAAATGGGAAGTCCTACAGCCACATGTATATAGTTATTTTGGCATAGAAAGATGCAGACTCATTACAAATAGGGAGGTTTTAAAAGCTTTCAGCAGTTTATGATGCTACCACAGCTGAAGGGATGGGGCCTGACCAGGTCTAGGTCCCACCTGCCACAGAATGAAGAGGAGGTTACAGGAATCATGTGAGGGACAGAGAAGCAGAGACAAAAGTTCAGACCATCAGGCTCACTGTTCCTGCTGTGACCAGCACAGACAGATGATAGAAAAGTGCTTTCACTGGGAGGGATCACATCTCCTTTCTTTCCTCTTACTAGTTACCAACTGGTGCAGGAAAATTTTTCCGCAGATTTAACATAGAATTGTGTTAACAACACAGTGAGAACTGAACCTACTTACATTTGCTGGTGCCTAATTCTCTTCCAAATCTACTCTGGAATGTTATATAGGATTAAATTCTTAAACAGTAATTCATAAATAAGTAACTTCATCACGCTTTGAGAGCATAAATGGTCTAGGGGCACCCTTGTTTGAATTGGTCATTGTGTTTTTCTTTCTTTTCTGATCTACAAAGACTACCGATTTATTTTAAACATATAGAAGAATGTTCACCAGCTGTATGCTTCCAGCGTTAATGTAACAGAACTCAGATGCTTCTTTGAAACTTCTGGTACTGATGATAATTGATATTATTGATTCAGCTCATTAAATATGCTCATACTTTAAAAGAAAGATGTGGTTTACATGTTTTACTGCATTATTGCTAGAATGAGGGTAATATAGCTTTTGATTAGAGAGAGAGAGAAAAATGGAGAATACATTTGTATTTCAACATGTTCCTTTCACTTGTATTTCTCTCCATTCATGTCCTGTGTTCCTTCTCAGACATGACCTCATTACGGCACAGAAGAAACCACACCTCTTAGTAGGTGAAATTTACTCTGGAATGAAGAATTGCTGTAAGAATCACAGCACTATCTAAGTGAGAAGAGCTCAAGGCTAAGTTTTTATTAAATAAAATCCCCACAACTGCTGCGTATGTTACTGGAAGGTTTCCCTGTGGGCTGCATGAGGACTTAGTTACAAGTGATGCAGTACAGTGTTGAGGGAAAAGGTCTCGCTTAGTGACTGCTACCAGAGGTCCTTACTAATTAATACAGAGTTAGTATACCCTATCTGCCATTCCCATCATCACAGTACCTCCTCATGAAGCCAGACTAATTTTAGCAGCCTAAACTTTGTTAAGAAATTGTTTGGGAAACCAAAGTAGTTTTACTATCAAAGTATGCAGTGAGAGCTTGCAATTCACTATATACAGCATTTGGGCATGTGAAGTGACAAAACAAGAAGTAGGAAAAACCAAGCCATGTAAGTGAGTGGGGTTTTTTTGCAATTTCAGAGGAAGGGCTTTTTCATACTTAGAATTTTGAAAGTGACTGAAATGCTGTAAAAGTAGCGGCACCAAGTTATTTATCTTAATTGAAGAACCAAAGAAGAATTCTCATTCATCCTCAGAATGCAAAGTTAGGTCAGGCTCTGATACTACGATGTAAAAAATCATATATTGTACTGCAGCAGCATGGAAAGAAAAATACTATATTTGTAGAGCATACACTGTGCCAACACTGAAAGACTCATCTTTAAGAAAAATAAAATGGATATTAGCGTGAATAATCCACAATCATATTGCAGTTTCAATGATCTATTTATGTCTGCCTCCCTGCAGCATTAATGATTAAATGTAGTAACTCAATGTATAACAATTAGCTTGGGATTACAAAATCCATTTGAATGCCAAGCAATAAGTCTTTATGTTAAGATGGAAACTCTCCTGCCATCCATTTATTATAAAAGTCTCTCTGAGAATCTGATCTAATGTAATATGTTGTCCAGAGTATGTATGATAATCTAAACAGCATTGCTAAAATTAGATGTGGTACTGTTGATAAGTGCATTTCCAGCAACGTATTTTTTATGAAGATTGTTTATTACTAACATTGGCTTACATTCAGCTCTAAGTACTTGATAAAAATTCCTGGTGTAAAAAAGATGTATAATCACTCAGTAATTCTTTATTATCTCATTTTCTCTTGGGAAAGAAAATATGTCGTATGCATCAATCAATTGATCAAATAATAATGTGAAAATCTTAATCTTGGTAAATGCATTCTGAGAATATCAATTTAGGACCAGAGCTATCAATTTTTACTGACATGAGCTGGCCTTTCAAAGCCAGTCTGACAATTTCCGTAAGTGAAGACTGTCCCTCTCAGCAAGGGCTTTGATGGCCCGATCCTTCAAATGAGCACAGGGTAATTTTTTGATGCAGCTGTCTAGTTAGCCTAATCTTCTAAGACTAAAGTCAAATCATAATGAAAATTCAGCTTTTGTGCTGGATTTTTATTGTTTCTTTGGTTTGGTTTTTTTTCCCCCGTTTTCTCTTGGGCCCTTCTAGCAGCATAAACTGGATAGCTTGTCTGACTGAATACAGCAAGATCCACTCTGCCAGTAAAAAAGAAAACACAAGCAAACTTAGCTGAAGCAGGGAACCATACATAGATCAGGAGAGCATTAACTAACTGTCCTCCTACTAAGCCCCAGATTCACACTGTGTTTGCCCCATAGTCTGTCAGATCATGGCTTAGCAAGGCAATGCTGGGAGTTAATGCTCTTGTAAAGCACCTGTATCTCCGCAGAATCTTTTCCTCGCTGGGCTGATTTAAGGGAAGATGGCAGTACTAGTAAGTTGTAGAGAACGTTTACTGCAAAGCCCCTGCAATGCCATCTTGAAAGGCAGACAATGAATGTAGTCTCAGACGCAGCAGGGTATGACTGGATCCTTTCAAACCATGGAATACAGATATGCAGACCTTTCCAATCTTTAGAGCTTTTACCTTTCCAGAGGGAGCATTATACTTGTGAAACCTTTACAGTATTTTTAGGCTCTCCCTTCCCAGTGAAGTTTCAGCAGCAGGGTAGAAAAGGGCTATCAGTGCTCCAAATGTGTGTTTCTGGGCACACAAATCTGTTCTCCTGGACCAACTATGCCTACTGAATCCTGCACATATAATCCAAATGTAAAAATATACAAATATTGGCAGCCAATAGGGGGCTTTTCATCTCAAGCAAGAAAACAGAAGTAATTCTGATAGCTTTTCCAAGAGAATCCTGGTGGGGCTTATTTGCCAAAGTTTGAATCTGTAATAAACAGCCTACTGATGTTTCTATTTTCTGAAGTCTTCATATTTAACATTCGTTGATGGATTGCCACATACACAATGTGTATAAACAAAGTGATGAGAAGAGGCTTACACATGAATGCCATGAAGGCAGACTGTTTATAAGTACTCATCTTGTTTAGAAATCTTCCTTTAGTTCTATGGTTTGTGAAGTAACTCAGCCAATAAAATGCAATTTATCACTGGATGTTGTATGTGGACAACACACCAGTGGGGAAGACAAAAACTGTTAAAACACTACCTGCTTTGTGGAAAGGACTGGATGTTTTGGAATATCTCACTGTTTTCAGTGAAATTCAGGGCAGAACCTTTCATTCTAATTTTCCTCGCCTTGGAATTTTCATGTGGAGCTCTGCAAGCAAAAGTCCTTCCATTTTTTTCTTCAGGTAGGAAGGGCTTCAACACAATACTATAACGTTTAGTTAAATACCAGTTTTAGATTTTGGTTACAGCAGACTTATATTTGAACCTTATTTAAGGTACCGTAGATTTTCTTATATGTACGTATACAGACATGGTACATATACAATGGTACATATTATAAATTGCGGCAGTGTGAGAAAACAAAGATTTATGGTACAAATCTAGGACTAGCTATGGGTAAACTGACACAAATATTCAGGGGTTTTTGGGAGGAAAGAACATTGGCAGTAGATTGGATTCAGATAACACTGTTGATGGTAATAAGGGGAAGAATTTGAAAGTATATAAAAAAAATGTTTAACACTTTAAAAATTACTTTTAATGTTGAAAAATTTCTGCTTTGAAAAAATCTTTAGAAGTTTGTAAATGGATCAAATAACTCTTAAATGAGTTTGACCCAAACCAAAACCATACATTTTTGTTTCTGATTTTTTTTTTTAAAAAAAAAAGCTTATCCATTTTGTTTTAAGTTTGACCTCCACATAGAAAGTCTACTCTTTTCATATTTTTCACCAGTGGTATGTTTTAGGACTTGCAAAAGAGCACAGAACAACTATACTCTCAATTGGGTAGTCAGTACACACAGTGTGACATATTACATGTATTATAGTTTGATTTTCAAAACAGAGCTATCCTGGAAATATTGTAGAGCAGCATTTCTTAGGCAGAGCACTTGCTACGTTTTAGAAACATTATGGTTCCTGCAACTTACTCTTAATTTTTATTACACCTGCGAAACTATAATAAAAGCTAAAATATGTTAAATGACGTTTTAATAATTTTTCTTGTGTGAGCAGAATGCACAACAGAGAATGACAGTTTGAACACATGTCAGTATAAGCATATGGGTTGTTAGTGGTGTGAACTTAAACTGCTTTAGGCAGCTTCATTTCTACAAGAATGATGCACAGAAAATCAGTTTACTCCTTGAGGATGAACTTTGAAAAGTAATAGATAGGCAGACATTTTCCAACACAATACTTCTCTAACACTATAGCTCCCCAAATTAATATTTGAGTCAGAATAATGGAACTCAATAAAATTAGCTCATACAACCTATACTTTCTTACCTCTGGGTAAAAATAATTGTTTCTTATTTGTGTCTTCTTTCTAGTTTCTACTGCTAATACACCAATTTTTCTTCTGCAATCCTGTAATGTACCAAACAGACTCTTCTAGTAACTTACGTAACAAAACACGATCTTGTAGCACTCTTAGCTTTCTAATGATTTTGCTTTTTGTTAACACTTCAGTCACTAAACCTCTTTTTTTTCGACTTCTCAATTATACCAGCAATTTAATGAAGGCTTGCCTCTCAAAGCGTAGTATGTGCCTATGTTCTGATATAACCTGGTGTGTGTCTGAGGAGATAGATGGGAGGGATGTTGATTCATGGGCATTTGTGAATCGGATCTCAGACAATGCAGTTCAAGAGAAGACACTCGTCTCCTCTGCCAGTTCAAGGCTGATGATCCCCACGTCTCTTCCCAGTGAGTTCAATAGCAAAATTGTCACCATCTTCAAATACTGCAAAGATAGCGTACTTTTGCAAAAGCAATGATAACCTTGCCAAGCAATGCCCATCTTTCTGTTCACTCTACTGTTGTACATAAGAAAGGTAATGAATCGATAAACTCTGGCCTACCTACAGTCACTGACAAAATTCACTGTTGGTGTGGGTTTTTTTTTTTGTCAGCTCTCCTTGGTGTATAAAGCTCAGTACGTTAACTTCTATAGAAAATCACACCATCTGCCTCAGCCATATTAGTTACAGAATGCAATATAACTGATTAATAGTAACCTTTTTTCTTTTTCTAAATAGTTTTTATCTAGTTACTTTCAAATACCACATATATATTGGCAATCTATGCACTACTCCTTGTGTTTCAGTGCCCATAAATAAGTTTAGATATGGTCTTGATCTTTTAAAAGTTGACTGCAACTGGTGTCAGCCAGTTCTTGGAAGGAAATCACCCATAATTTACCGTTGCTAATCACTTTACATACTGTTTCAACTACAGTGGGTTAACGTGGTGGATGTACATATTATTAATTATAAAACTGGAGAACATCCTCCAGCTGAAATTAATTAATGATGTTCTTTTGGGTGGGAGAAGTCTAGTGTGGCAGTTGAGATGTAGGGTCATAAATCCCTGCCTCAGTTTTGTAGTTGATTGTATTAGATGTGACAAGCTTTGCACTGAAGCTAGTTTTGTTCATATAGTAATGATACTGTTCTCCTATTTTTGGTGCAACTTACCAAAAATAATAGTCTTTGAAATCATTTTTTCCCATTATTTGTTGGTATGTCTGGACTTTCCTTTTGTAATTTCAGTGTACTTCAGAATCCTTCTCACAACAATTCTGCAACAAAACCTCCTATTAATGTTCTTTACTTGGAAATATTAACAGTTGGAACGTTAAGTCAGATGTATAGTCCTAGGCCAATTACTGTTTTTTTCATAGTTTCCAATGCATGCTAATCCTCATTGCCAAACACTTGTACCTATATAGAGTTCTTTCACATCCCAGGATCCTGTAATTGTTAATAGCCAAGAATGTACTGTGTTATTTCAAGTGATGAAGCTCTGTTAAGGTGGTAAGTAATGCTTAGTAGAACAGTCTAAAGCTTTAGTACTACAGGGTTGTAAAGAGAAAATTACGAAAATTAAGAGTAGGAAAAGCTGCTTTTCCCAAATATCCCTCTAAAACAAACCAATCAAAGCATGAAGATATAAAAGCATGGATTTTTTTTGCGCTGAAATGAATTGAGAAAAAGTATCAGTTTGCTCACTTACTTTAAACAATTAAATGCAGCATCTTGGGGCTTTTCTCCATAGGTTTTGCTTTCCTCTAATCCTGCTGAGTTAGAAGCCAACACAGCTAAAATATAGTAGGAAAAGACCTATAATTAGGATTTAAGAATGTAATGGTATGAAACCAAAAATGCTGCATTCTACTAAATCTGAAGGAATGAGCTATACTTGTATAACACCTATACACTGGAGCTATATGAGAGGTTGTTCCAGTGTAATTATCCTAGTATAAAATTGCACTCTAATCAAAAAGTTAGTTCAAAAACCAGTGTGCAGACAAGGCTGGTATTTCAAGGAGCTGGGCTATTTTTCTGTCAGCCAGTATACCCAAACATCAAACAAAACCTAAGCAATTATATACACTAATCCTTCCCAATGTGAAGTTGCAGCCCAATGTGAATTCAAAAGCACCAAGTTGCAAATCCTTCAAAAAGAGCATTTACAACTTATAATGGAAACTCCAACAGAGCTCTAACTATAATAGTGTGACTACTGCAGCGATTATTCTTTATTACCATGGCATTTACTGCTGAAATAGTGGTGGGCAGATCCTAACATTCTCAAAATTAATGTGCAGTAACATCCTCGTGTGAGGTATTGCCCAAGGTATGGTGTTTTGAAATGTAATATATCAAAATGATGATACTTTTCCATTTAAGTTGTTCTGGTCACTCACTTCATACAATTGCCACTTCAAATGTACTTTTCATAATTTCAGAATAAATATATATGAAATAGGAGAATCTGAAAAGCATTTGGATTCTGACTAGTATTAATGAGGACTTGGAAAATGCCAACCTGTCTCCAGTAGAGCAGCTTTATAGCTGAGAGAACATTATGGTAGAGTGTTCTCTTGTAATGATTAATTTCCCCTTGTGAGCAATACTCTTATGGCCCAAATCAGCTACTCCATGTATAGAACTCATATTGTTTTCTGTTAAAATTCTGCCTGAAAAACAAAAACGTTGAGTCTGTCAGCAATGGCCTGATGGAAAGTAAACATCAGAGTATGAAAAACAATGAAAGGGGGGTATCGTATCTAAGAGAGAGTTCATAAACTCCATCCTGCTAGATTTCCTCCTTTTTAATACAAGATAAATCGTACAGCTCTTAGTTCAGTTTCTTTGATGTGTTTATGCATAGTTAGGCCAGTAGTGATCCATAGCCTATAATTACAAAATTCTGTTTCTATGTTTCAAAGTTCATTCAGATCACGATGATGAAAATGCTGTAAAAGTGCAGTGTTACGTCCAGATATGCAGAAACATTGCATTATTTAGTTTTAATATTAAAAGTATTTCATATCTAACCTTTATGGTTGTACTGTAATACCTACTGGGGGTGATAAGAATCTTGTTATTTTGTATCTTTCATTTGTGATAGTTACCCTAGTAGCAGACTAAAGAAATCTGTGAAAAAGAAATCAGAATTTCTAAGAGATTATAGGGTTAGCTAAAAAAGGGTTGCTCATCTGCCTTTAGACTGAAACTCAGAAAGGATGGTCAAAGAGCAAACTAGCAAGTGGCACCTGCAAAAGGAAGCCCCCTACCAGAGAAATGCAGAAGGGAAAGAGGCTTCCCCTAATCCATATGGAAGCAGTGTAAAACAGCAGTCACTGCTTGACAACAACAAAGATGCAAAGTAAAAATAAATTTAAAAAAAATTTTAAAGCCTTTATGCAGGTCCGAGTGTGAATTCTTTGAGTGCTGCTATAACATGGTATTTATGTTGCAGTCTCATTCTAACAGGAACTGCACTTCCTTTATCACAAGGGCAATATATAAAACATAAATGCAATTTACATATAGGTATGTAACATAAAGATTAAGGCAAATTTTAACAGCAGGTCCTCTGGTTAGGACTGGGTACCTGATGTTCACTTATGAATAAAAAACAAAAGGAGCATACATTTTCTGAAGTTAATTGTAGGCTGATAATTCTGACCTCTCTGATTTTTCATTTCAGTCTTTTAACTTCCTTTATCCAGACTGATATTTCTCTTCAGCCATAAACGTAGTTTATGGGGGCTCACACCATCTAACTTCAAGCCCCACCAATCTCAGTGCCTGGGGTAGGAGGGCCAGATCCCTTCTGTTGCTAACAGACCTTCTAAGAG
The DNA here is from genome assembly GCF_030867145.1 of Opisthocomus hoazin. Taxonomy (NCBI): domain Eukaryota; kingdom Metazoa; phylum Chordata; class Aves; order Opisthocomiformes; family Opisthocomidae; genus Opisthocomus; species Opisthocomus hoazin. Next base: position 10,250,434 of record NC_134425.1, read on the forward strand.
GTAATTGTTAGGTGACCTGAGGTGTCTTTCAGAAGAACTCATCTTCCTCCTCCACTGACTCTGTACAGAGCCCCTTCTGACCTACATGCCTAGAGTTCATTTGTGGTTTTGCCGTTTTATTTTCCTCAGAGGCAATGTGTCCTCAGTTTGGCCAGAACAGGGTTAATTTTCACCGGACTCCAGGAAGGGGCACAGCCGGGGGGTGGGGGCTGACCCCACCTGGCCAAACAGAGCCCGGTATTCCATACCATGTGACTTCACGCTGGGTTCCGGTGGGGGAGGCGGCGCGGCGGGAACGCACTGGCGGCTTGGGGGGGCGCGGCGCCGGTCCTGTTTTCGGGAGAGCGGCTGTCTGGGTCGTACGGTTCGTTGTTGTGTTTTCTCCTTATTTGTACCGTTGTTGTTCCTGTTTCCCTCTGTTTGCTGCTCTGTTAAACTGCCCTTATCCCGACCCACTGGTTTCTGCCTCTTTCTTTTCATTCTCCTCCGCACGCCGGCGGGGGGAGGGGCGGCTGCGTGGCGCTTTTGTTGCCGGCGGCAGCCGAAACCAAAACACAATGTTTAGCCTAAAATCTAAAATAAACAAACAAGTATATTACTACCACCACTTTCGGTACTTTCAGTGACCCTTTCAGTAGACATTATTATACTCCCGCACACTACAGGAATCGCTAAACACGGATCTTGTTCAAATGAAATTCTAATAGCTTTACTGACAAAAGCCTTTTACCCTGTGGGTTTGCTATATATATATTTTATTTCAAAAATTTCTTTTTTGGACCAGATGGTTTATTTTAATTAATTCTTATCACAGAGACATCTTTGTCATAAAGTACTTCTAGAACAGATGAGCACAATTATATAAGTGGTTTTGTTTACAGGATTACTAAAAGAATTACTATTGCACAGGGGAAGTGCTGTTGTAATTTTATCTTTAATATTTCCAACATCCTTGACATTTAAAGACGATTCTAATATTATTATTATTGAATCGCAAAAAAAGAAGGGTGTTGAATTTGTATTGATTTTACATGTGTGCTTACACTCTGAAAGACTGAATTTCAAAACCTGTTCTAAATATAAGTTTTCTCTTTTATAGTAAGCAATACAGAATACATTCTATCGATGCCAATGCATGACTACAGAAGGAAAAATCTTAACTTGCATCACAAGTACTAAAGAATTTAAGAATGTAATTGCCTTCCATTTGTCTCTATGGACTACAAACTGTGATGCCACGTAGTAAGTTCAGAGAATTTGGCTATACAAGCACTAAGTCTTTAAGAACAAGCACAACCTTCGTACTGAAGGTTATCATTTTCTTTTGCAATGCAAGGCATAAAAACATTGAAAAGATAACTCAAATTTCTAAGTGTTTGTCACACAAGGTCAAAATCATACCAAGTTTTGATAGGCTTTGTAATTCTGAAGTTTCTTACTAAACAGAAACAATACTTCAGGGTGATCACTGGAAAAAAAACCCAAACCCAGAATGGTAATGAACAAAGGAGGCTGGACATATATTTTGGAGGTTTCATCACAAAGCAGCTATTTTTACTTCAGATGCAGTCCTACCCTGACCTACAGGTAGCTGAGACTTTCTTGATCTAAAGATCAACATCAAGATCTAAAATTCATTGATGCCTCATTATTTGGGTAAGATTCTTTTTAATAAACAAATTATTAATCAGAACTAGGCTAAAGCCATCAAAAGAATTTCTATCACTGTAATTTATTATGAGGTACAGTACAACTTCAGTATTGCTTTTCTACTACTTAATGGCTTGAAAATATATTGGAAGTGCACAATTTTGTAAGCAAAATAAGCCAGTATCTTCCAGAAGGAAAAGTGCTAATGTACAGTACTCCATGGTCTCTGTATATCAGCATTTATCAGCTTTACAAGAACTTTTCCTGAAGCATCCAAATCAATTCACCTTATCCAAGATAATTCAGCAACAACCGCTCACCACTCCACCACATAACCAGAAGGTATTATTTTATTTTGACATGTCAAATGTAAAAATAGATACAGCTGATGTGATCTCACTTGGGATATGTACTGTACATTATTGTAAATTGCTATCGGACTTAATTGGTGAGAACAGGGAAAAAAACAACCCACCTCAGACTGCGTGATGTTTCAAAATACAATGACAGGACAGTTCCACGTGAAATAAAGGCAAAAAAAAACCCCATACGGCAGCTCTGTTCCCCTTCCCGTAGCTCATCCCGACCGCAGGTGAGGCCTACCCCTCCGCAGCCACCCGGGGAAGGTTCAGCAGAGAGCAGTGCGCAGCTCGACCCAGCCCGCGGGCGCCGCTCCGCTGACAGGAAACGGCGGGAGCCGCCGGCGGAGGTGGGCGGGCCGTTCCCGGAGACGGGCGGGCACGTGCCGCCCGGGGCACGCCGGGAAGGCCGCGGCGCGTGCTGCGCTGTGAGGTGCGGGTGGGCGGGCGCCTGGAGGCGGGCGAGGCGGCGTGGCCGAGGCGGCAGCGGAGGCCGGGGCTCGGGCCGGCTGTCAGCGCCAGGTAGGGAGCGGCAAGGGCAGCTGGTCGTTCTGCGAGACGCGGCTCTCCGCGGGGGCCGCGGGCTGTGAGGCGGGCAAGGCCTGACAGCAGCCCCGGGCGGTGACGGGTGGGGCTGTGCGCGTTGCACGGCAGGACAGCTGCTGGCCGCGCTGCGGAGCCCTGAGGAGAGCGGTTCCTGAGGTGCTGCCGCTCCGGTTCTGTTCTCTAGGAGATCCTGTTTTGTTGTTTTTCTTGAAAAACGTGTAACTAATTTAAATCAGGTGGGTTTCGAGGAACAAAGAGGTAGATGGCTATTTTATTTGTGGAATGATTTTATCTTTTGAAAGAGGTTGAGACAACGTTATTGAGCAAAATAGTGATTCTGTTACCGGGAGAGTTTATTTCACGAGGTGGCGCAGTGTTACTCACGTGGTACTGCACGTTACTGGCATTGGTGTCAAAGGGTGGTTGTGTGTCCTGGAGTCACCCCGAGCCCGCTGGGGAGTGTCACGCCACTGCGGTGGGTCATGTCGGCGCCAAAACCGTTCCTGGAGGACGGGGCCTTGTCTGTGCTGCTTTCAAAAGTGTTGTTCCACTGAGCTGAGGGCTGGCGTGGCGGGGAAGAGAGCCTGTTATTGTAGCTCAGCTGGATGGAGGGCTACAAGAAGTTGAAGTTAGCAGTCTACATCTTGAACTGTCGTTACGCTGAATGGCAAAACAAAAACTGGCTCTTCACTGGTTGGAACTGACAGTGAAACAGGAGATTTAAGCAGATTGAAGGTGAAAGTATTTCTGGCCTTAATGATGGTAGTAATTCCTAGGGGTTTAGGTCTGCTGTATAAATCCTCTGTTAATGTGAAAGTCTATCAAAAACTTTTTTTTTGTTGTTTTGGTCCAATTACTACATATTTATGTGGAATAAGGATAACAATCTCATTTAGTATGCATTGTTGGCAAGCACTAAAAATGCAGCTTGTACGTCTGCTTTTTTTAATATTCCCCTGACTTTAAAGCTCTCAAGAGTCATGTAGAAAGACGAAACTAGTGGGATGTTGTTTAGACATGAGGAGAGTAGTCTGATTGAGATGGGCCTGCTTTTAAAGGGAGATTTTACAAAATTTTGTACGTCTGGAACCAAAAGCAATTGCTTGAAGGGCTGCTGACTAACAGGCTTCGTATATATTGCTCTAATCAGTGAGACAAGTGGTGATTAAAGCTCAGTGTTTCCAAGAATTATGTTGCCATACTTTTCAGGCAGACCAACATACCTGAACTGTGACCAGCAGAGCATGTTCACAGCCAATATCCGTAGTTCATAACATGGCAGACACTGTCTGATCAAAATTTTAAAAGAAGTATAGTCAAGAGCAGATCTGCTCTCGTTTCCAAAGCCCTAATGAGCGATTGTAACTGTTACAGTACATAAAACATTAGGCCCTTGCAGTGAAGCTAATGTCAAAACAGAATATTTAATAATGTATTTGCTTCTCTGCATAGCTTAAAGAAAGGTATTGCTGAATGTAAATCTACAGAGATGAAAGTGCCAGTAGTGTTTTTTAGACAGTAAAGGCTAGGTATTACAGACCTGTCCTATTTTTCGTTCTCCTTACAGATACAGCTGGTATAGCTTGTACAAAATGGAGATCAGGCATCCATAGCCTGATCTGGTTCCTTTTGAAGTCCTTTGCTTGCTGTCTGAGTTTGAGGCGATAGGACTTCAAAATCACTTACCACCCAGCTAGGTCCTCTTTGGAGCACTGATTTCCCCAAGATCAATTATTGTTTTAAACATATTTTAAAGTACCTGAGGACTCTTAAACTTTTTTCTTTTTCTTTTCTATCACTGAAGTGGGTATGTAATGAAAGTGAAAATGGGGATAAGGAAGCAACTAGAAATGGTTTGTATGGCATACAGAAGGGTTTTCATAGTGTAATAAGTATTTTGAAGGAATAAGCAACACAATTCTCAAGTGTGGCTGCACTGCAAAAAAGCTAAGAGATTAGTTAATATTTAGTCATTCCCATGTCAGTTTCGTGTTGCTCCCTCTGTGCTGAGGAGACTTCTAAATAGGACAACTGCCACAAATTCTCCTTGGAGAACTAGTTCAAGCACTAATCAATTTCTTCCTTCAGCACACATGTCCCTCTGAAAAATTTAGCCATAATATCAGTCAGATTCAGATAGTCAGAGGACTTTCTTTTATGGTTAATAATATAGATGATGATTCACTGAATAAATTGAAGAGTCCTGGAAATCAACGTAAATGAAAAAGAAAAGCCCTATTGTTCTATCAAATAAAGCTAGAGAAATTAGAGTCAAAAGAAGCAGACACCTCACTAATGAAAAAATGTAATAAGAAATATACAGCTCGATAGTCGCCTCTATGATATGTTTTTAATTCATTTCTTGTTCCTTGGACAAGGTGGTAACAGTGTTCCAGTTTAATCCAATAACCTGTCTCCAAAATGATCAGTGTTCTTATTTCGAGCCTTGGTTCCTTTCTGCTTTGATTCAGCTCATATGGTTCCTACCCTTTGATTCTGTGCTCACCTCTTTTCCATGCAACTTGACCTTTTGCAGCTTTTCTCCCCCCCCATTTGCCACACTCCCTTTCTCCTCTCTCTTTCATCTTTCCATACATATTAACTCAGCAGGATTTTTGCTCTAACCTTAATTTTCCCGCATCCCAGAGCTTCACAGCTAAAAGGTTGCTGCTAATCCTCTTTCTATTTCTCTTTCTTTGTAGTGTTATTTTATTCATCCACTTTCATTTCCAGAAATACTTTGTATACATAGACATTTACTCAGACTTGTGTATGCTCCAGAAGAAACCATTTTTCTAAGCCATTTTTAATGCATTTTGAGGATCACCATAGGTGACAAATGTAGAACTGTATCTGTACAAGGAGATTTTTTTTTTAATACAGCATTAAAATTGTACGATATTGAGAAAAAATTGCATCCTAGCAATCAGGCAGAGGAAATCAGTTCTGTTTACCATAGACGAGAAAGGGAGATCCTGCTATCCTTCCAAATCAGTCACAACAAGAAGTGCACAGCATATGGATGAAAGTGTCAGGTTTTCAGTATGCTAAACTCTCTTAAGTTAATTCTGCACATCAGCTTGCCTGAATTTGGAGGTTGGTTCGAGGGCAAAGGTGCTTAAAACTGTTCTAATGTGGCACAGTTCTAGGGCCAAGAAACACTACCCCTTCATGACAACTTTACAGGAAAAGGCTTGCAGAAGTCTCCTTTGAACCTGCGGGCACTGTAGTGTCATTTACAGATGGGCTAGGCAGAATAGTCCTTGAGGAAGAATTCTAGGAAAAAGCAAAGCTAGAGCAGAAGTTAGAGCCTTTTGCACACATGGCCACCTCCATACTAAAGAGAACAATCCATGGGAGAGGATTAGCTGTGACCTTTTCCAGCATGAAGGGTAATGCTTGAAGAAGGCTGGTAAGAATGTTTCCACAGTACCAAATAGTCTGATTCAGTTTGTGTTATTTTTATACTATTAATGAAGAAAATGTTGCAGAAAATGTTTTCTCTTCCATGGAAACTCACTCTCCTGGAATTCAAAGAGTATTTATTGGCACGAACGCTTTCTTTTTAGTTAGGTTTTCTTTTGGTTGAATTCAAAGAGTATTTATTTGAACGAACACTTTCTTTTTAGTTAGTTTTTTTTGGTTGAGTTTATTAACCATTTTGAAAATGATAGACATTAATCATCTGTGTAACATTCATACGCTTACTTGCATTAGAATAAACCATCCTGTTAGGATACAGCTGTGTAAATTCTCTGAGATACGAAGTTTAATACAATAAAATAAATGCAATATAAATTGTTTTTTAAAAACTGTTAGAACATGTTCTAAAGAAATTAGTTGTGTGGAAGCCTGAACCCGCTGAAGTGAAAAAGCAAAATTCGCATCAATGTCAATGCAATGATGGTTCCATCCCATGCAAAACAGGGATTTCAGTATCCCCTTAAAGTGGACTTTCTCATAAATGTTTTGATGCTATGGAATAAAAAAAAATAGTCTTCCATTATTAAGAACTATTTACCAGCTGGTGAAAGATTGGGTTCTTAGCTAATGAAATTCATTCACTCCCTAACAGGATACGGAGACAGTCGGTGTATGCATGCTGCACTTTACCTGGGAGTCGGGGTGGAAGAAAGGTGATGTGGGGGGAGGTTTTATGAAGGACATTCTGTCAGTCTCATTTGATTGTAAGTGGGACAGACAAGGCATTGCTCTGTGAAGTCTGATGCAAAACACCTGCAGAGTACTTTGTCACAGAAGTCAATTTGCCTGCCAATTTTCAAAGAAAAGCAATTTGAATTAAAGGTATCAGGTTTTGAATATCTTCTGATCTTTCCACTTTTGCATTTAAGCATGCGCTTGTAAAACAAAAAGATACCACATGGAAAATTTTAATGCTATCTTAGGAAATAATTCCCATTTGCATTATTTCCTGTCTATTCTTTTTGCCAAGACTCGTGTCTAATACCGTTTTCAAAGGCTTTACTTCAGAGGAAGTGCTAGATGTCTAATCCCCCATGCCCCTCAAAAGTAGTGGTCCTGATATTTAAAAAAAAAAAAAAGTTCCTTCTCATAAGCTTCCATTTGGTAAATGCATACTATTGTCTGTACTTCTAGAATAAAAATAATACTAACAGAAATAATAAAAATAACCCCCTGCATAGGAGTACAAGGAATAACCACAAGAAAAAAATTTGTTCTTTAGCTTTGTTTCATTAGCTAAAGATGGTTATAGTCTCTGCTTTAGGGTGGATAAATGCAAAGGCAGTTGAAATGTTGTGTTCAGGCTCTTCCTCAACTTTTTGCTTGCTAGTATCTGGTGAAGATGATCTCATGATGGGAAATTAATCATGAGAGGTTGGAGGAAAGTCTTTTGGCGGAGGGGAGAGGAAACATTTTAGAGTTTTCATTGAAAGTTTCCCTACATCTCTTTTCTGTAAGAAAAAAGGGAAGATTTTAGTACCTAAAATTTCGGTGTCTTTTGGCCAGAAAAAAAATCTGATTTTCCAATAGACTTTTGTCAGGAGCTCTTCAAGAATATATCTAAAGGCTTTTACATATCCATATCCAGGTGTTTTTCATGTTCTGAGACTACTGCATATAAAAGCATATATTTTGTTTTTTCCGTAACCACATGTTAAGCAAGTGTTTACCACGTTTTTCCCATAGAATTTTTACAAGGTTTAAAACATTGGGCACTGAAAGGAATATGTGTCTGATATGACATGATAATAGCTTTATAAAACCAGGAAGCAGATCTGCATGAGCAGACAGGAAAGTCATGGATGTGTAATGCATTGTGAACACTGCCCTTTATTGAAATACTTAATATTAGTGTAACACTTAATCAAAGGTAATGTCTAAAAGTATTCTGATATAAATAGAAATTAATATAAACTGCAATATGTGACTAGAAACATTCTGAGATACAGAAGACTAGAATTTGGATCAGCACAGTGATAGCTGAGTTTGTATCTGGAGATGTGAGCCAGGGTGGACAATTAACAAGAATGTTAGAGAGTTGGAGAGCTGATGGCCAGGTCTGTTCCTGCTTTTTAGATTATCTTTTTTTTTCCTTTCAGGATACCTTGGCCTGCTAGGTACAGAAACTTCTTCAGTATATCTGAGGTGGAAATACTAACTTCGTAGATATTCTTTCTCAATGAGATTTGCTTAAGAGATTTTTTTTCTTTTTTTTTCTCAGGCTCTGGAAAGCAAATGCCCTTGTTTGATAGTTTTGTCATTAATTTTTAGTTTCTCTTTTTCTAATAAGCTATTGCATACTCAGTCTTAATGCATAACATAATAAAACCCCCTCTCTTTTCTTGCTGTAAGCTTGAAAATGAAAAATAAGACTCACAGTATTCCAGCCGTGGTATGAAATGTTAGTCTATGCTGGATTAGAGGTCATTATGTAATCTAGTATGTAGCAAAACATGTTAGATTAGAATTGTATTTTCCCCCTCTTCCTAAAGGATTTATTTTCTTAAAGCTCTCGCTTTACTTGTTAGTCCATTTAAATGTTACTGCTTCCACCAGCAGCAGGTGGAAAAATGCTTGTATTATTCTGCTGATACACTCTGAACCTGTTGAAGCAAATTAAGGATGGCACTGATGATCTGTGGTGGTGTTGAAAACCTGCAGAAATTTTTTGTTCTTATTTGTGCAGCTGTAAGTTTTACATGAACCTGTATAAGGTCTGAACAAAATTACAGGTTAACCTAAGAATGTTTAGGAATCAAACTAATGGTGCTTGTGGGAAGGCAGTCTTGTTCTGTATGATGCTTTAGTATTTGAAAACCAGTCCGGTACAGACTGGCCCAGATCTTGATTACCTGTCTGCTGTACAAAAGGCTGCCGAGAAGTCAGTTTTTCCCCTTGCAGGAAAATGTGAGTACTGTTGTGGGCTGCTGATCTAAGGTAGTAAAGACAGTAAATGCTCATGCTCAGAATGTAGCATAAGATCATGGTGTTTCAATGGCCTAAAAATTGCTGCATATTAGAAGAACTGTAAGAGCATCTAAGAGCACCAAGCATCTGTGAGACTGCTGAAATTGGAACTGTCTCAGATGGCCCTGATAGCAGTAGTGGGTAAACGAAGTGTATCAATGCCACCTCAAATGCATAGATCCACTTATACAGAAGCAAGTGAAGTTCAGACGCATAGGTTCTGTATCTGTTGTCACTGACAAACATGTGAAGGGTTATTTTTGCCCTCTTTGCGTCTGCTCTTTTGGTGGGCAAAATTGAACATAAACGTGTGAGCCAGATAACCAGACAGAGCAGTGGAAGAAATCTTCTGTATTTGAGTACTCTAGTATGGATGCCCTGCCTTTCAAGGGGTTTGAATCAACATACATCTGCCTGGAAAAAACAGGATTATGCTATTATATCAACACTACTGAATGCATCACAACACCTGAGGATATTTCTATTAAGTTGGGCAGAGACAACATAAGTGCCTGGATCTATCGGGCAGTCTTGCTATGCCACCCAAGCCTCCAGAGCATTTCACAGCAGTTTTACAAAAAGAATATTTCCATACCTAGCATACTGACAATTATTTTAATTTGTTTAAATTGGCATAGCCCTGTGGACAACTTATTTAAAAGCTGCACACTATTATGTGTTCGTTCCCTAAAGGTATTTATACTGCAGGCACATTTGACATTGAATTAATTATCATTCTAAAATGTACTTTTGGAGTCAGCCTAGTTTAACTGGATGAAAAAAGCTTTGTGTGGAAGAAATTATGATTAGAATTTGGGGTCCATAATGATTTACAAATGTCAGCTTGATTAGTCACTTATGGAAAGTGGGCCCGTTCTCCTGAAATCAACTGAACTGAATCTTTGAATGCTATTAATTGAATCTGCTTATAGTTGTCCTCGGCATCAGTGGACACTCACAAGCTTCTCAAATGCATCTACATGTTTTTGCTGTTCATTGAAGAAGGATTTTTTTGGGGTGTTTTTTTGTTGTTGTGTGTTTTCTAAATTAATTATTCTTTGCTTTTTTGGTTGATTTTTTTTAATTTAGCTGGTATCTTTTTCTTGGTGAGATGTATCCTTTGCCAAGTTCCAGTTAAAGTACATGATGTCTCACAACCTTAAACAAGGGCAATAACACCACAAATCTTTCATGTTGGAGAGAATTCAGTGTAAGCAGTATGTTTCAAAGACATTTCCTAATCTTATGGCCAGGTAGAATTGCATCATTGCTGTGGCTGAGGTCAGATTCAATAAGGGAGTCACAGCCTGGGCAGCATGCCTCCAGAAAGCAGTAAGAATTAGGAGGCAGTCTGTATAGTTTATTTAGGACAGACTGACTGAGGGCTGAAGCAGTTCTCAGCACCACATGTGTTTTGTTCCTGTAGAGAGAAGAAGTGTCTGTATCTGCTCTTTGAGTATACAGACCTGGAATCGTTGGACACGAATTTGAGAAGAGGATGACAAAGCATCAAGTTGTATTGGCTTTAACTGCCATGGAATTGAACATTCATAGGAGATCCATGCTAACTAGTTTTTCTGCTTTAGTTGGGAATTCCTAGTTTATGACTGTAATATCTGAGTAATCATCTTAAAAATTTCTTTCATAGAGGGCTTATAAATGTAGTGCTGTTTTGGTTCAGTTCTGCAGGATGCAGTTTTGTAGTTAAAAATTTGACTTTGATTTTCCTGATCAGCTTCAGAATTTATGAGGTGAAACAAGGTTAATATTTAAAATTGAACATAAACACATTGTAAAAAAGCAGCCAAAGAAAGCTCTGTCTTTGGAAAAGCTTGAGTTGGATTCCCATCACACTCTAGTCATCTCTACAGTGTCCCACCATGGAAATGTCAGAACTGCTGAGCTCCAAGTGTATATTTTCAGAGTTGCTTCAGGTATTTCAGTAATTACAATACATTTGGAATAAATGTGTTGTTTAGTGGTCCTCAGATGCGTTCTTCCATCTGTGACAATGGTACTGATATCAGGATGGTGAGCTGTGATGAAGAGCCTTTAGAAATGAGGGGTGCCAAAAGGCTAGAATTTCTTGCTTTCATTTGTGTCCCTTCTTACTTTATTGGTAAGAGAAAATACAACTAGTTTTAATTTCAAGGACAAGGTGAATCAATGGAACCTAATGAAAGGAAAGCTAAAACGGAACAAAAGAGGGAAAAATAGTTTTTCCCATAGCAAGTTCCCAAATACTTGACTGTTAAAACAAGTGAGATTAAATAAACAAAATTCTCATGACAAATTGAGGTTATGCTAAATAGTACAATGAAAACATCAGCCTAGTGTTTGGCAGCAGTCAAAACAGTGAAGCAAATGTTGGGGACTGCTTAAAGCTTGCTCTGAGTCTAAGAACAAAACAGAACAGATCATGAATGCATAAATGTGTGGGTCATCCACGTCTGGAGTGACTGTGCAGCTGTGGTTCCTCTCTTCAGAAAGGATTTATTACAACGGAAAAGATTTCAGAGAACGGAGCATGATCAAAGAGATAGTACTGCTGAGCAAGCGGAGAGTCTTCAGCATAAAGAAAAAATCCATGACTCAAGGGGCAGGAAGTTAATGACTGAAATGGAGAACATAAATAAGGACCCACATTTGCTTTATTTTCTAATATGAAAACCAGGGGCTATCAAAGAAAGTTAGCAGAAGCCAGGTTCAAAACAGACAAAGTGAAATAGTTCTTCACAACACAGCTAGTAGAGGTATGAAAATATCTATTGAATGTTGTAGATGTGAAATGTTCATGTGAGCTCAAGAGACTAGGCAGAAATTGAAAGAGATTTGTTGTGGCTTACTAAATGAGCAAACCGCAACAGGTGCAGAAGACCTCCTGAATCAGAGAAGGGTCAGTGGCTGGAAGGAAGAGGAATATTAAGGAAGGTGTCATGATTGTCCTTACTTTCCCCTAGATGTCTGCTTGTGGTCCCTGTTGGAGAAACAATACTGAGCCAGATGGATGCTTAGTCTGAATCAATACAGTCATTCTTATTTTCAAGAACTGTTTATTGTTTGAGGTTGTTTAGGGAGACCAGTAGTGGTGAAGATCCATAGCAGTGGCCAAATGTTTCCAGTTATGCTTGGAATACTTCAAATCAACACAGTATTTAAGAGTTTTCTTCAGTAGTCTAAATGGCAGAAGAGAAATACAAGAGTTTGGTGAAACTAAGTAAATGACGAATAGATTTTCTGGGTGGGTGGTTAGAATAATGGAAATACTCTGCTGTTTGTGACAGTGCATTTTTTAAGCACATCGGTATTTCTGAAGGAGTAGTGATCAGAGTTGGTTTATGTTAGTCATCAAAGAAGATAACATTACGGGAAATAATGTGTTTAATTGTAAATAGAGTTTGAAAATGTGCATGAAATTGTAGATAAATTTCAATCCTCAAGGATTTTACCAAAGAGATCTGAAGTACAAACTCCTAAAAATATAGTTTTTGTAAATGTTAAAAACTGCAAGCTGCAAGGAACTGTCATGAAAAGCCTTGCTAGCTCAGTGTTTTGGTTTAGCCTGGATAAATGCCAGGTGCCCACCAAAACCACTCTATCACTCCCCTTCCTCAGCTGGACAAAGGAGAGGAAATATGATGAAAGGCTCGAGGGTCGAGACAAGGACAGGGAGAGATCACTCACCAATTACTGTCACAGACAAAACAGATTGAACTTGGGGAGAAAAGGGAGTTTAATTCATCACCAATCAAATCAGGGTAGGATAGTGAGAAATAAAACCAGATCTTAAAACACCTTCCCCCCACCCCTTCCTTCTTCCCGGTCTCAGCTTCACTCCCATTTCTTTACCTCCCCGCCGCCCCCTCCCCGAGCAGCGCAGGGGGACGGGGAATGGGGCTTACAGTCAGTTCGTCACACGTTGTCTCTGGCGCTCCTTGTCCCTCAGGGGAAAGACTTCTCACACTCTTCCCCTGCTCCAGCATGAGGTCCCACTCACGGGAGACAATTTTCCACAAACTTCTCCAAAGTGAGTCCTTCCTACAGGCTGCAGCTCTTCACAAACTGCCCCAGCGTGGGTCCCTCCCATGGGGTGCAGTCCTTCAGGAACAGGCTGCTCCAGCGTGGGTCCCCACAGGGTCACAAGTCCTGCCGGCAAACCTGCTGCGGCATGGACTCCTCTCTCCACGGGTCCGCAGGTCCTGGCAGGAGCTTGCTCAAGCGCGAGGCTCCCCACGGGGTCACAGCTTCCTTCAGGCATCGACCTGCTCTGGCATGGGGTCCCTTCCACAGGCTACAGGTGGATATCTGCTCCACCGTGGACCTCCATGGACTGCAGGGGAACAATCTGCCTCACCATAGTCTTCATCATGAGCTGCAAGGGAAGGCTCTCTGCTCTGACATTTTGGGCACCTCCTCCCACCTTTTTCTTCACTGACCTTGGTGTCTGCAGAGTTGTTTCTTTCACATCATCTCACTCCCCTCTCTAACTGCTGTCTCTCCTGTAGAGTTTCTTTGTCTTCCCTTGCTTAACTGTGTTACCACAGAGGTGCTACCACCGTCTCTAATTGGCTTGGCCTTAGGCAGCGGTGGGTCTGTCTTAGAGCCAGCCAGCACTGGCTTCGTTAGACATGGGGGAAGCTTCTTGCAGCTTCTCACAGAAGCCACCCCTATAGCCCCCTGCTACCAAAACCTTGCCACGCAAACCCAGAATAGCAGCATTTATTTGAATTGCCTATACCTGGCTCTGCATTATGTTTTTCTAAAATTAAAAAAACCCCACACAACCAAAACAAAAAAAAAACAACCAAAAAAACCTGAAAACTAACTGTATGTCTCATTTCTCCCTTAGTGTGAGATTTTATCATAAAAAGTAAAAATTCCAGGCAAACCATTGATCATATAGTATGCAACAGTGATCATTGCTCTGTAATTATTTACTGTCTTAAAAATTTCATTACAGGCAGTGTACTGTAGACAAAGAATTCTAGGATTTAGCAACCAAATTGGGGAAAATATATATTCTAGAAAAGGTTATGAAAACCACCTTCTTTCTAAATAAAAAAAAAAAAGTTCCAGTTTCTGCAAATAATGATATTCATTAAAGTACATTGTGTTCAGTGATTTTTTTTTTTTTTTTTAATATATGAGATTATATCTTCAAACCCAAAAGACGTGTGCTGCCGTGCAGCTCCACTCTTGTTGCATTAGTGGAGTGGTTGAGAATGTTAATAACCTTGCAACACCAAACACATACCTCTTGGGGAATTTTCAAATGGCCTCTGCTTTTATTGCGACATACTGCATTGTCAAAGTCTTTATTAAATATATATATACACACATGTGCATTTCTGTATATGTGTCCTCATTCATCAGTTTGCCTGAGATGATATATTCAGTGAAAACCAGAAAGACCTTGGCGCACAAGAAGTAGTGATAGTCCAAATGCTGGATCGCCAAAGGAGGGTGGAGCCTGGCCTCAGCTTCTTGCTCTGTGTAAGACTGGGTTTTGTTTGTTCTCAGACAGTGATATCTAGGCAACTGTATATCACTCACTTAAGCAAGAGTAGGGACAGTCAAGGCAGATCAGTATTTATGTAATGATTTCTTCTCCTCCCTTGTTGGAAATTTTACCCTGCAAACTGTCTACGAAAATACAGAAATGATCCATGCTACTATGTTGTGTATGAATCTGTAAAATACACAGTGCACCCACCTGCAGCTAGAATGTGACCAGAACGTCGTATAATAATTATTCTGTGACCGAGTTGGGCAGTATATGTGTACCTTCATTATAAATTCTTCAGCAAACATTTCTCCCATCCTTCCTTGTCCCCAGCAGTTGTCAGTTGTGTATGTAAATATACAATCTATTCACTTTCTGGTTGATAACTTCAGAGATATGTACTTGATTCTCTGAGAAGGTAGAGGGATACAATACAATGATCTAGGTTGCTAAGGCTGTGAGTGAGATATAATTCCAGGAGTGCTTTTCCAGTCCACTGAGATCAGAATACTTTTGTGATCAAGAATCGCCTTTATTCTCTGAATGAGAGTATGTAAGCTGCAACTCTTTAAGATCTGGATTTATTGAAAAACTTGAACCTGGCTACAAAATAGGAATCCAGAACCCTTTGTAAGTATCTTTCCTTTCTGTGGAGTCAGCTGCATCAGAACTAAATTCACTAATTCACAGGAAATGGGAATAATTTGAGTATGTGAGTAGTAAATCCTGTGACCTCCAATGTATCTCATAACTTACCTATTTCTAACGTTTCTGTGCCCTGATAGGACTGTAGGTACTTGTACTATGGATTTGCAGTTTATGATATGCTTTTGAAGATAGACTAGGAAGGTCCTCTTACAAAGCAGCTTGAATACGGGTGGTTGCTCTGATGAGCACATGCATCCAGGCAGTGGGATCCTGAGCTCGGTGCTTTCCACTTAAGGAAAATCAAGTTTGTAGACATGAAGGTGGTAGCTGATCACCACATACTGGATAGGGGCTCTCAGCCCCTTTACAGAAGCTGCATGATTGTGAAGAAAAAAACCCATAGTTGCAGATCTTGAGATAGAAGAAGAATCATAACATTGAGGATACCGTAGTTCAAAAGACCTCTACCACAGACTTAATTTCTAGCATCTGCTCTGCTATAATACAGCAGCAAGGGATTATGATGGGTTAGATGTTAAGAGTGTGAAGTACGTAAACACGAACCCCAAGTTCTTTATCGGAAATCTCAAGATTGTTGTGATCAACTGTATTTGTGGTCACGGGAACCCTGCACTTCACTTAAAAATCAGCCTTTCTGTTAATGTGCTAATAGTATCAAAGTTTGTAAGGTCAACAAGCAGAAATTCTGACTTCCAGAGCAAGAGGAGAAGGTCTTATCTGGGATAATGCAGCCTAATATTTCAAAGTCTTAGTTTCAGACTTGTGAGTAATTCCATCCCTTTGTTTTCTATGTCAAAACACTCAAATTTTCTACACCTGTTGCAGGTCATTAATTTTTCAGGGAGTGTTCTGTGCTTCTCAACTGGCTGTATCCAGTCATGAACTTCCCTCTCTACAGCTGAAGTTCTGTTTTGACCTACCAGTAGATGCAGGATTTGTGGATTACTTTTTTTTTTAACCCTTTTCCATTTTGCTTTTGTTATGTTTTATTTTGTTACCAGCCTCTATTGGCTCTTCTCAGTCTCAGGCAAGGAGAGCTAAAGTGACGCTGTGTGTGCGTGTATTTTTACTGAATTGCCACATTACAGTCTATTCTGCTCCAAGATCAGTAGATGACGTGATTGAGACATTCCCAAGTGAGATCTGGAGTGAACTGTTCTGTGTTTTTGGCAAAATTTCAACATGTCCCTACAACAACATTACATTGATATATAGACAGTCTCATAATGTATGACTAGGTTAAATGAAAAAAAACCCCAAACCTCAGAAACCTTCTTCTCAACCACTTGAACATTGACATTTTAGCAAAGAAACCACTAGCAAATCACTTGGGTGTTTTTGTTTGATGGAGACTTTATGGTCAGCTGAGTTTATTCGTCAGTATACAAAATGCATTCAAACACTATAGTCAGATGGTTTTGCTTATGTTTGAATGAGCATGACACCTTCCTGTTAGCCATTTGGTGGCTTATCACTATTATGACTAGAAGTGAAAATAGAACTTTGTTTTCTTATCTGATGGCACAGACCTTTTCATCATAGCTTAATTTGTCTCCCGAGTCTAAGCTTCATTCATAGCTAGCATGATCAATTTGGCCGTGGGCTGAACCGTGTACTTTTTTTTTTAGTAACTGCTATCAATTCTACCTATAATGCCCTCATATGTATTATTATGTTGTGACTTGGCTTTTCCCTTTCACTTGCTCTTGAAAGTTATCTTTTAGCTGAGGCTTGGGACCTCTGCCTGCATTGCCCTCCTGAAAAGATCATCTGTGGTTCACTGTCTGGTGATGCCTTATCATGATAATTCAGTCATTTTCATGTTGGGTGTAAAAAAAATAAAACAACAAAAACCCAATTGAAAAAAAAACCACCAAAACCCCAAAGAATTTTCTCTTTTCCCTAATTTTCTCATTGGAATAATACAGACAATTATAGACACTGTAGGTGATGTTGATGCAGACAGCTACTTGACTTTTTCTCCTTTTATTCAAAAATACATGTATTATTATTAAGGTAGGAAAAAAAACCCCTGAATTAAGGCAATTAAAATGTAATTTAAACAAAACAATACTTTTGAGAGTTAGGAATTGTAGTGAGCAGCTCATTGTGCTGTAACTAGCCAAACTGAATTCAATGATAAAACCTTAATGTGCTGTACAGTGTTAGGTAGCTTTGTTGTAGCACAGCACTTCCAGAACAAGCTTTGGAAAATGAAGGTTTAAGGTGAAATTTTGTATAAATGTAATACTTCTGCCTTTCCTTAGCCATATCAGCAGTGGACAGCAGAAATGCAGCTGCAATTGTAAAATGCACTTGCAGCTTTAAGTGTAAAAACACTTACCTTAAAAGTTTTTAATCATCCTAGAGCTGGATTTTCAGTACAATGAACTGGCTTGACAAGAAATGCTTTTACACAGCCAAGACTGCACTGTGCAGGTGCTTTGAGCCGAGGCAGTGCTATCCTGGACTGATGTCCATGCAACACACTGCAGCATCCACACAGCGTGGGAGAGCAGACTGAGGTGAGGACAGGGTGCAGAGTACACACACAGCTAACAGATTCCCTATGTAAAGACTGGAGTTCTGCGTTTTGACCTATGCTGTGTCCTGTTTTCTGTTCCATGAGAGTCAGATGGTAAGTCCTGAGACTGAAGTGTCTCAAGAAAGACAAAGCAAAAGAAAGGCTAGGCTCTCACAGCTTGCTTGGGGAAAAGACTAAAATTCAGTTTCATCTTTTAGCTAAGAGGACCTGAATACCCATGACAATCTGTGCGAATATTTCAACCACCAGGGCTTACACTATTAGAACTGATGTTTCTCTTAGTCCATCTTTTGGAGATGTTCCATTGTCAATGTTTTTATTTGAAGTAACGTTGCAATTGTGGTCTAGTTTAGATACTCACCTGGGTTGTTGCAGTGAATATGTGAGAAGAGGGTCAACCTCTGTTGAGAGTTTCAAAGCTCGTCCTATGCCCTGCTTCAAACCACTGTAAATTATAACTCTTATGATACATGGGGCTACTTGTCCTCGTGGTTACCATTGCCACAGAAGGCAACACTATGCTGCACCTGCGTGGACCTAATTTCCCCCAAAGATGTGTCTAAGTAGACAGTGAGGAAGCAACAGCTCTCCAGACACTCACAGGCTCATTTTTAACAGTGCTAACAGAATAAGGGGAGAACTTTGCAGTGAGCGCTGTTTGTGCTAAATAGAGCTTCCTCAAACAAGCTTCTGGGAGCTCTGCACAGATATCTTGATATTTAAATATTAATCCCTTGAAAGGGGAAGGAAATGAATCCAAGGCTCCTGTATTCATTTATAAGTGTCTTCAAGTGAACCAAAACTGTGCAGCAAACTCAAAATGCTACTAAGAGTAGAGATGACTGAAAGTTTTGATGTGTTTGTTAAATGAAAAAAAAACCCCATGAACCTTACAAGTAGACATACATTGGTATCTTTTCATCCTTGATTAGATGATCCTCTAAGGCCTTGTACTTACTGACTTAAAACTGAATTACTGTGTGGAGAGTCTCATATGCCTTTGTGTCGGCTGTCCTCAGTCTTCCTCTGTCATCTGAATGCCTGTGGGAACAGAAAATCAGAGGGATAAATTGGCAGCAGAGGCATATTTGTTGAGGTATCTGAATGTGAGTGCATGCAGAATCGTTCTCCGTTTCCCTTGCGCGCTGCTCGGTGTCAGCTTTATATGCTGAAAGTCTCTCCTTAAGTATAATACTGCTGAGTCACCACAGGTGGATTGTGTCTGTCATCTTTCTTTATAGTGTAGTGATGGAAAACATAGTGTATGTGTGTATTGGGGGTAGGGAGTTAGGCTGCTTGTGACTCACTGAGAAAAACAATAGTTTTGTGGCATCTTCACAGAAAAAGATAACAAACCAATCTCATATTTGTCAGCTGAGAATTACAGACTTGGCCAGGAGTAATGTAAGTATCAACTTTTTAATTTGCTGTGTTTTCTAATTTTCCTTTTTTTTTGTCTCCCAAAGAAAGAGACTTCTAGGCAAACACTGGAGGACATGTAAGAGAATTACACTTTTAATATTATACTGCTCATTATTTTAATTAATGGCTGCAAGAAGTTGCTCTGAGACAATTTTTTAAACTTCCTGAAATGATCGTTAATATTTGATGAGAGGAAGAACACTATCTCCTCAAGTAATGAATTGGTGTGTTATGAAACCATGCATCCGGCACGCTTCTTGGGCAAAATGTGTTCATTTCTTTGACTCACACTGCTCCCAGATGACTGTAACCTCCATTTAAATCTAAGTTTTCTACCTGCACAGTACTAAGCTATTGCCTACTATTTTTTACCACTGCCACACCTTTTTGAAGTGGAAGCTGGCTGTTCTACAGCATCCTCTAATTCTGAAAAGTTGACGTTGTTAGGCATGCAGTTGAAGGAATTTGTATATTCTAGAATAATTTGGGGAGTGAGCTTGGGAGATTGAGCCGAACACCTTAGACACCAGCATATTGTAGCAGGCAGCTGTCTTCTGTGGATCAGCTACAGCCAGGACAGAGATCTGCTCGGCTGACATAATACCTAAGCACAAAGGGCTTTGAAAATCCTAGTCCCGTAGCTGTGCGAGTTGAAAGTTTGCAGTATGTGCTAGCTATTGCATTCGTAACCAGGTAAGTCCAGATAGAATTATCAAAATATGTGGGCTCATTAAGAATCTCAACTGCAAGTTGTATGGGTTTGATTTTGTGTGTAGGGCTGGTTTGAGTGTGTGGTGAAAAAAAAAAAGCTTGCAATGACCAGATTCTGCTGCCCCTTTTCACTGTTCAGGTGGGTTTTCTTTAGTTTTCTGTTCATTTTTTAACTTTTCATATTGCTCAGATGGTACTGTAGGGAGGTCTTCAGCCTCTCGGTCCTCTGGTATGTGCTTCAGTGTTTCACCTTCGGATATTCCATTGTCTGCCCTATTGTCTATTCCCTTCTCTATATTCTTTGTTACCTGATGAACTGGCTTTCTTAGTGCAGTTTCTCTGGTTTTCTTCCCTTTTCTATAAGGCATAATTCATTTTCTGTTTTAAAAAGAAAAGACAGAAGAAATTCATGACATAAACAAGCATTTTGTTGGTGGATTAGGCAGTATAGCTCTCTTGCGCAAAACCTATAAAGAGAATAGCTGATTACAGTGATCATATGTGCTAGGAAATGCAGGCATGGACTCAGGTCATAAAGTCTTCCTTTAACATTGGTAGCTGAATTCAGCCTTTAATGGATGATGAAGCAGCAGCATAAAGTATACGTACTCTTAGTATGTTATTAGTTGACTAAGAGAAATATCCATGCCCAAAATTATCAGTTTAGAAAAGCAGCCAGATTCTTTTCATATTTGTGGTGATAATCTGAGTACCCACCATAGAGAACCTTGAAAAGGTATCCACTTCAGAAGATTAATCAGTCTGGTTAAGTTGGACCTCCAAATGCTGTGCTATCCAGAATCTGTAACTGTTTTCAGAAGAAATCTGAGTACACTTTATTATTTTTGGTGTTTTCTATTCATTTGGGTCTTTCAAAATAAACCTGCATTTTCAATTAATTCAATTAACGTTCACAATGCAAAAATAAAGAAAAATATTAATTTATTGTTGTCCTGTTTTAATAACAAAATTTCTTTGTTTGTATTTAACACACATGTAATGACTGTACCAGATAAAAGGCATGAATTTCAGAATAGCTGAAAATTATTATAAGAATGATCTGCAATAATTCTGCAAGTTATTTTGAAATAAGAAGTTATGGTTTTGTTTTGTTATTGCATTGGTCTCAGTGGACATAATTAATAGTGAAGTTGTTTTTCATTTTTAACAAGAATATTTTGTAGTGCCCCTGAAAGTGAGGGCATTTTTTCCTAATTAATAATTCTCTCTGTTTTTTTTTTTTTTTTTTTTAAAAAAAAAAACAAATATAATAATGGCCACATTTTTGCGTGACTGGAAGGCAGCTGCTAAGCGTACTGTGAAGTTGTATCTCAAAAGCACAACTCTGAAAGAAATTCTAAGCTGGTATAAACAGGCAGAATTTCATTAAGTTCAGAGGAGTTAAGTTGGCCTGCAGTAGTCTCGAAATGGCCTTTATTATTATTCAAGATATTAAGCATAGCAGTAAGTCACTGACTTTCTTGCTTTCGAAAAGCTTTTATAGCTTTTGAATGTACTGTAAACAAGAGTGGGGTAGATTGTCAATTTAAAATGATCTAATGGCACCATTTCAACAGAGGTGTGTTATTAAGCAACACAAAGAGTCTTTGAGGCTGTACAACTAACTCTGGAGTCATCTGTGTCTTTTGTTGTGTGACATGATGCAACTAATACAGAGATTCATTTTGCTAATTATGTGAATAAAGAAAGTGTGGTGGAGGAAACAAAAGACTATTTCTCATTTAAGTCTATTGCTAACAAATGTTATTTTAGGACTGTAGTTCTCTCAGCACTTCAGAAAATACTGTTTGTTCTCATTGGTGATATGAAAAGCAAGGTAAGACAAAAACAATACCTTACCCACTAAGGAAGACATCTTCCCCATCCCCTCTAAGGGTGTAGATTTATGCGGTCTGTGTGCAAATCTATAACTGGTTGCCAAGTCATCGTTGCTTGATGTGGCTTTACTTATATTTTGAAGCTTGTTCTTTTTGTGTGGGGGAAAAAAAGGCAGTTGGAACATTTCAGGGAAGAGAAATAAAATCTTTGTCTTGCCAAGTTCCAGTGCCTATTTAGAACGAAACTCATGACTGACTTTTTTTTTCTCAAATTCCTTGGTGTTGAATGTTTTCTGTTTTACATGCCTGAGGTGTTACATATGTTGTTACCTGGTCTAATGACTGTCTGAAGTTCAGGCACCACCCTGAGCTAGCAGAGATCTTACGGAAGACTTGGACAGGTTCACTCTGGTCCCTGGAGGCTGTATATTCACCGCACTGCAATCATGGATGGGAAAGTACTAAGCGTTCTGCAAAGCTTCTCTCTGTGATAGTGTCAGCTGAGTCTAGAAATAGCAGCTTCAGTAGCCCCACAAGGGGCTGTAATTGAGTGGTTTCCAGCCTAATGTGGCAGGCTTAAGAGGTATGAGAAGTATGATGCATTTTGAACAAATCTTCCTGAGAACTATCAGAGTAACTGGTTACTTGAACCTAACTTTATTCAAACCCCTGACAGTTCTCCCAGCACCGACATTCAACATGCTCTACAGGCAGTCTTCCCTCTTCTCTTTATACAACTGCAGTAGGACATGATAAATTTCATGTAGTTGTCATTATAAATAGGTGTGAATTATAAGTACTTGTCCATGTTACCAGTTTATAACATAATAGCCTGATACATAGCCCATTGATGTGAATATCTCCATTGACTAATGGATTTTCGATCAGACCCAACAGAATAGAGAAAGAAGACAGAGATGAGAGGAAGAAAACATGAAAAGCAAGTGAGTCTAAAGGTAGCAGAAGAGTCTCTGCTGAGGTCTGAGCGTTGAACTGTACAAAATCCTCGCTGAGTATCCTGCATGAGTTCACAACTGAAAAACATTTACTGAGTACATTTAACCAAATAGATTTAAGTATACATAATCCATTTACAAAACATTTGCAACTATTGGGTAAATTGAGCTCATTGTTTGTATGGTTGTCTCTGCAATCAAACTGTAATCATGTGTAAACTGTGAGTAACCATGTGCAGTTCATGTGCAATTATTTACAAACTGATTTTGTGAAATCCAATTGTATTATCAGTGATAATGAACTTCAGCGTGTAATAGTCTTTTTTAACGTCTTTAAAGTGCTTCAGTGCCTTTCTTCCTATTTTAAGCCCATCTGAATTTAAAAATGTATTAACATATGCTAGACATTTCAGAATTAACTTTCATGTAGTAATGAGATTCATACCACAAAATACAGTGCCTTGCCATAACCTGCTTTTTCGATGCATACTGGATCACTTCAGCTCAAATCTGGAGTTTGTATTGTAATTCAGAGTAGCAACTCTGTGGGTTGACAATATAGCAAGAGAAGCTTTAAGCTATACTACTTTCTTTTCAAGGCTGCTAAAAGGTGTTTATTGTTTGCCTCCTTACCAATCCATAAGCTTTTGAACCATGAACAGTAAGTCAGCATAGCTTTGCAGGTGGTGAGAAATGAAAAATAGCGCTAATGCTATTTCTTTTAAAATTCCTCTTTCTAGTTTCCCTGGGAAGCAAGTCACAAAAACTTCATGAAGTTGTGATGCCGTATGAAAGTTTCATTAGTATACTTTTGAGAGGACCTCATTAGTCTCCATTTTACTGCTTGCACATAACTGCTTTAAACTTTTATGCTAAATCACCACAGTAATGTTTCTCCAGCCCAGAAACATATAGCAGTGCTCTGTGGTGGGATTTCTTTGCCGTAGTTTCCCTATGCCTCATAAAAAAGAGCAAAATTCACAGCCTTAGCCTTATGCCATCATATCATAGTTTTCACTGACATTTTGTGTACTGTAGATCAGAATGTGGTAGGCAGGCATCGGAGTCATAATTTTGGAAAGGATAATGTTAAGGTTAATGAGCTAACTTTTTCCTTCCTTCACAACCGTCTCTGCTGTAGCAAACAGTCCAAAGAAGATGTAAGAGAATAAGCAGCTTTTTTTTTACCACAAGAATTTACCAACTGCAGCTACAAAGAACTATTTTCACTGTCCTGGGAGTAATCATCTCCACTAAGAGAGAACTAGTGGAAGAGATCCTGGGGACCAGGAGAGGGAGGGGAAAGAAACATGCTAAAGCAGGGTCTGAGAAAATACTGGTAAATGTTATGTGAGAAAATGGAGCCAAACCCATCCTGTTATTAAAATACTTAGAAGATAAAGCTATTCCTAGTCTGAACTTCCTCGTTTAAGTAGTATTTGTTTCTTTCCTTTCGTGAGTGTATAAGTTCATTCAGATTCTATCTGAAAAAATTTTGTATGATCTGTCTTCAAAGAAAAATGTCACAGGACAATAGTCTGCTGCTAGGGGAAAAAAGTCAAGGTGAAGTCTGGCCATATATCATCTCTAAACGCTGAGGCACAAGGATTTCAAGGAGGAAGGTATTTATCATGTGATATTGTTCTATTACAATGACTCTATATTTCTGTTCTGCCAAGTGATTGATGCATGCTGTGTGTAATCATTCTTTTAGTGCACTAGTATGTCAGTTGTTCACTGTAGCGTTGTTAAACAGCTGCTTTTGGATTGACTGCAACAAAAGGCTTGTGTTGGTTTCAGCCAATCTGAAACGAGCATATCATGAAAATGCCAGGTACATTGGTTCAGTATTTGTTCATTAACAGACAGCACAAAAATGCTAGATTATCCATCATGCTACTGAGCATCTTTCCTAAAAGCTTGTAATGAAATTATTTGACAATATGGAGGAGCAGCTTGTGTGAAACATAGAAAACAGTGTACACGAAGTAACTGCAATGTATGTGTGGCTTGAGCTTTGTTTGAGGAAGTATGTGGAGTGTTTTAGAGTGCGATGCCAGCCCGGGCCACTGTGAAGAGTTGTATTCCACCCCTGCCTCTCCTCTGAGCAAAACAGAAGACAATTCTGGTCTCACAGTCACATTAGTAAAGCAGTATGACACATATGAAGCAGTATTTATTCTCACAGTCATGTGCTAATGTGTTTCACCAGTGGTTTGTGGTTGGTGGTTTGTTTTTGGTTTTTTTTTTTTAGAAGCAAAGGTAGAGCTAGTGCTCAGCTATCTTCATGTCACAGTTGCACCTGATAGCTCGAGGGTGTTAGGGTAAACTCCTAGTCAGTCTATGTAAATTCTCAGTGATGTCAATAATGCTGATTATGTAAATAACCCAAGAAGCTACTTACATAAATAAGCTTTCCTTCATTATGAAGCAGAATAAAAGTGTAACAAAAGAGAACTTGTATAAACCTATTTTTTTTTAAAGATAGGCTATTTTTTTCATGAACGAACGTGATGAAGTGACCCTGATTTGTGTGTGAATACATTTATTCATGGCTTTGAGTGTTTGTGGAAGTACTTACTAGTCAAAAGATTTATTTGCAAAATAGAGTTTGTATGGAACTTTTGTCATGTTTTTGCTAGTACCCGTACAATTGGAGACAAAATGTATTAATTTCAAATATTCATTGATACTAATTATATAATATTAATGTCAAATAATGCCAAAATTTCATAACACACATATGTTTTCATGAACATATGAAAGACTATGTAAATGTGATTAAGAACCTTTCAGTTAGATTGGGATCAAGTACATGCAGTTGTAGAAATACTTTGTTGTTTTTATTCGCTAAACTATAACTGCACCGAATACTATGGAACAGTATTTTTGCAGCTTTGGATACATTACTGTGGAAGATCTTGATTCGTATTTTTTACCTTTCCACGGTACGGTTAGTTGAGATTTGGGACTTCAGATAAAAATGTTGTCAGCACAGTTTTGAGGGATGGTGGAAGAATCACTGAACAAAAATTGTATATGTAATAGTACAGCTGAAAATGAGTCTGGAGGAAAGTGAAGCAATTTTATTCCCTCCTCCTTGCACCAGTGTCACTGAGTTTTTACTTTGAGCCACATTGTAGTTGGTGATTGTTACCCCATAGCACTGACTTCACTGCGGAGCACGAGACATTGCTCTGAAGGCCCTGCCTGAATAAACAATCTGGCGTGCAGTGGGAATACATCCATTGCATCCTTTTTTAAGGATCTTAAGTTAGTGACTTCTATTGGCTGATCCTGCATGTTAGTAGTTTAGCTACCATGTATTTTTTTCAGGGAACTAGCCTGTGGTTCCCAAAACTCACTAAGCAGGGAGTAAAAGCTGGGATGAAATGTTTCTTTGCCTTTATTGCCTCCACTGTTGTTGAAGGTAAGGACCATCATGCACTGACTAGAAAACATCTCATAAAACTGAAATGGGTGTATTTAATTCCATTTAGAAGTGACCTTGCTGGAGAGGCTTAGAATCTATAAAAATGTGCATTTCTATCATCCTTAAGAGATACTGCTCTTAAGTAATTTGATTGTAATGGAGATAATAATAGAAAAATGATTTGAATCTTTGCTTTTGCGGAGATATATTTGACTATTATTCTGCCTTTGTACATCAAGAACTCGTTCAAAAGTAATATGTAGAATGGATTGTTCAGGAAACAAGGTCAGTTTGTTCAACAACATATTCAAACAGCTAAGCTGATATGACTTCTGTAATACTACTTCTGTCCCATTACAAGGAAGGAGATAGGGAATTTAGATTAGGGGTTTTTTGAAGGTAGTGGCTTTTTTTGAAATGTCATGCACTTTATTCCTTTGTAAATTTGGAAAATGTTTGAAAACACTCAATCCACCTTCTAATTACATAAATTAATTAGATACAATAATTAAGATACAGTAAAAACGTGTTTTGGACTTTCAGACTAGATTGAAAATAGCATAACTCTGAAACTCGAAATTGAAATCCTGTATATGCTCACTTGGACCTCAGATGTGTGCCATAAATGTTGTTACATTCTCTTTTTACAAGTTAACTTTCTTCGCAGTTAAGAATCATGTATCTATGAGACTCATGCTTTATGTGGGATCAAGTGCCTTCTCTCTGCTGTACTGTGGAGCATAAACTCCAGATTACATGTAGCTTTGCATTACTGACCTAGCTGCAAGGTGCCACCATCCTTACCTTTAAACCACATCATTGTAATCATGTGAATTCCCAGTCTGTGGAATCAGGTAAAAATGTGTGCAACTGAAAAACTTTTGGCTTAGGACTAGTTGTCAGTTAAATGTGTGAATCATAGTTCTGGAAACTGGGACTGTCCTTCTGGCAGCAGACCACATTTTTAGAAGATGAAGAAATAATGAATGATGTTGCTTTATTCTGCCGGAATGTTTCAGAGCAACTTTGGGTGCAAATTCACATCCTTCTTGTTTGTTTCTCCTTTTTCAGTAGAAGGTTTAAAGAGTCATGAAGTAAATGAAACTCTGGTCTTTGGGTCAAACTGAAGATTTCAGTTAGATATGTTAAGTAGCTTTGTATTTTTGATCTTGCATTTTCATTGTCTCATGCAGAGATGCTGAGGTTCTAACTTTCTGAACCAGGGTATTCTTGTAGTATTGTTTGCTTCCCTGTATCTTTGCACAACAGATTTTCAGTCCCACTGGGCTAGCACCAGTTGCAAGAAGATGTTACTTACATTTATTTTTTTGTTTTACCACATGCTCTCTCAGGAATTTTCAAGCTTGCAAGACTCTGAAACTATAAAAGTGAATAACATTGGGAGTTTTAGGCTGCATCAAGCATAATTTTCATGGCTTACGCTCTCTGAAAGTCATGCACAATCAGGTTGCAGACAGGGCTCAAATATATCTAGTTGTATTATACTGTTGACTCCATTAACAACTGTTGCAGTCCCAGGGCTGGGAGGAGGAGGCCACATCTTTTTGCTCATGCAGACATCTAAAAATGTTGGCTATTGTGGGGTTTCTTTTAAATCACACCATGGAAGAAGAGACAGCCTAGAAAAATAGATTTGTTTTGTCTGTTGGTGAAATCCAGTTTTGTCAGTTTCTCTGGGAACTTTTGACCCACTGTTACTGTTGCTCTTGCAAAAAGAGGATGAGTACTCTCCTGTTGGCATTTTCTAGACCATTACACCAGAAGGCAAGTGAAGTGTGGGGAGGAGTAAAGCTTGCTTTCCCATTGGAATAGAGTTGATGATTCAGACCAGGGTTTTCAAATTCAAGAGTTCTTTGTGAGGGACAGGACAGCATTCATATTGTTGCAGTGACAGGAGTGAGAATTTGCCTACTTTCAGAGGGATGTTCGCCAGAGTGAAGTTTAACCTTCAGGATCTGAATTAGCCACTTGGAAAGCATATTTAGATGCTCAAAGTCAAACACTGTTTTTTTTCCTGAGTCCCCATTTCCACTAGACGGTGTGATATGCTTGGAAGGTAATGAAAACACATTTTGTATACATTAAAGAACATGTTGGGCATGGACTGTTCTAGAGCGTGAAAGATGTATGTAACATGGCAGTGCATGCTACTGAGATGAATCACTTGGGTGAAGCTCACCTGTGCCCTGAAGACAAGCACACAACCTGTGTCTACCACTTAGGCTCTCTGTGTAAATACAGAGAAGTGTAAAGGCAGGTTGTATCTGGTTTGGCTGAAGTATTTGAAGGACATCAGTTTGGAAACAAGACCTTAGATCACAGGATCATTGCGTAGTTGAGGTAAGAAGGGACCTCTGGAGCTCATCTTGTTCAACCCCCCTGCTCAAGCAGGGTCACCTAGAGGAGGCTACCAGGACCAGACAGTTTTTTTAATATCTCCAAGGATGGAGACTCTGTAACCTCTCTGGGCAACCTGTGCCAGTGCTCAGCCACCCTCACAGTGGAAAAAGCAGTTCCTGATGTTCAGGTGGAACCTCCTGTGTTCTAGTTTGTGCCCATTGCCTCTTGTCCTGTCACTGAGCACCACTGGGAAGAGCCATCTTCTTTATGCTCTCCCTTCAGATATTTACATGCATTGAAGAGATCCCCTGCTGAGCCTTGTCTGCCTTAGGCTGAATGGTCCCAGCTCTCTTAGCCTTTCCTCATAGGAGAGATGTTCTAGTCCCTTAATCACCTTAAGGTCCAGAGTCCAGCAGAGAGCTGGACTCTCCAGTAGCTTTGTATCTCTACAAATGCTAGTACTGGAGACTGGATTCCTGTGTTTAATTCGCATCTTTGAACCTGTTGTTTTCATGTATGTTATGAACACTTTTTTTTTTTTCTCAGTCACACACATTTTTTTCAGGAAAAAAATCTAAACATCCCCATGGAAAATGGTCAGTAAGCCCACAGTTTCAAAGAAAAACATGCAGTTTTTGTTACGGTGGTTTGGAAATAAAAGCCCAAACTAATTTTAGCTTGAGCACTGAATATTCATAAATGAGAACCAGTTTATATAATGGCAAACATCCAAATTTTGCAAGACCTGTACCCATGCTAGAAGGGAATTCTGGACAATTTGATAAGCATTTGATGTTATAACAGATCAGTTTGAATCTATGAAAAAAGTTTTAGCATTTGTCTAGGCATAGAGATTGAGCAGAACTATTTATCTCCATCTTTTTGATCTGAGTACAGTAATGCCTTTTCCATCAGATAGGAAATCTTTGAGCAGTTGTTCTAACTTTGGGGAAAAAGTCCTCTTCAGACTCTCCAATGGTATCTTCAACAGCCAATAATTAATTTTTTGGAGTGAAAATCATTGTAATGGAATTGACCTTTCCCCGAAGCAA
Organism: Opisthocomus hoazin; assembly: GCF_030867145.1. Lineage (NCBI taxonomy): Eukaryota > Metazoa > Chordata > Aves > Opisthocomiformes > Opisthocomidae > Opisthocomus > Opisthocomus hoazin. The sequence goes on from NC_134425.1 coordinate 10,279,929, forward strand.
TAGGTTCAATCACTTCCATCTGTCAGAATCTCTTTGCAGGATTTTAATTAATGATGAAAAATGTTTGCTCCCCATGTCAATGAGTTATTGATAATCCTAAATACCTGAGCACTTCACAAGATTCTGACAGTACAAAAAAAGCCTCGCTGAGATGAGGGCAGATTTCCTAGGGCAAAATCTGGAAATCGGTAGAACTTCCAACTTCTCCCAGTGGATCTTGAAGCCAGAAAATAGCGAAAAATTATCAGTCTTCCTCAGCAGGCTAGGAACTGATGAATCCAGCTTTCCAAAGAGAAGTTTAGCAGCAATATGGCCACATTCTTTCAGAGACCTGTGTGAATTACACATGTATGAAAATGGCTTATTCTTTTTCTTCCACTCGCATTCTAAAACTGCTAGTGCTAGCAGGAGTAGTAACTGGAGTGCTGTCACAGAACTGTAGTGAGATCTGTCTTCAAAAGTCAACTGCACAGATCTTCCCTATGTCTTGTTGCCTTTTAAGCAACTTCTGTTTTTTCTGGAGGGAAGGCACAAATTCAAGGATAACTCGGATCTTCCTCCTGAGCAGCCGACCGGCTGAGCATTAGCTCGGATATGTCTTGGCCACAGAGAGTGAGCATTAAAATTGTTGCTTGCACACGGCACCTACAGGGCTAGATGCGCACCACAAAGAAGAATTTGCAGTGTACTGAGGACTGCATGTTTTCGCTGTCTCCTCAAAAACTCCAAGCGAGAAAATTTCTTCCTGACTTCTTTGAATATGGCATGTCACTTCCATGGACGGTGGAGTGTAAATTCCACAGAGCTGCCTTCAGTGTTTAGCTTTTGCATATCGACATTAAATGGTAAATGCAGTCTCTCCTTAGCTTACATTTCTGTTCCTGCAGAGCAGATCATATGACTTATGGCTATTATAATATAATATGCTACTACCTAACTTTCTGATATTTCATTATGCTTGTATTTAAGCTCAGACTACTTAGACTTTCACAGCTGCTTATTGACACCACCACAGAAGAGTTCTTCTAGATGCCGTCTACACAAGTAAAAATATATTTCCAAGTTCTAGTACTGGAATGTGTCTGAACCCCCACAGTGTCTCAGCAATACTCAGAGGCAGCTGTCACCATATGTACTGAACATTCTCACCATGTGAAAGCACAGCAGTTACAATGCACTCTGCTTTCAGGTGTGGTTGGTGGTTTCACTTCTTTCTCATTATCCCTGCTAATACCCTCTGTTCTCAACTTCAGGCACATTACAGCAGGCTCAGCCATTGCTGCTAAAAGGTGTCTGTGCACTGCATTTGTATCTCGGTTCACAAAAGTCAAGCTGATAGTGTAATAAGACAGTGAGGAGGGTTTAGTTCAGACCCAATTTTAGTTATTGAGCAAATAGCAGCAATGCTGCCAGCCTTCATTACATCGCAGAGACAGATGGTCTGGACTGAGAGACCAGCAATTAATGTACAATGTGTTCTTTGTTGGCACTTAGCACAAAGGGATTTTTTGTGTGTATAAGCTGTCTTATTCTTAAAGCTTATTTTGTTTTGTGACTCTAGTGTCTGTGTGGAGCTGGAGGGAAATAATTCCACGTAGGCATTAAGCGGAGGAGTCATTCTCTCAGGTTTCATTCAACATTGTAATGACTTAACATAATTTTTAAATTTTGAAATATTCTGTGTTATTGTAGGCAAATCTCTCTAACATATCTTCTGCATTAAAATGAGTTCTTTGCCCTCTAGTATTCTTGTTAAATTGAGAATTTTATAATTCCCATCAGGAAGAAATACTACTTCTTCCTGAATGGTAAGTAGAAATTTAAGACATCAGAATGAATGTATGCATTTTGTCCAGATGCCTGCCTGAGTTAGAGTCACTACAATTTTGTACTCCACTGACCAGCTGAGAGCTTGGCTTATTTTATTTTTTTTTTTACATTATCTTTATTCTCTAGTTATTACCAGAACCCTGATTGATTCACGAAATAGAATCTAACGTGAAATGAGCCAGATGTATGACTCAAAGCCATTCCTACTTCCTTGACTATGCTTCAACTATTTGATATCCTGAGTGCAAGTTCTTTTGGTTAGAGCTGTATAATTCCAGATATCATTCCCAAGCCTGCAAATCAAAAAACACCAACTCTTCAGGATTCCTGTCGAAGCCAGAATGCCTGTGGATGTGAGTCAACACATGTCTGTCTGTTGCTTATTGCCAGATTCGGGCTATAATTTGAAGCAGAGGTACTAATCTGCGAAAACCATTCTGTATTAATACTCCTGCCTCACTTACTTGATAGTATCAATTCTTTCAATGAAGTGGGAAGGTTTTTTAGCTCTGCCTTTGAGGTATTTGGGAACTTACTTGATCAGGATGGCGAGCCTCAGATGCTGGGGAGATAAATATGTGATCATGTAATCAGTCTGCATCATGAGCAAGAGATGAGAAAATGTTCTAGGTTTAATTTTTTGAGATGTCTCTCTTTCCCTCCAACCTTTTTTTCTTGTTTTCTTTTAAAACTGAATTTTATATATGCAGTGGAGAAGGAGAGGCAGATAAAAGAATGCACCGTAATTGTAAGCTATTGTAGATAAAAATCCAGTTTTCCATTCAATAAGGCAAATTTCCTTGAGCAAAGTCTTCAGCAACATAGATGCCTCCTCTCTTATACCATACTTTATTTGCACTGGCTTTTGTATGAAAAACACTGTTAACACAAGTAGGAAGGACTCTTTTGTAAACATTTGCTGCACAGTCCTCAGATTACATTATATGGTACTGCACTAGGAATGTTCTTCGTAGTATCAGTCATTTTTCAATGACAGTTCCTCACTATGGCTATCTTTCTAACCTACAGTGATTGTTGCATAATAAACAGAGAAATATATTTAAGTACTCGTTGGCAGATGCTGCTGATATGGTGTCATATGTCTGATATTGCTTGTATCTTCTAAGATTTTTGTGGGTTTTTTGTTTGTGTTTTTTTTTTTTTAATTAACAGCTCAAGAAATTACCAGCTTTTCTTCCTTTGTATTCCGTGCAAAAAGAAATGTGCCTTAGTGCCAGACATATGTTATTATAGGGGTGTTCTTCAGCTCACATCACGTTATTCATTCATTCATGGAAGAGATGCGTTCTGTGTTGAGGAGGTGTTTCTTGTATTTTTTTGTTTCTCTCTAGCCCTTTCTCCGGGAATGGCTTCATACGGAACTACAACTCTTAAGCTTCTGTGAAAGCATTTAAATTTCTTTGAGTAATACAATACAATTTTCCACTTACTTTCTCACATGCTGTCCTGTTTTGTAATATCCTGAAATAAGAAGTAAGAGCAAAAGCGTGAGAATTACCAGGGTCAAGATCCTCTGTTTCAAACAGCAGCAAATTCCCTTCATCCCTCCCTTATACACACAATGAAGAGTAACTACAGAGAAATAGCTAGTTCTTAGGGTACTTCTGATGCTCAGAACACAGTCCTCTATGAACACTAATGAATTAATTGATCCTGCAACAATCTCCCATATCAGAGAAAATACATTTTCCACATTTTATACATGGAGAAAAAGGAGGCAAAAGAGACATCAGCTCATAACTGAATCTAGCTAAGCTGTTCTCACAGATACTTTACTGAAGGTAAATACTTGTCTTCCCATCTCTTCTACATTATGGAAGTATTTGTGGTTCTGTGCAGTCCCTGGCTTAAAACATAACTTTAGGACTGCAGTAATTTATGGTTGACTGCAGTGAAGCCCTCTAGGGCTGAGATTATCTACAAGGTCTCAAAGTTATCTATTGCATTTCCTGCATATGGAATAGAAAATGTCTGGCATGGCACTAGACTACTTGGGGAGACATGCACATTTATGAGCAGTAGCTCTGTTTTAAAGTATTTCCCTTTATTCCAGAATCCAAAGCCCATGAAAATATTAATTAATTACACTGTACAATCCTCTTAAAATATTTGCTAAATGCAAAGTTTTCTTTTCTATGCAGAATGAGCCCTTAACTACCTTTATTGGGGCTAAATCCCTTGCACTTGAATGTTCAACGGAGCACAAGGCAGTAAGAAATTGAATAGTAAGTGCCTTTTCCTCTCTAATGACACTTCAGACATTAGTCTGTCTTTAACCTTTTGATCTTCAGCCCACATTACTCAGTGATTTTGATACTGAATTACAGATTGATTTCATTGTTTAAAACATATGGATTTACTTTGTATAAAGGAGTTAGAAATTGTCATTGCAGTGGCTTGTTCACGAAAGTAAAGCAATATGCCTAATGTAAGAGTTTCCACTTCATTCTGTTGGTAAAATAGGGCTATTGCTCACATTATGGATCCCTCTTGGATCAGCAAGAACATGCTGAGTTTGATTTGGGTGGATATGATGGCAGAAGCCAAACTGGGAATGTTAGTAAGCACCTAGTGCTCTGTATATAATGTCAAATCACTTGGTTAATATGGAATTAAGACAATAGGGACTTGCAGGTTAAATTGCTCTTTCCCTCAGGTTTAGTGAGCTTTCTGTCTGCTTGCAGTGAGTGGTGAAATAAACTTAAAATGTGTGGATTCTGCTCAGTGGTACCTGCTAGTCCTTTTCCCATCCTTTGTAGGTTATCTGCAGCTACTATTTGTTATTACTCATGTTAATTACTGATCATCTCTAGTTATCTATTGTGTTCTCTGAGAGCTTTCTGACAAAAATCAAACCCAAAACAGCTTAATGATTTCATATTAGGATTCAAACTCTCTTTATATGCCTAGGGCAGTCAGCAAAGAACAAGATCTCTCTGGATTATGTGGATGACTGAGAATCACTTTCTCATTACAGATGAATTTACTATGCTGGAATCTCAATATAATCTGCTTTAGTACCACTGCTTTATGTAGTAGTTGGCAGTAACATTAAGTCAGCTGTTGCCACTTGGAGTGTTTGCCTCATTGATAAAGGTAGTAATTCAGTGCTAGGAGCAGAGCTCAACTATGTCCTGAGATGCTGCAGCCTAAGCATGAGGAGTAGGCTAAGAGGAGTCTGCTGTGTGTTTGTACATGATACAGAAGATGTCTGCTGATCACCCTGCGTGGAAGAGAGGCAGGGCAAATGGCTGGATACAGAACCTACAATTTCTTGTGGCACTCGTGAACCATCCCTGAAAAAAACCTTACTTTTAAATTCCCAATGTTTAGCATTATTTTTCTATTTAGATCATGGGTAACTAGCATTTTTTATAACATTGGGAATTTCAGCAGACTTTTAACATAAAATCTGTTGTTGAAATAGAATTCCACCTTTCTAGAAGAAAAAAGGTTGTTGTATAGCATATTTAGTTTTATTCAGATAAAAAATTCAAGGGCACTCTTTTCTACTCTGTACTTTCACTATCCAGAGTCTTAATGCGAGAGCCAAACTTGGACATCTGTAAGTTTGGAAAGAAAATAATGAATGAATACAATATTGAGTCTTCCTTCAAACAAGGAAGGATAACTTTAACATTGATTTAGAGCTCACTTTGTAAATAAATAAAATTGGATTTTTTAAACGATTTATACCATCATAGTAACATCAGATGAGGGTTTTCGACTGGTGTAGGAAATGGCTTTTTCTTCAGCTTGGAAGCTATTGCCTTCAGAGATGTGGTGACCTTTAGGTTACTATATCTCTGCTTATTCGAAAAAAACTATGTTCCTAACAAATGTAGTATAAATCAAAGCTAATTCTTCCAAACCGCAACTTAGCTCCATTTTATTTTGCATCAAAAGTGTGGTGACACTGCCTTAGTCTATCTACATGGAAGGGAGTAAGTGCAAACATGCTTTCAAGATCCTGCTTGACTGTCGCTTTGTTTTCCTGGTATGGGCAATGAGGAAAGCTTCCCTCCAGCCTCCTAGGTCTGGTGCTAACATACCTAGTAAGAAATGAAATTCTCATGATTCTGTAACAAAGTAGTTGCTTTGCTCTAAGCTGGTTCAAGTGTATGGGGAGTACAGGCAAAGATTACCATATCCTTCCCTCGCTTATTGGGATAAGTGTAGAAATTCTGTAATATGATCTGTTTTATTTTAACAGAATTCTAATCTGAATCTGTCTGAGAAAGACAGACTTTCGCAGCCTTTTTTTGTATGTCTCCCTTGCAGTTTAGGTTTGCTCGTTTCCCTTTCCCAAAAGCAAAGCTGTGGCATTTGGAATGTGACTCCTGATTGTCTGATGTCTAGCAGCATGACACAGTGACTGTACTGTAATTTCAGATACCTTTTTGAATTCTCACTATGTGCAATACTTGTTTAGCTGTTTTGGAAACTTGCTAGGCATTATGGCAGCAGCAAAAGCAATCTCTTACAATTGTCCATAGTAATTTCCACTGATTTGACTGCCAATTAATTCAAATTGGATGTGGGGTTTTTTGTTGTTCCGTTTTTATGTATTCTAAGAGAGAAAAAAAAATAACATAATGGTTATGAGCAAAAATAATTTTTCTGGAGATAGAAGTAATTCACATTGTTAGTAGCAGTATACTAATGAATTCTGTAGGGTACTAACATTACTGAATATCCTGAAACCTGAAAGATTTTTACAAGCTTGGCCACTTAAAAGCAGTTGAAATTTTTAACAGTGTCTTAAAATGCATGGTCATCAACAAGATAGAGGATGTGTCAGACATTATTTAGTACTTTTGAAATGTCAGAGAACGCTGATGCCTTACAACAATACGAGTGTTTTAATTTCTGTGGCATTTTAAAATTGCAAAGTTAACTTCTTTATTGCAGGATGTAATGTGCAATTGTTAAAACATCATCAAACTGATTGCTTTATTTGGTTTAAAATGTCGTATTCAGTCCGGTGATTTTCACTCATTAACATTAAACTCGGGGAACCATATGTTAAAACAATCTTGTCTATTGAATGACTACACTCAGTTAAATAATATAAGCAGAAAAAAGTGAGACTTTCTACTAAACATTTTTATCTCCATTTTGAAAATCCTCTAAAATTCATTAGAACAAACCTAATCCTGCAAATTGTAAATCATTCTATATATAGATTGTATGGCATTTTGATATTTAAATGCATAAAATCTGCCAATAGTTTAGAAATGAGGCATCAGCAAAGAGGATTATTGGTCTGACTAAACAATAATACAACCATTAAGAGGATAACATTTTCCAATTGCAATTACATGCCTTAATTTTAAAGAAGCTATCATTTACAATAATTTGGCAGATTCAGTCCACATTTCTTTCACAGATTTATTTCTTCATTATGCCTCAAAACAAATTTATGGTGCATTTATGTTTGTGAAGATAATTTGCTTAGTTTATTGTGAATGGAAATCAGTAATTACATACAATCTCATTTTCTATACACATAAAGTTAATTCATGGTAGTAATTTTACACAGAATAGTAGCCTGTATTAGTTATGATGAAAATGTTACTGTGGCAAATGCTCTATTGCAGTATAATTTCCTTGGACTCAGTGAAAAGGAAATAGTGTTATTTACTAAGTCAGTTATGTCATTGATTTTGTGATAATTCGGTGTAATTCCAAAGGTTTGTTAATGATTATGGGAAAAATCCTTATCTGGCCCTAAAATCAGAACCTCTTTTGTGAGTGGAGAAGGGAAGCTTATTAAAGGAAAAAGAAACACTTCAAGAAGTCTAGCAGCATATATGCCCAACCAGATGCTGGAAGTAAGTCTTTGATGCTGGTGATGAAAGCAATAGATCCAGTCCTCCAAGGAATTTGAATGGAATCCCTTGCTTTAGAGATCTAAAAATGGACAAAGGTAAATAAGATGTCTGAAGGCAGCGCTTCTGTATTAACAGTCAAGATAATTTTTTGTCATAACCAGTCTTTTCAATCACATAAAGTCTGAGACTAAACCTTTTGTGGGAGGTATTAAATGAACATATATTAAAAAAAAACCCTAGAAAGAGAAGGCTTATTTTGCTCATATCCTGCTGATGGATGTTTGCCCAGAAGTATGTGTAGCAGTTTAACATACACCTAAATGTTTTGCTCTGGACATCCAGGTTTATAGTACATTCCTATAGTTCTTTGATGGAGATTCCACTTGAGAAGTGTGAGATAAAAACAAATTGCTGATTTTCTCCCCCACCCATGCCACCCCAGTAAAAACTGCTGAAACACAAGGATTTCTCAGAGAAGGGGGAAACAACAAAGGAACACTTGATATTTTATTTGATAGCATTGTAGAGCTATATGTACTTGATATTTTATTTGATAGTGTTGTAGAGCTATATGCACTGATGGTCTGGCCTTTGAATGTTGTGGTATCCAATGGTAAAACTTTGTTTTGTGATACAACTAAGCTGTAATCTGCCCACTTTGTCCTGCTGAAGCAAATATTTCATTAAGCTGCTGTGGGAATTACCGTTTCTTTGCTTTTGTGAAAGAGTTAAATAAGGATTATTTGCTGTTTTGGAACTAACTTCCTTGGGGATTAGGTAATACTAAATAATCATAGTCTTCCTAATATGATGCTACAAGAAGGCTTGTGCACTCCTAGTTGAACAGAAGGAACACAAATCTGTCATTAGCCTTTATATCACAAAATGTATAAATATGTTATACATTGTAAAATATCTGCCATCCCATTAAAAGTAAATGAGGTTTTGCAAACTCTGGATGTTTACCAAAGTGTTTATCCTGTCAAGAATGAATTAGTTGTGGAATTATTAAAGAAATCTTTGATCTCAAAGGCTGTTGTCCATAAATTGATATGGCATAAGATTTATGGAAGTATTTAAACGTTTAGACTGAATTTGCATTTAAAATGAAACCATGTGGAGCACTAGTGACTTTTGAAAAAGTTGATTTTCAGGTACACATACTGTTGATGACATAAAGTATTTCTAACCTAAAGTAATGCTATCAAAAATAAATTCCAAGGTCAACAGTTCCCAAAGTGAGGAGGTTTTTTTTGTTTTGTTTTTGGTTTGGTTTTGTTTGTTTTTTTTTTTTAATCTGCACTAGCTATTGGATATTCAGCTTAAGGCTTGCATCTGATTTCAGTATGCCATACTTCCCTCGCAAAAGTTAGGTGGGAACAAATGAAAGAAGCAGTCAGAATAGCATCATTGAAAATGCATAGCTGAAGGGGCTGAATTTCATAAATTTAAAATGAGAAGGTGGTTAGCTACCATACTCTGCATTGTCTCAGTTAATCATTAAGACTTGTTTTTTGTTTGTCCTTCCTTACTTTCAGTTATTTAGATGAAGTATGTGTTTATAACTGTTGAACAGCAGTTGAATTCCAGAGTGAATCCCAGACATACACAACTGAGAGTTCACTACTGACATAAATTACTACCGGGCTGCAGCTATACAGATCATTGTGTGGGAAGTCCATACATATATGTCAAACACACATAAAAAACATTCATATTCTGGAAGAGAATATGCACAAAATAATTCTTGTAGCTTCATATTTGGGTGGATGTTAAAAGGAAAAAAGCTTTTATTAAGGCTTGGCAAAACCCATGAAACATCAAAAAATATTCCTCCCCTTAAAGGAAGTTTAAAAAACTGTGTGTTTTTTTAGATCGATATCCGATGAATTCACTTTTAGAAGACCTGAGTTCTATTTTTAACTTAAGACCTGATCTTTTTCACTTTGAATGGAGCTAGTGGGTTTTCTTTTTCTTTTCCTTTCATGGTCTTGCATTTTTTGTGTATCATGTATAAGACTGTTTTATCACAGATGCAGTCCTGTAGCAGGTTCATGCTGTTCCTGTCTGACTCACTGATTTTTTTTGAACTTCTAAGTGCTCCTAAAATACAAATTGTTAAGAGCAATCGTTATATTCTGTTTCTCTACATTCTCTTCCAGTAAGTTCTTAAAACCTTTATGTACATATACAAATATGCATATCACCTAGCACAAAGAGCCTAATATTGGTTAAATTCTGCTTTAGCAGCAGAAATAAGTAGTACAGCTAACCAGCTGCTGTATAACCTTGCATTTGGGCACAGTGTAAAATTGAATAAGAAATGATACGTTTGGATCAGTTTTTGACTTCTTTTATAAAATAATGAATTGTCAGCAGCAGCATGTTTTCAGTGTGTTGTATTGTCTGTCGTCTTCTGAGTCTTCCCTTTGTTCCTAGAATTTGAAACTTTATATGAGAGGCTTGAATGTTTTAAGGAAAATGTCATTAAATATTTGTGCCCTGGACCAATTGTGGTGGAAGTGTTAAACCTCACAGTTAAAATAGTGAGTATGTACCTTGGTGGAATCAAATGCAAGTCTTAAAACAAACAAACAAACAAACAAACCCCCCAAAATAAAAACAAGCCAAAACAAAAAACCCAACAACAAAATCCCCCCAAAATCCAACAACCACCCTGTGTTAAAAAATTTGTCCTGTAAGAGTTTGTGCATGTACATATAGAAAAGTATACTGAGGTGTTTTTCAGTTTCAGATTCCTGATGAGTTCTGTATTTTGCCAGCAGGAATGAATTCCACGGTGTAAAATATGCTGCTCCATTTCTAGATGAAGTGTTGAGGTGGCAAATGTCAGCCTGTTTGTTAAATCTTCACAGTCAGTGGCCTTTTTTCATCCAGACTCCTATATATTACTGCATATTCAGAGTTCTTAAGATGTACAGTTGTCTTTTGAAAAGAATTTTATGTATATAAGTGTAAATACATTTAGGTAAAAGATAGTTAAAACATTATGTAAATCAGAATATCTCAAGGAAAAGATGAAAGCAACTGGAGACTGCAACATGTCATTCCAGAATAACTTTTTGTTCTAAGAAGTACTTTTGTCATTAGTTCAAAATTAATGCAGAAGTGAATATTACTTTGAAGAAAGGCTATGTGGACTTTGAAATGATACAGTAGAGCATCAAAACAGTTACAGTAATGGGTTGTGATTATATGGACTTTAACAGAGTTAGCTCCTGCTAGTAAAGTAGATCTTTCAAATACAGTGACAATTTTTTTAACAATTATGGAATAGACTTCTATAACTGAAAAGTAGTTCAACAGAAACAAAATGAGACTTATTCCACCTCTGCTGCGATCAAAAGATTTAACATTCTGAAGTATTCATTTCACCTTCTGAAAAAAGTGAGGAAAAACTCTGTAGAATGATTGAAATTAAATTTTCAGGCTGTTAACACTTTAAAAATGGAATCATGACATAAAACTAATTTCCTCTTGCTTCTCATTTTCAAATAAAGTACTGTAATTTCTATGAAGGTAAGAGGTTGTGGGTTTTGTGGGATTTTTTTTTTTTTTTTTTTTTAAGGAAATTATTTGGCTTGAGCAAACTACTGTTTGGCTGGGAATCTAAATGAATGCAACTTCTTATATCCCTGTTTCTACTGTTGCTGTAAAAACTGCCGTTACCTTCTGATGCCACCCTAGCTTCTCCAAACTAGAAGGAGCTGGAAGTACTCCACTGAGCCATTACTGGGTTGATTCCAAAGTTAGTGAACTTGCTGGAGTTTTCTCATCTATTTCATTTCCATGTTGTCTGCTGAGGTTAGTCTCATTTGTTAGCAAGCTGTTCTGTATTGCTGTAGTACCTAGTAAACTTAGTCATGGATCAATGTGCTGAACAATGAGCAATCGGGAACAAATGGATGGGTTGTGCCTAGGGAGTTTCAAATCCCAAGCGCTTAAAATGCAAAACTTAGCTGGTGTTAAATGTGTCCTACAGAAAATACTACATGGCAAAGCTCTGTTCTCATGACGGAGAAATTCCTGTTGCAGATTTCTAAGTACACAGAAGCCACATCTATTTGCAGGAGTCCCAAGAACCACACAAATGGTTGTAGGCTGAGAGTAAGTCTGGGGAAAGTCCCACGTATGCTTGCCCTATTCTTACTCGCTTTGGAGAGGCTCCAGCCTAACTGTATCTTTGTTTGATCTGACACAGTTGTTCTGTTCTTATGTTGCTCTCCTTGAAAGATACTCTCTAATGAAGTCATTCACAAAGGCAATGTTTTTTGATGTAGTGAATCAGAGAACTGCAAAATCATTCCTGTTAGTTCAAAGAGTAGTTTTTTGCCAAAAGAACAGCTTCAGCTCCAGGTACACAGAAGTCTTGCTGCCTCACAGCAGCTTCAACTTTCATTAGTTTATTGATTGCTTCCAACTGTTGCAGAAACAGTTTTGGGCTGGAGGCTCAGGCACTGTGAAATGGTTGTTTGATTACTAACAATTTAGGAATTCTGGTGGCTAGCAAAATGAGCAACCCTAACATTGAGACTTTTTGCTGTATTATGCAGGGAGGAAGGGGATCTAAGATGCATATGTACAGATTTTAGCCACAAACATATTTGGTTGGGAGCCAGTCTACCAAAACAGTGTGACTCTTGTTACCTGCTCTGATATATAATTACCTAAAGCGAAGTAGAAAACTTGCACCAGGGGAGAACCTGATTTCGTTAAAACCTAGAATATTTTTATTGGAGGCTGTGACCCAGCAGTTGCCCTGTTCAGAAGGTGGATGTACACTTGGATCTTCTGCAGGTTAGAGTTTAGCTACTGTACCACTGCTTTTATTAGGCTTTATTAACCTGCTTCAGTGAGGGGTTAGCTATACACTCAGCTTGCCAACTGATTGAAGCCTGTGAATGACAGGACTGAGCACATGTAGTGTTGGAAGGTCCTAACAGCTGTGCAGTAATGGAATTTAGCTTGTTATCCCTTTGCCTGTCAATAAAAACATTTTAGTGTTCACTGGCAGAAGCTTAAAATTTGTTTGTATGGCACAGTGCACTGTTGTGTAGGTTCCCATGCTAGCTGTAAAGCAGCTGAGGCACCAGAGCCAGTACATCTGCACTAGTAAAGTGCTTTGCCCAAGCAAAAATGAAGCAAGCTGAAGAACAAGCTCAGGTGTCCCTTCAAAGCAAGGCATTGTACTGTGTCAACAAACCTTAGCGTACTTTATTACTGTCGGGATTAGAAAGGAAATTTTCAAATGATAGAGGGATATAAATGTTGAAGTTTGGAATTTAGGCATCCAGAATCTTCACTTCTCAATCTGGTCTGTTACTGAGAATGTGAGTCTATCTGAGTGGCAGCTTCCGAACCTGTAATTGGTTTTCCTCTTAAGATGCTTGCAGACTTTCCCTGAACACGGACAGGTTTCCTGCGGGTCAAAGGCAGATTTAAAAATCAGTAAAATGGAAAATATTTTTTTCTTTTTCTGTTGTTTGCTTAGATTTTTTTTTTTTTTTTTTTGATTTCAGGCTATTCTGTGGACCAAAATTTTGCTAAAGGTGATAGACTCTCCAACTTGCCAATTTCAGTCTAGACATTAGTTGAGAGTAAACTCTTAAGACCCTATTGCAAGTGGGTAAAAGAAACTGGCTCTGTGCCAGGGTTCACCTGAGGAGTTTGTGAAATACCTGGAACAATAATCCTATTCTGATTTGGGAGAGTTTCTAAATACTGTTATAATAAAAATATTCATCAACTGATTCAGGTTATTAGTTTCTAAAATTAGTAGGCTGTAATCTGTACTTTACTAAGTGTTGTTCACGGATCTCTTCCAATCCACACGCTTCCTTTTCCCTTATGCGTACGTATGCAGGAGCTCGTATCATAGGTTAGGGATATTCCCTTCCCACGTCATGCAAATGATATTAATATCTTTGTGCCAGCCTGAGAATTACAGACAGCCTTGTCGTAAATACTTTAAACTTCACTATACCAGTTAGGTGTTTCAGTGAGACTGAAGTGGGTCTCTAATGTCTTCTACAGCCCTTATTATGTGATTCTGATTTCTCTGCAGAATATAAACATGTTTCCTAATTAGGACTAAGACTGTGAATAGGCCATTATCCTTCAGGTTTCCATGAGGGCACTGGAAAACAGGTGTCAACAAATGAATATATAACAGTATTAAATAGCCCACAGCAAAGTGCTAAGTAAATATGAGCAGATAAATCCTAGGTTATGATGAAAACTATAGTGTTTGGTGTTGATGGCCATGCACCAACAAGACAATTTTTGGAGCTGCTAGGCTGGCAAGTGATGGAAGAACCGAGCTTGAGTCATGCTGTCATACAGTTGGCATTTTTGCAGACCGATACTGTGATCCCAGGTTAAATCCTATCTGATCCTCCCTGTTTGGGTTGTAAATTCTTGAAAGTGAGGATTGTCTCCCAGGATATACTTAGACACTGTACAAGCTTAGTCTCTGCTGGATAAATCATGTCTACAGTGCATGTGACAATTTAATGGTGGTCTTGGCTACAAGTGACCTCTGCCCTGAAGAAAATGTGTGTCTGTCGTCCCCCAGGACAGACTTAACATGTACACATATGTTTTATAATGTGTTTTTGTTTCCAGTCCATATGCTGTTTACATGGCAGAAATGTGTTCTTGTTAGAGCGGACCATTATGCTATTACTCGTGTGGGAGTGTCCTTGTGTGTTATTCTCAGCTGAGATGGAGGATGAGTCTTTCAGAGCACCAGTCTATGCACCAGGCTGGGGCTCTTGAATTGGTCTGCACATCAAAAGGAGTGCAGAAGACCTGAAGAGATGTATTCTGACAGCATCAGTATGTAAAGTGTGAAGGTCTACCCGTGTTTTTCTTTAGGTTTCTAAATACTTAAATATTGGGGGAAAAAATAAGGAAAATCAAGGCAACAGCTTTTTAGCTTATTACAGCTTGCCCTTTGCTCTGTCTGGATATAAAGAAGTGCTAGGAGGATACTAGGTATTTCAGTTTATGTAGTGCAAAGTGTGAATACTCAGCTGATCTTTATTTGTGCTTCTGGAAACATTTTGAAGACTATCCCTCGCTGCTTCACATGTACAGAGATCATCTTTATCTGGGAGCCTCAGCCTTGGCACAGAGTTTATAAACTTTCTACCTCAGGATTGGGAGGGAGCCTTCAATCTCCAGCATGCTGCACTAATGTTGCTATTTACTGTAATACACAGGGAGCCAAAAGACTCCTGTCTCACAATAATAAAACGTACTGTCTCTGTAAGACAGAGAATTGATAAAAAATACACAACAAGTATCTTCATCCTCTCCCCTCCATTTTGAAGAAGTCTCTGGCAAAGAATAAGACAAGGCTTTGAGTATTTTCCCCTCTCGTTTTGGAATCACATCATCAATGCGAAGACCTTTCTGCAGGATCAGAGATTCGTTTGTGTTTAGTGGGGATGGAATAAATACAGTTGTTCAAGAAATTCACACTCATGTTTCATCACCAAAGCACTTGCACCTCTCAGGTCTTTTAATAAGAGTTTGGCATACTGGCAATAAAAATCTTTATAAAGCTCTGAAAAGTTTTTTAAATTTACTTTATTATTTTTATTATTTCTTTATGTATATTCTTATATCTATATTCTTTATCATCTTTATTTCTTTTAGCAGAAATAGGTTTTTATAAAGGAATATCCTGCTTGTAAGCTGTAGCTATTCTCTTGGAAAAAGCGGAAGAAAACACGGTGTTGAGGTTTTGGCATGTAGGGTTGATGCTACCTACTTAAAGGGGAATCATGATAAGTGAAGATAAATGACTCGGGCAAAAGCTGCCTTTTCTGTCTCTGGCATTAGTCGAAAAACACAGGCTCAGCTCATACTCTGAGACCAGACAAACTTGTATTGTCATTGTTGTTCACATTGGTGGCACTTTGTTAGTCCCTGGTCTGCAGTAAAAGCTAAACCAGATTGTGTCTAAGCTGGCATTACTAAGTGGTAGAAAAACAAAGCTAGACTGGAAAAAGAAGAAAGAATCGAGGAAGAGGGCATAAAGGAGAAGATGACAGGAGTTAAGATCTCACATTTCAAATTTGAGGCATAACCAGATCTGGCAACATCAGGTGAGTTCAAAATACATTGAGAATTGGAAACTAGGCTACAGCATCAGGGCTTCATGCTATAACGCTTGCCAAAGTTCACTTTTTGTATTTCTTTCTGTTGTGTATTGTGCTTTTCAGCGAAGCGATGCCTCCTGACAGGTGGAAATTTTCCCACAGTTGCCCAATCAGAATTTATTTTGGTACTTTTATTGTGAGCCTCTCTCCTAATTTAGAAAATGTTTCAGCCTCTCTGCATTGCAGTCTCTGATTTTTCAAAATGTCTTTCATTTATGCTACTTTTCCAAACATACAACTGAATTTGGCTCAGCACAAAGGTGTTTAATTTGTGTTAACTCTCATAACAATTTGTGTGATAGTGCAAATCGGGTAATAGGACTATTTTGAAGTGTAGGCCTCTACTCAGCAGCTTTGAGTGGTGAGCTGCATCCTACCCACGTGAGTTTGTTGAGGTTGTGTATGACTTACGGTACTTCCTGGCAATTTCTTAAATGGAGAGTGTGATGCAACTTGGGGGTAGCAAACTGCGTTATATATGAAACTTCCTACATGAGCAGGATACTTGCCTGAATGGACAGTTATTGACAGTACAGAGAATAGTAACACACCCAAAATTCATAGTGAAATTACTGAGATGAAACTGTTCATAAACTTTTTTTAAGTTCTGATTTGTTTGGTCTGAGGCTTATTTGCAAAGTGAAATCTTGCATACTTGTGCACACCAAACCATTGCAACTCAGAAAGCAATGGATTATTGTGTGTGGAAAGCAGCCTCCTATTAATAAAACACAGAATTTTTTAATTTTTTTTTCACATGGGAATAAGGTAAATTCCCAAACCATTTTCCTTTCTTCCAAGAAATTTCTAATAAAAGCTTAAATTTTGAACTGGTGTTATGAAAGGAAATGCGAAATTGGGAGGGAGATTGAGTTCATAATGCATGAATTAAAAATTCAAGATTTTAATTTTGTTTAGATTCCTTCACCAGCGTAAGAAGTAAACATACTTTTTTCACCTAACTGCAAGCAGAAATCTAGCTTATGTGATGGTACTTTGTTTACTGACCGCCTTTCCAGGTATATGAATGAAAAGCCATGGTCTCCTTTCCGCCAGGGGAGAAATTTCACTGCCATCTTATCCCCTAATTGAAGTGAATTTTGCTAGTCTCAGCTCACTTCCTAGTAACTCTACTCCATACTAGATATTACTGTAAAAAAAAAAAAAAAAAAAAAAAAAGACGGACAAATTGACAGCATCTGATAGTGAGAGTCCTTGGAATTGAATTAGCTCCTCAGTCAGGATTGAGGTCATTGCTGGGACAGTATAGTGAAATCATTTTATTCAATGGCCTTTCACAGTAGCTGTATCTGAACTCTCTTGTGAACAAAAAAGTCTCTGTGCTTCTTGTTCAGTGATGTCAGAGAATGTCAGAGCAGAGATGCACAATACATTGGAGTGAAGAAAAGTTATCCGTAATGACTGTTAACTCTATTAAGGTTTGTTTTCAGAGGTTTGACCTAACCTGGAGGAAGATGGTTTCTGTGTTTTGCGATTTTGTAATTGGAAATGAGACAAGGATGACATCAGAATTCCTGTGACGTATTCTTCACTCACAGAAATTATCCTTGGGCTTTAGTTCTGTCACTCTACCTTCTGTTTTCCATTGGTTTTAGAATCAGAAGTAAATAAGAAGATACTCTTAGGGTAATCTACCTTACAAGACAAGGCAGACACGTTCTTGGCTTTAAGTTGAAATGGACTACCATGCTTGAAGATGTTAACCCGCCAGCTCCGATTCTCACAGAAGGTCCACATTCACTTTTCATCTTGTTGGGGTTCTTTGTTGTCTTCTTTTGGGGCTTTAAACCTAGTCACATTTATTAACAGCAGAATAGACTGTTGTTTTGTACAGGACTTTACAAGTTGTTTTACCTAAATAGTTCCCAGCAATTTGTAGCTGAAGAGGATTTTTTTTATCTTTCAGCAGTCTTGATTTAAGCCTTCCTGCCCTCATTTACTCATCCATAGTCCGAAGAATATGATTCAAGATTTTAAAATAGTAGCTGTTGTATTTCTTCTTATTTTTCATGCTTTTTGATCTAGCTTTCAAAAACAAACGAACTAAAAAAATCCCAAACCTGCAAATATGGGACTAACCTACTGTGCTTAGGTATTTCAGACATGTTATATACAGTTACTAAACTATTCTTTCCCTAGTGAATAATTTACTACTCATATGTATAACTATTTTATAATCTATTTGATATACTTGGAATCAAATTTTTATGTAATATTATCCATATGGCAGAAATATTGACATGTTTTTCCATACTATCTAGAAGTGAAACGCAGCCAGGCAAAAGTGTACCAAGGTATAAAATTGGCAAGTAACCTGTTGAAATTTTGAAATAATTTTTTTTTTCTTTGAGCCTGATAAGAAACAGACAATTACTAGTGTGGAGTTTGTAACATAAAATGGAATGTTTTTCTGATCTGTGGTATGCTGTCAAAATGGAAGTGTCAAAATGAAAGATCTTGTGAAATATTTGCCTCTCAAAGAAAATGCTCTTCTGGGATATAAAAATCTTACTGGTGATGAAACACAAACCAGGCAATACTGGTCGAGCATTTCAGTCACTAAGATGCTGTAGTGAGACTGCTTTTGTATAATTGCCTACTCAGCTTCAGACGAGTATTTTTGATATATACCTAAAAATTCGTATTGCTCTCAAAACATGCAAAATCAGTCTCCACTGACACTCGAATTCCCTGCTGTCCATTTATACCTTGTATCAAGGCAGTAATGCAACACTGGATTTAGTTCCAAGCCTTGTTCTTTTAATCTCCTTTCCAAGTGTATTGAGAGAAAAAAAGCAATAGCCAGTGTTTAATTATCTTCTGCGCTAGTAGTTCTGCCCTTAGCAAGTAGAGGATGATTTGCCTCACGTCAGCAATCCAGTGGATTCTCTGTGCGCCCTGACCCACTTGCTGAGAATCTGCAATGACAAGCAGAGGACCAGGGAAATACTCTGCAAAACAAAGGTGACAGCATTGCTAGCGGTAGCGTGAAAAGAGGGAGTGCTACTTTCTCACTTTTTTGTTTGTTTCTTATGCTTTGGAGGACTGCACAATTACAAGAACAAGGGGAGAAACATGGTAGCATCCACTCAGTTTAACTCTCTGACAAGAAAGGCTTTTCTGCTCTGTCTGACCTTTGTTAAACTGGTTTCAGCTAATCTCTTTGGGACATTGTCAAGCGAACTGTTCATGCTGTGCTTTGTATTTTTAATATTTAAAAGTAAGTACTTTGCACTGAGAAACACTAGTCCCTTGGCTGTTACTGTGCTAGTAGTGTTACTAATTTAGTTCAAGACACAACGTGTGCTGTTAATTTGTTCAGCATTAGCCTTCTTCCAGTTTAGTTACTGATGGAATCCAGCTTACTCTCAACTTGTGTATGATATGAAAAGGTGAAAGAAAGCTAGCTATTCATAGGAGTGGGGAAAATTCCAGATAATTTAAGTCATCTTAATGAAAGACTAAGGAAGTTGAGATTCTCATTTTGGCTTTAAAGTTAAAGCTGTAAGGCAGAGGTTGAAATGCTAAGAACAAGTTTCAGATGAGAAGAGTAGTTACGAGGGTCAAAAATTAAAATATGACTGTGATGCTGTACCTCGTAGTCATTTGAATATACTTGGAATGCCAGTGAATAAGAACGCTTAGGCTTACCCAAGCCAAAAATGCCATAATTTTTGGCTGACAGGGAAGATAGCTTAAAATATGCATGTCATTTAAATACCAGAAATGTCTGATAATTCACAGGAAAATTAAGACACTTACAATGACAGAGTTGTTTTAACAGTGTGGTGATGAGAACTGAACCCAAGCCCAGGCATCAAAGCAATTCAGCAGACTTCTTGTTCCAGTTTTCCTAGTCATAGTCGCTCGGGGACTCCAGTATGGGACACATCATTGTCACTTTTACTATAAATCCAGACATTCTTTAGCAGCTTCTGTGTAGGTAAGAGTTGCACTGTGTTGTTTTGTTTTTTACCTCCCTTGTCAGATACATGTGACAGGTTAGCAGCGGTTTTTGACGACATGCTCCGTTTTCACTGCATGCTGAGGCAATTTGCTATCAGTGCACTTTGTTATTTCCTCTGCTTTGTCTTTCTGACCTGCAAGGTGCTTCTCGGCAGTAACTGTTCTTTGAATACAAACATTCTGAAAGCTCTCCAGGCTGCATGCTGTCACTGTGAGTTTGTAGAAGAGTTTTAATCTGTTGGAACTAGATTTCTGTTTAAGTACCAGTTTTTGGCTGCAGGCCAAGTTATTGTTTAACAGTCAAGTTCCACTGAGTAGGTAATATCGCTGTGTGGCCTCCAAATGATTAGGGCTGGATGAGCTCAAGAGACACTGGGCATTTCTGTGCCTGATGGTTCCTCCTGCAGCCTTATGGGCTCTGAAATGTAATCACACCTAGAGAACACCCCAGTGTTTACTTCATCTGTTGGCCTCACAAGCTTTAAAAATGGACAGGAGAGCCTCACTTGAAAACACATGATGTTTTCAGATGCTGAAGATTTTTTGTTGCTTTTTGGTTTTTACAGAAGTCACTTATTTAGGAGCATTAATGTACTGTTAAGGTAACAAGAGAGAAAGCAACTATAATGATTACTCTGTTTCGTACAGAAACTCGAGGAGAACAATGAAAATGAAGATAAAGCTCTTCTAATGTTGCTAATAATACACATGAAAATGTGTTACTTCAGTCTGTCTCCTTTTCTTCTATTGACTATAAAGCGGAGTTAGTAGATTTGTTCACTTAAGACATATGTATGGGCTTTTTACACATTCTGGTTGTTTCTTCCATCATTTTGTCCATGATATACCAATCTGTTGTCAGGGCTGTGCTGGCATTTTTTTTCCCTTGGTGGTGGTTTCTCTTTTTTCAAGCTGCTTTTTCAAAATATCTGAGTGGTCAGGATTGGCTCCTGATAGGACTCAGTGATGTGGTGGGGATAGATTTATACGGGGAGATTCTAAGCAGCCTGTTGGCTTTATAAACGGAGACTCATATAAAAAAGAAAAATAGTTAACCAAGATTCTGTACATCTAGAAATGGAAGTCAGCTGATTTTAATCACCTGCATAATATACACACCTTTGTATCCAATTTAAGTGGCACATGGCATATTTAAATGCAATTAATAAGTAGGTAGTGCCTTAGAATGGTTGTATTCCTAATAAGACCTGGCTAATCTGTGGAACTCTAGAACAATGTAGTTCTATATTAAATTCTCATTTATTGGGTATTGTCATTTATTAAGTAACAAAGTTCTTACATTCAGTCAGTAGCAGAGCTGGAATCTAAACCTGAGCATACTGATTTCATGACCCCTATTCTAGCCAGTAGATCCCATTGCTTGCTTCTGGTTTTAGTAGGCAGTAATTCTTTGCTCTAAAATATGTATGTATTTCAATAAATGCGTATGTATTACAAAAGGAATGTATAGGTATCTGCAGAGACATGGTGAAATATAAGCAATGCTTAGTCTAATAAAGTAAAGCCATTTAGCCATCAGCATTCTGATTTGCTAAGCAATGCCTAAGCTGAACAATATTATCAGATTCAGCAGCTGCTCTTTTGTTCAGCCACAGGCTGAAATACAGGAGGTAAACAAAAATGGAGCTAAAAACCCACAGCAACAAAAGCTTGAAAAGCTTGATGAGGGCTTTATTTTGCCTCTAAACCTACATCTACTCCACCTGTCAAGCCTTTATTGCTTCAGTGTCTATTAAGGCCACAGCCACATGCTTTTGTTGGGGATTCAGTACGTATCTACTTTTTAACCAGAGGATGAGTCATTTGCTCAGTGAGTATTTTCAGAAGCTTTTGCTTACTGTATTTCTGTTCATCAGATACACAGACTGTAAGGGTGGAAAAGATCAAACCAATCACATAGTCCTGGACTGCATTAGACCTGCTTCTTCAACTTTGTCCATGTGGCACAATTCACTGTGCAGTACAGAAAGCTGAATTAGCTTTCAGGACCTGGGCTGTGTAGCTGTGTAAGTGCCCAGAGATCGCCCTGCCTGTCCAGCACAGGGAGAAGGATGTAGAGAAATGGATCAGTACTGCTTGTTCCACTCAAGCTAGCTTGAGCAAAGTGTTGCATAGCATTGCACTGTGTTCTGCAGAATAGATAAATCCTTACTTCTTTTGGCATATTTGTTCAACTGATTCCCTTCTTGATTTTACCTTTTGTTGTACAGTAATGGTGATTTTCAGTATTATTCATACTCTGTGATAGCTGGCAGTTACCTGTCCTGTGGAAAGACAAGACATAGCATTTTCAGCTTTATTTGGAGTAAAAGGTCCTATTAACCAATTACCTAGTGAAGAAAGCTCCCTTTCAAGGAAAAGGGGGATGAGAGTGAGACTGTGTGTTTTAAATCATATCGATAATACAAATGTTTACTTTTTTGTGTATAAAATGTGTATTCTGTCCAGGACTTTAGTATTATGTAGATAGCTGTACATTCAGATACAAAATTCAATAAATTAAGGTTTTAAAATACATCTCGGTAACAATGAAGGAGTTTCCCAGCCAAAACATTTTATTGGGATCCATTAACTGAATTAGTTCAAGAATTTCCTGGAGGGCTTATGTTTGTAATGTAATGCTTATGGTCAGATGGATTTATAATTGTTTTAGTTTTTATTAAAAACAACAGGGAAGGTATCAGTAACTTGCTTGCTGTTAGCCAGTTATTTGAGAAAGGCATCCAGCCCTCCTATCAAGAAGGACCTGAATTCTGAACATGAAAATTGATTGATTCTTAAATACCTTTAATATTTCATGGAAAGGATTTTTTTTTTTTTTGTGGTAAATTAGTGCATACCACAATAATTGTCTTCTAGGCAGAAAGCAACTTGTTCGCTAAAACTTCTTTTTTTTCCTTGAATTCGGGCTATTTCTACTATGGCTCTAATTTGTAGCAAGCATTTATTTCATCTGCAGCCAACATCAGCATAGCAGAGAGTAGTACTGCACTAGAGAAACATGCTTGTATCTGTTTTTGCTACTGATTTCCAAGAACAGCTACCTGTGCAGCTGCTAAAGGTCTCTTGTAGAAGTCTGAAAGTAACCCGGGTGTTAATTTAGAAGAATAAAACCGAAAACTGGAAAAAGCAACAAGCAAGTGATCTCATTACAATAACCTGAAAGCTAGGTGAAAAATGCTAAATTGAATGGTGTGTATCACAGTAATTAGGTTGCTGTTGCAAGTGAAATTCTTTCAGTCCACATTAGCTACTATCTCCTCTTTAACTTTTGACATGTTTCCAGTATTGACTGCAAACTTGTATTACAAGTGTATATATTGTCAGTCTTCCTCATAGTTCTGTAGTTTCAGTGGTGGGAAGTGTGATATGTAGGAACTTCATAGGCTGAACAGGACTGTAAGCATATAAAAAAAGACCTTGAACAGGAAAAAAATCTTTTTGCACAGAGTAGATAATACAGTGACAGCAAATATGCTTGCAGTAGACTTTTTTTACAGTCAGTTACAGACCCATGAGAGTCTCATGGCTGTTTTCGTTCTGATTTAAGAAGCTAAAATTTCCTCAAACACCCCCCTCGCCCCAATTTATAAAACTTCTCCAGAGAGTGGGAGTATATCCTGATAGAAACTAATTGCTGTGGATTAAAGGAACAAGCTTGCGGCCACCACACATTGTCAGCACTCAGAACAGACACCAAAGTTTTTGATGAGAAGGAAATTACATTTGAAGTACTCTCAATATTCATAATCTCCAAGGCGCTCTCAGAACCTGGGTGCGATGTTATTTTAGTGGTGCACAGTGGTTGGTTGTGTGGAGGAGGTAAAATTGGTTTGTCACAGATCCAGAAGTGATAAAGCTGATTTTGAAATGGAGATTAAGGCCTTGTGGGGGGGAAAATGACAGTTTTCTTTAATAGGAGAAATATTTAATGCAGTAATGGTCATTCATTTTCGTTTTTATGTACTTGTTCTGTTCCAGCCAGGTACATCAGAGGTCAAATGCTCTGAGACATAGCTTCTGAAGGATTTTTTTTCATGCTTAGGTTATCTCAGAACACAAAGTCCCTCTTCAAGGAAGAACGAAATTCACAAGTTCATGGATCTTTGTAGTCAGCTTCAAACCTTCAGTAACCTATTATCTTGAACTGCTTGCAAAGTGTGAATGATTAGCCTCAAACCTAGGGGAGGAATAGCAACAGATGTGAACTTTACAAATGGTTTCTGTAAATAGTGGGCTAAAACACAGAGATGGACCTGTGCACGTAAATACATTATTTCTTTTTGGTTTGTTTTTACCTCACTCCCAAAGAAAACATATCTGTGCAAAGGACATTTGGACATTTCTGACTATTTACAATCTGTATGGGAGTTCTCAATGCAGTTAAAAGGAGGTGTGTTGGCTGTTAATTAAGAGAAATTAATGCACTAATTTCATACTATTTTTAAGACTAAGCATTGAAATTCACTAGGTTTAGGGAAAAAACAGGCAAATATTTTCCCAGTGGAGTGAGGCCACAAGAAAGTAGTCTGATCAGTTACTAGAACTTTCTTGGTTTTTTTTTTACCACTCCATAAGGCAAAGTGATAGAAGGCAATTGAAAAAAATCTGGAATAAACAAAGGCAATCCCAGAATATGAAAAGGAAGCTTTCTCTAAAGGCATATACATGCAAAGACAGAGGAAAACAGAGCTTCAGCTTTATCAGCCATACCAATATTTTACTGCAGTTACAAATTCACACAGATGCCAAGATATTTTATGTTGCCAAATGGTGCTTTTATTTTGCAGCACATGTTGTGCATTCTTTTTTAGAAGTGAACACATCTGCTGTGACTTCTTCCAATATCAGTTTTTCCTTCCCTGCAATTTAAGCTATGAAGATTACAAAGCCATAAATCAGAACCATAGCAAATGCGAGGGATCTGATTTACAAATGCAGTTAATCTTCTCACCTTTGCAAATGCTACAAGCAGTGCAGGGAAGCTAGGGAACCCGTGGCTTTGTAGGGTGCCATTTCCTAACCTTTTGAGGAGGGGCTTCTGTGGAGACAAATGGGAAAAATCTAAGCCTGTTTCCAAAGGTTTTTGGTGGTTACATAAGGACAGATTGTAAGATCTTAAATTCTGCTTATGAGAGAGACAACCAGGTGATCTGATGGGTGTGGGTTTTGTTGGTATCCAGATGGTCTCCATCTTTGTTTCTCATGGAGAGCTGAGAAACGAACTTGTCACCGGTAGAATGTGAACAGAATAACTTTGAATAGAACTCTCTATACTGCAAAATACCCAAGCATTGCTTGATGCAAAATACCTTCTGTTATTTCTTTCCTGTACTTTCAGCCAAAGTTATTTCATACCGTTGAATCTTTGCTACAGTAGCACTTTTGAAGGATGCAGAGAGAAGATCCCTCTTGAAGGGGTGTGAGCATGCTGGTGAAAAGGTATGAGAAATAGGCTGTGGCTTTTAGTGGTTTGCAGATTAACTATTGGAAAAATTGACAACATGTATTTTTTCACTCAGTAAACGTGTAAGACCAATTGAGGTACGTGGTAACCTCAATGTTTTTGGAAGATCTACATTTAGTTATAAGACAGCCAATTCAGAATTAAATGGTACAGTGACATGCAAAAGATTATTTAATTTGTTTAATATCACTTATATAATGGTATCTCCATCTTAATGGTAAGTCCACTTCTTTTGTGAGTTAAAGTTGAGTTTCTTATCCCTGCATATTTCTGGGTCCCAGTCCATAAAATAAAGATATCCCACAGCACTCTCTGGTACGTGATAGAGGCTGGTTTGGATTGTAACATTTAGATTTGAGTTTCGAAAGACACATTCTACTTCCTTCTAGCACCTTGTTAGCCTCTCTGCACATTCTCCTGGCTTCCAGGAGAAGGGGGAGTTGTGACTTTTAGGACTTTGAGTAAATAAGAAGGGCAGATGGTTTTTTAGCTTTTCCTTATAATTGTCTGCCAAACCCTCAGCCCTCACCACAGTATTACAAAAAATATTTTCTTCTCCCGTGGTGTAGAAAGCTTACTTAAGCTGCATTGCTTCCTTCTGCTCTGTCTACTGACTTGTGAAATTTTACAAAGAGGCACATGGTATTGGTTTAGCCAGTCCAAATGTGGAGGTAAAGGAGCTTAAAAAGTAGAATATTAACATCAAGTCTTTACATTTTCAGAAAAGAATAGCATCTATATAAAGGGCTAGAGCAGTCACTCACTGCTAAATACTAATGACCAGTAGACACTGGCTATTTTTATTTCAGCTGGTTGTTTACATTTGGCTCTTTACTGGTGAAATGCATTAGGAACCAGAGGTTTTTTCCTCATAATGCCTCGAGTTAGAATTAAAGTTGCAGCAGTGTGGGCAGGAGTTAATTCATTCTGCTATTAAGCGTTCAGTTACACTGAGGCTTTATCATTCACTGCTAATAAATGGTATTTATAGTTGGCATATACCTCCTGTAGCAACAATAACAAATGTGTTGCCTGAGATAACCTACTTTATATAGCTGTTAAAAGGCACTTTTCATTCAAGTTTCACAATTTTAAAAATTCATTATAAACCTCTTGAATCCTCCAAGGACCGAAACAATGCATGAAGCTGGGTGTTTAAAGTGCAGACCAGATTTTGAAAAGGGCTCAGAAAAGCCTGTAATAGAGATCTGATACTTACGTATGCTAAGCACACAGCAGCTCCTAATGTGATACTTAGATCTAGATTCTCAAAAGAGTTCAGAAGAACCTTGTGTGCTGAGAGCTTTTGAAACGCTGGCCATGTCACAGCAAGCGCTGCTGGGGACTTTACACTCCTCAAAATCTGCTAAGTCTGGCTTTGATTTCTCCAGGTCTTAAGCACTTTCGAATGTCTGGACCTAAACAAAGATCTATGCTTTATGTGTGATTATTTCCTTGTATCTAAGAATATCATTACTCCATGCTTTCATATAATTAGATTAAAAAAAAATATAGCATGATGTAAGATGCCTATAACCTTCTGAGAACTGAGTAATACTCTTCTGACCACGGTGTATCCTCGTCTCAGAAGCCAGCCAGAACAGGGTTGTCAATTTTGCAATGTCAGCACAGCTGGTAATCCTGTTTGAGCAAAATGAAAGTTGGTAACTCCTGCCTGCCTTCTGGAAGTTTCAGTCGCTGTAGCACTCAGTTCGGCTGAGGGTAGAAATAAGTGTGCTGTGGCTTGGCAAGAAGGTGGGGGAAATTCTATTCCAAACATATCCGACACTAAGTAGTTCTCACACTCTTCCATGTTGCCAGGTCTTTAGTCAGCTATTTGTGTGGGAATTATCCAACTGAGAAGACACAGACCTTTTGGGCCAAGCAGAGAAGTGAGCAAATAGGATGGAAGCTTCTGAAAACACACAAAAAATGCAGAAAATCCACCAAAAAGTTAAATCCCTGACTATTCTCTGTGGTACCAAAACTTGATTGGTTAGCTACTGTTTTTACAGCTCTAGGCCAGAAGAGCAGCAGGTGTAGGTAGGCTGGGCCTTGCATGTTGTGTGTTGTTAGAATCCTACTGTATGTCAGATAAAAAGCAAAGACACAAGTGTGGTAGAGAAGCAGCTTGAGTCCTTGTCTTTGCTCTCCCTGGTAGGATTTCATTTGGATGGTTCAGCTTACCACTTCCTACATTTGCTGTGAATCAGTATTGAAGTGTCATGTTGTAGGAGCTGCCTATTGATGGAAACTTAAATTAGCATTAAGGAGCAGCCACAGATTTTGCAAGATAATCTGGCTTTATTTGTGCCTTCCCTTCCTGGGTTCTGTGTGCATATATCTTATTAGTAGGGAAAATTACTTTTCTTTGTGCTGCTCTTTAGAATTGTGAACAAGTTACACCAGTCCATTGAATGAACAGTAGCACAGAGATTAAACGTGAAGCGTGTCAAACTGCTAAAGTTAGTGTGCTAAACAACCAGAAAAAGCTTTGAAAGGGATGGCGGGGAAGAAGATACTTGAATTAACCTTAATATCGTATGTGACAGTGCAATGACTTTAATTTTGGGGAAGATACATTCTGTTAGACTAGGGAAAGGAGAGTTTTGTACCCTTCGGCAGTGGTGCTGAAGAGGCACTGGTGTGCAGGAGGAGATACCTCTTAATGGCGATGCTGATTCCAAATTCAAAGAAGCAGAACAAGTATCCTGGAAGGAGTCATGAAATGTGTATGTGGGAGTATGGATAACTATGCTCTAAACATCCTGTTTGATTAAATGTAACATATAGTGGTGCCGAGGATTTAGTCCATATTTGCAGCTGCAGCATTGTGGTTTGTGTGTTATCTTTTTGTTTTTCAGATCCCTTAAAATTCTAGGGTCGAGTTATCCTGTGGTGTAAACTGGGAGATTTAATTTAAGCTGAGAGCTGCCTTGAGGTGGGGTGAGATAAGGGTCTTATATCAGAAGTGTTTTCGGCTGGAACATGAAGATGGCTAACAATTTTTTTTATTATTATGTTTTTCCCTAGCATCCACTGGCATTTTTGGAAAATTAAATGTATTGTTCTACATGCTTCTGGACCCTTTGGGGTTTGGGAGAGAAGCACTGATAGTATGCGGTTCCCTTTATACAACAGCCCTTTTTTTGCAGGGGCTGAGGCTGATGCTTTATGACTGCTGTGCTAGTAATTAGCAAAGCACCACAGACGTTTTATACCAGTGTACTGTAAACAGATGCATTGTTGTAAGTGGTATGCATTTGCAGCTGGCTCAGCACAGTAACCCGTATTTGTCTTCAAACTCCAGATTTAAAGCCTTGATGTATGAGACAAAGCATTAGGGAAGTTTGATTGACTTGCTAGTCATTACTGAGATCAAAGGGTTGGTTGGTTGGTTTGTTTGTTTGTTTGATTTTTGCATCAGACTCCTTTATTCTACCACCTGGGCTGGGTTATTTATTGAAAGAACTGCATGCAGAGATGTTAAATTCCAGGGAAAACTCAGTGATCCAACATCATTCTCTATTAGGTAACAGTTGAATGCACTGCTATTATAGGAACTTAAGCACAAGTTTATCTGTTTTTCCTGGGGAAAAGATTTAGCTTTCTGGGTCATCCTTGCATGCAGGCAAATTGTGTTTTTCTCCTTTTGTAGTGGAACACTAGAGCTTTCTGGAGTGTGGGTGGGAAGTCCTACCAGTTTTAATAACATTGCTCCAATACTGATTCTGAGTAAATAGGTAGTACCTTAATACTATAATACTTGTCAGTAGTTAGGCTGCTGATGAGTCCTTTGGGGTCCTAATGAATGTGTATGTATTTTTAATGCAAAAAAACTCCAAACCGCCTCATATTTTCAGAGACTTATATCTCAGCCATTCCATTGACATGAAATAGTTTTTTTTGTTTTAAAAAATATTTTGAATTTACAATACAGAAGGCAATCTGTTGATTTATATTTGCAGAATACATTCCATGTCTGAAATCAATGCTGCTCTGAAATACATGACTGCTTATGGAGCTTCTAATAATATGTTGTGGTAATGGTAATTATAACTCATATTTAAGTAGGCAGTATCTGTCAGCTTATTTTCTGAAACTGTGAGAATACCTGAGCTTTGCAGAATACTGCAAAAAAGGTCTGGGATCCAGGTGATGAGCAGATCTCAGAGTCTGAGAACTCCAACACTTGCATATGGCTATGCTAATAATAATTGTTCCCTAGTATTATGTTTGCATACCATAAAACCCCGGTAGTTCTTACTCTACATATAGATATTTCCAGCATTACCTGAAATCAGTAACAGACTAGTAGCATGGAGTGTTCGTGTTAGTATTGGAGCTTGGAAACCAACAGCTTTTTAAATGAAACATGGTCCTTTGGAAAAGCAAAATCCCTA
Organism: Opisthocomus hoazin; assembly: GCF_030867145.1. NCBI lineage: Eukaryota > Metazoa > Chordata > Aves > Opisthocomiformes > Opisthocomidae > Opisthocomus > Opisthocomus hoazin. The sequence continues at coordinate 10,309,681 of NC_134425.1, forward strand.
TTTACTGATGTTGCATATTTTTATTTAAAGAAGATTTTACAGACCAATTGAAACAAAGTATTTCTGAATTAAATTTCAAACAACTGAAATTTATTTCAGGTAAAACAAAGTACTGTGTCCAAAAGCTATTTCTGCATTTTTTATAGAGAAAAGTGACAGGATTTTATGTGGATCGGCTTCTGGCCAAACACTTTGCTTTTTCTCAGCTGTCCAAAATAAACTACAATGAGATGGCTGAGAGATGATCTCCTCAGTTTATCACTGTATCTTCAAATAGACACTAATTGAAGATGCCCATTCAGAACATGGATTCAGGAACCTTCAGATGAGATTTCAATACGGAGTATGTTACATATCCTGGCATTTAGCTGTTGTTAAGTGACTTTCAAACTGTTGTTTGAAATGTAGACTTTCACATTAGAATGTCCCAAATCTTTTAGCTAATGAATAGGCAATACTGAACTCTAGTATTTGTTTTCTCTGTGCTGTTGCTCCACAGTGTACCCGTAATGCACTTTTTTTGGCTGAAAGAATCCGTCTTCATTCTGAGAGAGGTAGAAGGCAACTCAGACTGCAGTTGTGGGTTTCTAAATTGCTGAAATGAACGGTCCCTTTGAAGAAGGGTCTGTAAGAATATTTGGAAGCTGTGTTTCATCTGCCTTGATATTGTGTTCTTACATCTTTGCCTGTTTGGTTTATGCTTCTTGTCCTTACTACATGGAGTTTGTTTGTCTGAATTTACTTCAGGCATGTGCATTTGATTTTCAGATAATCATTCTGTTGAAAAACATGAACCTGTGCCATTGTAAGAGGATAAAAAGAATAACTTCTATGCAATTTGTTAGCAGGGTATAATCTACGTTTTAATCCCACTACAGGTTGCTTTCCTTCAAAGTATTTGGTTTGCCTTTCACCTGATTTTATGGTGTGTTCCCAAGACCTTTAATACCACCATGATTAATTCTTGTCGCACAGTTGAAGAAGTACCCAGGAGCAAAATGAAAGAATTTTTTATCCAGAATCCTTATCTATTACTTCTGCAGTTATGAGGATTTGTGTATCTTAATTAGACCAAAAATAAAGCAGTTCTATTCTTTAGGTCACAAAATACAGGCTATCGGAGGCAGAGACAAAACCCAAGAAAAGCTATTAAGGACAAAATTATGCCTAACACTATGTGATCATAGGTAGACAGATGTTAGCAGCAAGGTAGCAGATGTCCTACTAGACAGCAGTAAACACACCGGAGGCAAGTACATGTTTCATAACATGGGATTAGAAAATAAGTTGAAGATGCAAAAGATATCCCTCCTCTTCAGTTTAGTGAAAAAAATGACCTTTATCCCTTGTGTGAAGATCACGTATGGTGCAGATTTTTTAATGCTGTTCAGAAAATTAATGAGATTGAAGCATTTTCTTCAGATGTGAATTCTGTTGTTTTTATGGTTTTATGCTTTATGATTACAGTTAAGGTTTAATGGTGCCCCTGTTGCAGATCAGATTGTACCTTGTTATAGGGCCGACAAACAAATACAGTGAATAGGGCTACAAGACCAGCAATGCCAATAAGATTTTCACTGCAGATGATCATTACGCTAAGCCCCCTTTCATTACCCTAGAGATACTTCACCTTCATGGACACTGTGCACATGTGCGAGGAGAGTTGCCAGTTTCAGGTTTTGGATTTGGCCTGGTGAAATTAAGAAAATTGAAATGTTAAGGAGAGGGGAAAAACAGGAGAAATAATTTTAAAGAATGTGAAGTGATTATTTGATATCTGGAGTATAATCAGTATCCCAGAAAAGGAAACCTTTTTTTGGTAACAGACTGCTAAGCAACAGTTTTGAACAAGGAAGTAAAAATATTCTGTAAGTTTCAAGTGACTAATTATTGGGGGTTTTTTAGCCCTGCATAGTAGGTCTGAATGAAAAACGGATCAGCTTGCTTCCTGAGGAGAATCTTAACAGAATTCTGGTTCTGCAGATCAGCACAGCTGAAATCTAGTTCTGTTACAGCCCGGAGTAGGCAAACAGACCGTCCAAAATCTGCTTGAGTAACATATATGTCTCACAGGCACTGTTACATCAAACAAACATCAGTTGTCACTTGTTAGGACCATTAACTAGACAAGTCCAAAATAGAACACAGACCAGAAGAGATACATCTTACATTCTATAAATTGTGTGGTCTGAGAATCTATTAAAGCTGACAGAGAAGAGGGCTTTGAATTGGTGAGCAGGCTGATTACACCTCGTTCTTTATTACCTATTGACTTTGGATATGCCATACCTTTCCATTTCCTAGAGAAATAAATTAAAAGTCAGAAGTAATTTGCGTGATGGAGGGTGCAGGTGGAATTTTGTTCAGACGAGCATTTGCACATTGTGAAATCCAATTTAACCCCTTGATGGGGTATAGCTTATTTTCTTTTGTTGACAGCTTTGTGGCAGCTAAAATGGGAACCTGATTAAATAGAGACAGTGAGAGATTGAGGTCTTGTTCTAACAGCAGGAGGATCAAGGCCTCTAATCTTATCTCCCTGAACACTGAGATGAGCTGAGGATGCTGGCAGTGAGATAAGCTTGGCTATTTAGAGCTATAAAAAGACCCCAAGAAAAGAGAAGTGTGAGGTGAGGGGAGAGATATTTCACATACAAAAGTAATACTGCGTTGTTTAAATACATTCGGGTCAAGTGCTTGGAATGTATAGGGTGTTATACAAGCAGTGATTTCATTTTACTGTATGGGCATACATCAAAGTACAAATAATAAGAGCTCGCTCACTCTTTGAAAAGAAAATACACGTATGCAAATTTCTAAATATAATTCATAATTTATAATCTACCAGGAGCACAGTAATAACAGCAGAGGCCAAGTGGAAGGAGACCACTTCTGGCAGAAGTGGAATTGCTTCTTCTTGCAGTCAAACTTTAAAAATATTTTTGAATGGAGCAATAACATCAAATCACTGAGGAAAGTCCATTTTCAGGTTTAATGGAGAGCTGCCTGTACAGGATTTTTTTTTGTGTTTTTTATTCATTTGTTTGGAGGTAACCAAAGAGATGATACAAGCTCTGTTCTAGTTCTTGTTACACATATGGTGTGAGATTTTTACATTTTCTTGTAATACTTTGTCCCATGTTGAATTTCAGGACATTAGATAAAAATATGAAAGGATGAAGAAAGGAAAGGTAAAGAGACAGCACGGAGTGTATAATTAGTTCTCCTTTGTTTACTGGAAGAATAAAATGGAAAGGAAAGGCTAGACACAAACATACAAAATACTTCAGTAAAATATGATACCAAAGTTACTTTTTTCAAAAGTGACTCAAAAGCTTCCACTTCTGCGATTGTCTTTAATTGGCAAAAGTTTAAAGTGACAGCTAAGTTGATGTAATTCAGCTGTGGTCCTGTTTGCTTGCCTGTGGAGCTATGCAGATTCATGCTAGCTGAAGATCTGCTCAGTACCTAACATCTAGAGGTTGATCATGTACTTACCTGAGCACAGTTTTGAAAGTCTATTGCTCTGAGTGGTTAAGGATTAGTCGCCAGTGTTAGCTGGCTAAATGGGCGCCTGTTGTCACAAAATAAAGTACAGCCAACACATTATGTTCTGCCTGGTAGGACCATTCTTCTCTGGTCAAAATACCACTGATTCAGTTCCACTCTCAACCAGAATGGATTTTGATCTTCAGTTTTTCTTTTTTGTGTGTGTGTCTGTGTAGTATACTTTTTTAACATAACACATATAGTCAAAGCTCTCTGTCACAATGTGCATTTTTATTCCTACTGTGTATTGCATAGGAGCTTGGTGTATTCAAAGAAATTTGTAATAAATACTTGTTTTTAAGGGATTTAAACCCTTGGTTATTGTTAAGCTGTGCTCTCCGATCCTTGTGATAATTATTAGCATTGATTTACATTTTAGTATGCCTTGATTCTGGTCATCCAAGCTCAGGGAGTACATCATTGCATAGTTAAACTGGACCAGTTGGAATGGTGCACTGATATCCAAAACTTACGATTTTCCTATGCGGATTGCTGCAACAACAGAACAGAAGATCTTACACAAGAACCACTATGTACATGTGAGGTCAGAATTTTTCCTGGGTTCCAGTCTGTCTTCCTAAGTGTCATAGAATCATAGAATGCTTTGGGTTGGAAGGGACCTTTAGAGGTCATCTAGCCCAACCCGCTGCAGTGAGCAGCGATATCTTCAACTAGACCCGGTTGCTCAGAGCGCTGTCCAATCTAGCCTTGAATGTTTCCAGGGAAGGGGCCTCCACTACCTCTCTGGGCAATCTGTTCCAGTGTTTCACCACCCTTGTGGTAAAAAATGTCTTCGTTATATCTAGTCTAAATCTACCCTCCCTTAGTTAAAAACCATTACTCCTTGTCCTGTCACAACAAGCCCTGCTGCAAAGATTTTCCCTGTCTGTCCTGTAGGCCCCCTTCAGATACTGGAGGGCTGCTGAGAGGTCTCCCTGCAGCCTTCTCTTCTGTAGGCTGAACATCCCCAACTCTCTCAGCCTTTCCTCATAGGAGAGGTGCTCCAGCCCTCGGCTCATCTTTGTGGCCCTCCTCTGGACCCCCTCCAACAGGTCCATGTCCTTCTTGTGCTGAGGGCTCCAGAGCTGGACGCAGTACTCCAGGTGGGGTCTCATGAGAGCGGAGTAAAGGGGCAGAATCCCCTCCCTTGACCTGCTGGCTATGCTTCTCTTGATGCAGCCCAGCATATGGTTGGCCTTCTGGGCTGCGAGCACATGTTGGTGGCTCACGTCCAGCTTCTCATCCACCAGTACGCCCAAGTCCTTCTTGTCAGGGCTGCTCTCAATCCCTTCATCCCCCAGCCTGTATTGATAGTGGGGGTTGCCCCGACCCAGGTGCAGGACCTTGCACTTGGCCTTGTTGAACCTCAGGAAGTTCACATGGGCCCACATCTTGCGCTTGTCCAGCTCCCTCTGGATGGCATCCCGTCCTTCTGATGTGTCAGCTGCACCATTCAGCTTGGTGTCATCTGCAAACTTGCTGAGGATGCACTCGATCTCGCTAAGACATTGATGAAAGTGTTGAACAGCACCGGTCCCAGTACAGACCCCTGAGGGACACCACTTGTCACCAGCTTTGATATGGACATCGAGCCGTTGACCACTACGGTCTCTGGCTGCGACCTTCCAACCAATTCCTTAGCCACCGAACAGTCCACCCATCAAATCCATATTTCTCCAATTAGAGAGAAGGATGTTGTGGGGGACTGTGTCGAAGGCTTGACAGAAGTCCAGATAGATCACATCCATAGCTCTTCCTTTGTCCACTGATCAGTCACACCATCATAGAAAGCCACTAGGGTGGTCAGGCAGGATTTGCCCTTGGTGAAGCCATGCTGGCTGTCTCGAATCACCTCCATGTCCTGCATGGGCCTTAGCATAGCTTCTAGCAGGACCTGTTCCATGATCTTCCCAGGCACAGAGGTGAGGCTGACAGATTGGTAGTTCCTGCGATCCTCCTTTCCACCCTTTTTAAAAATGGGTGCCATGTTTCCCTTTTTCCAGTCACCAGGGACTTCACCTGACTGCCATGACCTTTCAAATGTCATGGAGAGTGGCTTGGCAATGACATCAGCCAGTTCCCTTAGGACCCTGGGATGCATCTTGTCAGGTTCCATAGATTTTTGTATGTTCAGCTTCCTTAGGTGGTCCCGAACCTGGCCTTCCTTTTCAGTGGGAGGGCCTTTGCTCTTCTGCTCCCCATCTTGCAGTCCATTGGCTCAGGAGGGGTGAGGAGAGAGTTTGCCAGTGAAGACTGAGGCAGAAAAGTTGTTGAGTGCCTCAGCCTTCTCCTCGTCTGTTGGTACAAGGTTGACATTCTTGCTTACCGGGGGGGTGTGCGCTTTCTTTAACCTTCCTTTTCTGGCTGTCATACCTGCAGAAGCCCTTCTTGTTATTCTTAGCGTTCCTTGCCAAGTTCAGCTCCAGCTGTGCCTTGGCCTTCCTGACCTCATCTCTACACAACCAGGCAGCATCCCTATACTCTTCCCAAGATACCCGTCCTGGCTTCCACTGTCTGTGCAGTTCCCTCTTGCCCTGTAGTTTGACCAGCAGGTCTTGACTCAGCCATGCCGGTCATGAAAAACCATTGTCAAAAACCACTTGCAAACTACCTGTTTTCCTACAAGGAAGGGAAAAAAATTGTTTAGTATTAACAGCAGCGTCATATTTCATAAGAAACTTAAGTTTTTGTTGCTTCTTCTGGTAACTTCAGAGTAGTGCAGTAAGAAATTACTAGCAGTGACTTGACTAGATAGGTACTAGTAGCTAAGTGCTTACCATGGATTAAAATTCAGCTTGTCACTTAACTTTGTATTACTGCACTAATTTTTGAAGTTTGATAGTTGAAGTTATATTACTTTTGATAGGGCAATATCGAGATTGAGAGACATCTATTGATCTGGGGTGTTTTTTTTAAAAAAAAAAAAATTAAAAAATTTTTCAGAAAAAGGGGAGATTTGGAAGCAGAAACTGTTATCATTCCAGAAATGGAATACAGCAGGGAGGAATTCATTAAAAAATGCTGTGAATATCTGTTAGCTACAGCAGAATCGCTCTTTGGACATTGGCATTTTCCCCATTCCACTCCAAATGCCTTGCTTCAAAGGAATTTCAGTCAAAAGAGCAACATGTTTAAAACAGTGAGGCAGATGTAATATAATCAGGCTGAAATGCGTATACCCTGCTTTGCTTATGGATTATCATTGGTGGTTCAGGAGCTGACTTTCTGCTACATGCTAGAACTCACATCCAGTGGGTATGCTGAAGCCCAGGCTGAGCTGAAGGGTAGAATGTAAGGCAGGAGTGACTACCTAAGCCATGCTTCCCAGAGTCAAGATATCAAGATACCATACTATAGAAAAGTTTGCACATATCTGTTATTTAACAATTTAGCTATAAGAGCAGATGCAGAAAAAGAAGATTATCGTGAACTTCCATTTTCACTAAATCAATTTTCTTGAGGCTAGAGGTTATTCTGGTTCTCACCCTGATGATACATTGTGCTTAAGGGAATTGAAGGGCTTTGGCTGACTTTTTATAGGGATAAATAGACAGAAAACACCTTTTCCCTCCCTGTTAACTGTTTTTCACATACACTGACATTAATTTGACCCTTAGTTTTAAAGGACAGGTATTAGGAAAGGTAGAAGGTAATACATGATTTGGTAAGTGCCATTTTGTTTTATTAGTGAAATTGCTACATAGTAATCATGTGACACCCAAAGATTATTAGGAGTTTGCTCGTTATTATTGGAGTTTTGCCACAGTCTCTAATGGAAAAAAGACTAAATCTATTATTTTTTAAGGAAAACGTATGCATCAGGCCCTTGTTATTAATTCTGTGCTAGGTCTGAAAAGAGATTGCACCATTTCAGCGATAATTACGGGCTATGTGGATTAGTAAATCATCTTCGATGATTGAAGTTGCAATGTTGTAGTGTCTTTGAAGAAGAACCCATTTTAGTATGTACTGAGAGTGTACTTGAAGCAAAGACAGGGCTTTCCTTTGTTTCTGTTGAACAAAAGTCAGAAGCAAAATGCTTGATCATTTTTGTTCGGGAAGGGTTTTTCATCTACTCATTAGAGGATGTTACTGGTACTTTCTCTCAAATTATGAACATCAATGCCATATTTCTTTTGGGGGTTTTCTTTATTTTAGATTGTATAAATCGCAGTCATTCTTAACAGGCTTCAGATAGGATGCTTGAGTATCAAGCGAAGTAGCTAGATTGGTGATAATGCCCTGTGGACAATCATCCTTGTGCTTGAACGGTAGCAAGTGACTTCTTTACACAACCACCACTGGCTACAGTATGGTTGCTTTTTGGTTTTTTTGTTGTTAAATTGTCCTTGATACACAAGCTGCTTTTTTACAGAGCACAGGAGTTCCACGATTATCACAATCAGTAGTGTATTATTACCTAGGAGGGTCAACACTTTTCTGACAGACTTCGCTCTTCATTCACATGGAAATGGCATTATGGAAATGGCAGCCGTAATCGAAGATGATAACATCTATGCAATATCCATTCAAATCATAATTACTTACACAATGCAAACCTGCTTACAGGTGCTGTGAGAAACTGTGCTGCTCTATTTCATGCTTTATTCTGAATGGTCTGCCTTGCTCTGTGAAGTTAATAATTTCCCCTAAAAGGGAAGAGAGTGTTTAAAGCAGGTGTGATTATGCCAGCTGATTAACGTTCACTTCTCATTGTCACATCCTGAGAGAGAGAGGAATTTTTTATACTCCCATTTTTCCCAACTTTTGATTGCTTGATGGAGCAATGCTAGCAACACCCTTTCAGCATCATCTCTCTTGCTATCTAAACATATCCCATCAGATTTTTTGTGTTGTATTTATTTAGCTGTGTGCATACAGCCAAATCCTTGTGTGCATGTACATACACACGTGTACCCATATGGCGGTGAGCAAGAAGTGTGATTGCCCTTAGAAATATTGTAAGGAGGCTCTGAATTGGCACCTAACCCGTCTGAAATAAAAGTGACTGTTGACAGTTCTGGGTAAAGGCTGATGCAAAACATTCAAAGAAGTTAATCAAAAGGAGAAACAAACTAGTTAGAGGTGTGATCTTTAACTGTGTGATAGATGCATGAGATCTGTGGAAGAGGATCCTTCCTGGCCTTACTGGATCTCATTGCACTTCTATGTCGTCTTCTGTGAGTGTGAAGGACACACCGATGGTTGGTAGCATTTCTTATGTTCATTCATCAGTAAGTGAATTCTCCCTTAATTATGAAACTGCAGATCACTGTATTCCTAACAATACTTTGCAAAGAGTGCCATTTTTATTCTGATAAAATTTTAATCTATGCAGTACATATAGAAGGACCTTTTCCCCTTACAAATAAACAAATATGTTGCTTTGGAGAGATCCTAAACCCTCCGTGTGTGAGTCAGATTTGGAAGCAGATTTATAGTATAATAACAGATTGCCATTGTTTGTTTGCATTATACCATCTTTTACCCATAGTGTCCTACAAAATAAAGTGTTCACTTGATAACAATAAAACTTCCAACAAATTAATTGCTAGAAGCCTTTGAAACATAAAGAACATACAAATGATGGCAGATGACTCTTTATCCCTCTCTTTAATTTGTTTTGGGCATTGATTACAGTGTTCGTAATCAGTGGAAGCACTGTTGAGAGTTGAATGGGCTGTGGGCAGATGCTGTGGAAGAGTGATTTAACTGAATTCTATTGTGCAGGAGCCCAGATAGCCTGATGTGGAGCTTTTAGGAGAATAATTGAAAGCTTGCAACAAATCACTTCATAATGTGGTTTGGAAATTAATTCACCTCAATTTTGAGTTGACCCTGAGCCCCACTCCCTCTTTTCCGGATGTAGTTCATGCTGTGTTGAAACTTGGATCTCTCCAAGTAAAAATGCTGTGCTGTAGTTTAAGTCCCTATAAACTACACAGTTTTCCGTGTCAAACCATTGGTGGAGTGTGTGTAATAGCTTAACAGTAAAATAGGAATTCTCAAGTTTATGACTAGCTAACAAGATTGAAGAAAATGAACAGGGCTCTAGAGCTTGAATGTATTTGCACACCACAGATGTTTATTTTGAAATTGTTTTGATTTGCTCTGAGTGTTCATTGTTCATGAATGGAGGATGCCCTTTACATAATCCTCATCAAAATGATGAAACGACTGGAGTCAAAGATGACAAATGCAATTGGAGGTGTACAAGTGAAGCTGTAGGAGAGTGTTGATAAAGGCCAGTCTGTGTATGATACGAGCCTTCCTTCTGCAAGATTCACAGCACTACTCAGCGTGTGAGCTGGCCTATTGCTTCTCCTGTTGACTTCCTGATAGGGCGTGAACTTGTTCACTGACTGTAGCTTCCAAGCTTATTTGCAAACAATTATCTTGTGAAGTTATAGAAGGAAAAAAACCACAAACTTTCTTTTTCTAACAGCCTGGACCCTGTAGCTCTTTGTAAATGTAGTAATTATGATCAGAGGGAGCACACTAAAGTATTAGACTTGTAATAGGACTTAATTACCTGCAGTTTCAAATTAAAGGATGGTTTAAAAATGTTCTGTGTGTGTTTTAGCTATACAGGAAAAAACAATTCTGGGCTGACTTAGTTTTAGTGATGGGGTTTAAAGCTGTAATATACACAAGGTTTGTGTCTGGCTTGCTGTGTGCCACAGCACACTAAGTGTAGCTATTGAGGTGGCTTCAGGGAGGTCCCCTGTCCTTCAAATGGAGCCGTTGCACCAGCTGGCTTGCCTTTATTCATGTGCACTGATGTCTGTTCTATCCTATTTCTGTCGTATGTCCCTGAAATGCCTATCTCAATGCGCAAGCTCCCCAGGTAAAAAACAGTCACAGACTTGATTTAAAATATATGTGAACAGCTACAGTTCAAACAGGAGCTGTTTCTGGAGACAAGACTCTTGAGGCTACAGAGTTAACATGGAACTTTCCAAATGGATTTAAACTATCTAGTAAGGCAATTACAACTGGGGAGTTGGTAAGAAATTGAATCTTCCTTCTACTTTACTTTTTTAAAATTATTTTTAACTGATCTATTTGGAAATGCATAAAATCTGTAGTGAAAAAGTTTGGACGTGTTCAAAAAGATGAGCAAATAATATGGGCATGTTTCCAAAACAACCCAGATCACTTGGCAAAGTCGGTGAAAAGAGTTTGGTTTTTACTTCTGACCAGAAGCATTTCAATATGCTTTCAGTATGAGACACTTCCAACTTAGAATAAATTGCTCTGAAAGTCCTGAAGCTTGTACTACATAGGCAGTGTGAAGTGTACTCCCACTATGATACTGCGCGCAGCAGGGAGGTACAATGGCCAGGGGATTCTTGATCAGGATAAACGATGCTGTAATGCTGTGAGGTCTATCAGACAACACTGAAATACAAAACGTGATACAACCTAACTTCTTAGCACCTGGTTTTCCGGTAGAATCTTTTGTTCTAAGCCTGATGCTTATTTCTCCCAACATGTGGGTGGGTTGCTCTTTCAGAAAGAGTCATGGCATCCAAACACAGGTGGAGAGCTGTCTAATCTAATCACTAGGAAATCCAGGGTATGGAGTAGGATTTATGTCTTTTTCCTTCCTGGGAAGATTTAAGTTTAATCTTGGTGTGTATGTTTTGTGGAAGGTAGAAATGTGGTTTTGAAATCACTTAGGCAGACAAAAGGAACATACATCTGCTGCTTCTTGGGTGTGTGTTCAGACAAATGAAGGGGAAACAGGAGTACCACTCTTGCCTCCTTTCTCTGCTCTGCCTGTTATTTTAAAAGAGTGGCAGCCATCATTGCATGTTCTGTGGGATTTGTCCTGTTTTTTTGGTAGGGAATGATTTACAAACCCTTCCAAAGCAAGACCTACTGGCAATTTGTGTGACAGAGTGCCTCGCTTTTGTGTCCAGATCAGGTTTATGAGTTAGCTAGGAATCAAATTGTTTGATTCTAGAAATACACAGAGGTACTCTTGGGCATTAGTGAAAGTAAATAGTTCAGGGTTCTGTGGAGTAAGGGATTTCTGTATTACCAGTAAGATGTTTCCAGTACTCAGGTGCCTAAATTTTATTTCATTCTCACTGTAGCGGCTAAGTCCTTTCAGATTTTGGCCCTCTGTTATTTCGGTCACTGCACAAGACTGGAATCCCTTGCTCTTCTCTGAAGTCTGAATTCTTTTTATTTCATTAAATCAAGATATTAAGGAACTTGGTCAGAGCCTGTAAGCCTGGAAGGGGTAGTTGTCTCCTTAGGCTAGGAGACAAAGATGCAACAAGATACAGTGGCTGTACGTTGAAGCTCAATGAGTTTAGTTTAGAAACAAGGTGATTTTTTTTTTTTTTCAGTGAAAGTAACTAACAGCTGGTGGACTTCGCCAATAGTTTATTGCATTCTCTGTCAGTTTGGTTTTTTTGGTTTTTTTTTCAGCTAAGATTGAACTTGTTTTAGGGATTTTGGAAATCCAAATTTAAACAGTAATTAACTGAAGGAATCCTGCGGTCTGTCAGTCGGATGTTACTGCATCATGTCTGGGCTTTGTCATTCCTGAATTTATAAATGCCATTCGTTTTAATGGCTGAACAAGTTTTAAGTTTCCAGCCTTAAGTTTTAAGGTCCCAGCCTTTAAAGTGTGTAGGTACGTGAATTGAGAGGGACCTCAAAGCCTGGGATTAAGTTGTTTAGCTGTGTGTATTTGTAACAATTAATACTGTTGAGGTGAAACTTGGTGTGTGTTAAGAGAGTGTCAGTATCAAGTTGGTGTAAATGAACTTGTAGCTGTTTATTAAAATGTTCTCCCTGAAGCATTATGTTGGTTGCTGCTGAAGGCGGAAGACTGGACCAGATGGACTTTGGTCTGAGTATGACAGTACAGTGTTCAGTTCAGCTTTGCAGCATTCTGTCTAACACATCTGTCAAGGAACAATGTCAAAACAGGGCTTGCATTATATGATTTATGTTTTGTTTTTATATCTACCCATTTTGCTTTGGTAGTAACCCTGTTCCTTGTTAGGAAAAAGATCTTGTGTAAGAAATTTTCAGGTTAAAATAGTGTTTATAAAACAGCAGTGCAGTAGTCTGTTCCATGCTCTTGAGAATGACTGGAATAATGGAAATCTTAATTTTTGTTTAGGGCATAACTGGGCAAATACTGTTCCTGTAAGCTGTCACAGGTGTAGCTGAATAGATGCTGGTGCATTTTGGAAGTAACTGTGACTCTCAAATGCGAACTGACCAGCCTTCCTTTCTGGAGAAGTGATATTGAACATTCTGCACCAATGCTGTCTTCTAATATGGAAACCTGTTTTTTCTTAATTTCATTTCTAGTAAACCCATTGTATGAGACTCAGAAATTACATTCAAACCAAACAATTTCCAGATTTCTTTTAATATTATCTTTGCCACTAGCCAGAAATGTTGGCAATAATCATTCTGTGTCTCTTCTACAATCACTTACCTGTAATTAGGCTGAACAGTGCATGAAAAGTTTAGGGTTAGTTTTGCTTTTTAGGTATAAATCGAGCAGTTTTGTCTCTGCAACGTTTTAGAATTTCTAAAACAGTTTAGAAGTTAGCTCCTACCTAGCTGAGTTATGTTAGTGGGCATCCTCCTTTACCCCAGCCCATCACGTCTTCTTCCAGTAGAGCAGCCACCACAGGAATAACAGTACTGCAAGCTTCGTATTAACAGTGCCACCACAGATTCCCAAGTGACCATTCAGCTGAATGGAGGTTGATAACTAAGCTGGCAACAAGCTCAGTGGTTGGAATAAAAACAGCATCAGCTTTTCAGATCATACCCTTCTCTAATGTAATTAAATTCTGAGTCATAGACCTGGAGTGAGGCATGCTTCCAACTGCTGCTGCATTTCCTGAAGGTCAGCTGGAGAGCAGTATTTTTCATCAAGTGCAATCTATAGAGTTGCAAGTTTCCTGATTAGGTTTGCATTTGAAGAGCTTCCCAAGGTCTAACTTAGTTGGAAATTGCCCATTTAAGCAATAAAATGTAATAACATGTGACACGGCTCCTCAGTGTTATCACATATGGGAGAGTGCATGTGAAACAGAAAAACAAACTGATTCAGATTCTCCTTTTGCCAAGTTTTATTAAGTAGTAAGGTAAGTTCTCTGGATTGTCCTGTTGCTCTTCTAAGATAATGAGTTTGATAAATAGCATTCAAAATCTGTTTGATTCATCTCCCCATACTTACAGTTGTGGATTTACTATTTGATGTCACCGGCTTGGGTGTTTGGTTTTTTTTTTTTCAGACTTCCTGAACATTGTATTCCTACTTTTGTTATGTTTTGTCACTTACTCTTGTCTGGTACAGACGAGGTAATTCCCATCTCCCCCACTGGATGAGAGAACCCAACTGTTCATCAGAAGATGAAAAAAGCTAAAGTCTGCTAGTCATTCACAGGAAACACGTCTCACGTCCTCATTTGCTGTCCCATGATTGTACACTGTATGACATGCTAGTTTGGAAAAAGGCTGACAGGAAACGAGATGAAAATTACATAAATTTCTAACTAACTTACCTGATCTTCCTGACTAACCAGTTCAAATTGCTTCCCTTTACTGAGTATTTCAGGCATTTCCCTTCTAAAAGGTGTATTTATAATGAACAATGCAGGAATGTCAACCTTGTCATCCTAATTTATGGTGGAGTACCAGAGAAAAGACCGTATTTAAACTTAGCTTATATCTCAGTAATAATCATGGAAATAGATAGTCTGCTGTCTTTAGAAGGAGGACACGGAAGAGTAATGCTGTCTGCAGATGGAGAACTGAGATGTTCTGAGTTCTGAAATGTGTCCCCCTCTTCTCTTTGTGGTCCTGTGAAAAAAGCCCCAACCTTGATAGAATCACAGAATGTTAGGGATTGGAAGGGACCTCTGTGGGTCATCTAGTCCAACCCCTCTGCCAAAGCAGGATCACCTACAGCAGGCTGCAGAGGACCTTGTCCAGGCGGGTCTTGAATATCTCCAGAGAAGGAGACTCCACAACCTCCCTGGGCAACCTGTTCCAGTGCTCCGTCACCCTCAGAGGGAAGAAGTTCTTCTTCACGTTCAGCAGAAACTTCCTGTGCTTCAGTTTGTGCTTGTTGCCCCTTGTCCTGTCACTGGGCACTACTGAAAAGAGCTTGGCCCCATCCTCCTGACACCCACCCTTCAGATATTTACAGGCATTTATAAGGTCCCCTCTCAGCCTTCTCTTCTTCAGGCTGAACAAGCCCAGCTCCCTCAGCCTCTCCTCATAGGAGAGATGCTCCAGCCCCCTCATCATCCTCGTAGCCCTCCGCTGGACTCTCTCCAGTAGCTCCTCGTCTTTCTTGAAGTGGGGAGCCCAGAGCTGGAGAGAGTAGTCCTGATGGGGCCTCACTAGGGCAGTGTAGAGGGGAAGGAGAACCTCCCTCGACCTGCTGGCCACACTCTTCTTGATGCACCCCAGGATCCCACTGGCCTTCTTGGCAACCAGGGCACACTACTGGCTCATGGTCAACCTGTCATCCACCAGGATGCCCAGGTCCTTCTCCACAGAGCTGTTCTCCAGCAGGTCTGCCCCAAGCCTGTACTGATGCATGGGGTTGTTCCTCCTGTTATAGTTTAGCTGCGGCTGGCAACAAAAGCGCCACGCGGCTGCCCGTCCCCCCGCTGGAGTGCAGAGGAGAATAGAAAGAAACAGGCAGAAACTGGTGGGTCGGGATAAGGGCAGTTTAACAGAACAGCAAACAAAGGGAACAGTAACAGCAACGATACAGAGAAGGAGAATACACAAAACAAACCAGCAGAACACAGAGAGCCGCTCTCCCCAACCGCTGCCGCCACGCTCTCCCGAGCCGTGAGTGAGTTTCCGCCGCCCAGCTCCCCCCAACCATAACCCAGCATGACGGCACATGGTATAGAATACCCTGCTCTGTTTGGCCCGGTTGGGTCAGCCCACCTGGCTGTGCCCCTTCCTGGGTTCTGGTGAAAATTAACCCTGTCCTGGCTGAACCCAGGACACCTCCCCAGGTGCAGGACCCTGCACTTGCCCTTGTTGAACTTCATCAGGTTCCTCTGTGCCCAAGTCTCCAGCCTGTCCAGGTCGCGCTGAATGGCAGCACAGCCTTCCGGTGTATCCACCATTCCTCCTAGTTTTGTGTCATCAGCAAACTTGCTGAGGGTACATTCTAACTCTTCATCCAGGTCACTGATGAATAAGGTGAACAAGACTGGACCGAGTACTGAGCCCTAGGGGACACCACTAGTTACAGGTCTCCAGATAGACTCAGCGCTGCTGCTAATAGCTCTCTGAGTTCTGCCATTCAGCCAGTTCTCAATCCACCTCACCGACTACTCATCCAGCCCACACTTCCTGGGCTTCCCTAGGAGGATGTTGTGGGAGACAGTGTCAGAAGGCTTGCTGAAGTCTAGGTAGACAACATCCATGGCTCTGCCCTCATCTACCCAGCCAGTCATGCAGTTGTAGACAGCTATCAGATTGATCAAGCATGATTTCCCCTTGGTGAATCCGTGTTGACTACTCCTGATAACCTTCTTTTCCTCCATTTGCTTGATGATGACCTCTAGAATGAGCTGCTCCATCATCTTCCCTGGGAAAGCTCCTTATTCTAAGTAACAGTTATAATTGACTCCTGACAACATCTTTTCCTTCTTTTTTTTTTTTTTTTTTTTTTGTGAAATTCACTGACTCAATCTTTAATTTCTCTTCTGAATGTACCCTCAGCAAGTTTGCTGATGACACCAAACTGGGAGGTGTGCAGTAAACTTTTTTTTCTCCATCCAACTGGAGAATTTTGTCACTATTGTCATTATGAAGACAGAAGCCCTGAAGCATAGTGGATTATCAGTGGGAAAACTCCTGTATCACTCATGATCAGTCATATCCTCATACAATATCTTATTCTTTTCCATAAATATCAGGTCCTGCAAAATAGAGTTATTCCTGCAAGCTGTTTCCCATCTTTGACAAGTGTTTGAAGTAGGTACAACCTGCATCAAAATATGGCTCTCTTTGTTCAGTGTCCCTCAGAAAAAAGATTTGGGGTCTTCTGGAGGTACTTAACCAGGTACAGAAAAGATTTAAGACTGACAGTTCTCTATACTGAGAGAAACAGTTGTTTAATAATAGGAGTTACTCCATGTATATATATATATACAGGTGGAACTCAGCTATCTCAAAGGGGAAAAAGAATTCTTGGCCACGAGCTGGCGGGGCTCATTGAGAGGGCTTTAAACTAGGTTCGAAGGGGGAAGGGGATATTGCCCAGCTCACTAGGGATGAGCCTAGGCTTGGCGTGCCAAGACCAGGGGTGAGATTGACAGCCCAGCTCAAGTGTGTTTACACCAATGCACGTAGCATGGGCAATAAACAGGACGAGCTGGAAGCGATTATACAGCAGGAGGGCTACGACTTTGTCGCCATCACAGAAACGTGGTGGGACAACTCGCATGACTGGCATGCTGTCATAGATGGCTACAGACTCTTTAGGAAAGACAGACCAACAAGGAGAGGTGGCGGAGTTGCTCTATATGTGAGGGAGCAAGTAGAATGCATTGAGCTTGTCCTGGGGGCAAATGAGGAACAAGTTGAAAGCTTGTGGGTTAGAATTAAGGGACAGGCTCATAAGGGTGACATTACGGTGGGTGTGTACTACAGGCCACCTGACCAGGAGGAGGAGGTTGATGAGGCCTTCTACAGGCAGCTGCAAGCAGCCTCACAGTCACAGGCCCTGGTTCTCATGGGGGACTTCAACCACCCTGACATCAGCTGGGAAGACCATACAGCTAGGCAGGCGCAATCCAGGAGGTTCCTACAGAGCATCGATGATAACTTTCTGATGCAAGTGGTGGAGGAACCAACAAGGAAAGGCGCGTTGCTGGACCTTGTGTTAACAAACAAGGAGGGACTGGTGGAGGATGTGAAGGTCGGAGGTAGACGCGGCTGCAGTGACCATGAAATGGTCGAGTTCAGGATCCTGCGTGGAGGAAGCAGGGCGATAAGCAGGATCAAAACCCTGGACCTCAGGAGGGCTGACTTTGCCCTCTTCAAGGAGCTACCGGGAGGAATCCCATGGGCCAGGGCTCTCGAGGGCAGGGGGGTCCATGAGTGCTGGTCGCTCTTTAAACGACACTTCCTCTATGCACAGGAGCAATGCATCCGCCTGAGAAAGAAATCGAGCAAAGGAGGCAGGAGACCTGCATGGTTAAACAAGGAGCTTCTAGCAGAGATCAGGCAGAAGAGAAAGGTCCATGGAATGTGGAAAGAGGGGCAGGCCACTTGGGAAGAGTACAGGAACGTGGTGAGAGCATGCAGGAATGCGACGAGGAACGCCAAGGCCCACCTGAAATTGAAGCTGGCAAGGGATGTCAAAAACAACAAGAAGGGCTTCTTCAACTACATCAGCAGCAAAAGGAAGGCTAGGGACAACGTGGGGCCACTGCTGAATGAGGCGGGTGTCCTGGTGATGGATGATGCGGAGAAGGCAGAGCTAATGAATGCCTTCTTTGCTTCAGTCTTCAGTGCTAAGAATGGCCCTCAGGAATCCCAGGCCCCGGAGGTAAGAGAAGAAGCCTACAAAGAGGACGACTTTCCCTTGGTCGAGGAGAACTGTGTGAGGGACCTCTTAAGCAATCTGAACGTCCACAAATCCATGGGCCCCGATGGAATGCACCCACGAGTGCTGAGGGAGCTGGCGGATGTCATTGCTGAGGCACTCTCCATCATCTTTGAGAGGTCCTGGAGGACAGGAGACGTGCCTGTGGACTGGAGAAAGGCCAGTGTCACTCCAGTCTTCAAAAAGGGCAAGAAGGAGGACCCAGAGAACTACAGGCTGGTCAGCCTCACCTCCATCCCGGGAAGGGTGATGGAGCAGCTTATCCTGGAGGCCATCATCAAGCAAGTGGAAGAAAATAAGATTATCAGGAGTAGTCAGCATGGATTCAGCAAGGGGAAATCATGCCTGACCGATCTAATAGCTTTCTACGATGACATGACTGGCTGGGTAGATGAAGGGAGAGCCGTGGATGTTGTCTACCTAGACTTCAACAAGGCTTTCGACACAGTCTCCCATGATATCCTCCTGGGGAAGCTGAGGAAGTGTGGGCTGGATGAGTGGTCGGTGAGGTGGATTGAGAACTGGCTGAATGGCAGAACTCAGAGGGTTGTCATCAGTGGCGCTGAATCTAGTTGGAGGCTGGTAACTAGTGGTGTCCCCCAGGGGTCAGTACTGGGCCCAGCCTTGTTCAACTTCTTCATCCTGGATGAAGAGTTAGAATGTACCCTCAGCAAGTTTGCTGATGACACCAAACTGGGAGGTGTGGTGGATACACCAGAAGGCTGTGCTGCCATTCAGCGTGACCTGGATAGGCTGGAAAGTTGGGCAGAGAGGAACCTGATGAGGTTCAACAAAGGCAAGTGCAGGGTTCTGCACCTGGGGAGGAACAACCCCATGCATCAGTACAGGCTTGGGGTGGACCTGCTGGAGAGCAGCTCTGTGGAGAGGGACCTGGGTGTCCTGGTGAACGACAGGTTAACCATGAGCCAGCAGTGTGCGCTTGCTGCCAAGAAAGGCAATGGGATCCTGGGGTGCATCAAGAAGAGTGTGGCCAGCAGGACGAGGGAGGTTCTCCTTCCCCTCTACACTGCCCTGGTGAGGCCTCATCTGGAGTACTGTGTCCAGTTCTGGGCTCCCCAGTTCAAGAAAGATGAAGAGCTACTGGAGAGAGTCCAGCGGAGGGCTACAAGGATGGTGAGGGGACTGGAGCATCTCCCCTACGAGGAGAGGCTGAGGGAGCTGGGCTTGTTCAGCCTGAAGAAGAGAAGGCTGCGAGGGGACCTTATAAATGCCTACAAATATCTGAAGGGTGGGTGTCAGGAGGATGGGGCCAGACTCTTTTCAGTGGTGCCCAGCGACAGGACAAGGGGCAATGGGCACAAACTGAGGCACAGGAAGTTCCGTCTGAACATGAGGAAGAACTTCTTCCCTCTGAGGGTGACGGAGCACTGGAACAGGCTGCCCAGGGAGGTTGTGGAGTCTCCTTCTCTGGAGATATTCAAGACCCGCCTGGACAAGGTCCTGTGCAGCCTGCTGTAGGTGACCCTGCTTCGGCAGGAGGGTTGGACTGGATGACCCACAGAGGTCCCTTCCAACCCCTGCTATTCTGTGATTCTGTGATTCTGTGTGATTCTGTGATATACACACACATATAGACCGGGGGTGAGGTGTGGGGGGGGTAGAAGCTTCTCAGTTGTACGAACAGTTTGTTTCTGGCTAGTGAATACTTCAAAAAAAATATAGACAGAAAGATACATAATGAAGGAAATATAACAGTTTGTTGTTTGGACACAAATGTTTCCTGAGTTAGCTGTTTTCTTGTCCTGTAATAAAGGATAGAAACACTTCTGCTAATATTACTACAGACGCAGCTCAGAACTGCTGTTTTGGACCCCTTAATACAGTTTCCCTATAACCTAGTAGTTAAGAATTAGATCTTAGTGAAATTTGGAAGTTACCGACATTTGGTTTTACCCTGAAATAGAAAGAGAAATTGAGATTTTCTGAGGTAGAAATACTCTGAAATATATAGTAATAAATGTTATTCTAACACTTTTATTTAAAATCAAAGTTTTGGGGTCACTGAAGTAGAAATAATCTCTTTTTACTGAAATAGCATGGATTATACTGATGTCCTGAAGTGAAAATATGGAGTTTATCTAAACAGATGATTTCAATGAGTCTAATCTTTTCTGGAGTTTCCTGGGAGTGGAAAGGTTCTTGGAGCTAAATCCCCTTTACACAGTGTATTCCTAGAAAAAGAAAAATAGTTCTTAGAGTTCTGGAGTGCCATTGAAGTGTTGAGAGGACAATCATGTCAGAAAATCGTAGGCAAACATAGAAGGAAAACATTGAAAAGAGTTGGGTACAAAGAGGCATATACTTTCTACTTAGAGAGAAAATGTGAAAAAATGGGCAAAATGGTTTGAGTCTTCAGTGCTAGATCAGCAGTGGCATATCCTGAAAATTAGTAGAGATTTTGGAAGCCTGACCTTAAATCTACATGAAACTAAGCTGACAGATTTTTTTATTTTGAAGGAAGTAAAGGCTCTGAAATACCTTCAAGAGTGTCAAGTGGCTTCTCTTCAGTACCCCTGGGCACGTGGGTTTGGTCTGCCTGGGGAAGTTCAAATGGAGGCAAACCTCAGAATAAGATAAGTGTTAATATAGATTTCCTTTCTTTATTACTTAAGTACATTATCAGTTTGAAGCAGGAGAATTTTTTGAAAGTAGTTCTCTAACTTGCGAGAACAGCATGCGTTGGTCAGAAAAAGAAAACTGAGTTTTCTGAAGTCCTATTTGTGTGCTTCTCTCATACCTCTACTGCATCCCTTTGAAAAGAGTGAAAACAACTAGGAAATCATGTTGGGAAGTCACAGTAGGATTGGAGGAGACATTTCAGAGGACACACTTGTAGATATTTATCTAATATATCCCAAGAATAAGCACATACAAAATCCACACAGGGCTAAAACGAAACAGATTATTTTCCAGTGGAGAAGTATTTTACCTCTGCCTCAACTGCAGAAATGGTTACAGTCTTACTATGTTTTAAAAAACCAACATGATTATCTTAAAAGCCAGTATGAGGAATTTTAGAAGTTTATTCAACTTCGCAGAGTCCTGTATTTTAGTCAAGGCAAGAATCACTGGGTTGGGGGAAAGAGGGTGTTTTCCAGTAATAGTCAGTGAAACATGATGGGTGGAAGATACTTCCTTACTGATACTGAGTACTTTCAAGACTCAGAATGTAAAGGGCAATCTCCATCACTTTAAGGAAATGAGTAGTTAACATAATGTTTTTCAAAATGCTTAGCTTTACACCTACAAAATATTTAAACAATGAAGAGATACAGACTTAGATGCTTGCTTAATAGATGTATCTGTTTTAGAGTTAATATACAAAGCCAATTACAAAAAATAAGTTGTTAAATTTTTACTCTCTGTCACGCTTGCCAGGAAGACCTAATGTGACAAGAAAGCTGGGAAGGCTGTGAACTCTTCCTGGCCTCCACAGTCATTCAGTGATCACCAGAAGGAGTAGCTCTCCTCACTTGAAGGCTTCCAATACAAGGGCAAGTGGTTTAAAAAAACCAGAAGGCTGAGGATTTCAAAAGCATGTAGATAAGTGGAGATATTTTCAATATTGAATGTATTTTAGGTGTCCAGGCCCTACTGAACTTTAATAATATTTAGGAATCATCTGAAATTTATGAAAACCTTATTTGGTTTCTAAATAAATGTGCTGATTTTCTCATGAGTGTTGAGTAATTGGTAGTTCTTTGAATAAGTCCTTAACAATGTGTATCATAACTCAGCTATCTGAGAAGTAGTAACTTCAGTATAAGGATCATGGGGATTTCTGTAAAGTTAGATGGTCTAGGGTAGTGTTCATGAACAACCTTTCCAAAAATATCTTGGACATGACTGTCTCAGAGTAACAGATGAGACTGATGCTTATGTCACTTGTAGGATGTGATTTATAGGTTAAAGAAAAAATGTGCAATGACAACTGAGGAAGTTGCAGTCAGTCATTAAGAGCTATTTAGAAGCCTGATGGTGAAGACTTACTGTTTTTCAGAACTGCCTAACTCCCATATAAATAATCTCGTTACCTCTGACAATTGCATGTTTTATGCTCAGATATTTTAAATGAAATTATACCTAGATTCTCATGCAGTTATCTGTTTTTCAAAGTTCACCTCAGCTTTCATGGATGTCGGGCCTTTATAGATGTGGTGGGCCATGAAAATAGAATTTTTCATGCATAGCTCCAGTGCGAACCTTTGAAAATCTCTGCCAGAAGTTCCAGCGTGCTTACATTCATTTTCTAGTACCTTTGTTGATGATAAGATGATGGGTTTTTTCCCAATTAACAACTCTAAGGAAGAGTTCACCAAATAACTTGTTCAGCATAGACTAGCCAGCATGGTGGAATTTTGCTGTGTACTTTAATTGATGTCCATTAAAAGTGCAAAGCTGTTCTGCTATGATCAGATACCCTGAGATGCACCTACAAAGGATCTTCATTCCATTAATTCAGTGGATGCTGCTTCATAGGTAATGAAAAATTAAGCAAGCTTTGTCCAAACCCTGGGAACATAACTCAGCAGTTAGCAATGGAAACCCAATTCAAAAACTTTCCACGTATTTGTTTTAAATATTCATGCTATTGAACCATTCCCACTTAATGCATAAATGACAACATAATATCCAACTGTAACAGTTGGTGGAAGCCATTTTAAGTAGCAGTTTAACAAACAGAGATGGATTTTAATTTGCAATGCCAGTTGAGCTGTAATAAAAACTAGTATTCCAGCTGTGAAAAAAAAATAAAACACAGCTTGGTTTAGAGGTATTTACAGATGTGTAGGGAATTTTTTTTCCCCCCCTAAGTCATACAATGGAACCATTTGGTCATTATTCCTTCCCAGAAACATTTGTATCAGATGGCCTTCCTACCCCTAACTTCTGGAATCCAACTCCTAAGAAAAGACACATTAAAATATTATCACAATTCTTAAGTGGTCGTTGATTACAGAATTCAATTTCCTGTTGCAAATGTTACTGTTCAGTGTTAATATAGCTGTTTACTTGTTTCTGTGGACTGTGATGCGCTTCTGTTGACTTTGAGATAAATCCTGTACTGCTGTCTTTGAGTGATTTCCATGTGTTGGCATTGTTGCTGTCTCCTGGAGTGTTATTAGAATTCTTGCAACTTTGATTTCTGTTTGTTTATCCTTCTCAAAACATCAGCTGCTGGAGCCATGGTATTTTGTGAAAGTTTTAGCACTTTTTCTGTAATAATGAAATTCCCAGTTGCATGAGGGAAAAGTCTGCAAGTAAGGGCCAAGCACACCCTTGAAATCTCTTCAGAAAATCCAAAACAAAAACATCCATGCTTTTCTTTTCTTAACTTTAGGTTAGGGTAAGGAGAAGATAGGATCACATATTAAAAAGCAAGCCTGGAGGAATGGTTCTGAGTACATTCCACTGAGTGGACCCTTCTTTACTACTTTATAGCTTTATTTAATACCTACGACATTAAGATCCCTGAAGATTCATCTGTAGCTAAACATAAACTCCCAATAACAAAATGTGTATCATCCTGGGAAGAGTTAGAGAAAATACTTTTATTATTTGGATTAAGGAATTTGGCTAGTGAAAGTTTTCTTGCTTTTTCAGTTTTGTTTTGTTTCTTTGTTTGTATCAGTATAGTCTTAGAGACCAAACAACGGTAAAATGGACTATATTGTAAGCTAAGCATTCAGGGACCTGAAAGTCTACAAGCAATAAGCATAGCAACAAAGTTCCCAGAGAGGACAATTTGTAGAACTCAGAAGCCTGAAGTGCTTTAACTGTAGCAGTAAAGTTCAGGAAAGAAATAGAGACAACTTCAAAGACACTAAGAAGTTGTGATTAGAAGTTTGCAATACACAGGCAAAAAAGGGGGAGGAAAAAAAAGCTATGGTGCATTCACACAGCAGGTCTGGAAATAAGACTTTATTAGAGGATAGGAGAACGATGCACGTTAAGAAGAGGAAACAGCTCTTCTGACCTTGTGTAGGAAATCACGTTAATTGTGTCTACTTGAGATTCAAGCTTTCTTATTTTAACTACAGTTTTTAGAGTGGTCAAGGTTTCACTCTAAGGAGCTCAAGTAACCTGCAGGACTGTGGAAAATACTTCTGTGACAAATCGAGAAGCTGCAAGTAAATGTCTGAATTATAGCCTCCTTAACTGGTAATGACATCAGGAGAGTTTAACGTGAGCTACTGTCATCTGAACTGCGTGTGCGTTAAACAGATAAAGAGCACAACAGTAACTTGGCATAGTCATGAATTGTTTGGGAGGAATGAGGAATATGGGGAAAGGTTGAATCGCAGTGTATGTAAAAAACAGAAAAATACTTGAACAGTTCAGCCTACTGCTGTTAGCCTACTGCAGTAAAATTGATAGTGTATCTTGTGATAGAGAAAAAGATTAAAAACATCCACTGAGAAAACACTTTTGAAGAAAGCAACTTTTACAAAATGTGAAGGATTTCAGTTCCACCTCACAAGCAACTGTAGAAAGTAATTTGTTTTCTTAAGGTTTTTTTCTTGTATTTCAATTTAATGGGTAACAAAACATTTTGAATTAGTGCACATCAGGAAAGCAGACTTGTCAAATGCACCAGAATGTGTCAGAGAGTGTGTCCTGGTGTACCATGCAAGCCTGACGCCCATCAGCTGACTTCATCTGCCAAGTAGGAAGCAGGATCAACTGGTCCTTTCAGTTACCAGGCCCTGAACTGATGGGGGAGGGAAGTGTAGGCTGGCACTGGATCTGAGGACTGATCAGAAGGTGGGTCACCGTTCCTTATGTGCAGGCTAAAAGATCTGCTGTCCTGACACTCTCCAATTGAAGTGCACCTGAAGAATGCTTCAGCAGAAAGGCTAAAGAGTAATAGCTACTGTCTGCAACCAGAATGAGAACTTCTTTGCCTCAGTTTCCTTTTCTTTCGAACCAATAGATGTCAGTGATGAGTGACGCTTTTGGGAGGAGACCGAGACTCAAACAGTAGGAAGCACAAATATGAGAGTATAGGGTGAAATCTTGATTTGCATGCCAAGAGAGAAGTAGGAAAGATGAAGAAAACATGAGGCCTAATTCCCTTCCATCTTTCTGCAAGACTACAATGCTAAATTTCCCAGAAGATGGTTAGTACTTGCTTATGTACATTCACGGAAAATACTGACTTGGCATCCATCACTATCACCTCTCTCATTTCTGGCTTAAGCCTTTTGAGAGTCCAGGAGAAACTTTTAGAATTTAAGCTGTTTGCTGCTTTCAGGGCTGGATTTGTCTCATTCTTGGTTAAAAGCTGGTGGCATGGCATTTTTGCACAGGGCAACAGTATTACTGCTATGCAGATCACTTAATTATGCCAAGTGTTATGAGTGCAAGTCTCTGAAGATGACAATGTAATGTAGAGAAAGCTGAAATGAGAGGTAATGAAAGGTAATGAAAAAGTCAGAGGTAGACAAGATGATCCTGTGATGCAAGGACAAACAAAACAAAACACTTAATGAAGGACTGTGGAGCTGGAATTAACCAGTATTGCTGAGCGGGTCACCAGTGTCACAAAAGCAGTATACTCACTGGGACTGGGGGAATGTAGAATGTCAATGCAGTATAGAGAGAACGCCTTGCGTTCCCTGGAGGCTGCTTAAAAGCTAACGTTGCACCTACTGAATTTATCCTGTGTCCAGCTGCTATGTGTAAAAGAAAAGATGAAGCTTCTTGAGGGAATTGGCAAAGCAAACAAACACAAAATGACTGTCACCCCCAAAAAGAGCTGTCTCAAAATTGCAGGCTTTCCAGAATGAAGGATGCAACCAGAGGCATGGTCATCTCCATGACATCTTTTGCCCCAAATGAAAATGTTAGAATTTGGGAAAAAATCTTGTACTGAAAATAAGTAAAATTTACCTGACCATTCAGAGCCAAGACCAAACTATTAGTTATCAAGATTTCACTTAATGCCTGCGACTAGAATATTGAGTTTACAGGGAAGAGACTGTAAGAAACCCTACCAAACTGCCTTCATTCTGCACCTCACTGCCACGGAACTTGTTGGTTTAGGTTATTGTATTTATCATTTGAACTGAGAATAAGCTGCAGTATCTTTCTGGCTTGGACCATGACCCTGTTGTGTAAGGTATTTTACAAACAAAAATCAAAAAGACACTCCCTGCCCTAAATCAGTTTTAGTCTTAAAACAGATAACAGATGGATACAGGCAGATGGCAAAGAAAAAAATTGTGACTAGGTCTGATGAAGAATGTTTTCTCATCAAAACCATGGTGATTGATAAGCTCTACTTTAAAAAATGTGGATTTGAGAGCCTTGACAGAACTTTTGATGAGAAGTAAAGGACAGAGTTTTCAGTCAAGGTAAGGGGACCAGCAGATAATAATAATGAGGTTGTCACTTGAGTGGCTGTAGCAGATCAAAGTTCAAGTGTTTTGTCTGAGTTAGGTGTGGTTTAAATCAGGCTTTCATACTATCTGTGTGAATACTACCCCTTAACTTCATCTGGAAGAAGGTCTCGCTTATTTTAAATATATACACACACACGTGTATATATGTATATGTATAAATATACACAGGCACACATGCACGCATACATGCTAATGAAAAAGTCTCAGATTTGTCACAATGTAGAAGAAGACTCAGGTTTTCTTGAGGAAACCACTTCCGTTTTACATGTAACCAAAGCTAGTACATGGAGAAGAAAGATGCAGACAGGGAAAGTATAGAAATAAATTACCCGAAAGGCAAACATTGTAAGTTTTCAATTGATTTGGCATCGGCACTAGTCTAAGACTGGTGTAAATTGTTGTAACTCGTCCAGCTACAATTCAGATGTTCCAATTTAAATCCTCGGGTATATGGTCTTGCGGTCCACATTTAAATTTCATTTTCTTTTAAAACTTTGGACAAGAAGGTTAAGAATTGTAGTGAACCCTTACAGAGGAATGAACTGTGGACTGTGTAAGGAACTTTCTTAGGCATATCTGTTACCAGAAGGGCAGAACACTTCCTTCCGAGTTCTCTTCCTTCGGTTCTTCCTCTCAAAAGTACATTACATTTCCTCTTCTGTGAAGGGATCTTCAGCAGATTTGAACAGCACCTCCTGAGCATCCTCTATTCAAAGCATTACAGTGGAAATACACTGAGGAGTTTAAACGGAGATGGTGAGCGAATGGCTTAGAAATGGGAAGGATGTTGTGTGCCCACACAAGAAATTATCTTTCTATTTAAAATTGTGCTAGACAACTGTTTCTGTAACTTTCAGAGAGAGAAATATCTGATGAACCAATATCAGACACCCAGTAAAGATGTGTAGCTTAATATGAAATAATCTTTCAAATAATAAGAAGAATAATGATAATAATAAAACTTTATTTTTAGGATGTGCGCCACACTACTAAGCGTGGGAAAAACAAACAAGGATCTCCCTGTCTCATCCCCTACAATTACCCAAAAGTAATTTTAAGGCAAATTTTTAAAAGGAGATTTTATTTACATAGAAATGTACCTCTTATTCAGCTTAAATTTGGCAATATGAAAGCTAATTGAGGATAAGTACTAATCAGAGGTCTGATTCGCATAGTTTAATGGTGGAATAGTGTGAGTATATGTTGAGATGCAAAATATAATGTGAATCTTAATTCAGTGCTAGTATCCCTTTCATTGGTGTTTGGATACAATCAATATATTGGTGTCCCTTCTGTTTTCACATATTGCAGTATTTTGTGTAAAATTAATTTTAATACATTGAAGCTCCCGTAAAGTAGTCTGATTCCTATTGATTGTGATGTGGTTTTTTGAATGAAATCAAACACTTCATGGCTTAGATGAGCTATATTTCTTAAGCATTTGCCATGTTCAACATTTCATCAACTTAATAGTATGACTTGAATTTACTTTGTGACCTAATGGTTCATTTCACCATAGACAGTCATGCACAAGTCTGTGGAATTTTAATCCAAGCTTTCAATGACATTGTTTTGAACAAGAGTGTTTTCTTGCAAACCAGATCTACTTCTGTAAGGTAGAATAGAAATAGAAAAAAGATTGAATCCTTTTATTTGTTTTGTTTTATTTTGTTTTTGTCTTAGCCACAAGGGAACAATCAGTAGTAGACAGTGAAACTTTCTCCCCTAGCAGAGTACAAATTATTCATTAAGATGTCATAGTTGAATTTTTTTGAGAAATCAGTTTTTGGTGTTTTTCAGGCTAAACACAGGTCAGAAAGTGGGATTAGCCTCATCGTATCTCTGTTTTATTCTGTGTTTAAAGGGTTGTGTTTTGATAAGAAACATGTTTTAATTCTTACAGATTGATGATTCTGTTTTAAAGATTATAAAAAAAATTCTTGTTGCATTTAAAGAAAATCCTTTCAGACTTTATCTGAATTTAATTATCTGAGTAAGAAAAGCTTTAATTTTAACATTTCTTTTTAAGGATGGAAGGCTGTTTCTGTAATTTCAAAGTATGTCTTGTGAAGTAAATGAAATACACCGTCGGTGTACAGAAAGAGGCACCTAAGGGGGAATTTTGAATTTTTCCTGTAAATTTATTCCTTGAATTTTAAATTGCTGATGATTTCCTCCTTATACGATTGGAAATGGGAATAATATAATACCATCTTTTGTCCAGTGCAGCCATTTAAATGTTGTTAGCAGGCTAAGTCATGTGTAAAATACCTAACAGAAAGCAGAAGGAAAACATTGTGCTGAATAGAAGTAAAGATATTTAGTGATAGTGTGAGAAAACACTTTAAAAGAGAAGTTCAACTCCTGAAAAATAGAGGCTTTGGGTTTTTGGAAGGAGCTAGTCGTGGGAACTTAACTAAAAAGTGACCTGAGTTTATAAAGGAAGTCTTGATTGACTTGCTCCTGCTCCTCATCGTGGAGTCTGTCTTGCTTTTCCCCTTTGTCCGTTCAGTTTCCATATGGCTCTAAAGCATGCCTTTCTCTTTATGTATCCTGCCTACAGTTTTTTGAGAGTTGAGATCCCTGTAAGTTATCCCAGGTACCATTTGACTTACAGATAATGGTCAAAATCAGACAGTATTAATAAAACTAATTCTTACTAAAGAGTATTTATTCTGCCTCTGGAGAAATTTCTTTACAAGTTCTTCTTGGGCTGGACTGGTTTCCTTAGAGTTCAGACAATTTTTTTGGCCTAGTATCATCATTACTGAGTGAGAGCCATGAAGTTTAACAATCCTTCGTTGTCTTTGGTCTGGGACTTATATATGCCCAGTCCTACAAGTGGTGGCACATTTTGTGATACAGCAATTTATGACTTGTACATAGGAAAATTCCCTGAACTGTCACAGAAGCAATCCTTTTTCTATCACAGTTAAAAAGAAAAATTATAAAAATGCACTTCTGGTAAAACTCAAGTCTTGGCTAGTATATTTGGAATAAAAAAACAGAATTGCTATGATAGTTTTCCTTTGACAGTGTAAGAAGGATTAATACACTGTATAAGCATACTGGATGATAATAGAAGAATTAAAATAACTTCAACACATTGTAGATAAACCTTTGAAAAGAAGTAAAAATTCAGTCTTAAGTATCAGAATAATTGGAATGTATGAGTAACTTTTCCTAAGAAAAGCTACTTTTTATAATGCTTATTAGCAGGGTGTAGCAGGAGCATGCATTGCATTGCTAGAGATAACATGTACAGAGGGACAAGGAATTGAAAAGGTGGAGAAAGTCTACAGAAGGTTAAGGGGGAGGAGAGGGAAAGATGATCCATCTATCATTTCTGCCACAATAAATCTTCCATTTTTGAGAGAATAGTGTGACCCCAGGACAATGAGGACAAAATTGCTCTGCTACACTATTTCCAGTGTCTTACTATCACTGTGAAAGTCTTACTGATCATGAGCAGATCATGTTTTGTGAGTGTTAATCATTACAGGAAACATGATTCCTGTGTTTTAGTACAGGGGGCAACTAGAAAATCTCTAAAAAAAGGATTGTGTTTAATAAAAAGTAAATAGTAAAGTTCGGGGGGAAAAAAAGAAACGTTCAGGATCATGTCTTTAGTGAGTAGGTTTCTGTTGTTCATCAAATCAGAGGTAAGTCTTCTGTGCCATTTTTTTAAATGGCAACAACAGAAACTGGCAACAAAGAAACACCCAGGCACTTTAGGTGATGTAACCATGAAGATGGCAGTGCACTTTGAAGAACAGTATGCCATCTCAGTCTGGAATGGAATGTATGAAAGAAAATGTATTTTGGAGATAGTACAGATGTGGATAAATGGCATGTATGGCTTTGTGTTTCTCCAAGGAACAGTATAGAAATTAAAGCACAATTTCTTTAAAAAAAAATATTGTTATTGAAAATCTAGGAAACTGAGTGGCGATAGTTGTAAGGAAAAGATGTGTACATAGCACATAGTATATTAAAAGTCATAAATACCATCACTTGTGATCATAATTAATATTAAAACACACAAATAGATCTAAGAACTTGCATTAATCTCCTTTTCTAAGTGCTGCAAGGTGCTCTGTGCTTAATGAACAAGTACTATAATCTTGTGTTCATGGCTAGGCTGGAACTGAGTAGATATTCAAGTCTTGATTCTGCCACATGCTTCCTTTATGATGTTAATCAGAATGCTTGTATCTCTGTTTTTTTTATTTGAAAATTGGGCATAACAATTCCTTTCCTCACGAGCAAATGTTGTATCTTAGCTAATTTTATAGTGAACATTTATGGAGTAAAGCAATTTTATTTCCACTGCATGTGGAACTGGGGAGACAATGATTTTTGAATATTGGCCAATCTTAAAAAAAAAAAAAAAAAAAAAAAAGAGATTGGAAAGATGAAATAAAACAGTAAAAGCTCAGCAAACAGTTGAAAGAGAAGCCTGTTCAGAAAAGTGATAAGAAGGATCATAGCAGGGAAGGCAAGGAAAGGCCAAATTGTTTAACTTTTGAAGAAAGGAGACTTAGCTTTACCTTGTCTTGACATCCAAGATATTTCTGATTGCTCTTTAATTTGTAAAACAGGGATAAGCAGATACAGTGAGTGAAAGCCAAAAATGGACCAATTCAGAGTAGAAGTAAAGGGAATGTATTTAAAAGGCCAGAAAGGTAATCATTATGGACAGATTAGAATTTCTATCAACTGTAATCTTTTAATGAAGGCTAAACAATTTTCTGAAAGGTACTTTATAGCTCTGCAGAAGTGACAGACTTGATGCAAAAATTATTGCTCTGCATCATGAAGAAGGTCAGTCTAAACTGCCCCGATAGTTCATTCTGGTCTTACTCTCCATAAATCTATGAATTAATGTTTGTGAGTCATACTGATAGCATAATGATGGAGGCCATAGAAGCGTATAAGTTATGCTGACTTACTACAGGTCTTGGGAATCAGAAATGAAGAGAGACCGCTTCCAGAAAGCTATCTATGAACAGATCATAGCAGTATTTTTCACCAGCTAATTCTGTGAAGGGCGTCTTATGTTCTGTAGTGACAAGTTCTTGTGCATGACTGCGAATCCATCTGCTTTGTTCTTTGGGTTAGCTGATGAGAGAAAATTGGATTTGGTGGTACAGGGGGTTATGTCTTAAGATAGTGATACAGCAGTAGGTCACAAAACTGAGAGCTAAGCTTGCTGTCCCGCCCACTCCCCCCTGGTTATTTAGTTGCAAAGAATGGGCTACGTAGATTGCCTCCCCACAGATTTGGTCACGTTTACTAAATAATTTCAAAGGAGAGGGATACTTGTTGGTGCTAGATGTCCTGGGTGGAGGTGTGGGAGAACAGCCTTTTTCCTAGTGTCCAGGAGCTCAGCTGTTACATATTTCACCTGGAATATGGCAAGTCTGAGGTCCTCCAGCCTGGAGTTCAAGTTTCTAACCTTCCAGGGAAATAACCTAACCGGTGGGTACCAGGATGTTCTGACAGTGCAGAGATGGAATCAGTTCCAGGTGAGCTTTCTGGTTATGTGGTTGTCATTGTCTTGTTTTTGGTACTAATGGATATTTAGGAAGAAGAACTGAAAGCCTTTGCTTAAGTGTAGCTTTTATGTTAGGGGCACGAGGAGGTAGGAGAAATGAATACCATTTACTTCAAGCAGTAGAGACAGCTATGGGTCTGCTGTGCTCCTGTGTGCTTTAGCCATGCACTGTTACATATAATTGGATAAGTAGGTTCCCTAGAAATACTGTGAATCTTAGCCTCTTTTTTTATGCTTTTCTTAAGCTATTATTTCAACTCTATGTTTTAGGAACAGAATGTTGCATATAGGGTGAAAATTATTTGTTGAATTATTTTGCTGTCTTGATGAGAAAAAAGCAAATGATTAAAATCCATTTGATCCAAAAGAATACTTAATTTCTTTTTTGTCAGTTCAGCAAATGAAGCAAAACAATGAAAATATTTTTATAATGCTGTGGGTTTCTGGGCATAGTGAAGATGGAAATAGTCAAGTAGTAGCTGTTAAAATTCAAGAATGTGAATAGTCCTTGTGTGTATACAGACACTGACTTTACTGGGATTATTTGCATGCTTAAGTATCTCACTAAATCAGAACAGAATGGGCTGGAGTTGATTTTGGTATTATATTATTCTGAGATAACCACTGATTTGGGTGAAAATAGTGTATCAGTGTAAAGAATCATATCTGTAGTATTTTTAAATTGATTTTTTTTTTAAAAAAAGGAAAGTCCATGGCAGAATTGGAGATTTATTCAGGAAAATGGCTCTTCACCTTGTCCCTATGAGAAGCAACAGTTTAACATGTAAATAGGGGGAAAAAAATCAATGCCTTTTTCGGAGTTTCTCCCTTTTTCAAGCCCTTGCACGATGAAGGTCACATACACCTTCATTCATCCCTTATCTTCTGACATTTTTCAAGGCATACTTGTGTTCAGTGTTCATGCCTGGAGCGTTATATGTCCTTAGCGCATCCTTCAGGACAATATACAACTCTTATCTGCCTCGATTCAGAGACATGCACTGCAGTTTGAGAGGAGGCTGAAAGCTCAGTAAAACAAACGGGCAATATAAGGTCAGATACCTTTCGCATTGGTCATCTCTTGACACGGGCTGCACATTTTCATTTCATGTTTCCCATCTATGTATTACACACTTGGAATTATTTTAAATCTTAACATTTCTAGAAGTGAAAATCACAAAACAGAACACAAACATGTAAGCTAGAATGTGCTTTTCAAAGAAGTGTGGAAGAGTAATATTCATCTGTAGAGTAGTAAAAGGAACTGACTGTGGTTTGCAGTCTAAAAAGGAAAAAAAAGAACAGGTCAAACAAAATTTGCTGCACTGAGTATTTAGTAACATTAATAATTGAAGTACAGTTTTAAAAACTGATTTAAAGCAAAACATTGATGTAAGTAAAATTGTTGAAAATATGTAAAATACTTTCAGAGAAAGATACATTTTCATGAACATATTTCACAGAAGTTCAAGAAAAGTTTTAGCTGATTTGAATCTGTTTGCTTAGATGGGCTGGCTTTGGTGTGGGTGGAAGATAAATTGCATGTATGTGTTGCAGCAGGTCAACAGGAACTGCAGGTGTCAAATTGATACCAAAAGTCACTTCAATTACTTTAAACAACATAGCTCAAACTATGAAAATTTGAGACCCTACTATTTTTAGGAAACAATTTTTCTCTGCAACTCTTATGTGTTCTTTTATTTATGTTTTCTGACATACCCTCACTAACACATACACAGAGATAGTTAATGCCTTTCTATACTCTGGAATATGTTACTTTAAGCAGCCTGTAACAGATGTAAAATTTAGGCAACATACTGCATTATTCATTCCAGACAGTCTGAGTTATTGATTATGGCATTTTGAGGTATTTCTGCACTTGCGTTTTTTTCTTCTACCTCCTAGACTGATGATCTAGAAAATGAAAATGAACAGGCTAAAACAAGAGCATAGTCTTGGTTCCATTTTCATTTATTTGTTAAACTCAATAGCACATTAATGAGGGCTTTGTTTTTCTGCGTAGCGTCACCATTTCCGTATCTTGCACATGGTCATCGCTCAGAGAAGCCTGGCTGCATGCATTGTGTCAACCCTTGGCTTGATACAAAAGCGCAGAATTTTCATTTATAGAGGCACAGCATTTTTTCCCTTTATAAATGCCAAACTGAATGAAAAATACTCCTTAGAGAATTAGAAGATAATGAATGATTGGCATTTCGTGTACAATTTCTTATTCTAGTGAGGTTTTGGCATGCCATTCACTGGGAAATTCAGAGTCTTGAATGACATCCACATTTAGCAGATGGGCTGTCAGGGCGTACTATGTGTCAACACCTTTGCAGAATATCACTTGAAGCCTAATTCCTCATATTTATGGGCATCTGATTTGGTGTTTCTGAATAAAGGATGTATTTTTTTCATACGCTAAAGCTATTCAAGTTACTAAAGTTACGACTTGGTCTCTTCACCCACAAAGGTTGTCTGTGTGTGGGGGCAGGGGTTAGAGGAAATGCATGGGAGCACACGTGCACCACATAAGTGATAGAATAAGCTCAATTCTATGTGATTCTCTTGCACTCTCTCACATGTTGATATCTTAAGCCAATATGAATCCTATGGCATCCAGTAACTAGTAGAAACTGGTTAAAAGTCAAACAGGTATCCAATGAAGTTATGTTTCTCAGGAGTTGATACTAATAAACGGCTACTATTGTTTAAGTATTCGATAGTGACCTGTTTGTTGGGATGAAATCCTGATCAAATTGATGGATGACACTGAATGGAGTGGAATAGTTGATCTCCTTCACAGTAGAACAGGACTGCCACTCAGAAGAATATGAACAGGATGAAGAAATGGGCTGACAAAAACTTCTGTGTAAAAACAAAAGTTCTGCGCCTGGGATGTAAGAACCCTATAGACATGGTACAGGAGGGGGGTTGTCTAGCTTGAGAACAGCTCTGCATGCATGCTTTGATAACACAGTCCAAAGTGTGTGTGAGAGAGATAGATGGGTACTGAGTTTCTAGTACTTCTTTTGTGAACATCAGTGGCCGCTGAGAGGTGATAGAAGTACAGGTTGGTGTTTCAAATACATAAATGGCAATTAAGGTTTCATCATACCAACAATTCCAGCACATTGCAGTTCTGGAAAGAATCAGAAAATAAAGTGCAACTATGTTATTCCACACATGCAGTGTCTTCTGTGTTCGTTACAACAGGATAGATCACAAATGAACCAGTTTCAGCCCTCTCCGGTTATGCTTTATGTAGGTTTTCTTTGCTGTCTAAGCAATACCTTATTTGTTGCAGTGTCATCCCTCTGCTTATTGCTGTATTCACCACAGCCTGGAGAGCAGATTGAATTCTCCCTTTGATTTTTTTTTTTTCCTTTTCTTGTCAGCTGTGTTTCTCAGTCTCCAGTAATTTTTTTTCTCACTTCTGGATTCTCTCAGATTGGTTTGTATCTCTCCAAGTGTGTTGCCCAAAAGTGGTCTTAAATTAACTGAAGACTTGTGAGTGCTGAGCTGAGCTGAGAGATTTCTTTCTGCATGCTGCAGGTCGTATTTTTGCTTATGATACCAGTATGGTGTTTCGCTTTGTGCAGCACCTAAGTGGCGATTCATGTTCAGTTTGCAATCCACTGTAACTTCCAAATCCCATCATATGAAATTCCTATCGAACCACTTCATTATGCGGTGATTTGCCTGGATTTCTGAATAACAGAGTAGTAGAGTGGTGAGCACAGCTGCCTGGAACAGGTTTCATTCTTGGCCACTGACCATCTAAATAAATACCTTTAGAATGTTGTACCAGCTGCTTGTTAGAGCAAATAGCCAAGAGCCAGGAAAATTCTGAGATCAAGTCCTAATTAAACTGCTGACTTCCTGCATGACCTTGGGTGGCTACACTCTTTGTGTAGCCATGAGCCCCAAATCAAAACCTCTCAGCTGAACTTCTCTCTGAAGACAGATTAAAAAAATTGTACAGAACAGAACCTATGCACATCACCAACAGTAACATTCTGTTTGTAATGAACTTCTAACCTGACCTCTGACACTTCATGCAAAATACATCTGTCCTGTACTCTTCTTGTTCTCACTTGTTTATATGGGTTTGTAGCTGCATTATGATTAACATAAATACGTCCACACAGGATTATCAAAAGCAGGCTTTTGCAGATCTGATTATCTATTTTGTCATACAGAAATGTGATTTTTTTTTTTTTTTTTTTTTTGTGCAGCTTGTCTAAGATTGTGCATTTTTATGAGAAAGTGTATTGGCTGTAGTGCTCTGTATACAAGCTTCAGCACAGAAGTTTACTTCTAGGCACTACACTGATAAACACGAAGTTGTTAACTGAAGTCATGCTGGACTTGGGCTGTATGAAGAAGGCTAATGAGTTCAGGGACAGCAGGGAAGAAAATGGGGATGAATGAGCAACGTACTACCTACCTGTGAACTTGAGCTGTAGTAGAAAAACAAGGGGGAGGATATGCGGTTACAAATGTGAAAA
Organism: Opisthocomus hoazin; assembly: GCF_030867145.1. NCBI lineage: Eukaryota > Metazoa > Chordata > Aves > Opisthocomiformes > Opisthocomidae > Opisthocomus > Opisthocomus hoazin. The sequence continues at coordinate 10,346,359 of NC_134425.1, forward strand.
ATCAAAGCACAGATCTTTGCATATTGTTTGCCAGGGACCTTGTCTGGAATGTATTTTAAATGCTAACTATTCATCTAAACAAAACTGTAATGTGCCAGTTTGCACACAACAGTCTATATATTTGGCAGCTGAACAGATAGGAAGTTTGTGTGAAGTTTGCAGGATTCCCAGGCACAAGGGAGTACCAAATGGAGGCACATCTGCCTTACTGTAACTTCATCCAACTGAAGCCCTGCAGTGTGACCCAGCTGATGAATGTGCCTGGCTTGGTAGCACTGAACTTCCCAAGCTTGAAGGAAACATTTGCTGTCAGATGGTTGGAGAGCTCACAAAGGTTCCCCAAATGGTAACCAGCCAAAGTAGTGTTAAAGGTCTGACCATTCTCAAGAGCCAAATCCTACCATGCTGGGTTCACAGCATTGTTGCAGCAGTTGTGCCCACTCATTGAATGTTTTGCAGGTATCTGGAAATAGGTGTGCGCCACTGAAAGAGCACAGATTCATCTTATTATGTGCAACACTAGAGATTAAGAGGTAGATGAATAAATAAGATGTGCTCTCTTAACAAGATTTCTCAAATGGTACAGAAACACAGAGAAGAGAAAACAGAAGAACAGGTACAGGAGGGTCAGAGGAGGAGGACGGGTGGGCATGTACCGTTCTGTTGTTGGGATTGCAGTTCCCTGAAGTGGTTGGTTGGCTGGATAGTTTTTGGCAGAGGGAGCATTTTTGTTTGCCTTTAATTTTTGCTTACCTTTAGTGTGCAAGGGTAGCTCTTGCTCACAGAGCTTAGTTTTTTACTTGCACTCACTCTCTCTTTTAGCATTCTGTCTCTCTCTTCCAGCATTCTGTATACATACATGGCTTGCATGTGTCTGTGGAGGTGCTGGGGAGGGATCTGTATCTCCAACTACAGATATTATTGGTTTTGAACAAAATCTTTCTTTGATCATTTTCGTTAGCAAGCAAAAGTGACCCTAGGTAATTTAGGATAAGTGTACAACCAGCAAAAATTGTGCAAGCACCTAACAAATAGTTTACTGAATGGGGAATGGTCAGTAAACAGTTGCTAAGCTGAATAATTCCAGAATAATGTATTTTACCCATCGAGTAAGGAGGCTACAGAAGTCCTCAGAAGCAGTGTTTTAGCTGATTTCAGCATAAGTTTTATGACAGCATTTAAAGCTTGAAGTTAAAACATATTTTTAATGCTTATAACGCAAACTTTTACAACTGTGCTAATGAAAAGTGATGTTTTTCCTTTGTATCCATGAAATTTGTGAAAAATGAAGATTTCCCCTGAAAACCTTTTTCACCATCTCACAGGGCTGATAATGTAGTAGTAATTATATTGCTCATCCAGTTCAATAATCTAATGCTGGATTTTCCATGCTTTTAAGCTGAAAACATTTATTTATCAAAATGTTGCTGTCATTGAATTTAATACTCAGTTTAATTTATGTCAGTAAAATCTGAGACAGTTGCTAATACCTCTACCGTTCTTGGAGAATATTATCCTATCTCTTAAATAAACTGCGGCAAATCTCATTAATAGCTAGTAGGATTATTTGTAACTATCATTCTTTTCAGTATGCACCATTGTACAGTTTTCACTAATAGAGTCAGTTCCTTTACCAAGGCAGGATTAAGGCCTCAGGAAGCCTCTTGGCAAAACCACAACTTCTAAGGATAAGTGTAATGTGAATCAAGATAAGAGCACGTGATAGTATATCTCTTAAGAGCAGGTATCATGCAAAACACTTTAATGACAGTTGAAGAGTATAGAGATACCATGCAAATAATAATGCTGAGATTCTAGATAGATAACAGCTAGGCATCCATGGGTATGAAATTATCCATGCTAAACCCTCAAAGACAGCCTATCTGCAAATAATTTCTGGGCAAAATATGAACATGACAGAATGTTCTCAGTACTTCACGCAATATAAACAAGAATGGAAAAATACTGAGGAATAAGCCCGTTTTGTCAGGAAGGCCAACTCTCCAAAAGAAGTTGCTAATGCACACCCTTGTAGAGTCCACTCTTTTCGCTTTGTTTGCTTGCTGGTCTGTCCAGCTATTTGCATCACTAGTTACATCAAATCCATCAGAATAAAAGCATAGACTGCAGAGTCAGCTTACATAGGTTGAAACATCTAAGCTGACTGAAGGATAACAAAATATCAAGGAAGCTGGAATTCAGCATTTTATGCTTTCTGAATCCCAAGTTTCTTTAGTACCTTACAGGCAATTCTAGAATCTCATAGTTATTGCAGTCCCAGGAATAACTGTGGGTCTCAGCTTTTGGCTCTATCTTCTATGTCAGTTGGTAATTTTTAGAACAGAAGTCCTAGGTTTTCATCCCTGTCTGAAAAAGAGCCAACCTCACCGAGTCTGTTTTCTGTGCTAGATGTACAAGACTTAGTAAGTAAAAATGTATTAACTGACTATAGACAAGTTCTTTTGCAGTAGAAAGAAAGCAGAGTGCTTTCCAAATTATGTACACAGTAGGAAATAATATTTTATTCAAGGCAATTGCTTTCCCCTTGTTTCAAAAAAATGGCAATGAGATTGGTGTAAACAATATGTAAAGACAACTGAATCTTAAACAGAGGCAGGTTTTCTGGAATGCCTATTTAAGCCAGTATGCATAGCAATCACTCATCATCTCTCATGATTTGACCCTTTATGCGAACTGTAAAACTATAAAATGCACAATACATACACATAAAAAAGAGAGAACAGCAGGCCTCATACAATGTGGAAAAAGAACTGCTCTTTCCTAATAGGGATGAAAAGAAGAATGTGCTTTCACTCCAGTTTAGCTGTCTGAGATAGCAGTACACCCAATATTTTCACTGATTTGTCTGAATAATATTAAATTCTGAACTCCAGTGAATGCTCATTGCTCATTGTTTTCCAAAATAGCCACATATCGTTCTGTTTTATCTAGCCCAAATGATCACAGATGTATTTTACTTGAGATTTTCAAAACTGTTTATGTTAGCAGCAGCTGATAACTCTGAATCAAATGTGTCACATTGCTTTCAGGACCAACCACTTCACTCAAACACGAAGACAAGCATTGGAGTGTATTTTCAGCTTGAAAATTTCCCCATAGAGCACAGCTGTCTTAAGTACAAATAATTATATGTAGATTTAGTGGCACTGAGGAATACCCCTCTTTCCCTACCCTCAAAAGGCTTGAAAGCTGATGACCTGATTTTCTAATCTTTGCCCAGGTATTTCATGTGCATCTGATCAAAGTCTGGCCCATTAAAGTAAACAGGGTATTGCCCTTTAATAGAATCATGATTACTTGAAAATCCTCTTGGAAACCATTGAGAGTAACAGTTACTAACTATTCTCAGCTTTTCACTGAAGAAGAATTGGAAGAATATCAGATGGGTCTATTTAGAGAATAAGTAGAGACTAAAGCCACACTTAAGTGCTGTTATAGATCTAGTTCAGGATACATAAATAGGACTTGTGTCCCTTTTTAAATCAGAATTCCTTCTTCAAGGCATCTTTTGAAGTAGTGTTCATGCTGCCTTGAGACCTTAGTCCAGTGAGATTAAATTAGGAATGGATTTAAGAAGGAAACTTCGCTTTAAACAAGGTCAAAAGCATAGATAGACATTTTATTTAGTGCATGACTCGGCTCCAAAGACTTGGAGATGCTTAGAGCTAGGCAGGTGCAGCAGCTGCTTGGGTTTGGGTTATTTCGGTTTTCGTATTGCTGAAGGAAGCTCAAATGAAGTCAGATTTTTTTTTTTTTTTTAAATTAATCTTGTAATAAGTTTTGTACCAATCTGAGTTTTAAAGCCGCATTGGTTCCTTAGAAAATGGTAAAGAATGTACTTCCGTGAATCTTTTGAACACAGACAATTGATTTGCACATGCTCAGAGCATGTGAACTACTGTTCTGTCTCTGAGTCTCAGCCTAAACAGCAAGAGCAGCAGATGAGGAGAGAAGATGTGCGTACAGTAACTTTTGCCTACATTCAGCCATGGTGACACTCTGGAACTACATAAAACAGGCACTAATCATGACTGGTGAATTCAGAATTATTCTCATTTGAAGGAGAGCCAATAAAAAGCAAACATGCACCTCAAAGACTGGCTTTGGATTGTAAAATTAGCATAGAATAATACTTCAGAGGTGTCTCTTGTGCTGCTATAGCTGAGGTTAAAAAGGATTTAGCAATATAAACTCCATTTTCCATGGAGTTTACGAGTGAGACAAATTGTTCTGGGTGGGAAAGTAGTCTGCCAAATCCTAGTCCAGAGTGCTGTACGTATTTCCCATTTTAAAAACAGGAAGAATGAGTATGTGTCATGCATATGCAATTGGGTAAATATGAAGGATCAGACCTTCCACTGCTTACTAAAAGCACAGGTATGTGTTAGAAGGTATCATTTGCCCTCATAATTTCATGTGTGTAGTGACAAACCCAACTGGAAATGTGCATGAAGTTACTTCTGTGGGGGACTGTGTACATTTAATAGCCCCACCCTGACTCGCTCTTTTATTACAGCCAAAAAAACACTGTTTAGTATAAATGGTATACATCTTACACATCTTAAAAATGTATTTGCACAAGAGCCTGGAACCACTTCAGGAAGCACCATTATACTTTCGAGGTCTATAATATGGATTTTAGAGCATTTATAGATAGATATTTAGCTATCAGACTAGAACAGTTCCTTCAGAGACAGCCTACACATAATACACGTTTGTAGAACTCTTATTTGTCTATTTAAATACATTGTTTACTGGGGGAGACAGGAAATTGTTTCAAATTCCAGTCTCTCAGACAGGTATTACAAACTCTGAAAAATGTACAAACATACCATTTACCTTAAAAAGACTGCTAAAATATTAGTCAATACTGCCTGAGTCATTTTACTCCTGCAATTAAACCACAATCAGGTTCTCATCTGGATGAGCTCCTGTGTTGAAATGTAAGTGTGGCATCAACACTATCAGTGTATTTTCTTTGAAAGAGCATGAGCACATATGAAAGATACAATGAAAAAAAAATTAACTGAGTGATCACAAATGACCAGTTTAAAGTTAGCCGTGGCACTGTTTTTCTTAGATCTAAGTTTCTAGCCAAATATGAAAGCCATATTCTTCCATGACAGTAATATACCTCAACATTTTGCAATCAACACTTTAAAAAGTTTTGCACATTTTGGTGTGACTGCTGGTATACCCACATTGTGTCTTTATGAATTGCTGAGCCCAGCCCTTCTTTAACAAGCAGGAAATTTAATTATCTTTTATATACAGTTAAGACAGTCTCTTTTAAAACCACTAAAGACTATTATCTTAGGAGAGAGGAAATATTAACCATTACCGTAATACTATATATTGTCTCTGCGTGACTTTTTCTGGATATATCATGTATGCAGAGGTATTCTATATCAGAAATTTTTGACAAATGTTTTTTCATCAGAAAATATCGGCTGGTCATAACCAGAGATTTTCTGGAATACACAGGATTTGAAAGAAGCTTTTCTGGATTGGAAAAGCATTTTCCAGATTTGAATTGCTGTGTGAAAATCAGAGCAGGGATTTGAACCTGGCTCTTTCACATTCCAGAGCAGTGCTGGGATAAGCAGACTACAAGTGGACAGTTTGCATGAGATTTCCTGGTTTTGTTCCTTTTTAATGGTTTCCTGCTCTTGGTTTCCTAAGATTACTGTTTCAGTGCAGAATGGGAGCATTTTGAAATCTCAGTGCTCTGTGGGACACTTAAAATATATTTTCCCTTTAAATTTGTTTTTTAGTAGTATTTCTTCACTTCAGTCACCCTCTGAGATGCCTCAGATGTGAATCATTACAGGTCAATTGAACTGAGGATGTGGCTCAGATCTTCTGTGGGATTCCCACCGTGGCTGGTGAGAAGTAAATGCCCTGGGCTAGGGATTAAAAAAAAAGCAATCTTTTTGACTTGTGGAATTATCCCTATTTCCTAATAAAAACCAATGAAATTACTTTCAGCCAGTTTGTACTCATTAACACTTAATTATTTTCCTATGTGCAGCATCTCTTACTTCAGTTTACCTCTATGTAGCTTTTGGTTCGCTACTCTTCTGCATTCACAGTGAAATTTAGAAGTGTCCGGTCTGAGTTATCCCGTTCTCTTGCAGACTGCTGAATTTTCCTTCTCCTTTGCCTGGTGGCCCTACTGCAGCTGAGTTGCTGAACTGGGCAATGTGTTCACTAAAAATAACCAGGTTTTTAGTTATTGCATGAGATACCCACGGTGGTTTCCTTTAGGTAGCTCACTTCCGTCCTGACATAGGAATTCTGGAATGGTGACTGCAAGCCTAGGGCTGAAGTGCCTGTCTTCAAAGGCAAAAGCTGGTGGTTTCACTGTAAACCACTGCCTCCCAGTAAAATCACTGCTAAATATACATGTACTGCATGAAAGTTTTATGTAACATTTAGTTCCTGCATATTCTTTTTCCTCACTTCTGCTGTGTTCGCTGTCCTTAAGCTGGTTTCCAGTCCTGACGTATTTCAAACCCCCCACCTTGCCCTTTTTCTAGATCTTTCTTTTTAATGAACCACAGCCTACTGTACTCTGACTTCCCGTTTCATGGGCCGCTGAACCTGCTTTCAGCTTCCTCCAACCTCCACCCCGTCCTCCTCTGCCTGGGCTTTGTTCCTTTCTTACCTGTGCTATTTATCTGTTGTGCCCATCCACATCTTTGTCTCTGTCACTGCAGCTATTGCTGTCTGTCTGCCTGTTCTTGAAGCAGTCCTCCTTCTCCCCTGCATTTGGACACCGTACAGCAGTTCCTAGAAAGATAACTGTCTCGCTGTAGTTGCTGTCTCAGAAAAAAAGTGCATCTAATTCTAAATGCAGGTAGACGGTTTGTTTTGACAGCAGCAATTCCCTGTAGTATTAATGTATACTAATTATTTGGTGTTGCTGAAATTAGGGATAAAACCAGTTCACAGTAGCTCAGACATGACTGTCATGTAAAAGTACAAAGCTTGGGATTTTATTTTATACCAACAGTTCCCCTTTTTCCATGACTGTTAGATTGTCTGCAGATTCTGTTTTATTTCTGGATTATTTGGGATTAAAAAAACATGAAAAATGCCAAGAACCCTTATTCTTTCACATATACTGAATTGAGTGTGTTGCAGCAGCGGGTTATAGTATGTGAACAGTAATTGTATATAATCCATTTGCTGCTAAAGAAAATACCCCATGAAGAGATAGAAGTGTCACTAACGCATTGGGAGGTTTGAAAGCATATGAAGCAGATATTATCTTTAGATAAGATTCATCCAGCTGACACAGATTTCAGTACATTCATTAGCTTTAATCTTTGCCCAAGTCTTTCTTTGCAATTTAAATTTGGTATCTTATACTCAGAAAGAATCACATTTTATGAGCATCTGAAGTAGCATTACCAATATGAAAAAGTGCTTTGTACATTAATAAAGGATTGTTTTACAACTCGTTTCTACAGTACAGATATGACATGTAGTGTGAGTACACCATCAAGGAACTTTCTAATGTATTCCTATTAATATAGCTTTTTTTCACCTGACAATCTATCAAAAAGAGAAAATCCTATCAGCATCACTAAATCCTTCTTCAAGGTTTCATTGAACTTAGCTTTAGAACAAGAGTATAAAACAGTCCTACACAGAGATAATGTCTAGAGGATTTTGGCTAATCACAGCACTCATTTTAGATTAGATCTAGTCAAATTTGGACATATAGGTGTTCTTGTAGATAACATATGCCTACCAGTGTTTATCCTTAATTAAAATGCAATATTTGCTTTTGTTTCCTTTGCTTGTAACAAGAGTAATGCTAAATATTTCCATAGACCTTTGATGATAAATGTCTTGTACTCAATGTATAGCATTCCAGGCTCAGGATCGATTTTTCCCTGATAAGGAATTCTTTCTAACGGTGAAAACTTGTGCAGTGAATAACATAATCTTCACGCATCCCAATATTTGAGACTATACTTAGGTATTGAGCTGGCTTCTTTATTCTTTAGTTTCCATTCTGCAGAAACCTGTATATGTAAAGATTATTCAAATGGCTTTTTGTCAGTGAGTGGATTATTTTGGGAAGGACAGCCCATAAAAAAAAATGTGAAAATTGCCATAAAGGTTGAAGAAAGATTTCATTTTCAGTGTATCAGTTTTCAGATGTCAGGCTGTAAACAGAGTCTTACAAAGACTAAGTTAGCAATATAAAGAAATCAGAATTTAGATTCCAGTGTTCAACTAATAATATGGATAATATTCTGTACCTCAAATCTGTCATTCAGTTGCATAACTCTTCATGGATTTTCAAGATCAGCAAATCATCAGTTTTCAGGGTGCATTTTTTTTATCACGCATGTATGCACATTCATCAGAACAGCTAAATCTTCTCTTCCTTCTAAATAAAGTCATGTGCAGTGATATTTTGGGGTATCTTTTATTGTAAATACATAACATTATCCAGTGCATTGCTTTTCATAAGGGAAAACACAAGTCTCCAAGGGTGTAATATTTGTTTACAGCTGGCTCTTTGTGAGAACATTTTGCTTTGCATTATTAGTTAATAGCAAGGGAAAATGGAGAGTAAAATTACTGCTGCATAAACAAACCTGTTACACAAATGCCTTCAATATTCCAAATGATGATGCTAGAGATTGTATGATTTGTTTTTTTTCAGGGTCGTTTTTGAGTAACACAACAGTTGAGCTTACACAGTTTACCAGCTATAGTAATGGCAGAATTATTTAGTTCTCAAACACATTAAAGCTGATGATTAAAATCCCTTTGGCTTAAGCATTTGCACAGGTAATCTTAGACTGTCAAAGAGATTTGTGTTGTGTAGCTAAAAAGCTATTTTTTGGGGGCAACAAAGGAAATGGTGTCTTCTAGCAACAATTTCTGGTAGGTGACAGACAAAATACCTTCCTGAAAATACTCTCAACTGTGTGTTCCTAGTATGTCCTAACTTACAGCAGGGCTGGAGAATGTGGTACACATCCTTCTTACATGGATAACATGATGTAAATAACGTTATGTAAAAGAAAGCTGTGGAAGCAACTGAAGCGGTTGCTCTCTTTCCGTGTAAATGGTACAATTCAGTACTGGTCTGATGAATCCTTTAAAGTCATGTCTTTATGTATTTCTGCTTAAATTACATAAACTTGACTATAGTGGTTGTTTTTACTGTTTTGTATAATTACTTTGTGTCTCAAAAGTCATTAATGCCGTATTTCAAAATACCTGTTCTGACTAACGGTGTGTAAGGTTACAAGACAGAAGACAAAGACAGGATGGGTTTTACTCTGTGCATGTTAGACAATTAATACACTGAAAATAGCACTGAGCCCAATAAATATTTGTATATGCTCAGATCACTGATGTTCTTGCCTTTTCTTGATACCTTAGCTGCTGTATTGCCTTTTATTCTTACTCAGTGAAGCACATCAGTGTGTTTAACTTTTTGCATCTGCTTGAGACTCAGTGCCCAAGGATATCATAATTAGGCCTGTATTGTACTCGTGTTTTGCATAAGCATAGGTGTGCATGAGTGGTTTTTCTTTTTTTGTTTATATTTTTAAAATCTAATATTATGTTTGGTCTTATCTCCGAGAAAGTTATCTGTTCATTTCTTACAAAAGTTCTCTCATCTTCTGTCTATGTTGAGACAGTGGGCCTTACTTCATTCTTGTAATAATTAACGGTAAAACTCCTAGTGACTTCAGACAGGTTCCTATCTCCATATCCATTTTTTTTTCCATTTCACATCCCTATCCATTTATTTGAGATATATAACTTAATCACGTTATCCTTTGGTGGGAATTGCTATACTTCATTCATTTTAACATGGTTCATCTGATTAATATAAAGATATTAATATAATCTGCTGTGTTTAGCAGATAGCGAACTTTATAGTCAATGTATTGCTTACTTAGGCATGAAATATCCAATGTGTATTCTCCTAATCAGGCTTGTTATACTCACTGAATTGTAGGGCAAGTATGTAATGTACTTGGGATATAGTGGTTATTGGTTTTAAAAAGTATCAGCCAAGGGACCGTTCTGGTTTATACACCTGGCTCTGCCATGTATGTGCTGTATAAGCCTGCACAAGTCATGTAACCAGCCCTAAAACTTTGTGACTGAAGTCAGTAAGCTGAGTAAGTGGTCTTGGTATAGCCACAGCTAGCCAAGCCATCAAGTCTTTCATCTGTCTCCCCATGTGTTAATTCTATTTAACAGTCAATGGTTAAGCCTGAATGTATTGGCACAAACTTCAGTTTCCCCTCTGCCATCTCTGGAATGGGGACAATATCTTCGCCTAACACTTCACTGTAAAATGAAAAAAGCAGAAGTCATTACGTGATTAATATCTGTGTTTCGTTTTGTGTTGGAGTTTTCTAAAAAGATTTGTTTAAATGTAATTTTAAAAACTGTAACATATGTACAAGTCACTGATGATATTTTCCTACTCTGAAAGACGTGTTATATATTACAGATGCAGTAAGACCAAAGCTTTTGAGAAGTATGTGACTTTGTGTACGTACTGTACAGCTGCTTTCTACCTGTACACACTGATGCTTTTGGGACACTGGATTTGTTATACACTGTATAAGGTATAGCTGCTGTGGCTGTTTCTGCTTCTTGGAATTACTGGCATAACTGTTCATATAGAAGCCAGCCAGAAGCACTGGACTTACTTCACAGGCATTCATCAGCTATGTAAGATATACACGATTTCCTCCTGAAAGTGAAGGGGATAAGAGGCTGAAATACTTCATATTTAGAAATTCACTTGTTTTCACTTTGTTTTTGGCATCTCTGGGCATAGCCCAGCAGGTCAAAGACATTAATCTTTTACAGAATCACAGAATGGTAGGGGTTGGAAGGGACCTCTGTAGGCCATCTAGTCCAACCCTCCTGCCAAAGCAGCGTCACCTACAGCAGGCTGCACAGGACCTTGTCCAGGCAGGTCTTGAATATCTCCAGAGAAGGAGACTCCACAACCTCCCTGGGCAGCCTGTTCCAGTGCTCCGTCACCCTCAGAGGGAAGAAGTTCTTCCTCATGTTCAGACGGAACTTCCTGTGCTTCAGTTTGTGCCCATTGCCCCTTGTCCTGTCACTGGGCACCACTGAAAAGAGCTTGGCCCCATCCTCCTGACACCCACCCTTCAGATATTTGTAGGCATTTATTAGGTCGCCTCGCAGCCTTCTCTTCTTCAGGCTGAACAAGCCCAGCTCCCTCAGCCTCTCCTCGTAGGAGAGATGTTCCAGTCCCCTCATCATCCTCGTAGCCCTCCGCTGGACTCTCTCCAGTAGCTCTTCATCTTTCTTGAACTGGGGAGCCCAGAACTGAACAGAGTACTCCAGATGAGGCCTCACTAGGGCAGTGTAGAGGGGAAGGAGAACCTCCCTCGACCTGCTGGCCACACTCTTCTTGATGCACCCCAGGATCCCATTGGCTTTCTTGGCAGCCAGGGCACACTGCTGGCTCATGGTTACCTGTCGTCCACCAGGACACCCAGGTCCCTCTCCACAGAGCTGCTCTCCAGCAGGTCCACCCCAAGCCTGTACTGATGCATGGGGTTGTTCCTCCCCAGGTGCAGGACCCTGCATTTGCCTTTGTTGAACCTCATCAGGTTCCTCTCTGCCCAACTTTCCAGCCTATCCAGGTCACGCTGAATGGCAGCACAGCCTTCCGGTGTGTCTACCACTCCTCCCAGTTTTGTGTCATCAGCAAACTTGCTGAGGGTACATTCTAACTCTTCATCCAGGTCGTTGATGAAGAAGTTAAACAAGACTGGGCCCAGTACTGACCCCTGAGGGACACCACTAGTTACCAGCCTCCAACTAGACTCAGCATCGCTGATGACAACCCTCTGAGTTCTGCCATTCAGCCAGTTCTCAATCCACTTCACTTACCACTCATCCAGCCCATACTTCCTGAGCTTCCCTAGGAGGATATCATGGGAGACTGTGCCGAAAACCTTGCTGAAGTCTAGGTAGACACCATCCACAGCTCTCCCTTCGTCTACCCAGCCAGTCATGTCATCGTAGAAAGCTATTAGATTGGTCAGGCATAATTTCCCCTTGGTGAAATCTGTAATAAAATCTGGTCTGTAATAAATTCGGAAATAGTATTAAGGTTTTCGAAATGTAACCAGTCCATATTTCCAAGCAAATATATGAATGCATAGGAGCCCCTTTCAGAGTGCAGATGTAGTATGTGCCTTGAAATTTGTTTTGTAGCATGTAAAATATAAAACAAAATTGGACACAGGAGTGCTTGGAAAATAACATTGCGATTGTGAAGGAATCTAAAAACTTAGGCTTTTCTGCATTCCTAAATTGAAAGTCAAGTGTAGGTGCAGAAACCTTTCAATTAAATAATTAAGAAGTACCAAATGCTGGGCTGGTTAACATATTTCATTTTTTCATCCTAAGATTTCTATACATACCCATTTGTGCATGTGTTTGCATGCACAAATGCCCAAATACACTGGCTACATGTTATTGGCACACAACTCCTCCTCCCCAGTGGCTTTTCATTTGATGCTCTATTCTTTGTATAGCTGTGAGTTGGTGTATATTCATGCCAGACACCACACAAAGGGTATGAAAATCAGGACACAAGTGTTAGCCTTGTTTTCAGCAGTAGAGCCCAGCTACAGAAATAACCATCTGGAGTGGCCCTTCAGGAAAAGGTATCCAGGGCCTATCAGTGCTTATTGTGTTGGGAAGTTCAGAGGCTTGAGTAGCATAATGCTTAGTGATGTCTGCTGCACTCTAAACATTTTATGTTTTTAGCACAAACTTAATTTATTGTTGACAGTGACAGTCTCTGTTTATTTCACTGTGTAATCTTTGTCTGATTTCAAGTATGTCTGTAGACACTCATGTCATTTTGGCAAATAAGCTATTAGCTCTTTCAAAGGTAAAGACATGAGAGCTCTTTGAAAGGTTAAGTCTTCTGGAGAGCAAAGCTTCTCTTGAAGGCGGAGGCCGCTTTTCCTTTCCTTTGAAGATAATCAAAACATGGAGAGTAGCTGGTCATGAACAAAATGATCAGGGTGGCATAACTAAAGCTCATTGAATTTGTGCTGAGGATCCCAAAAATGGCAGTTCCATTTGTTCCACACAGTTTTATCCTCTAATTCCTAATCACAATGCTGTCTTATTGTGCACAATGAAAAGACTAATTTGACTAAATCCATTCATAAATGACAAAATCAATAGTTCTTCTTTTGAAACTCACTCAGCATATAGAATACGAGAATTTATGGTTAGTTTACTGCTGTCATGGATGGGTCTCTGTCTCTCTGGTAGTAACTGATAAAGCAGCTTTTGAAGTCAGACTGTGTCAATAAAGTACTTAAATCCATCTTAATGTACCCCAGGGAAGCAAGTCTGAATTAACCTAGTACCTTAGTTTTGCAACAATAATAAGGTGAAAGGGAGTATGCAGCAGAAACTGATTATAATAAGTGATACAAAATGAGACAGCAACAATGAGGCAGAAGTAGAATAGGAACTGGGATTAAGGGATCTCTCACCCAGCCATGTGCAAAAATGTTGAAAATTAATGTTGTATTGTTTAGCTAACAGCTGTCAAGTCATTCAAGTCATTCTAATGTGTGGTATGCTTGCTTTCCTATTCGGCTCACCAAGAGCATATTAGAAATCACATTCTCTTTTTTTTCTGAAGAATGACAAAGTTAATCCTTCCTTGCATTGCTTTTAAGACAAAATCATAGTAAAGACAGTTTCTTAAATTTGTCAGTTAGGATATTACCATAGCGTGAAACTTTGATATTAAACTGGCATTTGATGAATGGGGTTAAAAATCACTTAGGGCCATATTCTTCCTAGCTGTTTTATTTGTGCATAGTAGAAGATGCAAAGGATGCAAATACCCCTCATACATTTGTGGTGCTGCTGTAATCAGAGAGAACCCTGTATTCCTGACACCAGCTAAATACTAAGATACATTCTTCTGAGAACACACGACACCCAAAGGAGAGCATGATGGAATCCTAGGTTCTTTCTGCTTCATTAAAATAATGTTTTCCTTATAATCATAATACAATAAAACTGAAAATAATAATAAGAAAAATGTCTTTATTAAACAGACTTGAAAACCAGTATTACCAGACATTCTTAAAATCTAGTGGGCAATGCCCATATCACTCTCTTTTGACATCTGTTATTATTTCTCCAATTCCAGTTATCCTGGGTCATTGCTCTCTTTTTGTACCAAAGTTATAGTATTTATAAGCTATACTTGGGATAAATTGAGCAAATTTACTAAAAAGCAATGTTTAAAACTAATATTATACATTAAAATTAATCTTCTTTGTGATACCTCAGTATTTCTAAAATTTTGCCCGTGGTAGAAGATAATCGGAAATCAAAAGAGACTGGTTGGGACATTTTATCTCTTGTAGATTCAGACTGTGTCCTCAGTAGCTAGAAGTTACACGTGATGTCTTTTAGCCCTTGGTGGTCCATGAAAGGTGGCGATAATGATCGATGTTTGGAGTGTTTGCTTAACACTAGGGAGCAATTGGTTTCATTCTTACCTGTTCCTTTTGCTCTGATCCTCCCGTTTGTGAGACCAGGTAGCTGACCCAATGCCATGTGAACAGTAGGCACTTTTTAAGGACATGGAACAAAGCTTTGTGTACATTGCTTTGATGTTTATCACCTTTTAGACAGTGCTGAGGCTTTTTTTACTTTTTTAGGTGTCAGTTGATTCTTATGAAAAAGCAAATTGAAAATATTCTTTCAACTATTGTGCTGTTCTGGTGCTGATGAGTCAGGAAAACCACTGTGTTGGAACCAGTCTGGGGAAGGGTTTTCATTCTTTACCAACAACATTCTTTAAAAAAAATGAAAATACATCCACTGTTAGATTGTGGTAGTTTAAATGTAGATGGAAGAAGAGGAATAATTTAATTCAAATGAGAGTGATTTTAATTTTTAGCATGCGACTTATGCCAGAAGTAAGAATTATGTGGAGCTGGCAGCAAGTGAGGATGCACTCGTGCACGACAGCATTGACAATTGTTAGCAAATATACTTCTGAGTCACTGCAAAGAGATGCACTGTTGTCCCAGAGAAACTTGTATTCACTGAGAACACTGTGCAGCAGTACATGCATAATAAAATACTACCCTGCATCTGCACGTGATGTTAGAAGCATGCTTCCTCCATTTTGAGTGACTGCACTGAAAAAATGCTGCAAATGCATTAACTGTTTGAAGTCTTCACCATTCCAGACTTCTGGCAATTATGGGAAACTCACAACTGTGTATCAACCATTTTTTTAAATATCAATCAAAAATTGCAGAACTTAGTAATTTGTTGTTACTCTAGATAAAAGTATGATGCCAGGTGTTACTTACTTAGGAAGGAAAATTGAATATTTTGTTTCTGAAGTGAATCAAATAGCACCCCTCACAACTTTGAGCAGCCTTTGAATCATGTGGTAGCTCAGCCCCAGCATTTGCTTTTTGGTGCCTTAAGGATGTTTCCATGGTGATTTGCATTTGCTGTTTACCCCAATGCTCAGCTTGGTATGACTAGCAATACTTGAGTGCTCTGAAATTAACCTCTTCAAAACTGAGATACTTACACCTTGTAATCTCTTAATATTCTCACCACTACCACTCTCACTGCACTGTCATTTCAAATCCTCCGTGCTCTGCACAGTATTAGTCTGAAAATTTCTTTTTATGATTCACCCTACAATTGAACACTCTTTTGTTACGCTCTCCCTGTGCTTGTTGTGTCACCCCTTGTGGGTAGTGTTGCAAAATATCCAAGATACTTGAAACAAGACACTTGGGAACATAAAAATTCAATGAAAAAAGTAAAATGAAGTGAAAGAAAATGTTTTCGTACCCAAGTATGGTTGGCTTTTTACTGATTTTTTTTTTTTTTCCCATCACGGGAAATTGATTTTAAAACCTCCTATTTATCATTGTTTATCAGTTCAGCTAAAAAACTACCAAGCTGAGTTATACCACATAAAGAGTTACTGCTATGGGTATATTGCCTCTGAGCAGCAGGAATGATTTCATTGCTCCACACTGTGAGCTCTGTCTACGGAGCCTCCGCAGTACTGCTCCTGGCGGCTCGCTACAAGCAGCAGTCTTGCTTTTCTGGGAGTCTTGTTACTAGACGATGTACTCACAGTGAATCACTTCTCAATCCTAGTGGAAAGAACACAAGACTGTTCAATTATTCCTTTTGCTTTCATACTTTTATAAATTAGGAAAGTTCCTAGACCTTTATATTCCACAAAATGAAACACTCCATACATGATGAGGTTGAACAAGCAGTCATGGCTAAGCCATAAATATTCACCTGGACTGATACTGGTCACAGTCTTTGTATCAGCTGCCAGCTGGTCAGAGGCTAATCCACTGCAGTCTAGCTTTGATCCATTACGGAATCACAGAATCACAGAATCACAATATTCTTTCTTCAGCCAAACTGTTTTAACACTAGAACAGCTTATGTTAGGCTGTTTCTATTAGTTTATAAACCAAAAACAATCTTGACCTAGGCTTTCCACAGCCCTTCTTTTACATGCTTTTGGCCTGCTAAGAAGTGTTTTTCTAATGATTACAAGGGAAAGCAAATTGAAACAGGACATAGGGTGCAAATTCTGTAAATAAACCCTGTTTTTCTCTAACAAGTGATTTTCTCATCAATCTGTGTTTTGTTCTTTCTTTTGGCTGAACCAGGGTCACTCACTTCTGTTGTATGGCTAGCTGTGATTTTTTAAGACTGTCATCATTACATAGCAATAATTTGTGCAACATTGTTTTTTACAGGGCACTTTCACCTTCATCAGACACAGTTTTCTTTCCTTCACAGTTTCTCCCAAATAATACGCTCACAGCTGTATTTTGATGTAACTGCAGCCATTTGGTGCGAAGTTGGTAGTTGAAGAGCCAGATTCTGAGTTCTGCGCCATCCATTCATATTTACAGGAGCAAAATCACATATCTTTATTTTGTGGATGCAAATTCTGACCCTTTTTTTTTGTGGTTACAAATTGTGACTTTTGTTTTTGTTTTTTTTTTTTTTCTCCCTTAAACTTCCTCAGCTGAACACTTCATTTGGCAGTTTGGGTTGACAGATTTGTTAGCAGAAGGCAGAACAGGAGAAAGCCGGGCTGATGATGGGCCTGGAAGGTGAGCAGAAAAAGCCTAAAAAGCTGGTACAGCCAGTGAATGAGAAGTGAATGCCAGTGATAATAAGTATCATTGCCAGAAAGGCATTTTTTTAGCAACAATTCATTAGAAAGACTGAAAATGATCAGTATCCACTACTGGAGGTATTTTAAAGGAATCGTGGTATACCAAAAGTCCACATCAATTGTTTTAACATTCAAGACAAAAGTGCAGATAGGAGCTGTTTAGACAATGACCTGGATACAGAAAGAAAATCCAAGAAGGAAGGTAAATAGCACAGAGACCGCAAATGCAAGGACTGAATATATGCAGGATTTTCTGGTGATGATAAAAGGGAAAAAGCTTTTAACAGTGTATCTGCAAGAGCTCAGCTTTCATTATGTGAGATTTTAAAAAATGAATAAACTTTTTCTCATGCCTCAGATTTAAAATCCACAGGATGCAAGATGGATAGATACTGGAGAATGGATATGCATTGATTTCTCAACCAGCTTTTTTGTTTGAAAGCCTGTTAAATAAACGCATTTCAAAATGTGGATACTTTTTCTAAAACTTTCAGCAAATGCTGGTTTTATGCCACCATCTCTATGAGATGTAAATTACTACAGTGGTGCACATTGGCTGCTCGGAATTGGAATCTATTGAACAGAATTACAAATACAGGAACAACAAAACCACTTGCTATTTAAGAGCATGGAAAAACTGTGAGTGATACGAAGGCTAACTGGGCCAACTTAGATAAGATAGCTGGAAGAAAGTTTATGTTCTCTAGAACAGAAAATAATACGTATTTGTATATAATCTGTGGGGTTTTGCAGTCTGAAATAGAGGTGTGTGCCAAGTCTGATCTCCTTCACCTTACAGAGCTCCAGTTAATGGAGCATCAACCTCCACACACATTAGACGTGTTCTATTTCTAAGGCCAAATTCATTCAACTTACAGATTTCCACTTGTGTTTAAAATTCAGTTTTACATACATAAGGTTTTGTGAAAAATAGCATCTGTATGAAAGCTAGCTCAACCGAAAAGTAAAAAATATATTTTTTCTTTACTGTTTTTACCATGAATCAATGTTTAAATAGTGGAGAAAGTAATTTTAAAAGCTTCCTGGGATTATTTTTTGAAATGTGCACTGTTTTATTTTATCATTTTAAATATGCTGACAGTAAGCACATTTTAAAGCCTTATGTCACAATGCATCAGGTTGCCTGATATTAATTTACTTTTTATAGTTTATTTAATATAATATTGATTGCATTAGCATTTGGATTAATGATCTTTTAAATGCTTCAAGACTAAAGCAATTGTCTAGTAAGATGAGAAGACAGTCATGAGGCCGAAATAGTTGGCCAATCAGCTTTTTTAAAATAAATTAAAGATTGTGTAAACCAAAGCAATGTTGAGAATTAGGGCTTTCTAATGAGATCATCAGTTCTGAATCAATACAACAGGGTACACGCTTTTGTTTGATGTTCATTATGTTCTTGAGAGAATTTCAGTAATCAATCACTGGTGTTCTGACTTGCAGATGCAAAGAAGTCCACCTCGATGAAACGTTTAAGAGTGCAAAGTAGAACTACATGCAAGTACGAGGAAAGTAAATTGGACCGTTTCCAAAACGGAATAGCTGAACTTTCATAATCATATGTTAAACTCACTGGAAATCATACAGTGGAATGAATGTGAAGCTGATCCTGAGTAAAAATAAGGGGATGCGTAATTTGTGTAATCTAAAGCTACTCATGAGCAGAATCTCAGCTGCCATTTCCTCTGCTGAGCTCAGTATAATTTAAGGGGATAAAAAATGCAGTCATGATGATGGCAGGGAATTCAGGAGAGAACAAAGAGTAAAACCTTTTCCACTCTAGGTATGGAGTCTGACTCCAGTATTGCCATCCTCAATTGCTTTTGCCATATCTGCATGTCCATTTCTTTTCATAGTTATTTGTCTTTGTTTCTTTTTTTCTTTCCCTTCCTCTCTGTGTTACTGTGAAGACTTTCACGTACTGACTTACAAAAAGCTGTGAGCCATTAAGAATATAAAATCAACAGTGGGGGTAGTCACTGCTCTTTATTATTTCACTCTTTGTTTTCCGGTATGTTGAGTAACTGTTTGCACCTGTGCTCCTTCAAAATACTTTTTTTTTTTTTTTACATACATCAGTTAAAATACATAGTGAATCCCTTGCATACTTTCTAAATTTATCAGTGAGAAAGTCCAGTCGTGACTACAACTTCTCTGATTGTGTGAGACCGATAAATTTGCACTCCATCTGTAAAAGAGGAACAGTGAGGAATCAGGCTCTCGTGGCTCTGTGCCTCATGTAAATCCAGTTAGTACAATATGTGGGGTTTTCCTTTAGTTTTCTTGAAACAAGACTCATTATTCTTCTGTTCTCTGTTGGATGTCCCGAGTGGCTTTTTCAGTGGAGTTACTGTTGTTATCCATAGACAAGACTGAAACTGTAATTTGTCCAAAGCACAACAATTTGTAGAAAGTTATTTCCTGTTCTGTTAAGCCCTGTGAGTGGAAGGGAGCTCTGTGCGATGCCTCCAGCTGGCAGCACACCGCACGGAGGACAGAGTAGCTTTAAACCACCTTTGCCCTGTCTGGTCTGCATGTGCAATCCTATATAGCTTAAGCAACTATGGGGATTTTTACCAAATGCACCAAATGTAGACAGGGCACAGATAAATGCTGTCTTCAGCTGATTAACGATTCCCTAATGAAATTTCTACAGTGTTTGTGAAATTATGGGAAACAGTCTTTTGCTAAAACACCATTAATTTTTAAGTATGGTTTCCAATATGAAATATTTTTGTTTTGGCTATTCATTTTTAATGACTGCATAGTGCAACTCAGAAAAACTATACAAAGCAAACCAAGGAAAAAAATGAAGCTATTAACATCTATTATTTGCATAAAAGCCATGAAATACTGAAGCAAAGACTTTGCAGGTAACTGGCAGTTTGTGCAATGAAGACAAAATGTACAGAAACTGCCATTAAAACATCAATTTATCAGAGCAAACAGTGCTACATTTACTGCATATCCCCTTCTGGCAGAAAAGTTATTCTTAATTTTAGTTTGGGGATATAATAATGGAGGTTATTACTAATTTATTGTGTCTGGGAGCCGTGTTCATCAGTGTCCCTGTTGTGAATTCAGCAGATGATCATACCTGGCATCTTGTAGCACACTTTTGCCAGGAGCTGTGGATGATAGCATTCACTATGAGTTGGCTGTCCGACCAAGCCCATCAGCTTGAAGTTATTGAAAGCAAATCTCTCGCATGCTTTATCTTAGCCAGGATATCTCTGCCCTCAAAACACAGGTTTGTGCTTTTGACTATCCATAAAACATACAAATAACCAATTTCACTTTATAAGTCGTAAGTTGTCAGTAAGTAAACACCATGAAAATTTTAAAAAGGGTGTATGTAAACCAAGGCAAATGTATGATCTTATGGAATATCTTTTCAAATGGTCAAAATATATGGTCGAAAATCAGCCACACTTGCATCTGTGGGGGCTGGATTATTTGAAGAGTAGAAGTGTTACGCAGATAGATTCCGAAAACTGGTGAAAGAGCAGAACATCTGTAGCCAAAGTATGAAAAGAAGTTAGCAATCAATATAAACATGTTTTACTGCATTGTTTTAGGGTACAATTCAAAATTTGGGGGAATTAAATATTTTAAATTTTTTTTTAAAGATCTTTGAGATTTTGAAAACTTGCTTTTCACCTTCACCCAGGGCAACAGGACTTAGTAAGGAGAAGAGAACATAACACAGAATTACATTAGAAATGACTCACAATTGTTAACCCAACTAGTCTGGGAAGTCAAGAGCTTACTTATGTATGTGCATTATATACATATACATATACACATAATAGTAAAGTAGCATTTGGAGATGTTTTCATAGTAGATCGCATTTAACCATATAAATATGCAGATATGCAAATTTTTATTTTCCTTTACTAAAGTACTTCAGCTGGCAGTTGTTCTGGGTGCCCTGAAGACCCTTAAAACCTAACTGAAGGCAATAGTACAACGTAAAGTCAACTCCTAAGCTGCAAAGTGGGGGATATATTAATAAATTAGTTTTGTATGTCTCAGACCTCTGAATGAACTCTACAAGTGTTGTATTATTTAATGATGCTACTGGAAATCAGCTTGATATTTTGCAAGAACTGTACCATAAGAATATATTCATTCCAGGACCACAGTTGATTACGTTCATATTCCTTTGATCTTTGCATTTAACTAATGTAGAAAGTTTAACATAAGAATTCTGTTTTCCAGATGTTTTATAAAAAGAGAAAGAGTTGGAGGCAGAAGGTTTATGCAGATGATACGTATGTGTGTCTTTGTGTGTGGATATATGTGTATAAATATATGTGTATGTAGCTACTGGATGTTTACTGTCAGCAGCTATTTAATGGTCCCTGGATGACGGTCAGACTTCAGTATTAATCTTTGATCTGTTTTTTCCCCTCACTGCCTGGCCCTTACCACCGTCAGGGGCACCTGTGGTAGGCTGCGCCTACAGGCTTGTGAAATACAGGCTTCTTAATGGTTCAAATGGGACTCTGTGCGCTAATTAACATTTTATTTTATGGCAGCCCTTTCTTCTGTCCTATGCCTGTATGCTCCCTTAGTGGAGTGAACAGATGTAGTCACACATCTCTTATGCTTGGCAGAAGACGGATGTCACTCTTTAGAATAAATGTACTTACTCAACATCAGCATCTGTCTGTATGGCTGCTTTCCATGTCTGGGGTCTGATAATGTCGTTTGGAGAGGTTTCTGAACTCGTCATTGCAGGACTTTGCTTACTTCGATGTTGTCCAGGCAACAACTTTTTCCTGCTTTTCCTTTGATCTTCATATTCTTTACTGAAGTTTGAAATGTGTAAAATACTTCAGCTTCTAGCTGCTAAAACATTTTTTCAGAAAGTATAATGCAGGATCATTCTGTGAGGGAACAGTAGCAGAACCTACAGTTTGGCCTATTATAACCACTGAATTTTCTGATTTTTAAAACTTGATTACTTGAAAAAAGACTCAATATTTTGCCTTCAACATCTCAACTTTTGATGGTGTTATCTTCCTTAATTATAGTACACCAGAGTCACTACATTCATTTATAAGTGACCTGAGAAGCTGCCATACACTTCTCATGATAACTAATTGGCGAGTTTTGTCACTATAGATGCATATTCAGGACAATAATGTGAGGTTTTTGTGTGACTCAGGGACTTCATTTCTCTTCAAATGCTTCAGATATATTTACTGAAGCTTTTGCATTATTATTTTGAAATATTATCGTATGTGTTAATAATGGGTCTGTGTCATTACTGGGCTTTCTTTTTTCCCTAACATTTGAAAAAGGGATAGGCATTGGAGGAGACCCTTCTCATGGCCTTCTGCTCTGGGTCACACAGTTTTTTCTGTTGTAGATTTAACTTCTTTCAGCAGTTTTCTGCACACGCAAACATCTAATCTGTGCTGCATTCTGTCAGCGTTCTCTTTTGGTTTATGTGTTGCATACACATATATATGCATGCCAGCACATCTCTCTCCTCTCATACAGCCATACCCCCCCACACTGCTAATTCTCATCTTAACCTTTGCCTCCTTTCCAAGGGGGCTTTTTTATTGAAACCTTTGCAGAATGCATGTGTAACAAATAGGGAGAATATAACAAGAAAAGAGACTAAGATCATCTGGTTTCTCCACAGGACAAGTCTGCTAGGTGTTATTGCAAATTAAAATTCTCATGTAATGTTTCCTGTGTGTGCCTCAGGGAGCAGTCCCCATAGGGTCAAGAGTTGCATTCAATTTACATTCCCATTAAATCTTTGTTATCTGGTAAACTTGTGAATATATATGTCAAAGAGTGAAAGCTCTGACAGCATGCTTGTGGTGTTGGCACCTGAACATTGGGAAGTTGTGTGAGACCATCAACTTACTTCATGTAGGCCACAAAGTAACTTTCAGAACAGTAGAATTTCAACTACCAGTCATGCAAAAGAAAGACATTAATGAGATTTCACATGAGATCAGGGCCTACACCTGCCTGTGTTAGATCATTAAAATGCCTTTTCCACCTGCTTTTTGGAAAGAAACTAATTAATGGTCTCTTCTTACATGACTGCAGTCTGATATGAAGAAGCTCAACATTCCCATTGATGACTAAAATTAAATAATCAGTCTCTCATAAAAAAGGATATGATTAATAAACTTTGAAGAAAATAATTAATTCTCACTTTCAGAAAGCATTTTACTGGTAGATATTATGAAGGCAAAGGACATGGTGATACGTGCAATGAAATGCTGTTAAATTCCACTCCTCATTTATATTTTCCCTCTCTTTTGTTCTCTTTGTGGTAAATTCCTCAGAGATCATTTAATTTAATTAAAGTTGAGAAAAGTACCCAATTCAAATAGGTAAGCTAGAGGTGCCTTCTCCTCACAGTAAAATACCAGTGCCAAACCACTGTCAGCTGCCTCCTTTCACTTTCAGAAGAAGTAGGAATGGCATCTGCCTGGAAGTTGCACTCCCTGCATTTATATTTCCCTGTAACCAGGGTTCATGTGTTACACTTTATACAAATACATGTGCATGTACGCACATGCGTGTAGGTCGTATAGTTTGTTTGTGCCATATATGGTCCTTTCCTTATATTAAAAATAGACCCATGGTGTTTGACCTGTACTGTTACTCTTGTTGGCAAACCTAGCAAAAGAAATTGGCTTTTCTCTCTTAGGAAAAAAATATCTTGATTCCTCCCACACTAGAAATGGTCCCCTTGACTTTAAAGTTGATGCAGTAGGTAGTGCTGCAGTAGATTTTGTACCAATTCTGTCACTCAGTATCATTTAGACCTGTCAGTTGAGTAACATGTACAAATGCTAAATATGATGGATTTGTTTTCAAAATGTTTTTAAAAATAAGGAAGAGGTGGAGTGTGCTCTTCACGGAACCTTCCCAGTGAATTTTAACACACTGCTATGTAAATGTAATAAGCTTCTGCACCAAGAGGCTAAATAGAGACTAATGTCCTCAGTATAGGTTATTTGCACTAATTCGCTAAAACTACGAAGATAGATAGAAAAATGTGAATAATGTGTGTATTTAATATATTTTACTATTCAATTTGTGGCTTAGGAATCACTGCAGGACTTTTTTTCAGTTGATCTCCTTCCGCATGAGATCAATAGGTCAAATACTCCCCAGTTTTTAACAGAGGTATTTGTTACAGCATCTCTAACATTGGAAATAATTATTTTTTTTTGATCTAGACTGTTACCTAAATCATTTTAAGGATAGCAAATCGCTGGATAAGTTGCAGAAGGATATTAGCAGATGCAAAGAATTGCAACACACTTGTATTGCTGCTTATAATATGTTTGCAACTTCTGGAACTGCTCTGATGTTCAGTGTATACGCAATTACTTCTGACACAGAAGGAAGAAACTGCCCTTCATGAATTTTAATCCAGTAGCCTTTTGGATTCTCCTCAGCAGCTTTTTCCTGTCTCTTGTTAAAGCAATGCAGACATGTTTCAGAAGTAGTTTTCACAATACATTTTAAAAGAAGATACTACTTGAAAAGTTTACTCGAAAATTTATATTTTGAAAGCTAAACAAAGAACAGTTGAAAAATCACTGTTGTAAATTGTGCATGACATAAAAATGTCTCACTTTTGGTGGTAAGACTCATTGATCCACCATTGATTGAATTGAATCAATCAAGTGAAACTATTGTAGTAATGCTACTGAAAATTAGTAATAAGCTAGATTTTCAGAATGTTTTATGCCTATGGCTGAAGCCCTGGCTAGTAGAAAAGGACTTAGTGCTGTGAGTAAGACACCATGGCTTATGTGACGACTCATGGAGTCAAGCAAACAGTGCGTCCCACACTCCACCACTAATTTCACCAGCTGAAAGCAGCAACATGTAAGATTCAGGTTTTTATCTCACTGTTCAGATCAAAAAGGATTACCAAGAAATCCTCTAATCACCTGTGAAGGTAAATAGCTGCGATGAGAAAAGCACTATGATCAATGTGTGCGGCAAAAAATACGTGTTCTGATAACAAAGACAATCAAAAATACTTTTATTTCAGGAAACGGGAAAAAGCTTTCAGATATGTACTTTGAAGTGTTCAGCAGTCCAGAAGACATCTTTTATTTATTGAGATACGTATTTTTTTTTCTGCATCACAATGAAGCTCACAATGTCAAATAAAATCCTTTGATATATTTGTTAGTGTAAAGGTGGTTGTGGGTAGTTTAGTGAGTTTGCTGTTCTGTTCCTTACCAGCTCATCAGAAAATATGTTTCCGGGAGTTGGCACTGTGTTTCATTTTCTGCAAAGTACATCATAGTGCTGTTTGCTGTCTCTGCAGGCAGAGTACACAGGTCGTGGCTGCTCTCACAGCTTCTCTACCTCATCCTGCCAAAGAGGTATGTGTCTTGTTGCTGGAAATTCATAGCCATGTCTGTTGGGCCTTGCTCGCTGTAATCCCTCCACCTCTCCGTGGTTAGCATTGGTGGAGAGAAGGCCATACAGTTGTTTTCAACCCACATGTAACAGGCCTGTCTTCCTCTGTTTCAGCAAATGATTTAAATGACACATTTTGGAAGTGTCTCTTGTTACGTATTTGTAGTCTACATCTGTATTTCATCACGTGTTTCTTCAGTGAGAACACAGCTACTGTGAGGCTGACATATCGTATGTGAGTCTATTTAAAATACTGTAAAACACCTGGCCACCACCATCTTGGCATTCTTGACAGAAACCTCAGGTTTTTCATGCAAATCTTGGAGCCCTTAGTGTAAAACTCATACTAAAAAGAAAGAACATTATGTTCAGTAAAGATGTTATGGTCAGTCTCCTAAAAGCATAAGCTTCATCAAGAAGATTCCTATTCCTTTTTTTTTCTGTATTCTCCGCCCCCCCCCTCCCCCCCCCCCCCCCCTTCCCCCTTGGTAGTAGTAGTCAGTGGAGTAGATAAGTGTAATTTCAAATTCTAGATAGACTGTTACGGTCACCTAATGTCTGGTGCGTTGTTTGAAGATACAACTTATATGTCGTCAGACATGTGGACACTAGTCTGATTCTTTATGTAACAAAGGTGAAGGTTAAATATGATAAAGTGTATTAAACCAATCTATAACAAGTTTATCAGACATAATCTTCTTTTTCTGCAAGTTTTAACAGGCATGTTTTTCCTGCACAAATTCAGGAACAAGCATTTAATTTCCACTGATTTCAAAGCCATGGGAATTAAGCAGGTGCTTAAAGTTAATGAGGTACTTAATTGCTTTGTAGAACCAAGATGGACTGTTGCATTGCAGGTACAATGAGAAATTGTCACTGATTTCCTTTCTGACCAAGGAGATTTTTAAGCATCAAGATCTCAGTTGCAGTCCATCTTTTTACCGGTTATGCATAATTTGGTGGTTGAAACCGTAGTGTTCTGTTGCAGTCTGCGTGGATTCAGTTACAGCATCATTAAAACCACTCAAGCTTGATCGGAAGATTTTATAAATTTTCTAAATAGTATGACTGAAACCATAGAGGGCTGAGTAATGCCTAAGCATTTTATACCACCACTGTTTTAGCAAAATACAGTCTATGCCAAATCATATGGACCAAAAAGGTCTCAGCAGTGAGGTGAATGGACTGTAAGAACAGACTTTCATCTTGAGAGATGGGGCATATTGCCTCAGGGGAGTGGATCAGGGAGAAGTAAAAACACAGATGGCTAGAATGTGAGTATAGTTTTTATTGGAAGGAGGCATTTTTGTCACAGAAGATAACTTTACGTCTGGAAATGTTACACCACATTTTAGCTCTTAGTTGCATTGGTGAAAATCCAGCGTATTTCTTGGTACGCTGTGGCATACCGATGGATACACTGGCTGGCCGTTGTCGTTCCAGGTGAGAGAATTCAAGCAACCTTACCAGCTATTTTGTTAGAGCTAGTATGATCGACTACAAAGCAGGGGAGTGTTTATTTCTGTCAGAAAACAACGTGGCTGTAGTTGCAGTTGGTCACTGCGCAAACGGCATAGTGCTGAGAAGTGGGACGACAATTCACCTTGAATCTTTTAATATTGCATTTATGCGCTAAATCTTACTCTAATGGAAATCATTTACTATACACATATGCTCTTTAATTAGCATGGCCAACATCTGTCACATTTTCCCCATCTTTAAAGCGTAATGTTTTACTGTTGCATGCTAACATTTTCTGTGACAGCAAAGGATCCACTTCAAGAGGAAAGGCAATTTTTACATTTGTGTCTCAGAGTAACTTTAAACCGTTTATGGTATTTCTATTTAGAATAATTCCAGAGGTGTGTCTATTTATCTTCTGCATTAAAATTCAAGAAAAAGGTTGAGCGTTTGGCTTGCCTTCAGGGCTAAGCTGTGCAGCAGACATGCTTCTCTAAGATAATTTGTTTCCTAATTGCCATTCGTTTGCTGAAATACAATTAAAGTTATTGCTCTAATATTAACATCAACATCTTGATTGCCTTATCAGAATATGAATATGTATTTTTCTTGCTCTGCTTAGAGACTTATTTCACTAACTTTCTCTGAACATGTGGCTCTTAATTAAAGAGAATTTTTAATTCATCTGTAACCGCTTTTCCAGCAACTGCTGCCAGTTTGTTGGAGGGTCACACCTTACATTCGTGTCCAGGCTGACTTCACATACTGTCATTACACCAGGGCATGTGTTAACCTTGAATACCCGCGCCTTTGAATCAGCTCATACAAATCATTTGATCTTTGTGTAGCTGCCAAAATTAGGTTTGAAAGCAGGCAAATCTAGTCAAACACAGATTTCATTAAGAGCTGGAATGTAGCAAGCAGCTGTGTGAGAGCACTGACCAGCCAGTCTGTCTAATGTACACCAAGTGAAAAGAGGGACACAGGCTGCAAGATGAGAAAGATATTACTCAGTATATTTAAAACTAATGAGGGAGTGTTACTTAGCAGTGCATCTGTGTGTCCCCTTATTTTATTTGTGTTTTAGAGAACCATTTATTTACTATAGTCAAAACAGGATTACCAAAAGAAAATAAGCACAGTTTTATTTTTAAAATGGTCTTTACTTCTTTACTCCGGCTTTCTTTTTAACACTACTTTACAAAGATGTTTAATGAACAGGATTCTTTCAATCATTAAAAGCAGGAGAATGTTCCAAAATAGTTACATAAATGAACAGGCCACTTGGGATGGCAAAAACAGAGATATAGTGAAGAAGCAATCCCATTTGGTGATGAAATTGTTCTTTTGACTCTGAGAGATCCTTTTAAAATCTTTTTTTCTAATTTAGTAATTTTCCTTTTATGATGGTATATCTATTTCCCATACCTCATTAGCTTCTGAGCACATATGAATATCCCACTGAGTTACATATAAAATTATTTTTTTGAATATGATAGAAATGCAAAATTGAATCCTAGTTTTAAAAAAAAAAATGAAATTGACATTTATGCTCTAGTGAGTTGTTCTCTAAAATGAATTCAGTGTATAACAATCAGCAAAAATTAATTTGTAATTTATATCATGTAGGGGGTAATTGTTCCATGTTATGGAACTTTTATTTTAGAACTGAAATAGCAGCCTTTATTGACTTTTCAACAGACCTCAGGTAGCAGGGATTGAGTGTGTCTTTGTTTTCTCTGGGGGAAAACATTTTTACATACTATTACAGGTTTTTGAAAAATACTGTGATCTTTGCTTTCCAGTTTTTTGTTAACGTAAGCGAAATTCATGGATATTCTGCATTGCCTTTTTTATGTCATGATGGAGGGGCATCTGGCTTTTTAGACCTGATCATTCAAATTTTCTTCTGTCTTTGAGCATGTTGCTATGAAGTGTCCAGTGTCTACTATGTGGACAGTCATTCATATCAGTACTGAAGATAATTATATGGTTGTGGTTGCACAACACATAATAAATGCAAATGTGAGAAGCCTGCTATGGATTGGAGGGTGGGGCAGGCTAAATGGTAAACGTCTGAGGAAAGGAAAAAATGAAGAAAAATAGAGATTGCTGGAGTTCGTTATACAAAATGTGTGTCTGCAAAGGAGGACGAACAGTTGACTAGGACCAGCTATTTGTTATTCCTCAGATAGGAGTTTACATGTTCATTTCAAACCTACGTGTAGATTTGAATTTAGTTTCACACTGTCTTTTATACCTTCATGAGAAATTCATGCAGACCAGACCAGACTCACTCTGCAGATCGGAGTGTCCAGAAATATTTAATCTGTCTCTTAAATATACTAACACACTTTTGTATGGTGTTTTATTCCATGAATAGATAGTCATCAGAATTAATACAAGTTCAATAACTGTATCTGTGATTTTGCTTTTTGGTGAAGAGTGGCTTCAAGTGACAGAGAAGAATCAACCTACAGTTGAAAACATGATGTTTAAAAGATATGCTTCCAGACCACACATTAGTGGTAATTTAGAGTTTAGAAATCCAAATCTGGATTAATAGTGTGTCTAAATTTTGAGACTGAAGATTAATAGTATTAGCCTATCATAGCAGGCTTCAGCTGTGCTTTTATAAAAACAAGTCCATTTAGCAGTAGTTGTTGGCTTAAAAACAAAAAAATATGCTGATAGTCCTTGGAGAGATTTTTCAATTAAAAAAAATATCAAAACTGGTAGATGTACTCTGCTGTGATGAAACTCTCAGGATCACTACATCTCCTTATTAGTGCAGCAATCATGGAACTTTTTAATATGAGTCCCGCTATGATAAAATGTATAATACTTATTTAGAAGTTTACACAGAAATAACTACAAGCCTTGTAGAGCATACAAGCTCTTTCATGTTTCAAGAAACGAGTGTTTCCTATTGTTATGCTATCTCATGTTTGGAATTGCCTACAGTGCCTTTTAGTGCATAGATGCTGCATAAAAATCAACTTGCCTCATTGATTTCAATGAGCAGTTCCAAGGTCAAATGTTATTCAGCTGTAAAATTATCTATTAAATTTTTTTACTAAGGGAAACCATCTGAGTATTGGACAAGATAATAGTCCGTTTACAGAATACAAAGGAATGCATTTTGTTTGTTCAGCACATCATAACAATAGGGATGTGCTTTGCTTCTCAACTTTTATTTATAGCATTACAAACCTTAGGATGATCACCAGTTGTGAACAACATATAGTTAGAAACACAGGACTCTAGAAATACAGTTCTAGATCTATCACAAGTGTACGCAGCATAATTAGACATGGGAAAAGGGAGGATAGCTTAAGATTTCTTGAAAATTGCCTAAAAAAAAAGAAATTAAATCGACTAGCCAAAACAAAAGCAATAAAAAATTGTGTGTGACCAGAAGAGCATTGGATATGTATGTGGGGGAGAGAGACTAAACTAAACTCCTTTGATTCTGCCTAGAGATAACCAACATTTTCCAACATATCCTCTTTTTCAGGGAGATGTCTGAGCTGTTACATTTTTATTTTTGAAATTATTTTTCAAAATAGCATTTTTATTTTGCTTGGGAGGAGAAAGAACATAAAATTATTTTTTTCAAAATGTTTTTAAAAAATTAAAAAATTTTGTACTTTTATTTTTATATTAGAATTTTTCTGCTAGGAAAATTCAGTCAGTCCTACAAATAAAGCTGTGATCCTGCATGTGTATGAGTTCAGGCAATAAAACCTTAGTAAAGAGCATGCTACCTCTTGAAGCCAAGTGCTAATAGTCTGTAAGCATGTTATGTCAACATGTAAGAAAAGAGTAAGTAAAGTCCTTCTCCTACTTCATAGCTGGGAGCCATAAAAAGTTAAATTCAGAGAGTGAGTCTGAGAGAGCAAAACCCTCCCAGGCAGATCAGCAGGGGGTAGAGAAAGCTCCTCGACGTATAAAAAGTATTTGCCTTTATTTTACTGTTCACTTTTTCCAAAGTCATGGATGATATCTTGCTTTTGACAGGAAAAACTCCGTTCCAGGTTCCTGTACCTTTTGCCTTCCCTTATTAAGGGACACTTGCCTTGCCTCAATCTCTCTCATTAAATCCCAGTCTTCGTCAGAAAATTATGGCAGTTTAGATAACAACCTTGAGAAATCTTGTTCAGTGTGAGCAGTCCTGATTCTGCAGTCAGTGTAGTCAGGCTCTAGCAGAGTCCTGCTGATATAAGGTTAACCATAAATGCTTCTCCCTCCCCTGTGTACAAAGCCATGGTCAACATCAGGTAATTGGACTAAATATCTCTGAATCCGCTGCTCACAGTGTCCTTTCCCAGTGAAAACCTATCAGCTTACCTCAAATATGAACACTCCCATTTCCATTACTTATTTCATTTAGCTAGTTATTTAGTAAGATTTGCCAAAGAAATTTGATAGCTGTTACTGATATTCTGTGCACACACAGTAATCTCCATCTTTGAGATAATGCGTTGAGATAACCAGTTTTATGTGAGCAATTACTTGCTCACCTGGTGACTGTAAAAATGTTTCCAAACAAATTGTAACGTATTCCCTTCTATTGCAGGAGTATTTCCTGTGGGACTGCACAGATAACACAGATGTGTCAGAATAACTGGCATTCTTTTATAATGTAGTAAAATAAATTGTGTTTTTATAGGATGGCCTTAATGTACAGTAACATAAAATTCTTTAGAGAGGTATCAACTGTAAACTGAAGTTAAAAAAAAAAAATTACAGACGAGTTGCAAAGAGGTTGTTGAGTTTTCAGGGAATGATGAGGTGTGTGACTGAACTACCAATATGAGTTAGGACAAATGAAAGAGTAACTGATAATTATGAAGCATCTTATCTAAATGGAATGATTTTCATGCCCCTTATTTCTGTGATTAAGATTTTATCCATTAGCATACAATTTGTCAGCCTAGACAGACCTAATAGAATCATAGTTACAGCTCTGTATGTTCAGTAAGAAGTGGAGAATGGATCGTACCATTTATCTAGGTCTTTCTTGACAACAGCTTAACATTTATTACAGTGGTGTGCACTGCAATATTTCTGTCTGACATTAAAATTATTACTTCCGTAATTTTATCATAATTGTTCTTAACTCTTTCTCTGAGAAGTATCAGCAGTACCCAGTCAGGTAGGGAGAGAGAACTTTTATTAGCTCATCTGATTACTAACAATAATAAACTATTACTTTTTTCCTATAACTTTATCATACTTATATCCTTTGAGCAGCATGGCCACAACAACTAGCTGTAATTATTCATACCATTGTACCAACTCAGGGAGGAGTTTTGTACCACAATAAGGAACAGGTAAGAAATTCCCAACTAATACTCAGTCTGAAGCAGACTTGTGGGACAGAGAATGTGATTTGCGTAGTTGCTTTCAAGTGCCAAAATAGGAAAACCAGTCTCAAGACTCAGTGAAAGCTAAGGTAAGCATAGGGAGGAACACATTATCCACACACGCCTGTGGGCTGTGGCCTAAGTACAGTGGTGAAAGGGGCAACTTCAGGGCTTCAGATTGAGAGAAATGCTGTGGCTTCTTCTTCTGACCATGTACCTCTGGCCCCAGTCTCAGAAGACAACTGTTGACGAAGGCATTTCATTGGTGAATTTCTGTGGGGCACCAGTCCAGAACTTGGAGCTGTCGATGATGATTTCCTCCTCTCCGTCTTGGTTTTTGCTACTGGCAAGTTTTGCACAGCCCGGTATCCTGTGTGGATTCCAGCCAGGGAACAGAATTTGCTCAGCTAAAATTTTCCTGTAATTCCTTTGCAGCCTACCAGTTTCAGAGTCTTACTGGGCAACAGAAACTGCATTTCAGCAACAAGTGTAGAATTCATGCTTGGATTACTCTTGTTTCTTCAGAGACCTTCTGGGTTTTGGTTGGTTATGTTTTTCCTTTTTTGAAACATTTGCAAGTAGTTTAGGCCTTTAGACAAAGAGCTGTCCTTCATAACTTTCAGTTAATATCTTTACTGTTCTTATTTGAAGAAAGCAATGTTTTTACAGTTAAATCAATATGCCAGTAAGATCAGAACATAGTGAGGACTCTAATGGCTGCAAAGATTTGGAACTGGTTTTAATGAACACTCAGCAGGCAAGAAAATATGCTTTTATGTTCACTCCAAACAAAAATATACAAGCTGAGGAGAAAAAAGACAGGCTGTAGCCAACCTTATTAAATGAGAATTGGATGTGAAATTATTTATTTCATCTAAACTAAATAAGGCCAATTATTGGCTCTGGGTATAAAACACAAGAGAAGTTTTCAGTGTGCTTATGAAATGAGGACCTAGTTTGATAAAGAATTACATAGAGCCAGCTTACAATTAAGTCATACTTTAAAAAAAAAACACCTATTATTTTCCTCATAGATAGATTAATTGCAAGCCATACCCATCACCTTAGGGGCTGAGATCCTGTTCTATTTATTTTTTAGTATATGCACTTCTATAATGCTACATGATATATATTATTTATGATATAATTTAATACTATATTAATTATATTGTATTATATTTATTGATATTGACCTAAATGTAGAACATTAGTAAGTGTCTTTACACTAAAAAAATATTTCTCCAGCTTGCATAGTGAATCAGGTCTCCTGGTTCCAGGAGATGCAGCTGAAAATGTCCACCACATTGCCAGGAATACATTGTTTAGGTGTATGCGAAGTCCAGGAGAAGTGGAGAAACATCTCTGTGACAATTCCGAAGTCTGGAATTTCAGTTTTTCTTTCTAGTCCACTTTTCATGGACCCACGGAGAGGCTGAGTGTCTGGCAGGCTGGTCTGTCAGGAATAGATGTATGCATTATGTGTCTTCTTACCTTTAACTTTCTGTGCAGTCCCAGGTGGTTTAAATGATTTAGCTGGCCTCAGGCCCAGAAAGAAATGAGATGGAGTACATGATGGAGTGGAGACTGTGGTGGTGGGCAGGTGGCTGTAGAAAGGGGGCACAGGGATGGCTGAGCAAGAGAAAGGACTGTGCAGTACCTCAGGCAGAAGTTCAAGCCCTGTAATATGAAAGGCGATTTCAAGTCCGTGTTCTGCTATACACTGTGTGTAAACTTCGGCAAATCACTTAGTCCCTATGTGCTTCAGCTCTCTGTCTGTAAAATGGATATAATTGCATTTACCTACCCGTGGGGTTACTGTGAGGACAGCTTCATTAGAAGGTGCAAGCAACTTGCAAGGTATTACAATAGATGCACATAAGAACAGCAGTACAAAGCTGGGGTCCCCTCTGGACTCGGCAAAACAGACACACAAGTGTTCTAGGTGTGGCTTGGGGTTTTTTCCCCCCCAGGAAAAAATGTGAAACTTTTGAACAAGAATAAACACATGAACATGGAGAAGAAGTTCCTAAAATATAGTCAGAAAAGTAATTTCCAGACTAGTTTGGAAAGCCTAAAGAAACAGTATAACACCTGTTTCCTGAGTTATTGATGGAGTCTGTCATCAGGCTCATGTCTGCCTTTCAACATCTTCCAGAACTATATCTTTCTGAGTGGTTGCAGGAGTCAGAAAAAAACTGACTAGTTGTCTTTCTGGAAAAAAGTATATATTTTAACATGAAGCTTGTATGTTACACAACTATAAAGCAAATAATAAGGAACTTGTATTATACTGTTCAAATGCTGCTAACCAACTGGTACAATTACTTGTCTTATTTATTAGCACTAGCAATAACCTTTCTGTACCTCCATTTGCTAAGGCAGAAGAAAGATTTCAAACTACTGACATTTTAAATGGCAGATAGTGAAACTAAGCATTTAACAATAGAAAAATGTTCATTGGTTTCCATGTTATTGCCTAGAAGTAAGCAGGCACCAAGACTTACTGCTTGTGGTCTGGTATAAACACATTAACTAACTAATCTATGCTTCTCACTAAGAGTTATTTTATTTACAGTGATCTTTATAATGTCAGCCTATCACTTCCTAAAGCATGACTATCTCTGAGGTTGTCTGCAGCAGCCTGACTGCTGACATCTTACCCATAATATTAATTATCTGGAAACATTACCGTGCCTTTGCTGAAGCCAGACACAGAGTTTCTTGAAGAGCAAAAGGGAAAAAGGTAACCCTCATCTTTCTTTCTCTCCATAATTTGAGGAATGTGGCATAGGGGAAGGGGATCAAGTGCTACTTTCTCCTCTGAAAACAGTCTTGTATTTTTAGAGTTGTTTTAACTGGCCAGTTCTGACAAAAATTAATTTGAACTGGGTGGTAAATCAAACTGATAGCTGGAAAAAGAAGCTGGAGCTTGGAGAGATGTGGGTTCAAAGTCTGTGTTCTGTTCTAGCCTTTGTGTAGGAATCTGGACAAATGAGTTGGGGCTAAATTTGCCCAAGTCGAGACTTTAGATGCTCAAAATTCTTAGCTAAAGCCTAAGTCTGGAAGCACCTAACATCCGATGTGTCAAAGTTACTAGCAGTGAAATTCCCTAGGGACCTTTAAATTTTTTCAATGTTTAGTAAGCTGGAGATGGTTGATAGATTCTGTTGGTATTCACAAACAAGCTAGTCTTTGTGAAACGAAAGCCAAAGCTCAGATCTTTCCTACCAACTTAGGTTTCAGGCAAAATATATCAGGAGGAGGAATAGAAGTTCTTTTTAGTAGGGCTTATATCTAGCACTGTAGGGGTTAAAGCATTCAACTGACACAGGAAAAAATTTCTTCTCTGCTTCAGGAGATTCGAGGCTCTCATCTTCCATCTCTTATGCTCACCTGAGGAGAAGTTCTTCTGGTTTCTCTTGACTGAAGGTGCTCTACTTTATAGTCCTAGTCAAATACTAGTGCATGGGTAAGGAGGAGGGTGCGTTCCTGGATTGAACCTGTTCAAACCTGCTCTTTCTTTATTTTTGTTTAGAACACAGTTAAGAATCTGGAAACACTTCCAAAAGGCTAATTTTGATGCAGACCAAAGTTCTAAAAAAGCTGTGAAACACTGCTTCTTACCCCAAAACAAAAGATGTAATTTCAAAATATGTTCCAGTGTTTCTTTGCATCTCTTAGTGGCTCTTTGTGTCAGATACACAACCCAATCTGATTATATTGAATACTACTAATGTTAGCTGTCAGCTGCTTTATACTGTCTGAGTGCACTGAGCTTGGTGACAGGATAAAAAGATTTTCCTATAATGGCAAACGAGAGAATTGCAATCATTTGGACGCTGCAGACTGTTCCTTCAGCAGAAGACTGGATGCTCAGTTTAATTGGTTGTGCTTCACTAGAAAAAATAGTGCGCTCATTAAAACATCAAAACTCTAAGTTCCAAGATAGCTGCTTCTCTTTTGAATTGCAGCATGTGTAGAATATGAGATTTGATAATATTTCACCCTGATTATACTTTTGTAACCAACATTTATAATTTGCAGACAATCTGTGGGGGACAGGAAAGCTCTGGATATTATTGATTTACACTGTTGAGATCAATGTTATAAGCATATTTGCATTTGTAAAATAGATGGAATAGCTTTATTCTTCCCCCTGAAGTCCTAAATCAATGTGAAGCGTGTTTTCTTCTTTGCTTCTTTTTTGCTCTTTATTACAAAAATTGAAAAACTAAAATATTAAGATATGCGTATTAGCCTAGTCTGCCATGCTCAGGCTGTACTGTGAGTAAGGAACACCATACAGGTATTTCATTTCAGCAATATATTTATAATCACATCCTCTGCAGGACAATATCCCAGAGTGTTATATGACAAATCATAAAATATTGCAAAGACAATGACTGCAGTGGGGGAGGGAAGATTATTTAGAGGAGCAAAGGCTTCATTTTATTTTCCAAAGCATTCTGTTGTGCAGTAAATTCAGTATCAGATGCAAGAGTTTCATATGGCAGCTGCACTACCCTCCAGTGCCCTCTCGCACCACGGAAGGTGAAGGCGTGTGCTCATATACCATGGACACAAGCCAAGGAGCCATCACTGTAATAAACGTATAGAGCTTTTTCACCATTCTTTCTTTTCAAAATACAACCATTTTAATATTATGGATATCTTTAGTTTGCTCTCCCTTCGTAGATTTTGTTAGCAACAACAACAGGCATTGTTTGTGTGCAATACAGTGTTCAACTTTAACAAAGAGCTTTGTTTGGCCTTCCAAGGGCCCCACTCAGGCAGCTGTGAGGTTACAGATGTTTACACCCAAGGTGCGTTTGGGTAATCATTTTTTCAGTACACTCCACCGATGAACATTGTTCCTGTGTCAGGTTTGTTGGCTTCCAAGTGCCTTGCTTCTAACAGGTTTTGGAGCTTTAATGGGAAGTTCTGTTGTGTGATTACAGATCTGGTTTCATGATGTAGCATTCTAGCAGTTGCCTTGACATACTGTGTCCTCACTGCTTTTTGTGCTTCTTATGATTTAGTTCCTCACGTCTGAGGAACTCTGAAGGCTATTTGTAACAATTAGAGAAAGAAGAATAATAAACCAGTGAGATGGCTTATCTGCCCAGATTTTTTCTCTGTCACCTGCTCCTCTTCCCCTTTTCCCTGCTTTCTAGCATGCAACCGGATACAAAATTCATCTGACCATGTCATACTAATCTCATTACAAAATATTTTTTTAAGAAAGATGTGACAGTAATCACAAATACATGCACACACCTGACTACACATTTTTACCGCCATTTGGTCTCTCTTAATGTGCAGCAATTTGGAGAGATTGTAGAAATGTTCTTCTCTCTCCTGTGTACCAAGGTTCCATTGAAGAGTCCAAAAATACATGAGATTCTTTTTGCTCTTTATTGTAAGAGGTTCATTTAGAACTTAGCAGTGAATAACAGATGCGTAAATCACTCTTTCCAGTACTGTGTCATTGAGTTCGTCTTGTGTGATGTTCCTTCAGTCAGCTTTGCGTAATCACCCTCCCTGAAATTGTCTTCTCTCGCCTTGTACATCCTAAGAAATTGTGTCGTCTCTGCAAATTTTATCTGCTGACTGTTGATCTTATTTACCCGTTGTTCTGAGTTCTGTTGTGACAGTTTGGGAACTCTAATTGTTAACCTTGAAATATTAAATACTGCAAGGAACTTGCAAAGATCCTCCATACAGGCGTGAATTTCACCAGGCTCTCTCTTAGAATAGAGATGTTGCGTTCCTTATAATTATTGCCTAAAGCAGTTTCATGTGTGCATCTCAGAGAGGCTTACCTGACCGACTGTCATTTTATTTGGAATTCTGGGACAGCTCTCTGCTCACTCTAAAGCTGTGTCAATCTTCAGGTACTGTTATTTCTTGATCCTCTTTTATATGAAACTGATTCCCTTTGATACCTATCTAGCATTTTTTTATATAGTTTTATTTTCTTTTGGTGTCATTCCCTAGCAAAAAATATTTTATGTTCTGTATCTCTTTTCCCCACTATAGTACTCCTTTGAGCCCTTAAAAACATTTTTTTCTTTTCTTATGCATGTTATAGAAACAATCTCATATACAATTTCAGCCTATCCCTTTTGCTCTTATCATTGTTAGAGTATTTTAACTTCGTTTCCTCCTATCTACTACTGTGTTTGTGAGTGGTTTTGCTCCTTAACCTTTGATTACATTTGCAGTTAGAAGTTTTATTATGGTATTTGCTGCTGGGTGTCATGCTATGTACTACCCTCTAGGCCATAACGTTAATGTCCAGAAACAATTTTTTTCTTCCTTCATTTATTTATCCCATTTCCTTTTACCCAACACTTGCATGACTTTTCTAATGCTCTAGTTCAATGTCCTCACTTATAAGTCTTCCACTTTTAAGATAAAAAATGAAAATAATGGGGCTCTCTTTGAACTAGCAACTTCATTACATCTGGCTTCCTGCACAATTTCATTGATTTTCATTTAGTTTTTATTTTCAATTACATTATGTGCAAGTTCTACTTATAATACTATGCCATACTTTAGTGATTCCTTCCTCTTCAGAATTTATATCAAATGGAATGAAAACTGTGAACACTAACTGTACTTTCACATCTATGTTGTTTGGTTTTTATTATCATTTGGTCAAATGTGTCTTTCAAATCATTGGTTCTTCCTGCTAAACTTTTCCTTCGTTCCATTTAATTCAGTATTATAGTTGTATCTCTGCAGTGCACATAATGCTAGACATTACCTGGTCTACATTTCCATTGTAAACCTTTTCCCTTGAATCTTACAGTATTCTCATTTAACAAGTCTTAAGATTTGTACAACACCGTTATCTTCAGAACACAGCACCAGTGTCTTTATTCCAGGTATGATTTTTTTAAGGTCAGTAAAAGAAAAAATGCTGAAAAAAGCCCAGTGTGTTAAAAACTTAAGTGATACAAGTCAAAGTGTCATTCGGGTAATGCACATGCATTCAGTGCGTGGTTAAATGTCCAGTCATGTAGGGTTGAAATCACGAATGTTAACTCTATGTTTTTGTTTTAGTAACTTAAAACTTTCAAGTGTTGATGTCCAGATTAAACTGGATTTCTTATGCGTTCTGTAAGAAATGTTATGCCAGGTCTGACTGCTGAATCTTGCCTTAAGGTCTTTGATCAAGACGGATTAAAAAATGTAGGAAAGATTCTCTTGAAAATAAGTTTTAACAAATGGTGAATTTGTGTGTGTGCGTTAACAGAGAGTCTTTGGTGGCAGTTCAGCAATCCGGAAGTTAAGAGCTTCTAACAAGGCACTTTTAAGTAAGCACCATACTTTGCATTCAGTAAGGGACTGGCTGACTTCTTGTATGTGGTGGTGTTCTTCTGGTATGTTTTTGCCACAACTTTAAAAAACAAGCAGGCCAAGAGGATGATCAACATTTGCAGACTTTCTAGAGATTATACAAGGTATAGGTATGTATCTGCATGTTCTGCACATTGACCCCTAGGGAACCGGACATTTACTAAAACCTCTTGCCTTATATGAAGCTTTCCAAACAAAGCTGAGAAAAACAGCAGGTTACTGTGTGAAGGAGACTTACATCTCATTATTATAAAGTCTGTTCAGGAGATTACAAATTCTGATATAAAACCTCTTCATTTAAAAAATTCTCTGTGGGAAACTTGTAGGGAGTAAAGAACACTTTGTGAGAAAGGAAAATAAAGGCAAACTTAAATTTGCCTGTCGTCCTAACTAAAAGCAGGTTGTGAAACAATCTAGAAAAGAATTATCATAAAATATAATTGAAAAGTTAAATGGTGTTAATAGGCTGCTGAAAAATTAAAAAGAAAATACTGTACATCTACCTGCATTTTGTGTTTAGGTGAAATGATGTCCCATTAACACCACCAGCAGAGCAGGCATTCATTTCAAATTCTCCAGGTTAATAAATATTTCAGCAGTATAATATTCCTACTGACTTAGAACATAAAAATTTGCCTTCTATACACTAACTACTCTCAATTTCGTTGACAAATTGGTGTAACTTCAATGCAGTTAAAGGAATTATGATGCAAAATGTCAACACTGGCAAGGTGTGACAGTCAGTTACTAGTTAAATCCTCCGTTTAAATACAGAAAAAAAAAGACCTACCTTGTTTCTTAGATGCTTTGGAGTGATTGCTGTTGGAACATGAGCTAGGGAATGGTAATTACTGCTGCATGCTGAAGACATCTTCCTGTACCCTGCGTCTTGTAGAAGACTGCAAGAAAGCATAACTGGCATTTTACTGATTCTTGCAAAGGAAGTAAGATGAGCTGTTGTCTGGGGGAATCTTCTTTTTCAGATGATCACTCACATAAAGATGGATTACAGCAGCATACTACAGTTCTGTGTCCTGGACTGAGCCCATGTTCATACCTTTGTGAAAGGTCTTACGAAGGTAGTAATGGAATGAATCCTGTAAATTTTATCAGTGTCAACCCAAAGGGCTTTTTGGTTTTGCTTTTTTTTCCCATTTATTTTTTCCTTGGGATCCCTTGAATGGTAAGATGGAGGCACAAGACAGTCAGGGACTAAAACTACCGCTGAAGAGTGACCAAATAGTCACTCTTGTGACACTTGACCCAGAAAGGTTTGATTTTTATAGCTATGTGGTTTTTTGCTCCTAATTCCAAGCGTGCCTGGCATACAAGCTTTGTTTTCCTGGTAGCATATGGGAATTTTATCCTGTCATAAGTTCACACAATTACCAACAGGTATCAGTTTCAGATGGTAATGTGGGTCTGGCAGTTGAGAGGCAGCTTCTTAAACTGCCAGTGTGTTCACCCTCAGGACAGGCTTTGCTTGGACAAATCCTCAAAGCCTCACGGGGCTCATGCACAGGCAAAGCCGGGGTCTTGTTCTGCTCCCTCCAGTTTGCTGCTTCATGTGAGCTGTGTTTCAAACGAGATGTGCATTCGAGTGATTTCCAGGCAGATGTCATGTTTATCAGAATGACAGCCAGCCATCTATGCATGCTGAGTTCATGCTAATTGTACTCAGAAGCAACAGGTGCTTTGGCTTTTTTATGGGACTGAGTGCTGACGACAGAGTGCCGGCAAATGGAGAACAGGCAAACAGCTATCCACTTCATTGTCTCATGGCAGTGGACTCTACCCTGTCCCTGTCCATTTTGCTTATTATCAAATACACCAGGAAAGGAGGATCTGGTTAATCAAAGAGAAACAGCTGCTTGGGCTGCAGCCAGTCCAGAGTGATCACTTCTCTTTGTTATTTACAGCATGGGGAGTCCCTGCTTGTCCTGCCCACGTTCTCATTTCATTTGAAATGAGTTTCAAACAGCCACTGCAACTATCAGGGTATAGAAAGAGGAGGAGAGAGCAAAAAAAGAAAGGAGATCTTAACAGTAACAGAGGAGGTCGAGGAGCGGAAAGACAGTAGGTTCTAGGGAGCCAGGCGTTCATGGTGGAGGTGGGGAGGTTGGATGAGAAGAGGTCCATTGGCCTTGCAGAGAAAGTAGCTCAACGCTGGAGCATGCTTTTGGCTTGCTGTTGGAAACAGAAAGAAACAGCAGCCCCAGTGATGTCAAATATCAGCGATTCAAGTGTTGTTGCTATAGTAATGTGCTGGAGGAAGCAACATGATATGCATACTTGAGAGTTGCTGTAGGATACAATCTATCAATGTTGACCCATGAAAACAAACAAACTGGCTGAAAATCCAGTCTTGCCTAAATCTGTGAATCCACCCAGACTGTTGTTTCTTGTATGACTGTGTACAGCTTACTGTTTCTCCAGGTTATCAGAATCACAGAATGGTAGGGGTTGGAAGGGACCTCTGTGGGTCATCTAGTCCAACCCCTCTGCCAAAGCAGGATCACCTACAGTAGGCTGTAGAGGACCTTGTCCAGGCAGGCCTTGAATATCTCCAGAGAAGGAGACTCCACAACCTCCCTGGGCAGCCTGTTCCAGTGCTGCGTCACCCTCAGAGGGAAGAAATTCTTTCTCATGTTCAGACGGAACTTCCTGTGCTTAAGTTAGTGCCCATTGCCCCTTGTCCGGTCACTGGAC
The DNA here is from genome assembly GCF_030867145.1 of Opisthocomus hoazin. Lineage (NCBI taxonomy): Eukaryota > Metazoa > Chordata > Aves > Opisthocomiformes > Opisthocomidae > Opisthocomus > Opisthocomus hoazin. The sequence goes on from NC_134425.1 coordinate 10,389,007, forward strand.
ACCACTGAAAAGAGCCTGGCCCCATCCTCTTGAGACCCACCCTGCAGATATTTGTAAGCATTTATAAGGTCCCCTCGCAGCCTTCTCTTATTCAGGCTGAACAAGCCCAGCTCCCTCAGCCTCTCCTCGTAGGAGAGATGCTCCAGTCCCCTCACCATTCTCGTAGCCCTCCGCTGGACTCTCTCCAGTAGCTCCTCCTCTTTCTTGAAGTGGTGAGCCCAGAACTGAACAGAGTACTCCAGATGAGGCCTCACTAGGGCAGTGTAGAGGGGAAGGAGAACCTCCCTCGTCCTGCTGGCCACACTCCTCCTAATGCACCCCAGAATGCCATTGGCCTTCTTGGCAGCCAGGGCACACTGCTGGCTCATGGTCAACCTGTCGTCCACTAGCACTCGCAGGTCCCTCTCCACAGAGCTGCTCTCCAGCAGGTCCACCCCAAGCCTGTACTGATGCATGGGGTTGTTCCTCCCCAGGTGCAGGACCCTGCATTTGCCTTTGTTGAACCTCATCAGGTTCCTCTCTGCCCAACTTTCCAGCCTGTCCAGGTCACGCTGAGTGGCAGCACAGCCTTCTGGTGTATCCACCACACCTCCCAGTTTGGTGTCATCAGCAAACTTGCTGAGGGTACATTGTAACTCTCCATCCAGGTCGTTGATGAAGAAGTTAAACAAGGCTGGGCCCAGTACTGACCACTGAGGGACATCACTAGTTACCAGCCTCCAACTAGACTCAGCGCCGCTGACGACAACCCTCTGAGTTCTGCCATTCAGCCAGTTCTCAATCCACTTCACTTACCACTCATCCAGCCCATACTTCCTGGGCTTCCCTACGAGGATATTATGGGAGACTGTGTCGAAAGCCTTGCTGAAGTCAAGGTAGATAACATCCACGGCTCCCCCTTCATCTACCCAGCCAGTCATGTCATCGTAGAAAGCTATTAGATTGGTCAGGCATGATTTCACCTTGATGAATCCATGCTGACTACTCCTGATAACCTTATTTTCCTCCACTTGCTTGTTGATGAGCTCCAGGATAAGCTGCTCCATCACCTTTCCCAGGATGGAGATGAGGCTGACCGGCCTGTAGTTCCCTGGGTCCTCCTTCTTGCCCTTTTTGAAGATTGGAGTGACACTGGCCTTTCTCCAGTCCTCGGGCACGTCTCCTGTCCTCCAGGACCTCTCAAAGATGATGGAGAGTGCCTCAGCAATGACATCCGCCAGCTCCCTCAGCACTCGTGGGTGCATTCCATCAGGGCCCATGGATTTGTGGACATCCAGATCGCTTAAGCGATCCCTCACACAGTCCTCCTCGACCAAGGGAAAGTCGTCCTCTTTGTAGGCTTCTTCTCTTACCTCCGGGGCCTGGGATTCCTGAGGGCCAGTCTTAGCACTGAAGACTGAAGCAAAGAAGGCATTCAGTAGCTCTGCCTTCTCTGCATCCTCCGTCACCAGGACACCCACCTCATTCAGCAGCGGCCCCACATTGTCCCTAGCCTTCCTTTTGCTGCTGATGTAGTTGAAGAAGCCCTTCTTCCTCAGAGGAGAGGTAAGAAAGTAGGAGGGATGCAGACCCAGGCCTTGGGGACACTCACTCCCCTTGCATTTGTAGCACCAGCGACAGCCATTGTTCTCACCTTGTTCCTCTCTTGGCACTCTCTCCACCAGGCATTCTCACTGCTGTCAGCCTGTTACTCTCCAGCCGGTCTTCTAACCCTCTGATTCGTGTTTTGTACCTTTTGATAGAAACGATGTTTCTCTTTGCTATGGAGTTGTTTTTAACGCACCCTTTATCCTAATCAACTCCTCCATTTTTCACAGTCTTTCTCACATTTTCTAAATTTCTTTTTTCCTACTGATTGACTCCCTCTGCCCTCTCCAACTAATCTTGTTTCATATTTTTGCTTTGCTGTGAAGAAGACATTGCCAAAATGTCACCTCTAATCTTGTTTCCCATTTCTACCATGTAATTTATTAATCCTCTCTCTCCGTTTTTTCCCTTTTATTGAGCTGCCTACATGCTAATACAGCTCAAGTTTTATTTTCAGATTGTCAAATAAATAATTTCGCAAGTCTTAAGAGTAGGGGAAAAATAAAAAAGAGCTTTGAAATAATGATCACTCCTGTCTTTCCGGCGAGGCATTTGCTTTTAGATCTATACAAATCACTTTATTTGGGGATGATATAGCTGTCCCATATCAGTTAAATTAATTATTGGATAGGGTATTTAAGGATGTAAGGTGAAACACCAGCCTTTGTCTGATTGCTGAAGAACCAGTACATAAAACCTTCATATTACTGTGGTCTCTTAAAAGTAATATTGCACCCCCCACCCCTTAAATCTATATTGTTGTTGGGTGGGATTTGTGAGGGGTGGTTTGGTCTTGGTGCCAGGCCTGCTCAGCCTATGTGTACATGATCCTCTGCACACAAATTCGAGCTTCCTCTGTCTTCATTCAGGACAGCCTGTGCAGCTTCAGTTAGCCCGGCGCCCAGGTGAGCTGCAGGCCTTGAGGTAGGGTTTGCTGACTCAGATTCAATGCTGCACTAGTGTGACTACCTTACATCTAGTAACCTTTGAGTAAGGGCAGAGCAGGCTCATCTCTGCAAGGAAGTAACTGTATAGGTGCAGCCTCTCTCCACACGTTACACTCTCCAGGTATCCACTTCTGCTTTGGAGCACATCCAAAGACACTTCATTTTTGTTTAATCCTGTTAACAGTTCACACTTCCTGATTTAGCTCACTTGTGTGGGCCTCACTGGACAGTGAGTCTCGAAAGGAGCCTTGCACATCAGCGTGTTGGCCTGACATGAAAGAGGCAGGCTGGCTGACTGGGGGGACAAGCAGCTTTTGCCATCCAGCCTAGAACACTTGTTGTTTTGGAGACTGAGTTTCTAGGATTTGGGCTAGAGGGGGAGTAGGTTAGCTTTGTGTCACCTACGAGAGTGCCTGAAACATCAGGTATAGCATGTTTTGGGGCAGGACTTCCTCATCCCAAGCTGTTTAAGCTCTATTACATTTACCATATTTACCGTACTACATTTACACAAGCTATAAAGCATTTAAAAATGAACTGGGGCAGCAAATGTGAGCTAACATTTTCCTTACTCATGTTGTTGCGCTGCTCATTAGAGTCAGCGACTTGCTTGTGCTCTATCCACGGACTCGGTGCTCAGGTAAGTACCTCCTACCAAATGAAGCAGCTTCAGCAGGAGCCGCAGAGAGGCAGTTTGGTGCTCTAGTCAGTGCCCAGGAGTAGAGCAAGGGAAGCAGGGGAAGCTTCATGTTTTATGTACAGCCCGTAGCAGACATGGTCTTAGAATGATGCTTCGCTTGGTCCTGCGTGTGTCGTGCGTGACATTCTCAGAAACAGTCAGTTTGTTAAGGACTTGGTGAAAACCTAAAGGATTTAGATTCTTCCCAGTGAATGCAGGTTTTATTTTACAATTTTGTGGCTAAAATGCCAAGGTCTTTTTATAGCTCTGCTGCAGGTGTTTAACAAGGGTACAGTTCAGGCCACATTTCACTCCTTGGGATCTCCAGGTGACAGTGCCAGTTCACACCCCAGCCTGGTGGCGTAGGTATGTCATCCCTTTTTCTTTCCAGTGGGCTGGAAGGCTGAGTGCTGTACTCAGAACTGTGGTTTGCACTAGACAGCAAGTCACTTGGGAATTAAGTACTAATTATTAAAGTCTTTCTGACATCCTAAAGTAATTTGTTTTTTCATCCCACACATGGGAGGAAATGCAGTGTGAAATTTTTCAGACTGAAAAGATTCTAAAGTAATCCCTCCTGGAGTATGACAGATCACATGGAGCTGGGAAATGACTGCAGATCATAGACATACAACATATTTAAATATGAGCAATCAGAAATTAATGGACATTGCTATAGATATTCTGCTTTTGGGAACAACAGCAGTAAGGAACACTGCTCCTTAAAGGAAACGCAAATGTACTCCAGTGCCAGAAAAATAAAAATCAACAAACATCACAACCTGGTGTATCTGTCTGCTGCATTACTGACGTGTACAAATAACGAAGAGCTCAAATGTTCACTACCAATATCTGCTATCTCCTTGCAAATGTGACAGTTTTCTCTGCCAGTGTTTGTCAAGCTACCATGAGCTGCATTCATATTCCATATGGATACATATTTTTTCTTTGTTTTCCTTTGACATTAATGCTCTGGCAGAGCTTTCTAAGTAGTAAAGCAAGGAAATTAACTTACATTTGCTGGTTCGCTAAAGTAAATTAGCTACACTTTTGACTTTCTGTGGTTTTGTTCTGAATGGGAGAAGCAATAAAAATGAAATAAGGCTAATCACTGTTGTTCTATGGTTTTCTCTGTGGTGTGTTAAGAGGAGAAGAACCCATAACGAAAACTCATGAGTTCATATCTGCTTAAAACAGGTCTCTAATTAGCTTCTGTAATCGATCTCCCTGCTCTAGCAGGTGAACCAGGTAATTATCTTGTTTATAATGTAGGTGAGTCACAAAATGCTAGATCGCTTTCTCTATATCTTTAAAAGATAATGCATTGTAACAAGTGTTCCCAATATGAATGAACCACTGTCATAAGCCATACCATCTGTTTCACATGCAGCGACGTGAGAGCTCATTTTATTCTTTGTTACAAAGAGCTCCAGACATCAAAGAACTGTCCCTTTGACCATGGTCTCAATCAAAGGATTTTACCTAGACAAATCTTTACTTCCCATTACGATTTCAGTGCTGCAGAGTATGAAGTGTTTCCTGGTAGGAAGAGGAGGAATCCAGTCACCAGTGCTTTTTTTAAGGGCCAAATCTTATCACTGTTCACTTCCCATGGGCCTTTTAAGTAGCACAGAAACTCCAAACTCAGCAGTTAATTAGGGGTTAGTTACTCAGGGCCTGAGGCTTTGCAGACAGACTGTGGTGTGCTACACAATGCATGTCTTTTATGTAGTATGATGTGTCTATCTGTCACCTTCCAGAAGGTGAAGTAGAGATACGCTGGCTCAATGCGTGGTTAGGATTAAGTTGATGCATACACAACACTATCCCGGTATGTTTAAGTGTTCGTAGAAAAATCCCTAAATCTGACATGTTTTTGAGTATTTTCTATTCTCATGTTACTCAGTCTGGTGTTTATTTACATAATACAGATATTTCTTTTTCTTGGAGGTTGTCTCTCAGTAAGCTTTACAAAGGAATAATCCCTTTTGACAACCCTTAAAGGGTCACAGCTGTCTTTGAAACCTATGACCAGTAGCACTAATAATGGTGTATTTGCAAAGAGAAGACTTACAGTGCAGTTTTTCCTAGCATTATAATGTGGAAGCATTTAATATCTTTTGTACTAGAGAAGAGGCTTCTTGCTTGTGGTGTATGGCTGAAATACGAGACTATGTGTTTTCCGTAATCATTAAAACAATCGTGTACCAGCTTCTCCCCAAGCTAAAAATAATCCGGTCGTGGGCATGCCCCGTTTCCTCTTCTCCTTAATAACTGAATTCAAAGTTCCCAAGAATAAGGTCTTTTTCTTTCATTTTTCATAGACTTGTCCCTAGCAAATTTAGTTTCAAGGTCTTTTATTTCTGTTTCTAAAGTAATTATCCTCTGGGCCTCTTCCTTTCTTCCTGGTATGATGCTAGACTAATTATTCTTCTCCTAATGAATGCCTGAAATGGATCCCATATGGTGGCATATGTGCCTTCAGATGGAAGCTTCGTTTGAATAAAATAAGAAAATTCTTCTCTTGGGGCTTTCTTAAATTTTTCATTCTGTAACAATGATGAGTGAAATCTCTGTCTTGGGGATAGATGCAGCCAACTTACTTTCTGTTACACTTTGAGCTTTCTCTGAATTGGAGATTTCCATGTCACTCTTGCTGTGGCCATCCACAACTCTTACTCCGCAGTGTCACAAGGATGACTTGAATGGGTCAAAGCATCATTACATTTGATCTGAAAGCCATTTTTGTTTCCTTAAAAAATGCTATGTGTACTGTTATTTCTCTGACAGTTCTTTGTCACCTTTCTCTAGACCTACCCCACAGCATGCAGTGCCCCTTTTTAATGCCTTTAGGACTCAGTTCACACAGTGACTTTTTAATACAATTACCTAAGAAATAAGAGACTAACTTCAGTTTCTTTCTTTGTGTGTGATGACTTGGACCCCCAGTTCCCAGCAGACTGCTTTATCTACAAGATTACCAAGTATTCTATGGTGCATGTCAGTCTTTATGTGCAGAGGAGAAGTAGTACGTTAAATGCATAAATGCAGAATGAAGGTCTTTAGGTCTCAGCATTTTAAGCACTGCACTGGCAGTGACAGCACCAGAAAGAATGGCCACTACCTTTTTTTGGAAATGCAGCATAAATTTACACTGCACTTGGTTCCTGATCACCTTGAAGAATTTTTGGTAAAACACCTAATGAAGCCTAGTGCTGCCTCTTTACCTTTTTCTAACATGACAGAAAAGTTATCATTACAAATTATAATTTATAATGTAGGAGGCTATAGAAGTCCTAGTCATGGATATGTACAACCTTGTGTTGAGAGCTGTGCAACAGAGAGTATTTTCACTGACTTTAAACTCAAGTAAAAAGAGGGTTATTGATACTATTTTTTGCAAGCATGTATAAGTAAAATAAGTTACACTGAGACACTGAGCTTATATCAAATAAATTAAACATGTGAGACATTCCAACTCTGCCGTCTAAACCGTTAACAAATTCAGACTTTTTATTGCTTAAGATCCATAATTTTTCTGTAGATTTAACTTTGAATCTGTTGTGTTTTCTGTATGACTTAGTGTTTTATTTATAGAGATCTCTGAGATTTAAACACAAAACAGTTTTCTACATGCTAATCACTGAAGTATGCATGGGGAAATTTGTGTTCTGAACTTCCAGCTACCACAACACACTCTGCTTGAGTCTAAGCAAGTACTAAGCAATAGCACAGTGAATGAGTAGGACTGCGCCTTCTGATTATGGAGGTGATGCTCATGGCCCGGATCAGTCTGAAGCAGGGTTGTGATTTGGTACTGCTGCATAAAAGATACGCCAAAACAGAAACAATTGTAGACGAATGAAAGTGAAATGCTGTTTTAAAAAACACTGATTCTGCGTAAAGTTACTTTAGCAGTGTATCACTTGAATCATACTAATCGCTTCTGAAAACAAATCATTTTATCTGATGTATGTATTTGTTCTTGCTTTCAGAGACAGCATGGGGAAACAGTCTATTGATTTTCATTAGAACATTTGATCCCAAGTTGATAAAGAACAGGATAGTAACTATCTGTGCCATTATTAATATCAAGCTCTACTTGGATTTCACACAGACCTTCAGCAATGTGTGAATCTTGAACCAGGGAGATTGTTAGAATATGCCTGATTTTAAGAAGTGCCGTGAGGCCTAAGTTTCTGTTTAAATGGAAAGAATGTTTGCCTCTGGGTGGTCTCAGCCTGAGAATATCAAGCCCACAGCTTTGCAAAATACATAATGTAGTTTTGTGAATAAGCTTATTTTTTACTTGCTGGCAGTTTCTTAATTTGTTTTCTCTTCTATGAATGAGTAATTGTTAGCATTCCAATAACCCAGTTCAGGCTTTAAAATAACAAACACCAAGCAGATTTTAGCTCCTCTAACAATCCTTAAGCTTGCACATTCTTGTAAGACATAAGCCTTGATTTGGATTTGTTCGGTATTGCTCTAGTTTGTCCTACTCTGTACAGAATTTTCTGATACACTTGTGAAGATTTCTAACAGACCAAACCTGGAAGAGTCCCCAGTGATCTCTTCAATAGCTTGTGTCCTCTACCTGACTTTCAATCACTCGCTACAAATAACCAAGGGAACATAAACCATTTTAGGGGATAATAATTTATCGTTTGCAGAACAGTTGATTTCTTTTCTTGCTCTAGCTAAATGCGGTGACCATACAGAATGCTTAATTCATAGTTCAGACAGCAGTTTCTTATTCTTCCTTATTAAAGTCACGGTGTCATTTTCTGAGAGGGCCATATTTGCATATATAAGCTTGATGAAAGACCAGTAACCAACACGGCTAGGGGAAGGGGTCATTCCTTATCTGTGTTGCAATACTGATTGTTTTCCCTGCTGGAAGTTGATTCTGAACACCCTCTTTAACAAGATACGCCACTGAAGGTAATAAATAACTCGGGGAATCTGGGCAGCAGTAGCTTTCCTTAGAAAACCAAAGCTTTCAGTGTTGGCTGCTTAAAGTTAAGCCCCTAAATTCATTGTTAAGTGCTCAAAACAAATTGCTATGATGACGAAAAATTCCACTTAGCCACAAATCTAATTTTGACAACATGAGCTGTGGGTACTCAGAGCTTTGTAGAAGCAGACCGCTTTGATCTACGTAATCAGATTTGGCATTTTGTCTCTACTTAGATCTGTCTAGAAGCGATGTTTCAGGAATATTGTTCGGGCAATATCAAGTGCAGGACACTGTCATTTTCTTGACGAGGTTAGAAACCTTCTGTTCTCTTTCCAAGTCCGAGGTTTTTTCATTCACTGAGCCCTAGAGCCAGAAATTTCAGTAGTTTGCCATATCAAGAGGACAGGTGCAAACTCAGCAATACTCATATGCTTCATGGCACCAGGCCTGACCCAACATTTGGGGCCAGAATTAGGGAACTGTGACGGCATTTGAAGTGCTCATAGATGTCTGGTGTAATCTACTGAATTACTTGAGCAGAATGCAAACTGAGGAGTGGGATTCCACTGCCTTTCAGCAGGAGTCAATTGCCTGTTCTGTCCATTTAAAAAATGTTGTGGGGGCAAGAATCAGAAGAGAATCTCATGGTAATACCTTTGGTACATCTTACATTGTAGGAGTAATTTTGAAAACCCAATCAAGTTCTACTGAAAACTAGATACTAGTTTAGCCCACTGTCAGCAGCCCACGTTAGTTGCTTAAATAAATTTCTTCCAGTGGAATTGGCATAACCTTGCTGCTGGGTAGGAACTTTCTACCATCCAGCCTAAATGTATTTCATAGCACTTGAGCAGGGTCCATTTGCATCATTATGTACCTAAATTCCTTTAGAAATCTTTACTTTTGTGCTTTCTGTCATAAAAAACCAACAGACTACATACTGGAGCTGCTTTGCAGGTCACTGGGTGACAGTGTAATCACCTGCATCAAATAAAACTCCAACGTGACATGATAAAGAAAACAGAAGAACTGTTGATGTGCTGGGTGTTACAAGCCCAGGGAGAGAACGAAATGGAGAGGGCCTTCCTGTTTACCAGTCCCACTTCATTTAATAGCAATCTAATGCAGTGAGATAATTATACCATACTAATAAGTCTTCAAAGTCACACGTGCTTTCACAGCTGTGTCGCTGTAATATATTCTTCTAAATTTTACTGTTTCTTTTCCGTAACTGGTCATCTGCTGTGTATTGTCACCTGGTAAGAAGCATAACAAGACAATAAACACAAAGAAGCAAAGAAATTTGGAAAGCTCCAAGCAATGCTCTCAAGCAGTCTTGCAGATTTTTCTCTGTCTGACACTTTATATTTAAAAATTAATCCAGAGCACCCCCACAAAAAATCTATTTTTCTTGTTTAACAAAATGGAGTATTGATTTGCCAGAGCCTAAACAAAGCAGCCTACGTGATTCATTGATCAAGAATTTGGGCTCAGTCCATGTGATCATTAACTTCTTTGTCAGATGCATTCATTTATTCATAAGCTTTGTTTATGGCAGGCCCTTTTCACTGACTCATTTCAAAATAACAAAAAGCACATGCCTTCTCTACCTTCCATTTCACTGAATACAGAAGACAAAACCGAAGGTGCTATCAACTTCAAAGATTTTTATGAGCCTCTTGAAAAATCGAGGAACTCTGGAAGCTTTCATGTAAGTCCAGGCTTCAGTATTATTTCAGAACTGTACATCATGAGTATAAAATTCTCCAAAGAAAGCAACCCCATGTGCTGCCATGTGGGGAACCTAACCAAATCTGAGAAAGTCAGTAGTTAAACTATTCGGAGCTCCATATACCGTTGTTCAGGAAATGCTGGTTGCATGATGAAAAGCCATTCTTTTGATGGACTATTGTTGCAATAAAGTATGTTTATTGGAAACTTCTGATACACAGGTTAAAGGATTATAAAACAGGGTCTTGTTAAAACCTATGGCTTAATCAAAACCTTTTAGCTCTTTGTCAGTACATTCTCTGTGGTTTAAAGTAAGAAAAGCAACAAGAAGTAAGAGAGTTCCAAATCCTGGTTTTTTAAACATGGTACTGATTTAAATTCCAGGCTACTGTGCTGTGTAGCTTAATAGTAGACAGGAGATACAATGAAAAATGAGTCCTTATAATCAATAACTGAATATTTGCTGCACTCCATTAATCCTGTATCAAAAAGTAACATCACAGTCACAGGGCAGTTATTACAGGGTAAAGCAGGGTATGATCTTACATTGAGTTAAACAGCCTGTGATAACAGACAGGGTTCAGCATCCCCACTGCAGCACAGGCACGTTAGGTGACCCCTCCGCAGAAGCTGGGTAAGCTCTGCCGCCGCTCCCTTGGGCGCTGCGGGCTCGAGGTGCGCTTGGAGACAGGTACCTCCCAGAGCTGGCGTGGGCTCGCACTTGCCTCGTCCTAATGCCACTGTAAGCCTGTCTCCTTTGCTTGCAGCTGTCAACCTTTTCACATCAAAAATGAAAATAGTGGGAAAGGAAGATGAAACAGTTTATGATGTTTTTGGTCTTGTTTAAAGGAAGAATAAAGTAGTCTCACTCTCAGTAATTTATACATCTGAAGTCTGATTTGCATGCTGGATGGGCTACAATGCAAACTACGGAATGCAGTCTGACTTCGGGAGCCTAGGTGTCTCTGAGGATGTGGAGTTACGTCCTTCTCTGTATCTACTGATTCTTGCAAAGACAGTAATGGAAATCCTTCTATATGAATCAGGACGTCCTATTACCGAATAAATAGCAAAAAGTGCTACTGCAGTAGGAAATACAGGCCTCATCCAGAACTGTGAGGAAGGTGGAAGTTTTTCCACAAATTGTATGCAATGACTTTTGGATAGACACCAAGTCTGTAGCTGGTACATAGTTGTGGTGATATGGACAGAGAATTTAGGAGCTCAATTTTTATAGATTTAAGTGGGAGAAATTAACTTTATCCTAACTAAACTTAGTGTGGATAACTTGGTCAAAACCCCTGAATAATAATTGAGTTGAGTGTACCTCCATGCTGGATAGCCATTTGAAACCTCAATGACACATTCTCTCTCAGAAAATTTTGGAGCCCAGTCTTAAAAATGGTGAACTTGTAAACATCTCATGCTGAACTCAAGCATTCTTTATCAGGGATAGGCTGATTTTAGAGTCAACTCTGGTTGTAACTGCTGGTTTTGTGCCAACAATGGAACAGAAAAGAGAATCACACTTTGCCCACGGCAAAGTTCTTGCACAGTCTGTTCTGTTATCAATAAAAGTCACAAACCTTTTCTGCAGTGAGACTGCATTACAAATATTTTTATGCCCTGCAACATTCATTTGATTTAAATTTTCTTCTTAAACTGTTTATATTTGGACAGCGACAGTCATATATTATGAGCAATAAAAAATAAGACCTTGTCAATATGTACGGTGTATTCTCTGCATATACAAAGCGTAGACAAACACATATGCAATAACTGCTCAAGCAGGCTCAGAGAACAGAAAAAAGAAATTAAAACATTAGCTTAATACTAATGCTATGTATGTATATATACATTATTTTTATTAGGAATGTGTTTGCACTATGCTTTCTTTCAGTTAAAGATTGAATATGTGCCTCAAGAAATAGGCTTTAAATGGCTGCACAATAGCTGGTTACAATGGGTAATTTCATTTAGGCATAGAATTACAAAGTAGCCATTTTTAACTTCAACTAGATTACACATTTACTAAACCTTCCATAAATTCATCATTTGGCTGAGTCACATTGAGAATTGTTTTAAATAAATCCATGTGAAAATTAAATTTAAGTTGAAAAGCAGCAGGAAAAAGATGTATAGTAAGTACTTGATTTGTTGTAATAGGACTATTTGGAAGGAATACAAATGCACGTCCAAATTGTAAAGAGCATAATTATTTTTCTCCAGAAGCTGAATGAAATAGAGCAGCTTCTGCCTATATAATATTTGGTATGCATTATCCGCATAAAATTCAAGTTTTATTTTAAAATTAAGTGTTTTCTTGGTGTATAGGAAATTTCCAAATGAGTTCTCCATTTCTTTGTTTTATTAAAATGGCCAAAAAGAACATAGGAATTGTCTTAGCCGGTTGGACCTGTAGTTCACCTTCTGTTTTATACTACCTTTGGCAGTGGACACTAACAGATGCTTCACAGAAATTTCAAAAACCCATTTATTATAGAACCTAGGGTGGAGGGGATGGGGACAGGATGGGACATGAAGGGAATGGGCAAAACCCTAAACACGAAAGGACCTTGAAGAGGTCACCTAGTCCATCATCCTGCCCCAGTAATCCACTGACAGGGGAAATTTCATTTTAACCCCTGACAGTGAATCTTGGTTTCAGGGTCTCTTTCCCCTTCTCTCAGATCTAACAAAACCGCAGATGTGCATATTATCTATATAGTGTCTGATCCTTTTCACATCCTATATGGGGTTAGCATATTGTAGATGACTGCAAAAGATCTGGAGTGCCATGTGATTATTTATTGCTAGTAGATGATTGCTGGGATTTCGAGACATGTTGTATCGCTTGGGTTTGGTTGTGAGTATCAGCAGGAAGGAGGATATGGTTCCAGACAGCCATCCATCAAGTGACACTTAGGAGCTGTTAAGAAACAACGTCAGAACTGTTAGATTTAATGACTGTATCTCCTTTTCCAGACAGCCTACCAAATTTGTTCTGACAACAAATGATTAAGGACTCCCTCCCAAAAAAACCAACCAGACAAAAAACAAAACAAAACAAAGTGGCAGGAGCTAAAGTAGGAATTTTTTAACGAGAGAGAGGGCCAGTCTTTGCTATGCAGGAGCTGCTTCCAGAACTTAAAGCAGTATGTTTACACCAACATGGTGCTGGGCTGCCTGATGGGTGCTGCTGAGAGGCAGATGGTCCTAGCTCAGAGCTAGCTCTGTGCTGCCACAGCAATACGCCGGTCGGAGTTTGAACTGGTATCCTCCACAGTGCCACACTGGGCTGTATGGAAGTACCAGCCCAGGCTGATGTTCCTTCATCATCTGCCTGTTGGCTCGCCTGGTGAAGTCTGCCTCAGGGATCCAGGATAATGCACGCAGTGTATCTGAAAAAGCTACCCCTACTTCGTCTGCCTACTCCCTACCAATGCTTAAGCCAGGATTTAAATATCTCCTTTCCAGTTTTCTGTCCTTTTTTTTCTTTTCATCTTTAAAAATTTATGCCCACAGCCAAATGCCAAATAAAGAATACTTTTCTTCTAAAAATGTTATTCTGTCACTGACCCTCCTCCATGCATAGACATCTTTGTGGAGTTTAAACTCCAGGGTAAGACTGATTGATATGCTGCGTATGGTAGCCCAGGGCCTGATCTAAGAATGAATAAATAGTAAATTCCCCTCGAAGGAGCCCTGCGAGCCAGGGGTAAGCACTGGAGAAGGGAGACACAGATGTAGCTAACTGTTTAACCAAGACACTATAGCATGAATGACAATGGACAGTTACACCGTACGTTGATAAACTGCTAGCTTTTGGGGGTGTGAAGTGTTACAAAGTGCTTTTGTCACTATTAGGAAGTTTAAACAAGAATTTTTGTTTCACCATGTCTGTGTCACCCATAATTTTATATACTTCCAGCATCTTCACCGTCCTTTATCACAGTAATGTTATTTACCCTTTTTGAGACAGTTCTGAGGTCTGTGTGTGTGGATGATGACATTTCTCTGGTTTGATACAGTATTGTCCTGGTGTTGGTTAAAACAGAACCGATTCTCTTTTAGTGAATCTTCCTTACAGCTAAGTTCTTCTAAGTCACTGCATTTTTCTGAAGCTGGCTGCGTATTTTACAGACACTGTCCGCTCCAAAGCTGGTAACACCTGATGTTTATAGTTACACTGAGCTAATGGTAGGAAAGGAATGCAGAAAAAGGCGCCTGTTCATAATTACCACTGTAGCAGCCCAGGTGACCGACAGATCTCTTAGGTCCCGCAAGTGAGGAGTTGGAAGGGGTTGTACTTGAGGGGAGGGGCAGACAGGACACGTGACCCAACAGTAACCAACGCGGTATTCCATGCCATGCATGCCATACTCCGCTTAAAGCTGGGGGATCACGAGGGTCTCGCTCTCTTCGTCCATGACCACCTTCTGAAGAGGACCCTGCTCGTTGTTGTACTTTCAGTCCTGATCCAGGTTCCGATCCGTGCATTCCTGAGTCCAGTTCCTGCCCACTGCCAAGGCTAGTCCAGGACTGCCTGGTGCTGCCCAGCAGCTGCTGGTGGGATGCCAGGACCCTGGCACCCATCTCCGGGAAACTCAGTATGGGTTTTGTATGTTTTGGTTTATTTCTCTTATTATTATTAGTGTTATTAGTAAAACTTTTTATACTCAATTTGTAAGTCTCTCTCCCTTTTCCTCCTTTTCCCTTCCTCTGGTGGGAGGGTGGGGGTTAACAGAGAGCATCTGTCACTCAGTTTATTGACGCCCTGCTTTAACCTGTGACAAGTATTAATCAAATACTGTTCAGGTTCTTTTCTTAGGAGAGACAGCACTAAACTGTTCAGAAACTTTGGCTTAAAAATAAAATTGTGCCAAAAACCCTGCACGTATTAAATGCCTACTTTATAAAATAAGTAACTGCCTTTGGAAGAGAAACAAATGCAAATTCTGGTTACTGTGCTTGAAAGAGGTGACAAGAGGAAGTGCCAGCATCTTGGCTCATATTGCTACTTTATTGTCACAAATTGTTAGTTACATTTGAAAATTATGGATCTCTTTCATTGTGAAAGTTGTGTCTGCCAGTTGGTGCCTGTACACTAGAGTGGGTTTACCCAATTAGCAGAATTTCCCATGCAGGACCCAGAATAGCTGTGCACGCATCCTAAATGTTACCACAGCTGCGACTCATCCTGGGGCTCTGGTGGTCTGCAAACAACTACTTCACCAGGTGAGCTCAGCACAGAAGAAGCTGTACAGAGCATGTCGGTGGAAGTCAGCCTTGGCGCAGCTCATCTAGCTGTATTTCTCTGCAGTTCTCTCTCTCTGACAGATGCAGTCTGCCCCAATCAAAAACACACTGTGCAGCAGGCAGAACAGTATTTTTAACCCTAGTGCACTCATGAAATGAAACAGGTCATGGAAACAATGACATATAAGTACTACTTGTAATTTTTATTGTGGGCCATCTCAAGCTATTTGCATCTATCTTCTGGCACTCAACCAAGTGAAGCTCACCCTGCGTGGAGCTGTATACTATTCAAGCCACATCCAAGGCTCATACTGAGATGATGGGAGTGCCATCCGGTAACTGCGTTATGGGAAAAACATCTGAGGAACTTAAGAAACTGATTCTGTGTAAGAGTTCAAAGTAAAAGAGGAGGCGTGAGTGGTGAAATAGCAGTCTTGAGAAAACACAGGCTTCACTGCAGTTCTTCATCTGCCGGTGGACTGAATTGCATGGTCCTTGTTTTGGGTTTCATTACACAGTGGAAACCTAGTATTGCGAAGTACCCTATCAATAATGCAGGGCTGTGGACTGTCTTTTTACCTCATATGTAGCTTTTCTAGTGTGTTACCAGAAAGCAGCAAAATAATTCACTCTCTAAAATGCAAGTTTGGAGTTTTAGAAAGCAGGCATTCTTTCTTGCAGCGCTGGACGCCCAGGGGATAGCTCTGCGCAAATGTGCGTACCATAAAGACGCAGTTGCTAGGTATTTATGCTATGTTACATACATATGCGTTATATTTCCAAGAAATGCTTACCATATTCATGTTTTTTCCAAGAACTCATTAGCATATGTTAAGGTCCTTCGCAGATGTCTGTTGGCACCTCCAGGTGGTCGTCGGGGGTCTTCAGATGAAGGCTTATAATCTTAGAATCATAGAATCATGGAATGGTAAGGGTTGGAAGGGACCTTAAAGATCATCTGGTTCCAGCCCCCCTGCCATGAGCAGGGACACCTTCCACTAGACCAGGTTGCTCAGAGCTCCATCCAGCCTGGCCTTGAACACTGCCAGGGAGGGGGCAGCCACAGCTTCTCTGGGCAACCTGTGCCAGTGTTTCACCATCCTCATGGTGAAGAATTTCTCCCTAATATCTAATCTAAATCTGCCCTCTTTTAGTTTACAGCCATTCCTCCTTGTCCTATCACTACACACCCTTGTGAAAAGTCCTTCTCCGTCCTTCCTGTAGGCCCCTTCAGGTACTGGAAGGCTGCTATAAGGTCACCCCGGAGCCTTTCCTTCTCCAGGCTGAACAACCCCACCTCAGCCTGTCCTTGTAGGAGAGGTACTCCAGCCCTCTGATCATCTGTGTGGCCCTCCTCTGGCCCCGCTCCAACACATCCATGTCCTTCTTATGTTGGTGGCCCCAGAGCTGGATGCAGTACTCCAGGTAGGGTCTCACAAGAGCGGAGTAAAGGGGCAGAATCCCCTCCCTCGACCTGCTGGTCACGCTTCTCTTGATGCAGCCCAGGATACGGTTGGCTTTCTGGGCTGCAGGCACACACTGCCGGCTCATGTTGAGCTTCTCATCCACTAGTACCCCCAAGTCCTTCTTCTCAGGGCTGCTTTCAAGCCACTCTCTGCCCAGCCTGTACTTGTGTTTTGGATTGCCCCGACCCACATGCAGGACCTTGCACTTGGCCTTGTTGAGTCTGCAGGTTGACCTCTGCTTCTGTGCAAACTCAATTCTAAGATGATATATACCATGTCCTTCAAGGTTGCTTCGTTACAGTCTTATGGTCAATTTGTGGCCTCCTTTTCCTCATGGTCCTGCGCATCTGCTCTCCCAAGGCCGAGCTGTCTAAGTGGGATTATTCAGGAGTCTGTTATCTTACAACCTTCCCAGTTATTCACAAAGAACCAAGACTTGTTGTGCAATGATTCTGAGACCTAAAGTGATAACTTTTATCTGCATCCTCTACATCTGCTACATTCGCTACATTCACAGGTATCAAGTCCAGGTGAGTAGACATGCTGCATTTCGATTGAGTCACAGCCTAGAGACTACACTGGACTTCAGCTAAAAGCTATAATGTGTAATGATGGACTGTAACAAAACTGTGAAGTATCTGCCACCTTTATAAGTAGATGGACAGAATGTAATAGTTGAAAGAAAGAAAAAAGGGGGGGGGGGGGGTAGAAAAAATAACTTCCCCCTAACTATAGTTTGCATCTTTTCCCTTCCTTTAAATAGTAGGTAGGGTTTGCAGGTAAATTTATCATTACTCTAGTAGGCAATGGAAATGATCACTTCTTTATACAGAGAAACAAAGGCGCTATAGCCCTCCTAATCAGTGTTTTGATCATCTGCAGATCATGGCTGGCACTGCTTTATTAATTGGTCCGAAGTTAACAAAACCAGCTGTGTTCACAGAGCCATTCCAATAATAAGTAAGTCCTGGGCAAATGCTAAACTTATCAATAGCCGTCACTTATTTTAATGACTTGAGCAGCATCCAAATATATCTAGATTACTTATGATGAATATTATTTTAGTTGATCATAACCACTATAAGGTGCTCATGTTCTCAATATTTAATAACTCTGTGTTTTTAATATTTTGTCTTACACTAAAATTAATTTCTATTTTATCAATGCATATAGTATGAAGTAAGTCCTATCCTGCAATGATCATCTTAGTGCTAAGCAGTATAAAATGTTAATGTATTCTACTTAGAAATTATGTATTTTGTATAGTGCATATCTCTTCAAAATCCTTTTTTTTTTCTTCTTTAAATATATACCTAGCTCATTCTGATATTTGGGTTCCTAAAAACCACTAAGTATAATTTTTCCTTTAAAAGTAGACACAGCAGAAAAACTGTTTTAATGGGGATAAATATAAAATAGGATGTAAAACCTTTTCATTGAACAATATGACATATAATGTAACTATTATGTAACTTTAAAGCATTCTGGGAGGAGGTGAAAGGTTTTTCTGTTCAAAACATTGCCCTTTCATACTTCCCTAAACTGTGTTTTAATTTTCTCTTGAATGTTTTCATGGTTAAGATACCGAACCAAGCCATTCATTATTTATTCACATCTAGATATGGGTTCTCTGGATGCAATCTGGGACCTCCAGTTTAAACAGATCTTAATTGTTCTATGCTTTCCATTATTGATGATTAGTTGCATTTGTTATGTTTTCAAGAGTCAGTGTTAACTTTGACATGTCCCACATCTCATTTTGTGTAGTTAAACGTGGGCTCTAAATGAGCACGTCCATTTGCGGCATCTGTTGTGTTTCCCTCTCCAGCCACCCTGTATGTCCTTCCTGCTGGGAGAGCCTGAGCTGACACAGTTGCTGCTGGCAGTGTCACTGTCTGCTTTTCATCCAGAAAAATGAGTTCTGTGTCTTAAACACCCTAAAGGAGGCTGAATTGGATGCTTCATGTCATTCTGCATTTTACTCAAGCAACAAAGGTTACTCCTTCTCTATTCCCTTCATGCTAGCGAGCATGTTCCTCAGTAGCAGTATTTCAGAAAGGCTCTCGTGGGAAGCGGGGTGAACGAGATCAATGCAAAATTGCAAAACCCAGGGATCCAGCAGTTTAGAAGCATTGATTTTACTAGGAAAACTGTAAGCTGAGTTACATGTTATTTTGAGCAAGGGGCTTCTGGATGTATTTCATTTGGGTATATAAGAAAACAAAGCATATTTAAGCATAGAGCTCAGCAAAACAATGGTAACATACATTTCTTGGAGACAAGCAAACCTTTACTGTGGTCAAACACTACTGAAAAAACCTGACTGTCAGAGGTTTCATGTTGTTCTCCTTCACACACAGTGTGAATCTAAGGATCCATGGATCCATTTAAAAATATCTTTGCTTTATGTCTGACCATGATTTGTTCAACAGTATGTGCTCTGGCTGGGTACACTTCCCACCTCCGTGGAGCCTGTGAAAGGACAGCAGTGATCGGTGTATTCACTACTTGGTAATAGAAGCTTAATAAATTACTTCCCATCAGCTGAGCTGCCATAATAGCACAGTTCATGTGTGTGCCCCAGCCTGCCCCCCTCCCCAGGTAAAATGGAAGTCTGTTACTCTGAGCTTTTGCCTAGGTTGCATCAGCTCACAAGCAGGGAAGGCTATTAGTGAGCACACGACCTGTTACTAACAGCCACGAGATTCAGTTGGTGCGCAGTAATTTCTTAGACCACTGTGGTTCAGTTAAATGTGTGAGCCCCATGTCTCGTTTTGGCCATCTATGTCTTGTTTATTTTGGAAACTGCTCTCCCCTCAACAACAACAAAAAAACCCTAACAACTCAAAACAGATTAAAGAAACTTCCAAGTTTCTCAAACCTATTAAATGCTGTTGTTCTCAGTTCATTCAAATTAATGTGAGGCAGCTTGACACATTTAAATGGAAGAAAATGAGGTTGGAGGTTTGAGCTCTTGATACACTTGACATATTTTGCTGTGATAGGGAGGTTTTGCTTCACAGAAGTTTAATTGCCCCTCATGCAACAGTAAGGATAGACTTTCTAGGTCAAGGTCACGAATTGTAAGTATAAATAAAAGAGCCTTTCTCTGAATTAGTTCTTGCCTTAAACACAATATAATATTTTTCTGGAGCCCACATGGGAATGCTGCTTGCAAAGATCAGATTCTATTTTCTTCATTACTATTGAAGAAGAAAACTGTTCTTCAGCAGTAAAATACTCTAATTTCATGAGAACTTTAAAATTTCATGAGAACTTTACAAGCGTGATAATCGGTGGTAACTCTTTATATCCAGTTCTCAGAACATGGTGGAGTGTAGGAGATCTGTTCTGAATTATTTCCCATGTTTCAGCAAATCTGAACCTACATTTTTCCTCCCTCCCAGGAAAGTGTCCTAAACATAAGATTAGACTTTAAAAGAGTGCATCTGCTCCTTAATTAGTATGTCATGCAAAATAAACTGCTTGCCTAAAAAAACTGAGAAAAATGCTCTCGCATACTTACAGATATACACATGGTGCAACATACAGTGGTGATGAAGCACTCTCCAGAAAGACAGATAAGGATTTAGATTTGAATTTCAATTCCCTGAATAGAAGAAGCTGTGAAATGAAGTACTCTACCTCTTCAGTGAGTAGTTTAGCTACTGAGATAAATGAGAGTAGAAGAGGAAACATCTACTTTTTATCCATCTGTCTAACAGAAGGAAATTTTCCTTATGTTTTCAAAAGAAACCCTGAATGAGGGTTAGCATTTCCCCTTATATTAGGTCCACAGAAGGGGGTGTTATTTAAGACACACCTGATGCTTCAGTTTCCAGGTGGGTACTTTAAATGGCCCTTTGTTCATGCTTGCTTTTGGACTCCAGTTCTTGATTGCCACCATAGAAGCTCGACTGGAAAGCAAAAAGCAAAAGAAAAAAAATCTAAGATTTCTTTGTTCATGAAATAAGTTTGGTTTTGACTAATACGGAATATGGTTAGGTGTCTGGAAAGAAGGCGGCTCAAAGTCCTTTGAACATTATATGCTAGCTGCCACCAATGAAAAGACAGACATGCTGGCTGATTCAGGAGGAAAGTGCATTTTCCGTACTAGGGTCTAAATTCTAAAATTATATAAATTTTAGTGTTGCCCTGTACCTGCACAGAGCTCCAGTTCCAGGGCACTGTGCATATGGGATTAGCCACATAAGACCATGTAGTATTTTTATTCATTGTATTTCCTCTTGCACAGCACATTTATGTGATGCTTAAGACCAGTTAAGACTTTTTTTCTCTCAATACAATTCCTTAAAATATCAGCATTCACGATATTTATTTCTTATATTTGTGTAAAACTGCATAACCGGTGAATAAACAGGCTTGCTGTTTTCTCATATCACGTAGTATTACTAGCTGTTCATTCTCTTTAGCTAGAAGCAGAAGGTAAACGCTTATGAAGCCCTAATACAATCTTACTGAAAAAAACACCACTTCCTCTCAGGTTGGTACAGTGTTAATTTTCCCTAAAAAAGTCATGTAAGTATAGAGAGAACTATGGAAGGTATAGAAAAAACTTGTATTTTGGCTGGATTTGCCAAAAGTGTTTTCCTGAAAAATCTGAAGGGCACGTCTCCTTTCTGAGTACCTGTAGCGCTCATGAGAAGGGAGTGGGGTGTACAGTGCTGGAGCTGGAAGCTACCCATCATCTCTGGAAGGGCCCTGCGGTCCTACTGACCTCAGCACTTGTGACTCTCAATGCCAAACTGAAACCTAAAGGACAGGAGACAAATGCATTCTCTCACTGTCGGCTGAAGTACTCACTCGCTGGAAAAACCACCCCCACCCCCAAACAAATCACCCTGCTGTTGGGTTTGTCAAAGCACTATATAAAATACCTTTTAGAAATATTACTAATGCTAACCTTATTCCTTTGTTAGAGATGGAGTATCTTGGGCATTTTAGGGAAATAGCACAGCTGTGACGTACCATCAGTTCAGCCAGTTCAGTCCAGGCAAGGACTGGAGCTCAGTTCTTCAAAGTTCATCCAGTAATCTATCTGCTAGGCTGCTTTACCTCTGAATGAGAAGCCTGTCTTCATTTGCTTTCTAATATTCGGTCTGAGACCAACTAGCAACGGCAAGTTTCCAGCAGGTAATTTTTTGACCAGATTAGAGTCAATGACTTACAAATGATAACTTTTTAATTTCATAGTAGAGCGAAAGGCACTATTTCCTGGGAACTGCAGTCTGCCCATTTATCTATTTAGTGTGTCTACTTGGGTGTTTTATTTAGATAGAAGAGGCATTTCAATTTTATGGCATATCTGCGGCATGTTATGTTGAACTCTCAATTATTTAGTCACTTACTAGTCATGCTTTGTGACTGGTTAAAGATGACAAGTTTTAATAGTTTATAATTAAAGGACAAAAATTAAGTTGATATTGACAGTTTCTTGGCACCATAAGGTCTCTACCGACTGCAGAAACAATTTGAATATCGAGTGAAATCTCAGTAACTTGCCCTGATAGTTGGAAGATTCACAGAAAATTTGAGTTCTAAATATTACTGAGAAAAAACTGTTTACTTAGGAAGAAATTTTCAAAGATACAAATTGGGAGACAGGTATCTCTTTTCTTTGTCTTCTCTTTCCCGTTGTCTTTGTGGACACATAATCTCAAATGGACTTCGTATGATAGCATTTCAGCTACAGTGATTGCCGAGTTTCAGCATCCGTGAAAGGACGGGAATGACTCTCACACGCATTGGTACGATGCACAGTCGGATTCTTTATTCTCCCGCTTGTGCAGTTATATACATTTACCATATCTGTACACACGATCATGCTTATATCGGATAGGCTACAGACATAAATCACATGCCCCACATTCCCTTATGATTGGTAACTATGCGCTAATGCCAATAGCAACAGACCACCTCCACGTCCTTGAACACATCTTGTTTTTGCTAACCCACACCATGTGCACTATCAGAACTTTCTCAATGGCTATTCTTAGCTGTCTTTACCAGCAGCCTGTTCAATTACGCTGTTTTGCTTAAGCGGCCTATTCATGCTAATTCTCAAGCTACATCGACCCCAACAAGTGATGATTACTTGACATATGCCGTGAAAGTGACTGTTTGTACTGGGCTTTTGTATTTTGCTGAGAAGAGAGTAAGCACAGACTTTCTGTGTGCATGTTCACAGGGATTATGCAAAAATATTATCAGGCTTCGTTTCAGTGTTTTAATAAATGCTGTACAGCAGCTACTGGAATACTCAAATTAGACCAGATGTTGTAATGCCAAACTCTCATCCCAACAGAGTACGACATTGAAAAAATTGTTACTTTTGTTTTTAATTTACTACTCTTATGGATGAGAGAAGTCCCATCTGCTTACTTTATTTTTAAATGAAAACATAAATGTTGTCCTATGGTGACATTAGGCTAGATATTACATTGAGACGGAGACCCCAAGCAGATAAAATTTGCATCTAACAAATATGTTTTCTTACATACAGCCATCTGCATGATAAACACAATGAATAAGTTTGTGAAGCTAGTGTAAAGAGGATTCAAAGTGTGACCCATTTTTGTGCTACTGTGGGAATAAGAATTACAGAATTTTAGGAAAGCCGGAACCATAATTTCTCCTATGGGAGAAGTCTGGTCACACAGGATAAAGTGAAAATCAGCTGCTGGAAAGATTAGATCTGAAAACAGTAGCAATTCAGCGCAGCAAAAAACATACAGCTTTTGAAGGATTTCTCAGGACTTCAGAACCACCTCTAAAATCTTAAGCCTGTCTCTGATCCAATGTCAGTGGGAGTTCTGGTTTCACAACCCACTGTTGTAAAAGAGGAGCTGAACACAACAGAGAAATTAAGAGATGTACTCTTTTCAGTTTGAAAGGAAAGGGGAAAAGATGATGGGGGTATTAGAATGTTCTTTCCCTCACAAGCACAGTTCTTTGATTGCCAGTGGAAGAAAATAAAAATAAGCATGTCAGAATGTTTCTTCTGGGATTACTGTTAATGAAAGCATCCATTTTTTTCCTGTGGGTAGGTCATCCAGCATGGACAGTTTTGATAACTTGCCAGTCACTTCTTTAACTTTTCAGAAGAATGCGTTCATGACTAAAAGAGTAAAATTTCGGACAACAATTTGGTTTTTGCTTTTTTCCCCCCACTGGAGCTACCTGTCTAATACTGAACTTCATGGCTTCAAGCCTACAACTTTCTTCAAATCAAGCCTGCTGATATCTGGTGTAAGAACTGGCATTAGTGGCAAATTCTGCCTGAGTAGGGGCTTCAGGAATTGAATTGCTCCATCTCCCCTTGCAGAAACATGGAGAGTGTTTCAGTGTTTTATTTGCCAGTGATACTGGATACACTTGCCAGGATGAAGAGTGGCTTTTTTATGGTCTAAGATTTTTGGATGTTATTGTTTTCTTCTGTTTAGATTCATTGCCAGAGTCAACTGAAGGTGTTCAATAATATTCTTTCTTTTCCAACATAAATTAAAATCAACTCACTCTTTCTAAGCATGTTGTGTCATAGAATCATTTCGGTTGGAAAAGACCTTTAAGATCATTGGGTCCAAACGCCTAACACTGCCAAGTCCACTACTAAACCCTATCCCTAAGCTCCACGTCTACACATCTTTTAAATCCCTCCAGGGATGGTGTTGGGTCTGTAGAGACCCTGCGTGTCAGATGTTGCTGGGTTTGCATCCATGTACAAACTTTGTCATGCGTATTATATCAAGAGCCTTATTTTGTATTCCTCATTGGTTCCAACTTTTCCATCCCAGCTGGCGGGAGGTGTCTGCATTCCAAGCGTTCAGCTTGGGGTAGGCACCTCTGGAGGCTGTGTGCGAGGGCTGAGGTACGGGGACTGCAGCAGTGACCTGAAGCAGGCTCCGGCAGGAGCCATCCTGCCCCGTCGGCCTGCTTTACAGCTGCCCTGGGAAGGCCGGGGCTGAGCAGAGTACAACTCATCACCTGCTGAACTGGTGCTTGGCTATCATCGACATGTTCAAAAGTAGAAAAAAAAAAAAAAAAAGCCTACAGTATAAACTATTGAATTAAACGTGACATGGGAGTCTGGTTAACTCAGGTGGATTCTGACACATTTCATGCAGGAGTGCAGACAAGTATTTAGGTATAAATCCCCTTCTTAATTTGCCTTTTGGACTGAGCATTAAATGAATGTCTTGAGAAGGGACTGTTGCCATAGTTGAAGATATCACACCTTGTGGCTGAAAACAAACATCTGATACACTGAACTATTTTCTAAAAACTTGTATTTAATATGTAAAATGGAAAGCAAGGGCAAGATCAACAATCAGATCCCAGCAAGAGGAAGGACCTGTTGAAAAAGGAGGATGAGCTCCTGAAAGTAGAGCTCTCTAATTACATTCTGCTGCTCAGGCATTGTGGCCAGGCTAGAACAAGCCATATAGGAAGACCTGGGAATTCAGGAGACTTAGTGCAATTCCAAAGCATTCAAACAATATCTCACTGAGGAATAGATTAACAAGTCATTTCTTCTACCACATCAGTACTTTTACAACCTTCCCCCATGTATGAAACAGCAACTTACATAAAGAAACACAGACAAGCAAAACCCATAGCTAATGAACTTACTACTTCTACAGTTTGCAGAGAATTACAGAGAAATATTCTCTTTCTTCACATAGCTAAGGAAAACGAATGGGCTGATGCCTTTGCAAGATAAAGATAAATATAATTTAAAATAGAAAGCACTTGATGGGTCCTAAGTTTCAGCTCTTGGTGAGTGACTGTAGTCTTTAAAGCACTTTTGAAATTCAGGTTTCATGGTTGAGAAGGTTCTGCAAAGTTCCTGGTATGGAGAAAAATAAGATAATTATTTACTTCCCTTGTGAATTATTTTTAAAGCATTCTGCCTTCTCAGAGTGTGAGAGCACAACTGCCAGTCACGCTATTTTTATCAGACCTGATCTGAATGGAAGTATTTTCATCTTCAGAGAGCTTTTAGCAGATGCCCAGAGATTAGGAATCAGGAATTTGCAACATATAATCTGGCTGCGACTAGTTCCAGCTGTGGCTTTAGCAAGTCGTCTCGACTTTCTGATTCAGTAAAATTAATAGGGATTCTGCTATTTACCTTCTGGGCATACTGTAAAAATTAATTATTTGATGTCCCTTGTAGATGGACAGAACTGTAACGGCTGATTATTAATAACCTTAGATTCAGCAAATATTCAAAGACTCCCTTTCATGGAGCTATAGATTTCAAGACCAGGAGGGCCTTGATCTTGTCTCTGATTAGCTCAATTATTCTGCTTCCTTTTATATCATTTTCAGACCTTTTAATTGCAGTTATAAATTGTTGTGAAACACAACAGTTAGAGATGCTTACCGAAACGTTTTAAAGCCATGTACATTAGCGGACGTGCATACATTCTCATATATATATATATATGTATCTATGGGTAAATGAGTGAAATCACTAGTTTAGTGATTTAGCAATAAATTAGTGAAATCACTAGTATTTTTCGTGATTGGTAGTCTGCATTGCAAAACAAATATTAAAGGAGCTGGCACAAGTCTTGCTCTGTCATACCCTTTCAATTTCCATTTCCTTTGTCCTTGGAGACTGTCATAATGCAGCTCTGTGCATTTTCAGCTAGACTTTGCCAGATGTCTACTTCTTGCATATATTTGGAAGAAGTTAAGTTTAATTTAATTGTGCCCCAATTCAAGAGAGTATCCCTACGCTGGCAAGTTGATTAAGCATGGTGGTAGTTTTAATTATCTTCTTATCTCTCACTGGAGTGCAGTTAGTGGAGTAGATGACGTTAACCCCATAGACAAATACCCTTTTTAAACTGGGGCCTCAGACAAGAAGGATAAAGCTTTCTTTTCAACATCAAAAATTAGCCTTCACCTGTCTGAAGCCATTTCTGCTCCACTTCTCTATCCATCTGCAGATCACTTCCTTGAGAGAGCCTGACGTTACAGTTGAATCACCTTTACTGATAATTTTGCACTTCCCTGTGATTCATTGCTGTCTCTTACCTGTGACAATGCTGAAAGTTGGCCGCTCACGCCTTTTTTTTTGCCAGCTGTTCCCCTCTCCACATGACTAATTCTATTGTGCAGGTTCAACAGAAATGGCATGAGGCCAGCATTTAAAGGATGCAAGTTAGTGCACTGAAGATTTGAAGAGATGTAGTGTCAGTTTTACATGTCACATTCATGGTAAAATCATAGAGATACACAGGGCTAACATTTCATTTAAGAATCAAACACATTAAGATACCATTTTCAAGCATTGCATTTAAGTGCCTTGTAACTCATTTAATTTTCTTTCTGAAAATACCCTGTCAGAAGCCTGTAGGAGAAACAGCAGCATAATTTAAATGTCACTTTGCTTCCCAATAATGGATTACATATTCAGTCATTCTACTTCAGTGACAGAACTTGCATCTCTGCTAGCGTGTTTCTAGTCATTTGGCCCCGTTTGCAGCTGGATGTGCACAGAAGCTTGAGTGCACTTTTGTATACTTAATCGTCTGGGTTTTAATTAACACAAAAGAACAATAGCTTGGAGAGGAGAACAAAGAAGGACTCTGTAAATGAGAAGGTCATTCACAAAACAAAGGCAAAAGGTCCTTACTGCAACAGAATTGTAACATCCCAGTATGCAGCATCTGAACTTTTCTTACATTTTATGAATATCAAGTGACTTGCAGACTTCCTGTGCATCTCAGATTATTAATAAATACAACAGGATTCCTGCTTGCCTTATAAATACACACACTCAGCATTCAGCTGCAGGGACGTTCCACTTGTCCTGGATATCGAACCTAGCAAAACATCTGAGAACAGTTCAATTTAAGGTGGAACAAAAAATAGCCCCTGATATATATATATATATATATATATGCACATATATTTACATAGTCCCTCATGCCTTGAGGGGCAGAAAGCTGGCTGTGGTGGTCCAGCAGCATAATCCTGGCTCATTTTCTTACGAAGCTATCAAACGAACACAGGAAACCTCAGCTTGTTCACATCCAAGAACAGTGTGGGAACAAGCTAAATACTCTGCGTACGTTTGTGGGACTTGAAACTATCCATTTCACCCCAAAACACTGTATAAAAATTATTCCCTTTAATCCAAACTATAAATTGAGCATACCTAGGGTGACACAACCTCTGCTTAAACAGTAGGAGGAACCAAGGTGCGCATTCCTCCTTCTGCGTCTCATTTGCAGAAAACTGCCTCCAGTTGTACAAAGACAGAAACGTAACTCTGAGAGGCTGCATCAGGCCTATGAGAGACTTGTTGGAGTTACTGATGCCTTGTTACAATTTGTGCAGCCCCTGAGAGATCCTTCGAGATCTAACATTAGAGTACTGGCCAGGCCAAATCTCGCTCCACTTACAAGAGCTGATGCATTTACATCTGAAGGGAATATTGATCTACTGCAAATAATGTTTTTTTGTTTCAAGCAAGGTGAAACTCCAGAGGGGAGAGACAGGACAGCAAACCTCTTTGCCAGTGCTTATGCAAAACATTGGAATAGAACTATATCACTTTGAAAACTTGCGAAGTGAATGCAAAACTTGATGGCAAATGTAATACGGAGGGGAAGCTCACACATGAAGAATGCAATTTATATATGACACCTCTTCTTAAGTGAGCTTGAGCAATGTCTGGCACAGCTAACCCTTTAAAATATCATTGCTGTTTGTTTGTTTACAAAGGACTTAAGAGGCTGGAAAAGAAAGGGGAGATGCTAAAGGATAAACCCACTGAAAAACATCTTCCCCTCTTGCTGGTAGAGTTTTCAGAACAGGTGTTGGCAACCTGTTACTGTTGCTATCAGCCAATATCAAAAGCAGTTGGCAATGCTCTCATGCAAAAATTCCAATCAGATTTCTCAGTATATTCTAGTTACTGTAGTGACAGTTGTTGTGGGCCTAAATGACTACCTTATCATGGCAGACAGCTCTGCCTTCTATTTAGGGTTTATTTGCTCTGAAATTTCCGCTTCCTCTAATTCCACATCTATCTTACCAAACAAATTTAGAAGTCCACATTTATTCTTCACCACCTTATCCTTTAATCCTTTGCGCGTTAAAGGTTATGCTGTCATCTCTCACCTACATTGTGATTATGTCCGCTCCAGCTTCACCCTGAGAAAGCAAACTTGCTTTTCCTTTCTGCACACATTACCACTTTGCCAAGGGATTAATCCAAATAATGGCTTGTTCTACTGCCTGTGCTGAGGGTACCCATATACAGGTACTCAGCAGGAGTTCTAACACAGAACTGTCACTTCTAAAACCCTGCTTCTTTGCTGTTGTGCCCCATATGAAAAAGAAGTTTTTTCATATAAAACAGCTAAGGGTTGTACATGCTTTTCCACCCTGAAGGTCTTGATTTCATTCATAGCTATCAGAAGCAACTGGCAATCACTTTGCAAAGATGCCGCCAAGAGCTAACTGTGGCACAGTTAACTGACGCATGTTACTTCACTCAGAAACACTCAACGAATCACTTATTTTCCTGATCTGGACCTGCTTCACGTAAGCTGGAGAGCAATACAAACTTCTCTTTTGATTTCAGCAGATGTTGGATCATATCTCTAAAATGCATATTACTACTACTGAGAAATGAGCATTTATATACAGCAAGGTATTTTTTTTTTTTTACATTTTGCACATTTTAAATTTTTTACTTTTTTTTTTTTACATTTTGCTTTCACAAGCACAGTGGTCAAGATGAGTAAATGAAGCTGAAAAGTGGGAGAATATTGCTGTAATTTCCATTCCTCGTGTTGCTGTGCCTCAGTTGAATTTTACTCCAAATATTTTAATCTTTTGCTGATCAGGCCATGGATTACATTTCTGCATTAATCCCCCTGCACCTCTGTGCTGACATGGTCCTGTCGATGCAGAACTGCTCTCTGCAACAGTACCTAAATTAACACCAACACCCTTTTCACGCTATGAACCTGAAACGTGGAAGTTTTTCCTGTTGCACAGTCATGACAGAAATCTGATGCTCTGGTAGACATTGTATCTCAAGCTTTAGCTAATCTCAGCTTCATGAAGTTAACTGTCTGTACTCATTTTGGTAAGTACAAATTCAGGTAAATTCTGTTAGTGTGAAACTGAGTTTCAGGATGCCTTGAAAGCTACCATAAAGACACTGAAATTATGGGAGTCCTAGAACCACAGTTATGCACCAAGAAAAAATACACACACGCAAAAAAAAAAAAAACCTTTTGAAAAAATCTGAGAGCAACAGGATCATTGATTTTTGCCCTCCATAAATAGAGCACTCCTCCAGAGTATGAAACCTGTAGTTGCAAATTCCAGTAACTTGAACATGACATTGACTATAAGCAAACATTAAGGTTGAATCATTGTATCGTCCAAGCTGCGAAAACTGAAAAAACTGAGAAAACAAGCAGTATGAGGGGTTTATAAATTTATCTCACAAATATAGTCTACATTATCATTATGCTTATAGAGAAAAAAAATCTGCTCCCACTCTGATTTTAAAGTTTACTCTTTCAGTCAATTTGCTGTTATATATGATATATATATATGTTATGTATGATACTAGACCTGGTGGTCACCAATGCGAGTGAGCTCGTTAGGGATGTCAAGATCGGAGGTAGCCTGGGCTGCAGTGACCACGCGGTGGTGGAACTAACACTACGGAGGGAAATGGGAATAACGAAGAGCATAGTCAGGACCCTAAATTTTAGGAGGGCAAACTTCCAGCTCTTCAAGGAGATAGTCAGAAGAACTCCCTGGGAAACGGTCCTCAGGGACAGGGGAACAGAACAGAGCTGGCAGGTCTTTAAGGATGTATTCCACAGAGCGCAAGAGCTCTCGATCCCCAAGTGTAAGAAGTCAGGCAGAGAAGGGAAGAGACCAGCATGGCTGAGGCAAGAGATGCTGGTCAAACTAAGGAAGAAGAGGGAACTGCACAGGCAGTGG
This sequence comes from Opisthocomus hoazin, assembly GCF_030867145.1. Classification (NCBI taxonomy): domain Eukaryota; kingdom Metazoa; phylum Chordata; class Aves; order Opisthocomiformes; family Opisthocomidae; genus Opisthocomus; species Opisthocomus hoazin. The sequence continues at coordinate 10,419,646 of NC_134425.1, forward strand.
AAGCAGGGACTGGCTTCCTGGAAAGAGTATAGGGAAGCTGCCTGGTTGTGTAGGGATGGGGTCAGGAAGGCCAAGGCACAGCTGGAGCTGAACTTGGCAAGGGATGTGAAAAATAACAAGAAGGGCTTCTACAGGTATGTCAGCCGGAAAAAGATGGTCAAAGAAAGCGTACCCCCGCTCATGACCAAGACCGGCGAACTGGCAACAGCAGATGAGGAGAAAGGTGAGGTATTCAACAACTTTTTTGCCTCAGTCTTCACTGGCAACCTCTCTCCTCACCCCTCCCGAGTCGATGAATGGCATGAAGGAAACCGGGAGGGTAAAATCCCTCCGGCTGTAAGTGAAGACCAGGTTCAGGACCTCCTGCAGAACCTAAATGTACAGAAGTCCATGGGACCTGATGAGATGCATCCCAGCGTCCTGAGGGAACTGGCTGACGTAGTTGCCAAGCCACTCTCCATGATATTTGAAAAGTCATGGCAGTCAGGGGAAGTTCCCAGTGACTGGAAAAAGGGAAACATTGTGCCCCTTTTCAAAAAGGGTAGAAAGGAAGACCCTGGGACCTACCGACCTGTCAGCCTCACCTCTGTGCCTGGGAAGATCATGGAACAGATCCTCCTAGAAGATATGCTAAGGCACGTGGAGGCCAGGGACGTGATTCGAGACAGCCAGCATGGCTTCACCAAGGGCAAGTCCTGCCTCACCAACCTAGTGGCTTTCTATGATGGTGTAACAACAAGGGTGGACAAGGGAAAACCTATGGATGTCATCTATCTGGATTTTTGTAAAGCCTTTGACACGGTCCCCCACAACATCCTTCTCTCTAATTTGGAGAGCCATGGATTTGATGGGTGGACCGTTCGGTGGATAAGGAATTGGTTGGATGGTCGCAGCCAAAGGGTAGTGGTCAACGGCTCAATGTCCAGATGGAGCCCAGTGACGAGTGGAGTCCCTCAGGGGTCCGTACTGGGACCGGTGCTGTTCAATATATTTATCAATGACATGGACAGTGACATCGAGTGTACCCTCAGCAAGTTTGCAGATGACACCAAGCTGAGTGGTATGGTCGAGACACCAGAAGGACGGGATGCCATCCAGAGGGACCTGGACAAGCTGGAGAGGTGGGCCTGTGTGAACCTCATGAGGTTCAACATGGCCAGGTGCAAGGTCCTACACCTGGGTCGGGGTAATCCCTGCTATCAATACAGGCTGGGGGATGAAAGGATCGAGAGCAGCCCTGCCGAGAGGGACTTGAGGGTACGGATAGATGAAAGGCTGGACATGAGCCGGCAATGTGCGCTGGCAGCCCAGAGGGCCAACCGTGTCCTGGGTTGCATCAGGAGAAGCGTGGCCAGCAGGTCGAGAGAGGTGATTCTGCCCCTCTACTCTGCTCTGGTGAGACCTCACCTGGAGTACTGCGTTCAGCTCTAGAGCCCTCAGCACAAGAAGGACATGGAACTGTTGGAGCGGGTTCAAAGGAGGCCTACAAAAATGATCCGAGGGCTGGAGTACCTCTCCTATGAGGACAGGCTGAGAGAGTTGGGCTTGTTCAGCCTGGAGAAGAGAAGGCTGCGGGGAGACCTGATTGCAGCCTTTCAGTACTTAAAGGGAGCCTGTAGGAAAGATGGGGACAATCTTTTTAGTAGAGACAGCAGTGACAGGACGAGGGGTAATGGTTTTAAACTAAAACAGGGTAGGTTTAGGCTGGATATAAGGAAGAAATTCTTTACAATGAGGGTTGTGAAACACTGGAACGGGTTGCCCAGAGAAGTAGTGGAGGCCCCATCCCTGGAAACATTCAAGACCAGGTTGGACAGGGCTCTGAGCAACCTGATCTAGTTAGTGGTGTCCCTGCTCGCTGCGGGCGGGTTGGACTAGATGACCTCTAGGGGTCCCTTCCAACCCAAAACTTTCTATGATTCTATGATTCTATATAGTTAAACAATTATGCTTTTTTTAAAAAGAAACTGTAAATTGCACATCCTTCCTTGTTCCTAGAGATACAAGTAAATGTACTGTCATAATTTATGATCACTTCTGAAGGAGAAGAACTTAAGTTTTGGGCCACAGATGGAGAAAGCTTTAATGACATAATGGTAATTTACACAGTTAGAAGACCGTATCCCTTTTCTCTCTCTTGATTCTCAAAACAAACTGTTCTGTCATGACATTTATTTAGAGTATTTTCCGCATATGATATCCGTTTGTGCCATTGAGTCAAGTCTCTTTGTATGAATGCTTTTCTATATGCTTAGCTACTCTGTTTCATCTCATGCTCACTTAATGACAGCCCCAACACTACCACTACAGTTGAGCTCATTGACCAGTGATTTTACTATGAGTTATGATATAAGTTGAAACAAGCAGATGATGCAGGCCACATCCCGTGTACCACTGGATCTGCACAATAAAATGATACAGAAATATGTGAAGTATCATGTCACTTCTGTGCTCTGGGGTCATGTAACTATGAGTTCAAAAGGTACTAGTAATCCATATAATTACTAGTTGAGATAGGGAAGCAGAGGAAGAGAAACTGCAAATTCTTTATAACACATATTGTAAGTTGCAGTTGAGTCACTAGATTTAGGCTTGAGGCTTCTTGGTTAGTAATAATATCAGTGCTGATCATCACTCAAGTGGCTATTTTATTTCGGGTTGCTATGATTTTTCTTCCATGTCATTTTTTAATTCATTTGTCGTGACGGCCAAGCAACTACAGTTCCGTTTGCAGAAAGTGCCATGCATACACTTAAACGGGGGACCAAAGACTGCTTTCCAGAACAAAGTCCAACCAGCCCTGGCTGCACTGAGGTCAGACCCAGGCACATCACTCTGGCCTATGTGCCACTGGCAGGACAGCCTCAGGCAGCTGAGGAGGAGCTCCAGCAGGTCTCTTGGTTTGGGTGACAGGTAGCCAGAGCCATAACATGCATTTTGGAGCACCCTGTCCTGCAATTTAGGCACAAATACTAAGTGCCAAAGAGAATTTGGCATCAATCCTCTGCCAATTAAGAGCAAGATTAAGTTCAAAAATGAGTGCTATCAAACAGTACAGTTTGGAAGAAAGACAATTTTCCATAGCAGAAGTAAGACTACACTTCTGTCTATTATCAACTTTATTTTTAGATGTCCAGACTGAATTTAATTGAAGCTATCTAAGCTCTGAAAGTAAAGAATTCAGAGGCGTTTTGGGTTTTTTTATAGATTCATACACAAAAGTACAATTGCTCCACTGGAGCAGGATTTTTTTTTTTATTATTTTTTTTTTTATCTTTAGGCTTACCCACTCTTTAAATCATTCCAGGCTGGTTTCTCTTCGATTGTTACTCGTTTTGACGTTGCCTCTGAATTGAACACTGGATTCTGGTGATGATCAGCACGGAGTGCTATTGTCATACACCGGGACAGAGACTGGATTCCTGCTGAAAGAATGGCCCTGGCAGTTCCACATGCTGATCCAAAACATATTCACATGCACATACAGCACACAAAAGCCCAAGAAAAAAAAACAACAAACCTCTTTAGGCACATAAAGAAATTATGTCTATAGAATTGCCATGTTACAAAAGAGGCCAGCTGTTTAAATGATTGCATTCTACAAGGAACAAATAGGAGGGTCTCTTCTGCATACAAGCACTTTGCATTTGCAGCTTTAGCATCACTTTTTTTTTTTTTTTAATGCTGCTTTGGCTGCTTAAACAGATGCTTTTTTCCTTTTTTTAAAAAAAAAGTTGACTGCATTTTATATACGTCACAGCTCTTATATGGTTGTATAATGCTTTTTCTTTCTAATTTATTTTGTTACCTATGTGGGTAAAATTAATAGTGAATGCTGACTTATTTCATAAACTTTATTAAGCCTTTGGGGAAACTTCAGTGTGCTCATAGGGAGAGGCAATATAGAGTGTATCCACTGTATCATGACACAGAAATTACAATTCTAAGCTAGAAATAAATGACATTCTAGAGAAGGCAGAAGGAACAACATTTAAGGAGTTAATAATGAAACACTTGTCTTCATTTTCAGATCCTTTAATCCTGCGATTGTGCAGTTTTCACACAGTGCTAAATTGAATTACTGCATCATTTTTTACAATTTCTTCATACAGTTGACCCAGTTTATAGCAGGTTTGAAAGCATTATCATTGCTTAAGGTTCAAAGATGCTGCAGTGTATTGCATTACAAGTCAATCAGTGCAGAAGTATTTTGATGTAATTTTGCTTTTGGATACAGAAGAACAGATATCCAAATGAAGGATGGTATTTCATTTTGGCATAACAATGTCACATAATACAGCATGCCTTTTTTATATAATATGTATAGTCTCATTTTATTATATTTCTTCCTCTATGTTTCTGGCTCTAATAAAGTGAATCCTCGTTTTATGCCTTCCAGTGTTTTTATTGACTTGTGCAAGAAGAAAATTGAAGAAAGTTCTAAGGTATAGCTTTTTACTATTGTGTAGTAGATACATTTTGTTGGATACCACTAAAAATCCCTAAAAATGAATGCAGTGTTTCTAAACATTATGCTACTTCTAAAATGCTCCAAGTGAGAAATTCTTTGTCTGAAATTTTCCATTTCTGAAGGGCAGTGCTTTCTACAGCTTTTTTAGCACATAAAGATGGCGCTCAGTTTAAATACATTTTAAGCAATGTGTTCTAGGTAGAGCATTTCATTCCCTCAAGGTCATTGTTTATGCTTCAGGTGTTAATTTCTGTTGTTCTTGAGGTATTCTTATTATTGATAGTAGAGTCCTTGTTATATATTATATTGAAATATTGCTAATGTATGAACTGTAACATTAAATTTTTCATCTAATCAATCAAATGGCATGCATATGCAGTAGATGCTTGGCTTTTACTAAGATTAATTACCATGTGCTGTGAAAACGAACGCTATAAGGTGAAATATTGCATGCACACAGACAGGTAAAATGAGAAGAAAGCAAATTGTGCAAAGGGATGGGTACTGTAATAAGTTAATGACTACTTCTGTCATTCAAAACATATGCATAGCCTTTAAGACAACACAAAACAAAGATTAAACGCATGTTAAATCAACTATCTATTAAAGCATTTAGAGCTTTTCTCCAGATTCTACATGAAAATTATCCAATCTGTTGCAAAACTAAACACTTGTCTCCCAGATGGTGCTCAGAGTCTGTCTGAGCAAACATCCCTTCCACGCTCTGTGTAACAAATTGTGCATATTTTTTGTTCATTCTGCTTGATTTTATGCATTTGAGGACATTTACACTGAACACGCTACGTAGAGATGACTAAATTTGCATTGTAAAACCCAGTGATGTCGTATTTATCCACTCGATTGCAGTCATGAAGTGGAAGATACTTCATCATGGAAAATGGCAGTATCTCCCTTTTCACTGGTTGGAAGTTACAAACTTATTACGCTCTAATGCTGATAGTGATCTGGATTATAATTCTCACAGGTCATTGATAGTTGTCCATTAAATAATAAGTGGCTAATTGCTTTTTTTGAACTGTGCTGCCAAGTTAAGCTTCTGTGACAGTGTTTTGAGGGAGTGTTTTACCATGCCAAATAATAGTTATGTTTGAAATGGGAATAAGATTAAAGCTGCACTAATACTTTTATAATGTTATTAAAAGGTACATTATTCATGCACTGGACACACAGGGATTACCCTTCTTGCCGAGACTAAGGTCTAGCTAAAGACCTATGGAAAGATACTAAAGCATGAGAAAGTCATCTGCAATGGATGAGGCTGCTGTTCAGGTTTTTTGTTCTTGCAGCATTTTTTTAGTATTTCCTCTGCCTTGGTTTCTAGTTGTAAAATGGAGATAATAGTAGTTTCTCATTTCACAAGAGTGAAGAATAGTACACTGCTGTTAGTGAATTACTCATATATGTGGCAGGAGACTAAATATGTACCTGAGTTTAGCTGACATTCCTTTTGTGGAGACGCCCAGTCTGATTATCATTTCTAAACAGTTTCTTCGAACCTGCAGATAGAGCAAAGTAGTTCTCCTTCTGAGATTTACTCAGCTATCTGGTTTACAAAAAAACAAAAATATTGGAATATTCGTTTAGTCTTAGTATCATTAGATGTCACGCGTAAGTCCGCATGTTTGAAAAGCCAAAGGTATTCACATGCATATGCTGAATTTAAAGGTTAAGCAGTGAGGGAACTTGAAATATATTTCCCTGATGAAGTACTCTGTAATATGTCTTTCTTCTTCCTTGTTCATTGTTTCAGCTCCTGTCATAGAAGTGGCACGTGTATTAAGTGAAAGGAGAACTAAAAAACTGAAGTAAAATCATAACTTCCAGTTCATTTTTGTAACTTTTTAATAGAGAAGTAATTGTCTCCATTAATCAGCATAACTTCTGTTAAATCCGTGGGGCTTTATAGACACTTTAACTTCTGTAGTTTGGAAGGATGAAAATATTGAAGTTCAAAAGTTGGATGCATAGAAATTAGACATATAATGCAGCAAAACTGCAGGGGAAGAATTTAGCTGGCAAGTCCTCCAAAGCATAATTTTTCATGTCTTCGAAATGCCAAGTGAGACAACCAGCATGCGAGATAGTAAAACTCCATATAATGCATCAGAGCAAGGTCAACCTGAATGTTAGAGCAGGACTTTGTCGAGCCCGGTCCAAGTATCATCAAGGATTGCTGTTCCACAGTCCCTCTGGACAATCCGGTCTACTGCTTTAACCACCTGCACTGTGGGGAAACTCTCCTTGTATCTATGGCATGTCTCTCGCTACAATTGGTATTTGTTGCTTCTTAGAATCATAGAATGCTTTGGGTTGGAAGGGACCGTTAGAGGCCATCTCACCCAACCCCCCTGCAGTGAGCAGGGACATCTTCCCCTAGACCAGGTTGCTCAGAGCCCCATCCAATCTGGCCTTGAATATTTCCAGGGACGGGGCTTCCACCACTTCTCTGGGCAACCTGTGCCAGTGTTTCACCACCCTCAATGTAAAAAGATTTCTTCCTTATATCCAGTCTAAACCTACCCTCCCTTAATTTAAAGCCATTACTCCTTGTCCTGTCACAACAGGCCTTTTGCCATACACTTTGAGAAGAGTATAGCTCTCTGTAGCTCCCCATAGGTAGCTGAAGGCAGCAGTTAGCTCCACCCTTAGCCATCTCTTCTCCACAGTGCACAAACTACTTCAGCCTGTCCTTAAATGCCAGGTGCCCCAGTTCCCAAACCATGTTGTAGCCTTCCTAGACTTTGCTGCAGTGTTCTGTCTCTCGTCAATGGGGTGCAAGAGCACCAAGACACAGTTCTCCCAATGACGTTCCATCAGTACTGAGTGGAGACGCATAGCCACTTCCCTGGCTGTGTCCGTAGCAGCAGCGCTGTGCTCCTAACCGCAGCCCCCTCTGCAGTCAGCTCTTGCTGCCACCACCGTGCAGTGCTGACTCAGGGTCACCCTTTTGTCCAACAGGCCCACAACTCCTTTTCTGCAGAGCTGCTTTCCAGCTAGTCAGCTCCTTGCCTCTGTCATTGACTGTTCCGTTCCAAGCTCAGAGTTACGCTTTTGCTCACTTGTTTTTTTGTCAACTCTCCACCCTGGTAACATCGCTCTGAATGACAGCTCTGCCTCCCAGTGTAGCATGTAAACTGGTCCATCCCAGGAACTTGCTGAGGATGTAATTCCATGCCATTGCCCAGGCTGCTCTTAAGAACAGTATTAGTGTTCAACCTCCAGCATACATCACTTACAGCTGGTTGGTGTTTGGACTTCGAACCGTTGACACACCCACTTGGAACCACTGTCTCCTTGAATCCAGCAGTGCAGTCAGGTTTCACTCTGTCCTAGCCAGTTCATACCTTCCCAGTTTGGCTACAAAGATACTAAAAGACGCTTCTGAAAAGCTGGCTGACCTCTAGGTTAGGAGACATCCACTGCTCTACCCTGAGGCACAAAGTCATTTATTACAGGCAGCAGCCAGGCTGGCGTGCACAGTCTGGCCCTGGTGACTCCCTGCTGCCTGATCCCTGTCACCTTCTTGGCCTTCGTGTGTCTGGAAATGCTTTCCAGGAGGCCTTGCGTGGGACTGAATTGAGGCTTTATGGCTAGCAGTTCCTAGGACCCTCCTCATCTTTTTTGAAGACGGGCATAATATTTGCTTTTTCTAGTCCCCGATTATGACTTTTCAAAGATGACAGCAACATTCCAATGACATCAGCGTCTTTGGCTGCATCTTGCCCAGCACCATGGACTTGGAGGCTTTCAACATGAGACTGGATAAGGCCCCGAGCACCCCGCTCCTGTTGACGCTGCTCGGGGGGGGGAGGCGGGGGAGGGTGGTGCAGGCTAGAGGCTCCAGAGGCTCTCTTCAGCCTCAGCTATTCTGTGATTCTGTGTATATGTCCAGAGTTTTAAGTAGTCCCTCACTTCCTATTAACTCCACACTGTGCTTGTAGAAGTACCTTTTGCATTGCAAAGCAGATTGTCCAGTTTCTTGAATAGAGTGGTCTAACACTTCATAATCTGTGCAATATGATATGCCTGTTTTAAATTTATGAAGCTGTAAACCAATTTCCTGTACTAATAAACACCTCTTTTTTCATTCCTGTTTATCCTCCTTTTTAAATTACTGCACTGCCTTGCTCTCTTGTCTTGTAAGATGGAAAAAGAGATTTGGGAGGAAGGGGGAGGAGGGAGGAGGAAAAAAAAAACCCACAACAAAAAACCGGCAGCTCATAGAAAAAAATGATACTTGGGGAGAATCCAAGATCAACAGACCAGCAAGCCCACTCATTGTTCTTTATCGTCTTGGCTCTCTTCCAGCCCTGCTAGGTTTCTCTCTCTTTCCAAACTGCTTTCTGCATTCGCACATATGTTATAGAAAGTACTATGATTTCACAGCAGTTCTTTAATTTTATAACAGCTTGATCTGCAAAAGAAGGTGTCCAGTTTTTAAAGGAGGAGATGAGGGGAGCTTGTTGCTCTGTCTCTCCTTAATGCATGTGTGTAAACTTGATTAAACTTCTTAGCAGAAGATCCATATGTGTATTTTATCACAAAAATGATCCATTTTTCTAATACGGCAGAAAGATGGTAGGGTGATGGTATAAAAAGGCAGAGAGAATGATTTTATTGGTATTTTTAATAGATTCTGTCCAAATGTAATAAATTTTGAAAATTACTGATAGGCTCTGCATAGTTACTAGAATACTTTGACCCTTCTGATCCGTGGGGCTACAGGTTGGAAACAAGTTCGTAACTTAAGAGCTTAAGCCATAAAAGCTTAATTAATGTAATCATTATTGGAATAATTCTCCCAGTTTAAAACAAAAAGGCCAGACTCCCATCTTTGACACTACAGCTATCCAAGCATCTACTTAATATGCCCTTTGCACAGCACTACTTGCTGTGCATGGCGTAGAAACAAGCAGCTACGTAGTCTGGCACAGGCTGCTCTGCCAGGGCTCCCCCTCCTGCCACTGGACAGGCCGTGAATGTGCAAGGACATTTTCAAGGGGAATCTGCAGTCAGTCTGCAGCTGCTTGGGTCCACTCGTCAAGCTGGAGTGATGGGGACATCACAGGAACATCAGCACAGTTGGGAGAACAGCATGAGAGCATCCTCATCCTGTCCAGAGGGAGCCTGGAAAGGACTGGCTCTCGCTGCTGCTGCTTTGCCTGCTCCTGACCGATTCCTACAGGATTTCCAGAATTTCAGTGAGGTGTTGCGGAAATCACATTTCAGAGCTGAAAAAAGGCCTGGGCATCACAGACTTACACCTGGGTGTCTCATTATTTGCAAGCAATCAGTGAATGCAAGTCAGGGCCTCCGGGTGAATGGGGTACTATTTCATAAGTAGTTTTTTTCTTACAAAATGTAAGAATGACCGCACACTCCATGGGGGTGGGGGAGAGCAGCCTTACAGTAATGCTGCCTGGGAAAGGCTGTTATGTCTGGATTATTCGGGGACATTCATTGAGCTTTCAGTCTGGGATCAGGCTCTGAGCAAATGCAGACATATACTATGACATGAATATCTAGAATCATGGATTTTTCAAGACTAACTGTTCATTTCCTTCCTGCTTTCATAGTTAAGACGAAGGAAACTGGTCATTCAAATGGAAACTGCATAGTCCCAGAGTTTAAGTGTTTAAAGATAGATGGAAATATGTATGTTCAAAAATATTTGAAAAATCTGAATCTTCAAACTTTTCTGGATATTGTACTTCAAATTATTAAATATTTTTTTCTTCTTACTGATAACATTGTTCACACATGTAACTGTGAGAGATAAGCCCTAGTTATTCTTAAATGCGTTGCAAGACGTGCATCTTCCAGTGAAGACGGAAGGTTGTTACCAAACCCTGACTGTGGTCTGCAAATCCAGCACTGTATTCCAGCGACTATGAGTGGGGGGAAAAAATCTCAGACTGAGACAGGCTGATTTAGAGCAGCTCCAAGCAGAGACAAACCAACTCAGCTGAGCATATCACTACGACAGCTAAATAAGTAATGTTTAAAGCTCCATGCTTACTCTTTTAGGAGTTTTCCATCTGTAGATGCAAGAAGCTTTCATAGAGAGATATATTTGAATTCTCACTTTGACTCTTACTTTTCATTGCTTTCACTGCATCACTAATAACAACAATCAGATAAAGTTGCTCATTTGACTTTCAGAGTCAGTGCTCAGTAGGGCTGGAAATGTGCAGGTTTTGGATGCAGTCTGCCTGTCAATGCCAGAAAGTACCTGTCGCCATTATTAATTAAGTTTGACATTTACTCTCTTCATTGGTTCTAATGATGCCCTCCATGATCTCTGTGGCATGTAAATATTGCAGTTTACAGATGGGTGAAGAACAGATTTACAGTTTTATGTCGGTTGCGGTTGCTCAGTGAAAATTCGGGCTTTTGGGGGATTTGTTTTGGGGTTGCTTATTTGTTCTGTGAAAAAGAAAATCTGCCTGCTGACCAGTTCTGAGAACAGTTACAGAGCTGTGCAAGTAAGTCTAGCAAAAATGAGAATCAGTTGGCTTGGCACATTCTGCAAGCTCTGGTCAGGTGTTTCTGTGTGGCAGGTGACTAAAGAAAGTGTCCTGTGTTGTAAGTCAGTGTTTCTTACTAATGCTGTAGTAATTTGGTTACACAAATGGATAAACTTACATACATACATATATAAAATTCAGAGGAAGGAGGAGGTATTTGTAAAAGCAAACCAGCAATATATTGTCTTGCTAGTTAGCCAGGAGGATCATAATGTGCCATGCCTTTGAACGGTGTGAATTACAAGGAGGCCATAGTGCGCTTGGAATTCTGCTCGCTGTTCAGTAGCTAAAGTCAAAGAGAAAATAAAATGTGAGGCAAGCATCTTGAGGTACTTTCAAAAGGGAGGGATTTTTAAAGCCTGATTGCTAGTACAGATAGCTACATGTGATAAGCCTAGTTTTATGTCTCTGTTTACACATTAGTTGTAATTCATCTATGGTGTAATTAAAGACGCTCAGTACAGGGTTTTATCCGAACATCAGCTGCATCAACAGTAAGCTGAAGACTTTTGAGGATTGGCACTGGGTTCACTGAAAATGCTGTGATGGCACTGATTGCTTGGGTTTTGTGGCAGGTAACTTTCTTGTTTAAGGACTCTAGCTACATCTTTTCAGGGAGTCATTTACAGAGATTTATTAAAGAGAAATGCTGATTTAAATGAGCATAAAATGAACAACCTAGAAACCCAGATTATTATTACTACTCTTTCTACTTCTGCAATTACTATGAAGCATATGCAATGCCACAAATGTGTCTCACCTGTACAAAAGAAGGCAAGCATATCATGAAAGGAATGGGTGGCAGAGAGAGACAGACCGTCACTCATGAAAGCTGTTAGGTATATGTTGTATTTCAGGCATGTAATTTCATTGGCTTCAGTCAGATGTTTTGAGCAGAGCCACAGAGCAAAACTATCTAAATACTTTTTCTTAACCAGTCATTAATAGTCATAGAAGAAATGGCTAAGATTTGAAGGAGAACAAAAGAAAACAATGTAAATAGGACACCAGAGAAGGCACAAAAGGTATTTAAGGGAATTAGCATAGTCAATGGGGCAGACACTGTTATATGAGTCAGGCAGAAAGAGCATGCTAAGACACCAAGGAGGACAAAAAAAGATTGACCTCTACTAGCAACATCGTGCAAATCACAAATGACAGTAGTCATGTCCGTGATACAAGGAACCTGTCAGAACCTGATGGTGCTGGTCCCACACACATTTGCACATGCCCCTGCCCTGTTGCATTTCATGTGGAATTTATTCTGGCTATTTCTAACTTGACCCTTAAAAAAATTATGGATCTGTTCTTAGCCAAATGTCTGGCCTCTTCCTGTAGTCCCATCCGCTTCAGACATTTATCTTTAGACTACAGTAGACTAGACTAGACTACTCATTCTGTGATCTATGATCTATTTATCTTAGCAATAGATGAAGGCATCTTTTCCTTCCATCGATTTAAGAGGCTACTATGGTTTTTTATAGTCAGTATGAATTCCCTTGATTAGTATCCCAGAAATATATTTAGAATCAGTTCCAGACGTAAGATCAAACCTGAATGCTCTAGGGAGGGGTGAGGTTAGCAGAACTAGAGTATCCATGACCTACTGTGCCCTTTTCCCCGCTCTCAACTCACTCCACATTTCAAGAGTATAATGTGGGATACCACACTTCAGACTTTTTTCCTCCTGCTCTCATATCATTATCTTTCTCTAGATGCACTGTTTTGATCTCTTTCGTGGTCCTTTAGTCAATGAGACATCAAGTGGTTCTCTTTCTCACACTCACACACTGTTGCACGCTAATCATCCAAATTTTGTTGTCAGTTCCTGGTTCAGCAGTAATAAATAAAAATTTTAATTTTTTTTGTTATTTTTAAAATCAGCAATATGTGTACACGACTCTGTGTGTATGAACAGATGGACACTTGTTATATCCAGAGGTGGTATAAATTCAAAGCTGCCTTATCTGTGGATTTTTTTGTTTCTTTTTTTCATAAAAAAGATTGAATTACATATAAAAAAATACTGGTACAGTAACAAATGTTCAATAATTAATATTAAAAATCTATTCAGAAGCATACAATGATGTACATTCAAGCCCTGAATATTTAAAAATTAATAGAAAATATTAGCATGTTAATAATTGAAATCACAGGAATATATAATGAGATTGCACTTACTACAGTATATTAACCATAATCTGCAGCTTGATAGGAAAATGTTTAACCTCAGAATAAATAGGATGTGCATTCTACAAGCCCCTAAGGCTTTGTTACTATGAAGCCAATGTGATCCTTGAAAACACGTGCATGTGTACATCTTGTGGAATCAGAAGTACAACATGTACTCTCACAGCATTTTTCTTTGTCTGAGAATAGTTCTTTTATCCGTAAATCTGGGAGGGAAAAATGAAAGCACTGAAGAGTGACTTCACTGCAAAAGAATGCAATAAAATTAGCACTACGTGAATGTAATTTTTCCGAATTTTTTCACTGTTTCACAAACAACATCTTTCAAGAAATTTTGGTGTATCAGCTCAGCAAGCTGACAGCAGAAACAACATGATGATTTTTTTTTTTTGGTCAAATGGTTTATGGCTTCACACCTATACTGAGAGTTTTAACCTCCATCCGTGTTTATATTTGTCCTCTATTTCTTCAATTCAAATGTCCTTTCAGAGAAGATTGCTTTCATGCAGAGAGAAGATAAAAATCAGAACCCTTAGCTCACGTGTAATAAATTCATCATATTCATTCGTCCCCAGTACTGGAGAGTTAGACAAAAAAAATCTCAGATTTTAGCACCTGGCCTTTAATTCATATTCTTCTTTGAGCTAAAGTATAAAAAGGAGCTGGGGGGAAGAAGGGGATGCATTTTTTTTTTCTTCCTGTGTCTCTATGTTATTCAGAGCTGCAACCACTGAAATACTTGTATTAGAAAGGTTACTAAATTGCTGTGGCCCAGAACCACGAGGAAATATCTGACAGCATGATTATAAAAGGTCTGTTGTGACTGTGCAACAGACCATTGGTGCTACTGTTGTTTAAACAGGGAACGTAGTGGAAAAATAAAATAACCCATGTTTTTAGGTACAGACACTGTTCAGTCATGAACACAATGGGTCTGGAGCATCCGTTGAGTGCTGCAAACTGCACTGAGGCGAGGTGGACTGCAGCACAGCCTTTCCAACAACGGGGAAGGACGCATAAATTACTGTGAAATGCAAGTCAAAAGGCATTGGCATTCAGGAAGGCCAGACAGCACCAGACAGTCCATTATCCCTTTAACCACATAACTGACTCAGACACAACTGCTTGATCAATCTGAGGCAGATGCTATAGCTAGAAAACTATTTTAACAGCTTGGCATCTGGGTGCTGTGATTGCTCAAAGAAAGAGGACCGGTGCAGTCTGATGAGGTGAACTGCAGCCTGCTGCGGGCTTCAGATTGTAATTAAATATGCTTTCTTCATGGGCAAAAGCAGGTAAAGGAACAAATGTGATTAGAACACGCAGCTTATGCTTTTCAACTAAAAAAAGTTCTGTGACATAGAAAGCTAATAGTGTAGTGGGTTTTGCCCATTAACCCCTAGTAGAAGTTTTAATAGAAAGGCTGCACTACAATAGCTTACAAAGGCGTTTAGCCCTAAACCCTGATTCAGCCCAGAATTTCTCAAGCGTGTGAGCTCAAAGAAGTCCTGTAGCCAAAGTCAGCACTCCTATGTCTTGTTGAATCAGAGATTGCAACTGTACCTCACATTAAGAATATTAATAATAATGCCATGTTATCTGGCTTATTTTAATAATTTGTTCTCAGCTTTCCCATGCATAGCAATGTCTGCATATGTTTTTCAAGTTCTGAGCAAACTACATGTGGGAAAATACAGGGCAAAATTGGTCTATAGACCACAAGTGATATAAATCCTTTATAGGTTCAGTATGGATTTGTTCTAGTTGAAGGTCTGACCCTGTTACCAAATATTTACATGAAGAAGTATAATAATTTTCAATGATTTGGAATTGCACAGCCTATGTAAAATACTTTAGTGCTTTGTTGATATTTAGGTGAGAAAATAATAGATTTTTTTCTTGAAATAATAAAGTGGAACAATAGAAAGAGGCGAAAATATATTTGTTTCATGCTGTTACATGTTTAAATGAGGTGCTGCACAAAATGCCAGTGTCCTTTGTCAGTGCTGGAAATGAAATACTTCTGCCCTCTATTGCCCCCCCCCCCCGTCTCACCAGCACTGTGCATTTTGGTGTAATACCAGGTCACTGCTCTATACGGCTCAGTATCTTGGCTTCTGGAGGGACTGAAGAATTCTTGGTGTTGCAGAGAATCTGATTTCTCCTATATGTGAATCCCTCTTAATTTCTGATAAACATTGCTAAAATTAACATACTCTTCTAAATTATGTTGACTGCTGTTATTTGTCTGTTGTGCCAAACTTATTTTTCTGCTTTTAGATGAAAGCAGACTCGGTTTTGCTGTCGCTAGACATCAATGACATTACTTAAGACTTGGAGACTTTTCTTTCATCCTGTTACACCTAAAGTGCTCTGCGTGTACGTGTCCAGAGGAAAACCCCCGCAAGCTGAAGCTGCCTAAAGAACCTGCCAGTGTAAAAAAAAACAAAAAAACAAACTGATGTTCTTCAGTCCCTGCACTTCAGCAGAAGTGCAATGCTGTTGAATCCTAAAATGGCTGAGCTGGGCCCTTTAGTTTACTAAAGGTTCATATTCTCTTTTCTTTTTCCTCTGTCAACTGACTAAAGCTACCTGCTGGCTGTAAGTACTTGTTCTGTTACAAACCTCTGGACTTCCTCTTTTCAGGGTTTTTTATTTGTTGCGGTGGTTTTCCTGTAAGTCGGAGAGCATAAGGAGTCATCGGGCTCTCCTCTCATTTGCGTCCTCGCTGTCTGAGGATATGTACCTCCTAGAACCCCTATTCCATCAAAAAAAAATGAATCGTTAGCCTAAAAGGGTTTAAAATAAACCCTTAAAGACTAAAACTAAACCAGTCAGAGGTCAAGATCTAAGGAAAAAATATTAATAGAGAGGAAATCTACAGTATCCCCTGCACCTACATGAAGGACCAGTCATAGGAGATGGCTGGAAACCCCCCAGGAGGATGTGGGGGAGCAGGGAGAGAGACGTCAATACTCAGGGTAGCTGAGCGTGGTAACTGAAGGCAGGTGCTAACGGTTCTCGACTTCACTGTATGCTAAGCAAAGTGAGGGCTGAAGAGAACTGGATGTGAATGACTGAGGCCAATCTGATACAATCAGATCAGAGATATATCTGAAGTATTTTCACATGGCACAGCACAAGCACAAGGACATTAGAGTCTGAAAAAGCCAGACATGCAAGGAATTAGAACTTAAAGACAATTAACTGGAATCAGCTATTATGCAGGAAAACTGTTGTGGAGAAGTAAATGATATTTAAAGGGCAGGTGGTAAAGACATAACACCAAAGTGAAATCTGAATCCCAGTAATAAACCTGAAACTAGTTTGATTATTAATAATCAGAAAAATAAGAAAGAACAGATAGATGAACAACTGGAAAGATACAAAAAAAAATCACATAGCCACCAATGTAAGCTAAATCATGTAGAAAAAATTTGTTAGGGAGAATAGCATCAGATAGCCAAGCTGCCTCACACACCCATAGCAGGAATAAGAGAGTTGTATAAAACATTTGCACACAGTAGGACAATATGATGGGAAAAAAGGTCAAGGAAAATTAGTCAGGATTCAATAACACAAGGGGCTGAGTTTTACTGTAAGAGCTAGTCTTGAAACTGAAACCTAGATTACATCACTACCTGAACTTTAAAGCAAAGATTGTTATTCAGGTTTTTAGGACAGAGACTGTCATTACAAACACAAGTGGGCACAACAATGATGCTTTTTTCTTTTACTGAATATGGAAGGCTAAATAAATTAAATGCCAACTCAGATCTATTTCTGCGTTTTGCCGGAAAACAAAAATGAGGGCTGTAACGATCCAAGTGGTGGTGTTCAAAACTGGGGTCCAAATGCTGCTACATTTATTTACTGGTAAGTTAATAATGGAAAAGGAGTTGGTATACGCCACTCAATTTATGTATGTGTATATTTTCAAAACCAGAAAAGCAGCATACCCATTTAATTGCACTATTTTAATTAAAATCAGCATATAGACCTGTACTTCTGTGCAAATCCCTATAAAACACCCTCAGATTTAATTGCTTATCTTATATCAGGTTATTGCCAGGTTTTGCTAAGTTGGTATAAATGGATCTAGGAGCATTTACAGAGAGATTATAGTGATTCAGTTAATGCAGCCAAGCCAGTGTATGCTTAAATACTTACATATTTATCAATGTATGTGTGTATATGGCAACCTGTAGTGACCTTGCTGTATGAGACACTTCATAGCGTTAATTACAATTTTACTATGAAATACTCCCTGCCATAATTTTTTAGTATTTAGAAATTTTTTGTTTGATAAAAACAGCCAAAAAAGAGACAAAAGATTTTTCTCAAAAACCCGTTGTGGTCCTATTAGCTATCAAATACTTTTGATCTTCAACCATTTCATCACACTTCTAAATCAGAAAAAGAAACATTAAAATATTCCTTAGCATTTTCCTTATTTTGTTTCTTTCAGGCAGAACTTAACACCAGGTTTTCAAGGCAAAGATAGCTCACATTTGAATCACTATTCCAAATGTTTCAGATAGGATCACGGCCACCTTTCAGTCTTGTGATTCAGAATCTTGGATTTTATTCCAATCTCATTGTTTCAATTATATTGAATTATGGATGTAATGTGCTTAATGCAGAAATGCTCCAAGTATCTTGATCGTCCACCCCTTCTCGTCTGGAACATGACTAATAATTATAAGAAGCCGTGGACTTAGTTTTAGTCCCTTACATGGACCAATGAAGACCGGAATTTTACAAAATTCTGAACTTCGTTGTCCCAAAAATTAACTTTTCTTGAAGTGCCTGCACCAAAATTACAGAAACTGAAGCATCCACGAGAATTAGTTACTTGTGAAATGGCAGCCTTCCTCCTGTGTCTGAAAAGCTGTGAGTATTTCTGCTGATAATCACAGCCATTAGCCAACCAGCACATATGCCAGCAATAACAGTTCAGTATTAATGAAGTGTCTTTTTTTCTGCTGGTAATGAAATTCATTCTTGGCATTAGAACTCTGCCTTACATTGTGAAAGTAAATAGAAGATGAACGGAAATGGCATTTATTCATTAAAATTGCAAAATAGCAATTAAGTCTCCTCTTTCTGAATAATGTGTTCCTAAGTATCTAAATAACAGGTATGGGCAACAGTTGTGGGTAAGGCTGATCAGATGAGAACAACTGCATTTTGTGTCGGCCTCTGAGTTTTTGAAACTTGTTTATATTTGAGCATGTTCATTTTCAAAAAATAAATCCCTTCAAAGAAATCAAAACTGAAGAACAATCTGGAGAAGGCAGGAAGTCACCCCACGGGCAGATGAAGCCTCTGCATCTCAGCGGGCGGATTGGGACCCTGCGGCATTCGACACAAGTTTAAGTGGTTATTCTGCCAGAGAGGCAGGGGCTTTTCGTCTCAGTCATTACAAATCAAGACAGATACTGAGCTAGTGATCTACCTACCTAGACAGCGGAGTGGATCTCTGCTCCAAACCCAAACTACTCCTCAGTAGAAATTTTCAGGAAACCAGGAGGTCTCCAGGAAGCCTTTCAACCACTCAGAAGTCAGCATGCGCTCTGAGCAACCATGGGCTGATAAAGCAGAATAGTTTGCTAACAGTCCTCATCCATCTAACATTTAATGTTACTATGACACTTCAGCTAAAAGTGCTTGTCAATGGGAGTTAAGTATCATCATGCTCATAACACAATACGTAATACAAGTGCAAAAAAGTAAAGGCATTTTTGAGATCACTCAGCTCCTATGAAGCTCTGCCAGGACACAGACTCGGAGTGAATGTTTCATTAGGGACACCTGTTCTTTTTAACATGCTATTTTCTACACTTCCTTCTACTTTTCTCATAGTGACATGGCTCTGGCACAGCCAGTTTGGCCTGCACTTCATCCCTGGCTGAAGGAATGTATTTTTATTCCCTGACAGATGCTCGGGTGGTAAAAGGGGCACAGAGGACAACAACAACAACAAATTGGTTCCCATAAGTAACTGCTGGTATCCTGCAGTGACTGTCTGAGCTGGATGAATTAAAAAGCCCAAGGTGATATTCCTCTGTCTCTTCCCCCACCATCATTTGTGATCATTCCATATATTCCATCCTCTTCAGGAAAGGTAAATGTCAGCCTAAAATAATTAAGAATTTATCTCCTTTCTGAGAAAGACAAACACACCTGAAAATGATGAGGAGCTCACAATGTGGCACGGATTATTTATCTTGTTACTCATGTATCAATCATAGAACAGGTTAAAGCACAGACATGAATGACAGATTACAGGTGAGGAGTTAAGCGGGATACTGACAGAATTCAATATATTACCTATTAATACAAAGCCAACTTCCAGTTGCATGGGCAACAACATTAAAAGAACCCAAACAAACAGCAGAACTGAATGATGTTACTGTTGCCCAGTAAATCATTATAAGCTAAGCTAGTCGTAACATCCTGAAGTCTTTCTATTATGTGATATTTTACCTGAATAATAACTCTGAAATTTGTTTAATAGTTTATTTCTGAAACACAATGTGATTAAAATATTCTAGGAGCTCTACTGCAGTGATGCAGCATAGATTCATATCTACATTCTGCCCGGGGTCTCAGTGAAATTGCATCAGACTTACCATGTGTGTGGCAATCTAAATCTACAAATTTAAATGCTGGATAAGAAATACTGAAGCTACTTGCCTCACCAGTTTTTCATCACATCAATCAAAATATTGCATGATAGCATCAGCCTTTTGAAATGGGAGATCTGAAAACTTCAATTTTGTTTTTTCAACAAGAAATTTGTTAAGAGCCACTGCTCCTCATATAATGCTTTGATTTTGATTGATTTTGATTTCTTTCTTTTGTTTCTCTCTTTTTCTAGTTAAACAAATTTTACTGAGAAATTCTCAATCAGGGATAGACCGATGTCTGCTTCCTCTAACGTCCTTTTTTTCAGCGTTTAAGCGTACAGAAAACCACTGCAGAGATGTATTGAAGGTGCATGAAGTCAGGGAATTAGCAGTTTCAATGAAAAGCGCTGCAACATCAGAGAAAGCCATTTTAATGCTTCAGTGGGAGCCGGAGCACTGTTTTATTAAAGGCACAGATCCATGCTGAACACAGAATTCAGACGACATGCCTATGAGCCGCTACCTGAAAACCCTAACTTGGTGTCGTATTTATTAGTGGGCGTTAAATGATGGTAAGGCAAGGAAGAGCTCTCTCTGCCTTTCTTGGCACCCATAAAGGCTCGGCAGCAGCACTCATCTGTATTAATGGCCAATACAAAACCTACTGAATTACCCAGAGACTTTGGATCAGACCTTGGTATTAAAAGTGCTTTATATTTTTGGAATCGCTAGTTAATAAATAAAGGTCCAGCAGATGCTACAAGAAAACAAAGCAGTATAGTTCCTGGGATTTATTGACCAATAAAACTTGTTGTTATTGTGAACTGCAAATGGTTTCCTCTGTGCAGCTCTTTACATCAGTTTTTAACAGCTTCTATAGAGAAGAAATCCTTTTTCATCACGTTATTAGTGTACCTGAGCCCAGATAAATGGACAGAGAAATGTGG
Source organism: Opisthocomus hoazin (assembly GCF_030867145.1). NCBI lineage: Eukaryota > Metazoa > Chordata > Aves > Opisthocomiformes > Opisthocomidae > Opisthocomus > Opisthocomus hoazin. The sequence goes on from NC_134425.1 coordinate 10,440,434, forward strand.
TGCAATCAGGGAACATTTAAAACAATAAGCCCCAGAGAGCAAAAGCAAGAGTGCAGGAGGAAGTGCAAGCAAACAGAAGACAGTCAACAGTCTGATCAGAATGGAAAATTTGGCACTTGTTACAGAAACAAACCTCAAAAGCTTTCTCAGCCATATATTTGGCTGCGAGTGAATAAGATAAACAGGCTGGTGGGAGGTGAGCTGAGGGAATACAATGTGAATCAAAGCAGGCAGTGTTATTGCTTTGCAAGGCAATGGTTAGACTTCACGTAGAGTAGTATATCTAGCATTTGTCATTCTTTCCTAGATAAGATATAATTTCTCTTGAAGGAATGTGGAACTGAGTGACTTAAATGCTGCCAAACTTCAAAGATTTAAAATGTGAAGTAGGATTGAGAAAAGTTAAATGCATAGCCAGCCTGATAAAAATAAAGATGATAAATTTCTGTTCAGATTGCAAGATATTTAGGAATTAGAATTACAACTCACAAGTCATTTTCGCTACTTTGGTTTTCTTATTCCTCTTATTATCACATTAAATAATGCCACTCTGGGCAAATGGCTGGGTGGCAAAAGTTCTGGAGAGGTGATCCTGTGTAGTAAAATTGTATACAAAACAGTCAGCGCACATTCCCGGCCACTTTTGATGTGTAAAATATTCTTACCCAAAATTTGGATTAAAAGGCAAAATTGGGTTCCCAAAAATCTGAAAAAAAAAAGCTAGAAGAGGAGAACTGAAACATTGTTTCAGTTATTTCAGGAGTCTATTGGGTGATTTTGTCTTTTAAATGTTTCACATATATGTTAGTTATTTTTCAAAACAAAGAGCATTTTGTTTTCATTAAAATAAGTTGACACATCAGCAGCTTGAAACCATTATTTTCAGCATTTTTCCTGAAGCAAGAAGTTCACAAATGCTGTATTTTCCTAAGCGTTAACATTTTCCAAGGGAGGAAAAAAATTTTCAAAAGGTCTATTTCAGAGCCATCCTATGCAGCCTGACACAGCTTGATCAAAAGGCCACTGAAGTTAATGAAATTACTTTTGTTGTTTTCAGTAGGCTTTGGGTCAAGCCATTTAATGACCAGAAAGGGTCTGAAAGTCCTGATGTAGTGCCCCATGCTGAAAACTGACTACTAGCAAGAAAGGAGCGGAGATGCCCCATAACTCAGAACATCACTGATCTGTTTAGCACAATGAAAAAGCAGGTTTGCAAAATTAAAGCATGGATGATAGGAGGTCAGCAATTGCTGCTGAGCTACATGTTCCAATCTAACAAACCCCATGCAAGAGGAGAATCATTGCTACGCTGCTGATGCACTGGGGCAGAGGTTCCCAGCCTCTAGGCAGAGTGTTGCTGTGCTGCTGAATGGTACCCAAGCATGAAAAGGGGAGGAGGGAAGGCTAAAGGATGAGGGCTATGATTAGAATATATCTGAATGAGAAGACCTAGAAAACTTCACTGGTTAAGCACTTCGCATCTCTTGAGTGCCACATTTACATCATGGCATGGAAATGTTTTGAGACAAGTTGTCTCTCCATACCTAAAACATGGTCAATGCTCTAAGTAAGCAGCAGCTAAACATCTGGTTTCACATCCCTGCGTGTCCTGAGACAAAAACTGCACTGAATAAGCTCAGCAAATACACAACTCCTAGTCAATTAACCTAGAACTACGGCTGTGTGAAAATTTACTAGTAAAAATTCAGTATCTGGTGAAAACTGCCTGGTTTCTAATTTTGTCACAAGTCTGACACTTAGGCCAGCCCTGACAGTGAAGCTTAGATTAATTTTCAGATTTGCATGGAAACCAAATAAAATGAGGAAAAATTACTGTGGTAATTTTCAGGGCTTTGTGCTTTGTAATTCCATGTATTAGGTTGTCAGCTTGCAGAAAACTGTATAGCATCACTGAACTTAGTGAAATGATACTAATTTACAGCAGGTGAAAACCAGGCCTGGAATGTATAAGCCTACATGGGCAAAAACAAAAGGGTATTATAATCCAGAGTTTGCAAAACAAACAGAAAACCTCCTGCCCTGCACAAAGAACTTTAGATTTGAATTATCACATGCAAAGTAAATATAGTTGGCTGCACAGCAACCGCAGCCTGTAATTTTGGCTTGCCAAACTTGGAAGGTTTAAAGACCTGTGAAAGGCATCACTCCTAATAATTCTTAGAATAGGTCCAACTCATATTTAGAATAACACTAGCACTGGGAGAAAGGCAAGCAAAAACCGGCTGTGGCTCATTCATTACTTGTATTTGTAGAATTATTAAAGCATAAAAAAGGGAAAAAAAACATTCAGCCATCAACAGACCAATGGGGAATTGTTATCGTCTTACTAGACGCCAATACCTCAAGAATAGCAGGATTTAGGGAATAATGAGGGCTTTTTAAAATTGAAAACTGCATGTCTGGTAAACAGACGCTTTTCAAGACAATGAATAAAGGCAGCTGGAGGATGTTACAAGACCGTACAATCTATGCTACAGTGCACAGACTAAACAAAGCAAAAAATAATAAAACGAAAGACGATAGCCAAACTAGCATATGTGAGGGCCGGTCACAGCTCGCTGGTGTCTATACGCAGGGTCAGAAAAAGGCACAAAGATGTTTCATCCTTTTTGTTCCCTGCACCTTCCACATCCAACTGATTTCAGAACGCTTACTGCCAATTCTGTTTGAGGTGCCATTTTCCAAAGAGAGAGAGAAGGATCTTTCCAGTCACAGGAAACACGAGCCCAGCTGTGGCACCCTCAGTGGGGAAGCGCAATGCTCGCCTTCTCCCCCCACGCCTCTAAGAGGAGATCCCCTGCCCCTCTCAGAGCATCCCTGTGGCTGCTCCTGCTCCTCGCTGCCCTGGCACAGACTGCACTTCTCTTGGTACGGGAGGACTGTGAACTGAGAATTTCAGGGTGTATGATGGAAATGGACTCTGCTGCCTTTTAAGTTTCCATGTTAGTAAAATTCATGCACAAGAAGTGTTTTGTGTTAGACCCGCAGTCACAGACTGCACGAGATGATTTTCATGCGTGCGCCTGCATGGGAAAATGCTTGTACTATGAAAATCAAAGCCCCAGGTGGCAGATTCTCAAAGGCCTGTGCAATGAGTGAAACGCATAAAAACCCCATGTAATAGGGACTATGTATATCAGAGTGATACACTGAATATATAATTCTTTTGAAAACCTGGTTTCGTGTGTCAAAATTCGATCTCTATTAATCTACCTTTAAAAAATGATTGGATTCCTAAAAAGAGACTTAGAAGCCTGTGATTTCTGGCTAGAGAGGCAGCAGTATTCTACCAGCAATTGAGTCAATTCTCATTAAGAGTCATGACTGTTTGCATAAACAGAAATGACAGTTTATAGGTAAATCCTACCCAGTGTGGAGTCCATTCATTTTAAATGTTATGCTCAGAAGGCCACAGCAGCATAATAATGTGAAGGCAGGCGTGAAGCCTCCAATAAAACTGCACCCACTGGGTCAGTGTCATTGCATAGCATGTTCTGGATATTTACGGAATGATTATACGCTGGGTGGTCAATCAAAGCTCAGTCTGTCTGTCATAAATATTAGACCTAAAGGCCACAGGTGTGGATTTTACAGAACTGTTTCTTGTCGCCACTCATAGGAAGTAATACCTATGGACCTTTATAAAGACTTTGCTCTCATTTGTTCAAGCTTTCTGAAAGTGGCTCTTCTGCACACTGCATCTAGTTTGTTAGTTTATTAAGGATACTCCCCTGATGCTCACACCTCCTGGCAGAACTGTACTGTGATTTTTTTCATCTCTCCTGTGATCATGCAGACAATGAACTAGGAAGTCTGTTGCCTACGTTTTTCCACTTACAACTCTCTTATCAGTTGATGGCAGATTGGGGGAACCTCAGGGAGAAAAGAGCCACTGCTAATGTCACCGCCATATCTTGAACTTTAGTCTTACCCACTGCATGTTACTTGTTAGTGAAACATGGACACCAGAGCAACGGAGCAGCCTGTCTGAACAGTGAGAGCAGCTTTTCTAACCAGGAGAGACAAACCACAAATAACTGTTCAGTATATCAGATGGAAAAAAACAAACCAACAGCCCAGAAACACTCCATTAGAGTAGTTCTGCAAATGTCAGGTGTTAAATGCTTCATGGTACACAAAATGCAGTAATAGAATTTCAATATTAAGTAACGGTTTTACAGAAAGGGGTCAAAAAAACCAGGAAGAAAAGCAGAAAAGTTGTGGGATAAGGAAACAACGGGAGCGGAGCAGGCACAGATCCCCACAGAACAGGCAGCATTCCTAGGAGTAAAACAACACCAAGAGGCATAACTAACTATACCACAGCATGGCTGCAAAGATGGCCAGGACAACCATCCGCTGGTTTGCCCCCACAGTAGAACCGTGCACTGAGTCTGTCTTGAGCCGTGGAAGCCACTCGGCTGTCTTAGTGCAGAGCTCTCCCAGGTTGATTAAGAATTAAGCATCAGATACCCTGAACGGCACAGGTATGGTATCAGACGGATGCTGCTGTAGTCTCCCAGGGGATGAGCGGTACCACCTACGTGTGATGAAGCCCCCTGCCACACAGGCATACCAGCTCAGCTCTAGGTAGGGTATTACAGTAATGCAGCTTTGCAGTTCAAGGACAAGTCTAGGTTTTTTCTTTGTGGGTTACTTTCTTTTTTTTGTTGGTTGGGGTTTTGACACACAGCAACATCTTAAGCGAAACACATTATTAATGGCAAGGAACGACATCAAACAGTATATCTCACCTATGCTACAAAAACTTCTGAACTTCATAACAGTATTTTTGTGTTCCCCTGTGATTTAAATTCCATCATAATGGTTTAAGCATGATACCGAAGGCTTCACAAACCTAGGGTTTTTGCATAATTCTTGAGTGTAGTTAGACTACATCTCTAAAGCAAGCAAAGTTATACTTAAATATGTAGCAGTACAACTGAACTGCACTGGTCTCCCAGCAGAGAACTTGAGAGAGACACAAGCAACATTACCATTAAGCTATAGAACTCTGCTATATATTTAATCCAATTTTATAAACTCAGATTGCTCCTCAGAATTATTTTAGCCCAGACAAAATCAACACTATTCACAATAACAACTCGTGGTTTCATGTGTGCAGAGGACACACTACTTGTGGCATTACTCTACATTACGTAGGGCTTTGAATTCTTTCCTGTGGATCTTGGGCACATTTGTCCTGACTGGTGTAAAATGAACTGCATTAGCCTCTGTCCTAAGCAGAAAGCGGTTGTGTAGGAAAATACTGAATTTTAGTTTGTAAATTCTCTTCAGCCATTGCCAAACACCTGTAGCTTGTGTTTTAGGCAGGACTGGATTCAGCAAAGTTTGGACTCACTGACAGCCTACCCCAAGAACACGTTCAGGCAATCCAAAGCGTTTTCTAAGTATCACTGGAGGGCTGCAGGGACTCTTTGCAGTGTTGTGGCAGGACACCAGCACCGATCCTACAAGCTCATTTTCCTATTTGAGGACTGTAGCTGAGTTTTCCCTGTGACATTCAGGAAGCAAATCATAGCCTGTGCGGGTTTGTACTGGAACAAAAGACTATTTTCATGTATTAGCCCATTGTCACATCTTGGCTAAAGGCTCAGAGGAGATTTTTTTATATGACCAGGAGGAAATTATTATCGCAATCAATTTTTTCATGAAATTGTGAAACATACATGTCCGTATTTAATGTGAATAAAAATATGGCTGTTTTATACTAAAATTCACATGTACAAACTAGCACTAAAGGAGACTCCTCTGTCTTCTGAAGGATTTTAAAAATGCAGTATCGGAGTACTAGTCACTTCTGCTAAGGGTTTTAAAACTGGAAGTAAATATTTATTGCAGAATAGTAATAATCTGTTTACACATAGTAAATGTTTCAAAGAACTGTCAGATACTTCTCTTTCACTCCAGAAAAGAAAGCATTTTCCATCCATAAAGGTGCAAAAGGTATTGCCAAAAATTGGGTGTGCATTGGTACAACTGAAGATTAGGCCTATTACTGTTGAAAATGGGACACGTCTTGCATTCCTTACCAAAGGAAAAAATCTCACAAAAGTGAATGCATGCCCATTTACCAGATCTTAAGTATTATCCAGGATACAAGAGGCACTGGAAACAGTACTGGAGACAGCATAAGCTTACAGTGCTCACTGACCACCAGCTGGGCAGGACACTCCCACACCTGCATGAGGGACTGCTAAAGCCAGAGATGATACAAGATTAATTCCAAGTGTTTGGGATATTCTGCATTCAGAAAATTCACTGTCGGTCAAAACCACAAGGGGTCAAATATTTCATTCCAGAGCAGGAAAGAAAGAATGGATTTCTGAAGTTGCTTCTGTGACAAGATCAATGTAAGCTCTTCTCTTCCTTCTCCTGCTTTTCCATTAGTTCAGGAGATAGTGAGGAAGATAAAACAAGGCTAGAGCAAAAATGATTTTAATTTTTCTGGTGCAGCCAAGACAACATGGCACAAAGCCCTGCTTCAACTGTCAAAGACAGTGTGTAGGATGCTACCACTGTTACTAGATCTTTTCCCTCCGCAGCAAGGAAAGGTTCTTTATCCAGCTACTACCTGACTTCACCTGACAGCATGCAGTACAGATTTTTGATAGAAATGGAAAGATCCCATCACGGCCATTCTCCTAGGGAATCTGCCCTAAGAAATTCCCAGATCTCTAGCCTTCACTCTAAACTTGTGTGCATTGCTGTTTATGTCACAGTGAAATAAAGCACATATACAAAAACTGCATTCTCCTTTTTCATGACAAATATATTGCGGCCTCTTTCAGTTACCCCCCAAATTAAAAGAATAGTCCCAAAATTAAAAGAATATTCTACCTTGTCCTATTGATATTCAGGGGCTATTGATACATTTGCAAAGGAAAAATTTTACCAGAAAATGCTACTCTCTTACCTGGCTGACATTGATGATGAAACTTAAGAGCTCAGAAAAGGTTTTTGTCAGTATATTTATGAACATGTAGCTAGGCAGAGGATCTCTCTAATTCTTTACAATTCATTCATTTAATGGCAAATTTAGCTTTTATTAGCTAACATTTAATGGAGTTATTCTTATAACCTATACACAGGAGCAAGGTATGAATCAAATCCTGAACATGGAACAAATACATTTAAAAATAGGGCTCAGTCTTGGCTGGAGACAAGGCTTATCACTGAGGTTTTTCCAGGTAGTATTTGCCATAGTTTGATGATGATAAATCACAGGTTGAGGAAGGTGATTATTCGCCTCTCTTTGGCACTAGTGAGAACACGTCTGGAGTGTTATGTCCAGTGCTGGGCTCCCTCGTAAAAGAAAGACGCAGACATACTGGAGCACGTCCGGCAAAGGTCCACAGAGATCATTAAGGGCTTGGAGCATCTGACATACAGGGAGAGGCTGGCAGGGCTGGGATTGCTTAGCCTGCAGAAGAGACAGTTCAGGGGCATCTTAGCAATGTATATCAATTTTTGATAGGAGGGAGTAAGGAAGATGAAACCAGACTCTTCCCAGCAGTGCCCAGTGACAGGACAAGAGGCAATGGGCACAAGCTGAACCGTAGGAAATGCCATTTCAACATGTGAAAAACCTTTCCTGTAAGGACAGTCACACGTGGCAACAGGCTGCCCAGGGCGGCTGTAGTGTCCTGGAGCTGTTCAGAATGCAACTGGACACAGCCTGAGCAACCTGCTTTGAGCAGGGTTGGGGCAAATGATCTCCAGAGCTCCCTTCCAACTTCAGCTACTCTGTGATTTTGTGAATATGAGGAAAAGAAACTTTTCTATACTGTCAGGAAACACAAGATACTAATTCTATTCCAGATGCTCATAATGTTTGGGTTTTTTTCATCATCTCAAATTAAAATAAAAACAAAGTTATGAAATACTTCATTTTGATCATCAGAATGCTTCAGACTAACAAAATATGCTGCATTGTACTCTTACAGAACATGATATATTGATCTTACTAAATGTTTCAATACTTTCTCACTGGAAACTCTGATGAAAGTAGCAGGTCCCGTGCAACATTTTTATTTATTATCTTCCTACATAAACCTTTCAGTTGGAAATTGCTCACCCTGTTCTTAAAGCCTGGTTCAGGCCACTCATTTTCAAACCCTACACTCATGGCATGTCACTGATATTACTGAATATTTTTGCCTATGAATGCCTTATAATTAATGGCACTTGTCACTAATATACAAAATACGTACGGTATACACAAAAGGCCCGATCTGAAGCACAGGAAGATTGCTATATGCAGCAGTGCATTAAAGATTTAAAACATCTTCACAGTTTGCAAGTAGTTTAATTTGTTTTCTCTTTTTGTTGTTGCTTTGTTTTTTTGTGGGGTTTTTTGTTTCTTTTTTTCCTTTTTTATGTTGGAGCTACTTACATACTTCCTCTTTCAAAAAAGAAACAATAAGAGAGGAGACATTGCTAGCAGAAGCAAAATAAAATGGGTAGCAGAGCACATAGCATAGGTCTCCTAGGTAAATATGCTTTCTTAACTAAACCTTTTTTCTCTGCAGCTTCCAGTACCAAGGGAAAGAACCCTGGGCCAGTTTTGCCACAGCATTTCTGAGTGTTGTCTGACTGCAGCGTTATGACGGAAAGGTTTGTTGCAAGCTGCCAAATTAGGGACCATGATAATTACCTGAACCAAAGACTCTGAAGAATAGCTTCTGGGTAATGGAATTTGATAATACACGCTGTTCCTTTCATGCTGTGTGATACAGTATTCTCCTAGAACTGTTGGAACAGCGGTAACAGCTCCATGAAGCTTTCCTTCTGTGTGCAGATCAGCCATGTCGACAGGCAGAGCAATGCCCATTCAGTGCATACTTTCCTTTCCTATTCTGTTATAGAATTTCTTGCTTCAAACAGCCTGCAGTAAAGCTTGGTTTTATTTGTCTTTCTCAATTATCATAGACCACTGCATGCAGTAATCCTTTTATACATTCTTTTAATTAAGTTGTAAAATGTGACCGGTTCCTTTCTGAAATGTATATTTATCCAATTAAGAAATATATAACTGCTAGTATTTATCATTAATTATTATTTCACAGATACAAGGTAGGCATTTGCATTTTATTACATACCATCAGTAAGTCAAGAAAATGCAGAGTCAGGTTCATCTGCAATTACTAAAGTTGCACCTAGCCTAAAATTTGACTCATTCTAGGCACCCACAATCAAATTAATGTATGTTAACTGATACTTGGTGAGTACATGACAAATTCTTCAGCACATGTTTAGCTTGCCAGACTGTTACAGGAAAACATCATCAAACGCATCATACATGATGTAATTGTGATAGTGGTGACCCTGTACAGCAGTGCTCATTTCTGTATCTAAAGTGTGATCTTGTATTTTTAAGATCATAGTTACACTAAAGCTCAATATACACGTTTTCCATTGAACAACATCAGCTAGGAGTATTTTTGTTTGTAGTAGCAAAAGCCCTGGGGTAGACACAGTCAGTGAGAAAAAAAGTAGCTTATTTCATTCAGGGAAGTGGCGTAAGCAATTCTGACAAAAGCACCCTTTTACTGTTGTAAGTTGCACCCAGGACAGGAGGATTTTCAAGTAGAGTAGCCTGTCTTTTTGGTGAATGTCTGAATGGCTGGGATTCGGTGAATTCCATCTGCTGTTTTAATCACCAATTTTCCCAGTAAAGACTAGGTACTGACAGAAGACATGATAAGAACACTGATGTGTTACTCCCCTCTACAGCTCTACCAATATATATAGCCGCAAACCTTTCCTATAAGGACTAGCTAAAAGGACTGAATAAGCCCAGTGTTACTAAGCGAAGGCCTTGTCTACACACAACAGTTCAATTTCTTTAATTATATCATAAACTGTATTGATTAAAATGTTCCTTTGCTGCTGTAATATACTCTCAAATATTTAATATGCTCAGCAGGTCTGATGCACCTTCTCAGTGATAAAACTAAAAGCATACTAAGTGAAAAATTGTGTTATTACATTATATAAGTGGACCACACTAAATTAAGGTCTTGCAGTGAAAGTTTACCAGTTAAAACAAACAGGGAAGTAAAATTTTCCTGCAGAAGATAGTGCAAATAGACAAAAAATTAATTTTTGATGTCCAAGAGTACCAGATACTACAACACATAGAAACTAACCTAGTTTTTACTTCCTAAACAACGGAGCACCATGTGCAAAGCATTCCCTTGTTTGGAAGACAGAGAAACCCAGAACCGCACTGGAAGTTTTGCATCTTTGTCCTTGGAAAGCAAAGAAGCCATGCAGCAGTATGCTTTCTAGGCTCAGATCCCGGGCAGCGACAGTCAGAGCTGTCTCAAACTCAGCTGCTTAACAGAGATAGACGGGAAGAGAAAAAGAGGATTGGCAGGGTAAACTATGGCTGCTGTAGGTTGCAAGATAATATAGTAAAAGATGGAATATGTAACATAACTGTTCTCTCACTGTAATTTGGCAAAACAGGCTGTGCAGCTTGCTTGAGAACTCAGTCAAGTGCCAGATGATGATAATAAATTTGTAACACAGTCATTCAAAATCTTTTTTCTCTTTTCAAATTGTTAATTAAAATTACTTCATTTATCAACCTCTTTCAGAAAAAATACAGTCAAAACCACAGGGCAAACAGACTGTCCTGAATCATGCGGTTGTATATGCCAGCCTGGACACAGCCCTGTTACTAAGTCAAAGAGCCACGATTTCCCTCCAAGACTCAGTATTTGGGATGCGTGGTTTCAGAGCAGTCAGAAATAGGACCAAACATTGACCCTTCCTCCCTAATTATGACATTTGCTGTATCATAAATCAAAATGAAGTGAATAGAAACAATGTTTGGTATCATGGCTATTTACCACCAACATTAATCACAGACCACAGTGGCTCTAAGGAGAAGGAATTTAGTTGATGTAAGTGTCCTGATTTATACTGGATAACAGTCTACACTTCTCAGATATTTGCTCTTAAAGTGGTATTAACAGTGCTCTTGCAAAAGAAAGCAATACACGAGTAAGAGTGTATTTGATAATGTGCTCCTAGAGAATATAACATGCTAAAATTCTTGGATAGCTCCTCAGCTGGCAGAACCCCACTGGAGTCCTGCCATTTACACCAACTGAGGATATGGCTGATTACCAGATTTTCTAACCTAGGCAATGAAAAGTGTGTTTTGCAATGTGTCAGCTACGGTTCACATGCAAGCAGAGATCCATAATCATTAACGAATGGCAGTTAATTCTTCTGTACACACTGGCAGAAATGATTGGTGGCTAAACTAATGAATGGAGCTCTACATCAGTACTCAGACAAGTGTGGTGGGATCTCATCTTGTTAGTCCACCGCAGGGAACTTCTGACTTCAATGGCAGTTTAGCAATGCTCGTATTAGTAACAACTCCTTGAGTCACCACAGGATCCTTTTTCACTAGTGAACAATATTCACAGACTGTTTAGTATCATGATACTTTCAAATAAACTATTCAACACTTAATTTTTATTACTTACCCAGTGCTAGTAACATCGCCATGACTTGGCATTAGACCTAACGTTTAACAGGGATTCAAAAAAACTCCAAAGTTAACAAATTAAATCAACGCAGTTCTAAGAAAATACGTCCCAATGACACTCCGATAAACATAACGAAAAACTTTGGGAAGGGAAATGAAACTTAAAAGGCTACTAAGCTAACAGAAGTGAATGATCGGTTTTGCTTAGAGATGGGAAAATATATTGTCTTAAAACTTTGGAAAACGTGGTTTAGCAGCTAATAATGATAAATGCAGAACAGAAGCATAAACAGGAGACATGTCCTCTGCTGGCTTATAAGAACAGTACCATGAATACTTGCAGTTCACATTTAAAATGCATTTTCTAGCCACTTTCCACTTAAGCCAGAGTTTCTCCTTGCCTGCAACTTAGACCAAGTTTTAGCCTCTTTGCAAAAATTTTAATTCTCTACTTTGGATTAATTTCTTTTCAAAAGAAACTAAAAAACACACAACTCTTTCTGAGGGCATATTTGAGGAAAATAAATATTGCCATACACCTTCCCCCCTCCAATAAATCTTGAAAACAAAATACATGTCTCAGAAAAGTAAAGGGGATTGATCCCTTCCTCATTCCTCCCTGAACAGTGAGGAAGTTACTCTCTCCTGAGAGACAGCATCAGGCTTTAGGTGCTGTGTTTGAGGTTCAGAATCCTACCTTGACTCTTACAATGGGAGATCAGCAGTATTTAGGCACCTATGTTAAAAAAGAAACAGCAGAATCAGCAACAGCCTCCTGAACCTAGAGGGTATCTAAAACACAGCAGATCACTCTCTGGCCCAAAACCTTCAAGCTGGAACATGTACAGACCAAAATGACCTGATATGGGAAAGAGAGTACCTAACTCAGCCTAAGCAGCTTTGTGAATTAGACAGACATTCATTTCTGCCTGTGTTTTTGGAAACTCCAATTAGTTAAGCATAGCATATGTACACTTAACATGCAGAGACTGTCCTTCCTGAAGAAAGGAGCCAGGAAGCAGCCAGAACTGAAAAAACACAAGGACTCATTGAAAGCATTACTATACTGTTTATTGGCCAAGGTACTAAAAAATGTTGGTATTCTGTTTTTCATACAGTTTTTTTTCATTATAAGAGATTCGAATACCCTCTACTCCTGACTAGCTTAATAGCCTTTGACTTTCTGGCTACATAGTCGTCCATTTCAAAAAGTGTATTTTAGATTCTGGTAGTCACTGTCTCCTAGGTCTCTTACTTCCCTTATTCTTTCACTCCCTCCTTCCCCCATCTCCCTATCGCAACGTTTCCCCCGTGCTCCTAAGTGCATAACTGAGTCTCAGGACCTTAGAGCTAGATCTTCAAAGAGTAGGAGCAATGGTTAGAAATAGTGCACAAGAGAAGCAGGATGAGAGTAACACCCCTCTCCTCAGCTGTTTCAGCCAATTTCCAGAGCTTTCCCTTGTCTCAGTATGCAGCACGTCTGAAACGCATTACCAGGAATCAAACCTTTATCTCCTGATACAGAATCTAATCACGTGAATTTATCTATGAGTTCTACTCCTGAATTATAGGTGGTCTAGCCTGTGCATCACAGTGAAGTCTCTTTTTTTTGGTCAGACCATTGGTGCCTAAAACAAACCTTACGGTGCATAAGTTGTGGGGTCTATCTTTCACCACATTCATGCAATCCTCAGGTGATTTGGCATACGGTTGATAATGCCCCTAACGCCAACAAAATAAAAAATAAGTAGCAATAAAGGCCTCTAAAGATTTGGAACTTGGACTAGTCAATCTGAATAGAGCCTATCAAAACCCATTAACTTAAGTAATGTGAGTCTCAGTGCCGTCTTCCACCACATGTGACACTACCTACCTCACCAGCCATCAGACATGTGCAAAAAGAAATGGTGAAAGACTGTGAAGTTCTTGGGTACATCTCAAAGCAAACTGTAAGCATATATGCTCTGTTGAGATACTTATTTACTCTTTTTCCACTATTTTAAGAAGAATACAGCTATTAAAATTTGTCTCTCTTCTGTATCTGAGGTAAAAAGTTACCAGTGGCTTTCTACCTTTCATTAAATTTTCAGTATTATTTTTTAACTATTATAGGTGTAGCTAGTGACAGAGTTTCCATGAATAAATGATGGTCTCTGATGAGACTAGTGATGCCAAACTTACTCTATAAGCAAAATACTTGCAGGGTTTTCTATTCTCCAGTTTATCCCGCAACCACTGCTGTGTATTTCACCATTCACACTCACTGAATTTAATTCTTTTCCCCTTGGAGCTAAGACTTTTCTTTAAGTTTTAATGCCCCATCAGTACTTAGTAGCAATGAAATAAAAATCTTCAGAAAAGTGGGGACAACAATGAGAATTACACAGAGGAAAGCATACTAATACCTAGTATCAAGTGTATTCCTGTATACAATCATCCAAAAACTGAGGACTGTGACCCTACCTGTCAAATAAGAAACAGCTTAGGTCTGTTTGTACTCAGATGAGAAATCTCTGATAACACAGTCTGAGGCTCTGAAAAGCATAGCGTTGCTGGTACACGAAATTATGTTCTTCCTTTTCATTCATATCTACGTCAGTGTTACATGGGTCTTACCACAGGTATCAGAAGCAGAGTGGTTTAGTGAAGTGATCCTTTGGCTGAGAGCCAAAACCTCCAAGTGCTATTCTTAGAAATGCATCATATCAATGTCTGCTTTTAGGCAAATCACTAATCCAAACCGCATCACTCTCCTTATTTGCAAAACTGGGAAATAAAGACACATTCATATTTTTGCAGAATTCTTTGAAATCTGTGCCTTGAGAGGTTCATAAAAGCATTTGATACTAATGATTACTATTGTTACTTAAGTCATAGAAAAACTGAGAACAGCCACTAGTTAATATTTAAAAGGCAGTATGAATTATGTTTAACTCCAGGGCATGAGTTAAAGGGTGTCTTTGACCTCCTCTCATCACTTACTATGGAGGAGAATATTTCAAATAAAATGTGGCAGATAATACTTGTATCTTGGCCATTTTCCAGTATAAACACTTGCATTTTGCTCACTTAAATTCAGTGAATCGTGTATGTTATTCTTTAGTACATGCTCCATATCATTGTGGGATGTTTTTGAAAAATGCCTACAATTGCTATTCTTCATATCTGTTATTTACGTTTGATAATGGTGTATGGTCAAATTCTGCTCTCAGTGCCCATGCAAACCCAGAAACATCATGCAAGCACAGGAAAATCAGTGGAGTTTCCTGGCTGTAATCAGTCACAAATTGGGAAATTCAAATTGAACTCTATGATCTTCCCTGGTGTAAAAAGGTATAAAAGGGGGAAGGGAGCACAGTCTCGAAAAGTGACCAACAACATGTACTGAAGGCTAAGCTGTTACCACAAGGCCCCTTTGACATGCCCTAGTGCAACACCTGCAAAACCGAAACACTCCTGAAAACTTCAGCCAGGCCTGTATCACAAGCCGATACTGGACTTAGCTATGGACAGACAGAGCTGAAAGCAGAAATCCACCAAGTGACCATAAAGTAGCCTCAGGGTTATGACAACAGTCTTACCTCTAGCATACAACTCCTACGAGTTCAGCACACAGGGTGATGGGTGCTAGTTGGGCAGCTGCCACAGGGGTATGCTTTTTGCTCTGGCTCACCGTGACTGGCTTACAGACATTTGTAGTTAAGTACTGGACCAGCCTTACTACAGCCTCAGAACCAGCCTTATTAACCTGGCATGCAACATGCTGACAGTTTAGCTTACATTGGCAGGTGTGGATACTGTTATATAATGACTCTTCTTAAAACAATAACTATTGTCTGATCATCTTTGAAATTATTTTTTTTTGTAATAAGGTCATATATTCCCTTTAAAAGGAGACGTTCAGAGATAAGCAGGGTTTACCTACTTATTTCGCCTTTGCAGTGCGGAGGATGCAATGTAAGCAATATAAGCTGCAGAGCGAAGTGTTTTATCACACGGCAAGCCATCAAGGAACTCTTCTAGAAGAAGAGACCATATGTGGACTACGACAGCATGATGTATGAGTCACATTGCTGAAATCAACTCTTGGATTCAACAGTGCCATTTGAAGGGACAAAACCATTATTTTCTTTAGCCATTCAAGCAAGGGAAACATACTAACTCAATTGCCAGCACAGCTACCAGAAGAAAATTGTGTATTCCTTTTAGTATTCAAGACATTGCTCTATTGCCTTATTCATATGAAATTCAGCATCTTTTTTGAAAACAGCAAAACAATGACTTTGTCTCCATTTTAATTTGGAAGGAGTCCAAATTAAGCTATTACGAGAGATAAATGATATAATGAGAGCTGCATGCAATTTACTGTAAAAAATGAACAAGCAAAATGACCTCTCAAATGTTTGCATTTTTCTTTTTTGAACTTACTGAAATTTTAATGTTCTAGGTAGTGAAGTCAAGTTTCATATTCAGCTTTCCTGTTAATGTCAACATGCACATGACAGGTTCCAACTAAGCAGAAAAATAGGACATTAGGATGCCAACCTAGTGTTCCATTACTATCAGGAATAAATTAACTCAGCTTACACAGGGGTTCTATACTAACTGTTTCCAGAATACACTCCTATATACAATACTGTCTCCTAGGAATTTGTCTGACTGGCAAATATTAGATGTTCTGGCAGTAAAAAGAAACTCCGAGAGCCTTTATTATTCTGAGGCTACATTTGTGAACAAAAATATACTGGAAGCACTGGTGAAAACCAGGCTCCTGGACCCAATGATCACAAACCTTTTGAGTACTAAAGTCTGCCAGCCCGTAGCAAAGGTCATCTTCAGTTTTGCAGCTTCAGGCTTTTAATCCTAAGTAAGTCAATCAGATCCATATGTAGTGATGAACATATTATGTTAATGAGCATAGTTATGCTAATGAGAATTCCTTCAAGGAATCTTCATTCTTGATTTATTAGCTAGCTATTATCATCTGAAACCAATGGAAAAATGTTTTGAAAAAACTCATTTAACCCCTTTGGGGAAATCACAGACCTCAACAGACTGGCTTTCAATACTACCTCTCCTATTTATTCCCAGACTTGCACCTGTCTATGGTCATCATTTCACTGGGAGTTCTCTGTCTTTTTCAAATTCTTAATTTTCTTTCCAACAGGGACTTCAGCGCTGCTGGAAAAAGAAACAGAAAACAACCACCCACAGAAAAACCCTATAATCATGTTTTATTTCTGAAGCCCTCTGTATTTCTTTACCCAATAACTCGAGTCAGTGGCTTGCATTGTTGGCCCTGCAGACTAACCCAGCGGTATCGTTTCCTGAACAAGAATGGCAAAACGCTAAGACAGCAGAAAATCTGTCAGTCTGTTTGCACAAGACCAAAGTAGTGTGACTAGCCAGGTGCTAGCATTATCCTGGCCAGTATACATGCTGTATTCTGCAGTGCAAGGAGTACTTGCTACAGATGGTACTTACTGTTTTCTGTCATATAGCTCCTGTTTCACACTCCTGATCCAACATGATTACATGCATTTCTAAGGTTGCCCTTACACTCCAGTGCATTAAGGCACACCCAGTGTCATGCACAAAACACAAGTTTTTAAAGGCCAGCAAGCTATTTGGCCAGATGCGTTTGAGGCATTTAAATATTATTCCACCCATTTGCTGGTATTGATAGCATCTACATGTGTAAGATTTATAGCAGTGGCTATAAAACATCATCACTCCAGTAAATACAAGGCCACATCATTTCAGCTTGGCAGCTGGCACTACAGGACTGAAAAAGATACATTTAAAATACACTTTTCTAATGATGAAATACAGGAATATGTCTGTTGATGCTCTGTGTTCTCCACAATAATCCTCTCTGTGCTGTAAGGTTAGGCTAGTTTACATTCCGTAATCAGCAGTGCCTCACCTGTGGGTTTTCAATACGCTTTATTAGCTTAATATGCCTGAACATTGCACTTGCATGTAGAAAGGCCGGGGGAGTGTCAGCCCTGGGTTCAGCTGCAGTGAGAGCCGAGCTTGGCAGCCCTGAAGCCCTGACTGTACAAGGGAGTGCACACATGGCATCTGCCTAGGCTGGTGGGCCTGAGACGTTACAGGTCTTGTAACTCTCCTCTTGCCATTGTGGCATTACTTCACTCCATCAATACTGAATAATAAAACAAGTGAAGCACTCTGCAGTGACCTGCGCAATCCCACAGAGGTCACAGCAGAGACTGATTTATGATGATTGACAACTGCCTATGATTAGGAAAATTGGTAGACAGTATAGCGTATATTACTCATGTCTGCAAAACAGGGCACAGAGAAATGATTTTCCCTTTTAGTATTCCTAAAGGTTTACTGTTCTTAGCTTTATTCAAAGAAACTTAAGGCCCCGGGAAAACAGTGCAGCATATATAAACAGGGTAAACATTATGGCAAGGTATTTTAAAAATGTCAGACTGTTAGCTGATGCAAGGTTCTGACTTAATATGTAACAGAAAATGAATGAGTCTGAAAATCTCTGTTTAGTAGTTCAGAAAATGGGATCTGAGATTGCTTTAAACAAGGTCATAAAGACCTCTCAACCTTTCCTTTTATTTGTTTTTTTGCAAATATATTAACTGGCTTCATGGTGCACTACAGACTAATATCTACATGCTTCACATAATGAAACAGTGTCATTACTCTATCTGGACAAACTCCCAGTGTAATTGCAACCAAAGTAAAACATCTCTGAGACTGCGAAGAAGTGTCAAAACATGAAATGGAGTAGCATAGACCTGAGATGTTTTCCATTTGCAGACCATCATATAGGTGTCTTTTTTCATACTTTTAGCCGTACATTGGAAAGTGTAATTTGATGATAGACGTGAACTGTGTATTAGTTTTTATTTTGACAAATTCATTAAACATCATATAGCTTGAAAAATGAACCAGGAGGCACTAAGCCAGCCTGGGAAGATTGTACTTCATAAACTGAATTGCTCACATGGGCAACATTTTGGTGGAAGTTATAGATTTTCTAGCATATCCCTGATAGATAGCACTAATATAACTTCAATAAAAACTCCGGATATGTCAATATAAAATTTTTCCTAGCATCAGAAGAGGTAAGATACTTCAGCTAATAAATTGGAAGACTCCCTATTCCTCACGGTACACTAACTTACACTTTGGATTATAACAAGTATTGAAACCATCTAAGGTACAGCACGCAGCTGTAGGTTTGCTGCTTATAAAAGTTGCACCAAATTAAGTTATCAATGTACTGTAGGCAATAATTGGAATTTAAGATCTAGAACAAGCATTTCTGTAAAATGTTAGCATTCTTCTATTTTTAACTGCTAGACAACATACGGTTTTTCAAAATTGACAGATAAATGAAGAAGATAAACAGTATTTGCTGCATACAATTGATGTTCTTTCTCTTTGTTCCCAACAAATGACCTTTCCCTTACTTGCCTAAGATTTACTGACTTTTTTTAAATTGCTACCACTTCCAAATTGATTTGGTACAAGGAGTGCAAACAGGTATCTTGTTCTGAAAGAAAAACAGATAAAGGACTTAGAAGGCTGCCAGTGCATGAGGACAGGATAGCATGTAATATACATACACATATATACACATGCATGTGCATTTGTGTATACACACAAACATAAACAGACAGCATTAGATTTTGTCCAAGTTTAAATTATACATCTATTTCTGCATCCCACAAACAGTGACCTGCCACGACAGGATGCACACTCACAAAATGTGACTGGAAATAGCTGCCTCGTTGTTTTTACACATTCGATTAGCAGTGACTGTAAATAGAAAGATGACAGGGAAATGCACAAATATTTGAATAATGACAGTGTTTAAAACTGGAAAAAGATACCATGGAAGAAGGTTACCAAGTTTGAAGTAAGATGCCGGCAGGAATTTGAGACACTACTTGGACTTGGCTAAGAAAAGTCTTCAACTTTTGATACAAACATGTATTGTGGACAGGATGAAATCGGTCACATGGACCATACTTAGATGGCCAGACACGACTTCCTCAGGCATACTAACCATTCTGTACTTCTGCAAGGTTCGAGAGACTTCCTAGCCAACGTCACAAATAGATTGTCCAGATTTTGCAATCATACAGTACTTTTAAAATAATTACTGCATTATAAACCAAAAACTATGGTCAATTGTGTCTAAGTTATGTTAATTCACTTTTAATACTACAGAGGTCAGTATCCAAAAGTCAGTGCATCTGAACAAGGCATGAGCAGTGTGATGCAGTTCCTTAATTGTATGGTCTCAGGTTAATAAAAAACACTTTAAAGGCCCAAAACACTGCAATGCATCTGACAGAGAAAACCATGTTCATTGCTAGCTTTCACCTTCTTGACTTGCAGATTCCTATATTTAAATATTAGCACCAACACAACATAGGGTATTTTTTTTTCTACCACAGGCACTTTTTTTGTACTTCTACCTGGTATTTGCCTCTACTCCAGCATAGTAACATGTTAATATATCATGAAAGATTTTTCATTTGGGTTAAAACCAGAGCAAAATACATTAAATCTCTTCAACTGGTGAAATCACCAAATTTTGAGTGGTCTTGAGAGAGCTGTTCTGCGTTCAGCAAAGGTGGATGCTCCATATTCATATGAGAATTGTTTCTCGGAATACTGTTTATCAGTAATCAGAAACCTTCAGGTTTCTGAATACTAATGGGTAACATGAAGCTGGTCAACAGGAGCTGAAGACACATCGTCACCGAATACGGATATACAGTTCTGCCATACTTCTATGCAACTTCTGGCATAAAAGGCTGTTCTCTAAGGGAGACGTACTATTGGCAGCGTTCGGCTTCAGCTAAGTCCTTCCAAGTGCACCGTACAAGGAAGAAAGAGATGCAGCTTCCGAGTGGTCTGACTGCCGGGGAAAGCAAGTTACGTCTTGAGTACCATTTCTTTGGAAGAATGCCCTGTGACTCCCTGTACACTCGCGCTACAGCACAAAGGGTTGAAGCTTACTTTACCTATGTCTTTGGGCCCTTGGAAAAGAAACAGCCTTCCTTCTTCCTCAATTTATGCAGGCCTTGCTGTTTGCAGAGTACCAAAGTGATCCATTACATAATCGTAGTCTTCCCTAATATCTGATTCCCATCTAACTATTAAAATAAAAAATCAAGACAATAAATTTGGATGCTTATTAAATTATTATTATTATTATTATGGCCATATACCTTCGTTGCTTCCAAATAACCAAATGTTGACATGACTCAAAATTCAGTTTATTGACTCTTGAAAACCTATATTGGATAATTTGGAAAATTATTTTTTTGGTTGTGACAACACATTAGTTTATTCTGCCTAAAAAAATACTCACAAACTGCTTCTTTTTTTGCTGTCTGAGCCAAAGTAATGAACAGATGTAGAAAACCTTTTGGTTTTGTTGTTGGTCAAGTATGACAGAAGGGGAAGAGGGTGTTACATTCACAAGATGGCTGAATACAGTACTGGTAAATACGTGAGTAAGATTTTGTCTTCTGTGAATAATTGCAATAATTTCCATAATTTATTCATTAAATGTAGAAATGTACAGGGCACAAATTCCTTTATGTTTTTTCTCTTAACAAATACATGATTAATCTAATATTCATATTGCATACTCTTCCAGAATTAGTATTTCACTTCTGAAAAATTGTGAACTCAGAAGACAAAAATTGGCAGATGACACTATCACTACACTGGTTTCCAGACAAATATCTGTGGTTAAAGCAGAATTTAAACTGATTACTGAAGTACCTATAGAAATTTTCTCTGTAAGAAGGTTAGATTGGAGGAAATGCCATCCTGTACAGAAACACTAACTTGAACACTAAGTTAGTGCTACAGAGTTCTCACCAGAAGTTGGGAAACCAAAACCATTTTAGTCATAAAATCTTTACTCCATAAAACATGCTTTTAAGTGCTTTGTATGTTTCGTGTTTGTTTTCAAGAAGAGACATAATTCTGAAGCTAAAGGCTCTTTTGAAGGTGAAGTATTTGTCAAAATCAGGGGGCTGCAGTCAGGAATGTTTAGAAGGAAATTTTGGGAGCAAAGTTGCTAAGGAGACACAGCAGTTTCCCTTGATTTGTCCTCCTGACTAGGGAAGAAAGCCAGAGCCCTCTTACATCAGTCTGGTTTCGAACAGCAAAGCCATTTATTGATGGTCCACCCACAGTGCTTGCAAGCCATAATGCACTGGTATACTAAATCAGATAATAGTAGAGGTTAATAAAATTTGAAATGCTTAGAGATTTGACTAGGCAGAGAAAAGCTCTTCGAGTTCGTGAATCTCCCTGCATGACTGTTACATTCCAGCAGAGCATTCCCCACCTCTTAAGGGGAAGCAGTTACAGTAGCTGAACAGGCTGCATGGATGACCTGAACCCGGTTCACAACAGATGAGAAAACATGACATGTTGCTGAAATGTCCGAAAGATCTTTAAAGCTGCTGGAGAGGAAATATCAATGAAAGGGAGGAGACTGAAGGCTGGGCTCGGGTTAGGTCTACGAGACCGCAGAAGCACTGAAAGTAGGACTTACTGTACAGACATACTTGAAATTGCATTCCATAAGAACAGCAACTTAAAATGAGATACATGTGTTACACTAAACATATGTGTGTGATATATTTCTCATATCACCAGTGATGACAGAAAAAGTAGGCACTCATGTACGTCAGCATATGCCTGCTGGCAAAGCTGTATCTGACAACAGGCACAAGTTTTCTGGGGTACCTTTTAGCAGGCTACAACTTAGCCTCTTGTAATGTGAAAGAAGTTGGCATCAATTGAAAATTTAATTTAAATTGATTCAAAAATAGTCCAATTAGGACTTTAAGGGCAGTATTGAGAAACTAAATTTATTGGACTGGTTGGCAAAGCCATATTATGATTGAACATATTTCCTAGCTTTAAAACTTAATACAAATTTTTTTTGAGACTGCAACTGTTAAAAATTTATGCAAACATAGAAAAGGAATAATATTGCTGAATGTTTAATGCTATTCATTTCCCAGCACTGCCTAGGCGTAAACAGGAATGACACGCTCCTGATTATGGGCTGTGAGTAGGATCAGCCGGCTTCCTCATGCTGATTTCTCTGTTCTGCGTGTTTCTCTCATAAACCTTCACATCTGCCTGAGTCTCGCTGCCCGCTAGCATACGGTGCACTTGTGTGTGAATGTACTTGCACAGAATAGATTTTTATTTGATACATTTCTTTTACCAGAAGTGGAAGCTATTCCTTTCATATTGTACTAGACATATAGTGATCTCCAAACACACTAACTGCCTTAAATTTTTTCCTTCTTGATTTTGGCTAGGCTGTGATTTCTTCCGTATCTCCTATTTACATGACAATAAAAATATCTAAGAACAATACATTAAAAAAGGAGATTTCAGTTTTCATCTATACAGATATGTATTTTGGGGGGCTATGTAAATCAGTCTTGTGAATATCGTCCTTGGATTCCTTTACCAGTGTATCTTTACTTACACAGTTGAGTAATTGCTGTTCGATTGTCAAATCCAATGCACAAGAGATATATGTCTTAAACTTAATCACATTAGTATCTATTTTAGATTTACAGAAAACTGAGGCTGAATATATGAATAGGGCGTTACTGATGTGTTTTAATGGCCACTCAGGCATTCCTCAAAATGATGGTCAGCATGTTGATTCTGACTAAATGAAGCTGAAAATCAGATTTTGTCAATAGATCACATCAGCATACACAACTGCTGATCAGTGTTAATTAGTCCTATATTTTCCAGTTTGTAATCTGTGTATGTTTTATGGGGATGTAAGTAGTAACACATTAGCATATATAATCTCTCTTTGGAAAGATTCTGCTTAGCAAGTGACCAATAAATTGATGTTAATGAAAACATTAATCAAATTGAATGCCCATAAAGAAAAGTCTCAAGTTTAGAGGGAAAATCACCTTTCTACCATGTGTCCTACTGTTGAACTGTGATTACGTAAGACCGTCAACTTTTCTGAATATTCAATGACAAATAAATATATCTGGTTTATCACCTTTTATGCCACCTTGAAGAGCTAATCACTTCACCATTAGCATGAATGCGTGGCAGTCAGTCTACACTGGTGAATCAGATTTCCATCCATTGCATGAAGGAATAAAAAAAAAGGGGGGGGGGAATGCATAAATTGATACAAAATTATTTAATCGGAGAAGGAAGAGGTCAGCATATAATGCCACACAGTGATGAATACTTCACAGAAATGTAATGACCTATATTTGGCCTAAACAAGCCATAAATGTACCATTACTGTGAATAAATGAGGGTTGTATGTAAATGATAATAAATATATAAAATACAATCTGTTGTCATGAACAGAGAAAGCATTTAAATTACAGTGCTTCTGCACATTGTAATAACATTCTGTATTCTGTTATCCACCCTTCAAAATTTCTCATGTTCTAACAGGACTTGTCTTTCCTCAAAAAACCCTAACCACTGAAAGAAGTGAAGCTAACCCAGGTCTTTTTATTAATTTCCCAAGATGTGACTATGCACATATTCAACAAACTGTACTGAGCATTTCTACAGAAAGAATGTTTATCTTTAAGTTTGGCCAGCAAAAGGAAGAATTTGTGAACAGTTCACAGAGAGGCCAGCTGGAACTTCGCAGATAAAATATGTTCTCTAAAATAAGAAAAAGCAGTAAGTCAAAGAAGGCCAAAAAAGTGAATTGACTTAAAACTTAGTTATCTAGGATTCTTACATATATTGCTTTTTTTAACTACAATGAGGTGTATACAGAAATCTATTCATTCAAAAACATTCTCCTCCTAAAGCTACCTGAAACAGAAAGGCCTTCAGTGGCATGCTTCTACATAATAATTAGAGGTACACAGACCACAAAACAGAAGCAATCATTCTCAGGAAACCTAGAGGACCATGATGATGTGCCAAAGAAGATAGGAAGTTAACTGATGAAATGGAGAAAGGCAGGAGGAATTTCTGGACAAGGCATGGTAGGGAGCGTGTTAGTTGTTGAGGGGACAAACCCTGGCGCTCTGCCGCTACGTGCTGACAACCATCAAGACTCGCTCATGTCAACAGAAAAGGCACAATGTTTCAGAGCAACGTGACTTGGGAGAACAAGACTGAGAAGGTAAAAAAGGATGGAAATAGCAAGTGAATGTATGCAAACTTTAAGCTGAAAGCAAAATAGGAGACCTGAGGTCTTAAAAAAAGGGGGATTATTTGTCAGAGCCTGGATGTCTCAGTCTACCAGGCCTAAATAGTCAACAAGAGGAATGTAAAACGGGACGTCTGAGGTCTGGTTTTCTTCCTTTTAGTTTCTTGTTTGCTTTCTAGATGTGGAAAGCTGGGGAGACTGGTTAGTGATAATTATTTTGCAGTGTTACATTTATCTTCTCTATTAAAAAGTACCATTGTTCAAGAAGATCCTACACTACAAAAAACATGCAGAGTTTTTTCAAGAACACGCAAAGGTATGTGGCAGTTTTTCTCACTGCTAAAGAGCGAGGGAAATACTTCAGGAGAGAGATGAATGCTAATAAAGAACGGCTGCCCTTTGTCAGAAAAGAAGTGATTCATTTCTTGACTGGGTCTCTAATAGGTTGGTCTGATAAGAATAGCCTTTTGTTTTTTATACTGTTTCTTACTATTTCCCTTCACTTTTTTTGTGAAGTTTATTTTGACTGGTACTGGCTTCATTGCAGTAATAACCACCAAAAGAAAATTAAAATACAATGATCTTTTAAATTAGCATTATTTACTGTAAAGAAAGAGGAAACACTATTGTGTTGTTACTGCAGTTGTTTCTGCAGTAAAAACAGTAAAAGCTCAGGAGGTTCTGGTACTGTTTTTAGTACAATTGCAAAGATTTCATGGGAAGGTAACTATAATTACCATCAAGTACAGCTTTGACCTTAACACATACCTCAAAGGGCAATTAGGTTGAGCTCTGAAGGGTTTTATCTTTAAACCTTTTGCTGAATAAAACCACTTTCTTTCTATAGCCTAGACTTCATACTTGCCAAACATAGTATTTGTGGCTGCAAAAGAGCACCAGATATTTAATGTTCTGGCTGTTACAGCATAAGCGTAATAATCTACAGATCACACGACCTTCTTAAGTTCTCCTTTGCTGACTCCCTTCTAATATATCTTTCAAGGTATTTGTGGTATCAGTCTTTGTTTCTTTTACACAGTGCTTGCACCCATTGTGGATAAACATGAGTAAAACTTTTGGAGCTTATCAGAACAGTTATCTTTATGGAGATGTAGTTAGCTTTCAGTAATCTACACAATACATATACTGCTAAACTTGCAAGTCATAGAGCTCTGATGAGGTAAAAATAGGCCTGAACAAGGTAAAGTTAGTCCTGAGCAGCAAATTTATTTTCTTTCTCTTTTTCTTTTTTTAAGAAACTATTTGATGGAGCTGTGAATTTACATTCAAATTCTGAAATAAAAAAAAAAAAACAAGAATAAAAGAAAAAAATTGTAAACTGCAAAGACTATGCTCTCAAAATGAGAAAAGGATGACATGAAAATTGCCCTGTATTCCCTGTTAACAAATTGCTCTCTAGAGTATCTTAAGTAAACTAGCCTGAGGCGTGTCCTGTGGACACAGCATCGAATACATGCATGCTGCATGTTTTCATGAATAGTAAGTAGGTATGAAATTGTGTGATTAGTAAAGAGGAATCCAGTTGCCTCACACAAGCAGGCCTGAAAAAAATGAAGAAATCATTGCAATGTGTCCAAGGACTTGTGAACCCAAGTCAGGTAACAAGGACAAGGTACTGAGGAGGTAGATGAGAGGTGTTTGTGCGAGGCTTTTTTTTTGCTTTTTAGAGCTAAAAGTATAAGCCTATTAAGAAACTTTTTTTTTTCAGTAGAAGTCAGAAAACACAATATTCATTCTGTTCCTCTCACAGGAAAAGATTTGTAAGAGTCAGAAGAGTAACCAGAGCTATGGCAAAGCACTATATCCACCACTGAATAAAGCATATTTCTTTTGAAGCATTTAATTTCTTCCTTTCCATATTTTCTGTCGCTATTCTTGTCTACAAAAGACAGTTAGAAGATGGTTATTTTCTGGGGGAAAAAAAAAGTTTTGCTCACTGCGCTGTGAATCAAGTACTTGACTCACATAACTTTCTTCGCGACTATGAAATGCTCCAACTCTCCCTATGCACAAAATACACTGGTTTCCCTTTGACAGCTTTCAAATCTGCCGCAATGAAAGTCTTCATTATTACTTGTGTTGTCACTCCTGATCCGTTTGGAAGTTTTTATAGCTACAGAAATTTGGGATCTGCCAAAAGATGAAAAGCAAGAACCTGAAATCTTGGTAGAAAGACTTTTCTTCATGGATTTTGCAAAAATTTTGTTGTTTCAGGAAGGTATTTTATTAACTAAAAGTCAAGGCATATAGGTAACTAATTCTCTTCTGAAGCAATGAGATTTAAGTGTCTAAGTATTTCAGCAAACTCTGGCCTTAGTCAAAGATGAATGATGACATAATGTGAATTGAGGTGCATTTTTTTCCTTAGCATTTAATTTTTCCCTCATTATTCTCTCCTTCCTCCATTCCCTTCACTATTTTTACCATTCCTTTGATCATAAACAAAGAGTTCACTCTTCTAAGTCATTGACTTCAGTGTGCTACAAATCAGCCTAAGCACTATATAGTTTTGCAAATGTAACAGAGAATGAATAACAGAATAGGTGGCATAAACAAGACACAGAAGATACCTGCTAACTAGTTCATGGGTCCAGTAAGCTACCAGCTGCTGTTTGTACGAGGCAACGCGGAAGACACACATGCACAATGCAGAGAGTAGTGTGACACGCTATCGCTACAGCCACGCTGGGCAACACTAGAGGATGGGGTGACAGAACCAGCTGTTACTGAGGACTTCATGCCCACGCCACACACGTTCACGAGGATTTATTCCAGAGTGACTTCAGGCAGGTTCATTAGGGTCTGGAAGAGATCTGCTGGTTTAGGTTAAAACTGAATGGAATCAGGTTCATGTGCTCTGAGATTACACACAGAATCACAGAATGGTAGGGGTTGGAAGGGACCTCTGTGGGTCATCTAGTCCAACCCTCCTGCTGAAGCACTTTGTTTCACGATGTGAAACAAAGCACAGGAACTGAAAATCATCAGATGAGCTTTAACATGCCCTCCTGCTCCAAACCTGAACACTGATGTAGGTGCTATGTCATTTAAAATTCTCTTGATTATACAAGGAATGTATGTCATTTTCCCAATCAGTTTTGGGGAAATTGACCCCATCCCTGAAGGTCTTTAAAAAACGTGTAGATGTGGCACTTCAGGATATGGTTTAGTAGGCATGATGGTGTTGGGTGGATGGTTGGACTCGATCTTAGAGGCCTCTTCCAGCCTCTGATGCTATGATTCTATAAATGTAAATTGACTTTTAAATAGGAAGTGATATTGTCCTGATCATAGAAATTAGTAATTTGCATTGTAATAGGAAGTTTATGTGTCTTGTTCCAGACTGGATGGACAGGAAGAAGATGTATGGAAGAGATGTTACAGTCTAGGATACCTATAAATGTAAAGGTTAATAAAGTCTGTAAAAATACCTCTTGAAATGTAAAATACTGTTTATGAAAGGAACATTCTTAAAATTTTTAGAGCAACCACTAGCAATATTTTATCCTTTAAGGATGAGAAAAATAGTCTGAAACATTTTCCTCCAAATGTGAAGCATGCTCAGATGAAGCTGAAACTGAATTCCCAGCTAGAACTCTGCTGCAGCTTGCAAAGCTACCTAAATCAAAGTGACAGTCCAACCAGGAACTGAGAAATATGTCACAACAAATTCCTTCAGAATATAAAATAATTTCACATGCTCTCCAGACCATTACCTTTTTGTAATTGTAAAGAGAGATGAAGATTGCACAAGGTTATTTCAGGTGTTCTTTACTCTCATCCATATCCACATTTTTAGTGATTGTAAGTCTTTTATTCTATTGCTATGTTTATTAAAAAGGTGCTTTATGTAGAACATCTTCCAGGCCTATAATCTTAAGGAAATCTTTCTTTACATTGTGTTATTTGCATTTTTTCATTATTTTTTACTATGAGTAACCTGTGTAGTTCATTCCATGAAAAGATTTTTATTCTTTAAAAAAATTAGACCTACTTTTTGGATCATTAAGTAGTGCATAATCTTCAAATGGGACATTAAAAACCGTAATCAGTGACATCACCATGACAACCGATTAAGAAATGTCTAGAGAAGCTTCTGAAAATGTAATTTTTTAATATAATAAATTTAAATGAGTTCCTCAGAACAAAGCATCCTAAGTAGATTTATTGTGAATTGAATATCTAGAAATAATTTGGCTATGTAACTAAAAATCTTCATGTGACTTCAGTAGATTGCAGGGGACATCAAAATTCTCCCTGTCACTTTGACAGATTGAAGGGGGGGGGGGAGCATGAAAAGAAAAATTTGGTTTTCTTGCACTAACAGACAAATCTTCACTTTGGTGTATGAGTTATGGAAGTACGGGTGCTGATCCTGCCCCCACTTTTGCACAACAGCACGGCTTTTATTCAGATGGCAGCTCTAGCAGCAAAAGGTGCCATCTCTGTCTATCTTTATGACAGATGTCACCAAAGACATTATCTGATTCCTCTTCTAAATATGTAAAGATCCAACAGCTAATTCTTCAGAACCTACCTGACTTTAAAAAGCTCTAAAGTTCCTCAGTACATAGGTTTGTATCCTTAAGGATGAATGTACTTCAGATGGAGGCCTTCAACAAATTAGCTGCTTAAACACCAATGAGATTTACAGACCAAGCTGCAGCCCATCATTTCTTTTGCTCTTGCTTCATCACACATTGCATTTTATTAATTGTTATTTGGTGCATATTCCTATATCATTTACAAAGTCTACCAACTTGTAGCTATGTATTACACCAGGTGAGGGCCTCTAAGATTTGGGCATTGCTGAAATCCTTATTGTGCTTTAGCCCCTAGTTATCACAAGATGCTTTGCCCATTGTCCTGCCTGCTCTAATGAGTGAAATTGGAAGCAGCAGAAACCTTGTTATGGCACACATCAACACTAAAGTATACACAAAACATGCCATAAAATGTCTACCTGCAATATATTGTGCTACAAGGCTGTATAAATTATATGCTCAGTAGTGGCGAAAAAGGCACTCGTGAGAGTAAAAACCAATCAAAATACATTTAAATGTATCATAAAAGCTTAAAAAGATAAAAACCCCCTACTTTTACAGATAATCTGTTTGAAGAGATTAGTTATACTTCACAAGAGTAAACTACCCAGCACACTTGCCATAAAACTCGTGGCTCATCCTCAGAATAGCTACAATTGTATCAGAATTTCTTCCTCGCATCTTCCATTTTCCAATCTGTCCATTCAAGTTATGGCTTGTTCTTGTCTTTTACAGTTATGTCTCCTGCTTCTGCCAGCTATGTTTATTATGCACTTTTCCGGGTTAGATCTTGTGTTAGTTATGTCTGTTTCAGGCAGAATGCACGTTTAAAATAAAGCATTTCCAAAATACTGTATTGTGGCAAGTGCTGTGGTTGCATGATTGGGGCAGGGGGTGTGGGGGAGTATGTGTTAGCTTTCCACATAACATACAGCTCTCCCTTAGAATGACAGATCCTTTTCCTACTGCAAGGAGTTCATGGCAGGGCCAGTATCTTGGTATCTCAACTCCTGTAAACTGGCACTGCTCTGTCTACGTTGTCCGGGTCTGTGATATTTTATACCAGCTGCAAATCTGCCTCTTAAACCATGCTGTTGCCTCCTAAAATATTGTGAATCTAGGTGGGTTTTGGCCAAGAATTTTGTCTAAGACTGATAAAACAGTCTACTGACTTCAGGATGCTCACCCTCAAAATGCTTTAAAGCAGTTGCAGGAAAAGGTTTTAAATGCTTTCTGAAAATTGGGCGTTTTGAATTGATATCAAAACTAGAGGCATTCCCAAATCACCAATGCCTTTTGAAAACCCAGACCATTATACTTACAAAACACTGACTCTCTATTAAACTCCTTGTTATTCTTTTACTAATGAGACACTTTACCAGCCTGTCATCACCCGCTGTGATTAATTCTCTACTTGTAAAATTTTAGCTCTCTCTCTGCTGCTGCTGTTAATGTGCTTTGTAGCAAATAAAAATGAAGTTGATGTTTACAGATCTGTCTGGAGGTTGCTTTAAAAAAGCTCTGCTTTGGCTTCCATTAATGAGGCCAAGTGTACTGATTTTTGTTCAAAATTGTTCTGGATAATTAAACACTGTAACAGATTACCACAGAAGGTGTTAAACTCATCATTGCTTAAAGAGCTTTGTAATACAGTATCTTTTAAACTATATGCTTTGTTAATACCTGCCTAGGGTTCACATACACTGGAATTTAGATTTGAAGACCATATGCATTCTTTTAATCTTCGTAACATTTGTGAATCTAGGAATAAGCATGAGAAAACATTTCTAAAAACCAGGATCTATGTAGTCATATAGTAATCTTGAATAAAAACTGATATGAAAAAAAACTACAGCACAGAATCTGGTACTGTGGAGTGAGCATTGTATTGCTAAGAACAGTGTGAAATTTATCTCAAGCAGATCAGGAAACAAGAACTATAAGCAACAGAAACCTGCAATTCTGCATCACCTCTTCTCTTTGAGCTGTGCAGTTCTCCAGGAAAGGACTTTGTCGAGGGTGTTGTCTAAGAACAGAAGTCAATGTGCAGTAGTGGACTTGTGTAATGATGAGTACCCTCTCCCCCAGTTCTGCATATTCTGAACCCAATCCAATTCACAGTTCAAGACTGTCTAATACTTTTCATAATGCACGTGAAATGAAGGAACAGTTGCTACTGTTAAGTAGATGTTTGTTGAAGATTTGTTTTTAATTGCTAAGCAGATTTTCGAGATGGTCTAGGGCCTTAATAGACAACATGAGTAAAAAATAGTTCTGAACTACACTTTCACTGTTACATAGTAATGTACTTGCAATTCAAGACTGGATGCCTGAGTATCCTCCTGTATTAAAAGAACTGAAGCTATTCTGCCTCATGATTTAACAGGGATGAAGGAAGACAATGTCTAATTCATCTAAAAAGCACTGTTCAGATTGCAGGCCTCTCAGCAACTAATGTATTTAAAGAGCTTTTATGCTGGAGACAGCTTTCTCCCTTTTTCATATTAAATAAATTTCATTAAATTAAATAGGGTGAAACCATCTGCTTTCTTTAAGTCTTCTGATCTTAAAATCTGCTAATGCCTTGCCAATCTCAAACATCTAGACTTCAGACAGTAGATGGGTCTTGCAAGAATGCAGATTTCTAATCATATTCATTCTTCAGTTTACTTAGATACACATATTTACAAAAAAAATATACACGATTTTGTATTTTAGTGCTGTGATTTTATATGTTTGTGTCTACTGTTTTCCCAGAGCCAGAGGAAGATTCCTACTGCCATCCCGGGTAAATGTTTCATTTGCAGAAATTTAAAACACAGTAAAAAGGAACACACAGATGAAACGTCACATTTCTAATAAACTAGAGAAAATGTAGCAGAAAAAAACTCATACAATAAACAGGTGTGTATAAATTACCATCACTCCACTGAAAGAGAGACAATGGAAGCCAGATTATAATGAAATCTGAACACACAAAAATTGGAAGCCATAAGAGAAATACTGACTATTGAATGTCAAAGCCTGTATTTTTCTTCCCTAAAGTACAGAATGAAAGCCAGCAAAACCTCAACCCACCTCCTTCTGCTTGAAATCTTAAGGAATCCTCCAAAACAGAGAACTGCAAAACAGTGTTTTAAGCTATGTTAGAACATTTATTAATCAGAACTATAAGGAGAATTCATGGAAAGATACGCACATGCACAAATACATTTTTTTGTCTTTGACAGAGGAGAATAATCTCTTCTGAAAACATTATGGCAACCACAATTTAAAATTTTTTTCAGGACAGTTTTTTTTATATAGTCTGAAATGACAGATGATATTTATATACAGCAGTGAGATAGACACTTAAAAAACCTGCTATGTATTACATTTGCTTCATGTTGCTGCTGTGTCAGTTTGGGTGTAAGATGTGACAGTTCTGGCACTGGTGGACACTTACTGATGGAAAATTAAACTGAGCTCAGCAGAGTATTTCACAGGAACCCATGAATAGTGGGATTCTTCCTTTATTTCTCTCCAAAGATCTAAGCTGAAAATCTAGGGTATGTCTAAACGGATGGGTACAGACAAACACAAGCGCTCTCCGCCAGCTCCTAGCTGTTTGAATTCAAATAATTTCCACTCAAAATGTCATGTAGGCTTGTTAGTGCTTAGTCAAGCTAATAACACCCTACCGTGTGGCACAGTACAGATAAACCTTTGTAAGCGTAAACTCCTGAGTCCCGTTGTGCCACCTTGCCACTCACACTTAGTTTAGAAGTACCATTTTAGGATTGCATCATCTGGAGACATGCATGGAAAGCATTTAAAAGTCTCTGTATGTGTTATACCTGTTACAGACTACAGCCCCTATCTGAAAGGAGTACAGAGAAGCATCATTATGCATCATCACTGAATCCAGTACGACACACGCCTAGAATACTGCTCAATATCAGTTATGGTGCTAAGTTATTTGCAATTGCACTGAGTACACCAGCAGAAATCAGTTACTGGGCTGACTGCATTCCACCTGAAGTCAGTTTAAAAGTGCCCATTAACTGCCATGAGAAAAGCCTGCCATTAAAATACCAGTTGTTCAATTCTGCTTGCTTATTTTTCTGTCACTGCATTTTCATTAAAATTATTTATCTTTCCTTACTAGGAACCTGCCACATTAACAGAAATTAATTATCAATGTGAATATCTCTACCAGTGGCTTTTTAACGTGTATTTAAAAAAGGAAGCCAAATGCTTTTGTGTTATTTTGATACTTGCCAAAACCCAAATTATTACTTACTACAAGGGCATGGCTTAAATAATTTGGTGTACTCAAACTGTTACAAACCTACAACAAATAAGTAAATACTCTGAGAAAGCTTTGAACTCTGAGATTTTAGTTCTTTTAATGCATGCATTTAGAACCGTGTGTTTTGTGGCAAAAAAAAAAAAGAGAAAGGAGCACAGCAATCAGGTTCATAAAACAGAGTTACCTGTTCAGTTGCATTCACTGTGAAATGCTAAAAGTTAAGCTTTGTATTTGCTTAATCTATTAGATTCATTCCGCTATATCTTTTCAGCTCTCTGCAGGCTAGCCTCCAGCAGCGCAATCAGCCCGAGTGTCCTTCTCATCTGTGCGCTCCCACTGAACTTGGTGGGAGTCCGTATGGGCACAGGGAGTCCTTCCTACTGACTGCACTGCAGGATTAGGTCAGAGCCGCTTAGAATTTGTTAAGTCTCTTTCTCTATTACACTGGTCTAGACAGTGATGCAGTAAACAGCATTAATGTTTTAAAAAGGTAAATGGCAAATACCAGTATAAACCAAGATGACAATTTTGGACAAATGGAATACAAGTCTAGGCATTGCTTTCTCAAGTTTAACTATTGCAAGTAGCTCCACTATATAACATATGAGAGACATGTATAAATAATATTAAAATACGTTACTACAGGATGTTATCCATTATTTCGTAGCACTTACAGGATATAGTTTGCATTAGTTCTTACTGTCCTACTCAACATTGCCCTAAATAACTAAGGGGGGAAATGTGTATTAATCATTTACTGATTACTAATATATTATTTATAAGTGGCCATAAATTAAGTGTAATTTTTACAACAAAAATGTGTTCCTTAAGGCACAGACACAATGAACTTAATGTAAATTCTGTATATTTATATGTTTAACAAAATGTATATTTAGTTTAAGAATGTGGGACAACCTCATAAGAGCGAAGATGATACACGCTAATGAAGTGCTACTGCCCTAAAAAAACCCACAACATATTGTGGTATGCAATACTAGAGGTCAAGTTTTGTCTTCCTCCCATAGTTTACTCATGTCCAAACTACAGATCCCATTAAATTCAACAGAAAAACGTTTCAAATTACTTAAGCCACCGTTAATTGGGCCATTTGATACATCTGAAACGATACTCGGTGTAGAAATGTCTTCTCCCTTCTTGCTGAAGACATAAACAGGAATAAGATATGCTAGCCGAGATATAGATGTCAGGAATGTCAATAGGATTTAGAGACAGATTATATGCTGCACTTTCAAGATATCCAAAATGGTTTTGAACCATCTTTAAGCTCTGCATTTTCCCTGTCATTATCTGAGGAATGACAGGTACATTGGCTCACCTGTGATTTACCCGCATGCCATAAGAAGAATGTTGTATTTCTGCCACTGCAGAATCAAATCAGAAACCTGGTGAAGAGTTGCCCCACGGTCTCTCTGTACTTCTGGTATGGAAGAAATAATCTAAGCACTTTACTCACGGCACTCCGCCAATTCTAACTTTTCTCACCAACTCCTGTGCACTGAGGGGCACAGCATGTCAGAGACTCATTCTCTGCATGGCTGCAGGGACGGGAAAGGAAGTGCTCCGGCCGATCGCCTGCCCCGGCAATTCCAGAGTCAGCACACAGGAAACTGCAATCTTGCCTTCTATCTATGAAACAGATTGTCCATGTGTAACAGGTTGCTGACATAAAATGTTTGAGTTCTGCAGACTTGTAATTTTTGAAAAAACTTTTGTGTTTACTACAGCAATTGGGAGGAAGATGATGATGCAACCAGCACCAAAATACCATCGGCAGTATTTTTTATCAACTGCAGAACCACATATTAAATCCTTCCTGTGCACACTGCAAGCAACTTGATAATATGGATGGCCTGTCTGGCATGCATGTGGAGCTACCTTCTAAAGTAAATGAAGCTCCCAAGTATTTATTCTACAGCCATTTTAATCATGCACATTTGGCTGTTGATTGAGAATTTCTCATTCTATTGATCACATAAAGCCTTTCCAGTGAAAAGACTGTGCATACCATTAACGCTCAGCTTAGACATGGAACCTCTGGGATGCTAGGAAAAAAGTCTTTTTTTTTTTTAATGCCAAATATAGGTTCCTTGTTCACAGGTAAGTTTTCCACAAATTTTTCTTCATTTTCTTTTTCTTTATGCCTGAAATGATTTTTAAACAAAAGCACCCTTTGGTGAGCAGCATCTGTTCAGCATACTAGTTCTGTTAAATACTGCCTGATAACTAATGAAGCTCATATGTTTTCTACAGGATTTTCTTGAAGCAAACTTTACTGTTACTTACATTTGAATTTTCTAAGAGTGCTTCTCTTCCAGGGAAGCATTCTGAACCAAAAAAGAATGCAGCAAATTATCTACACCACATTTCAGTGGCCTGAAAGTGTTATTACAACCAAAAACCTAAAAGATGTCCCTTTGATTTTTAATCTAGTAATGGATAGCTTAACTAGGTGGCAATAATAGTTAGCATTTTACATGCCAGATAAAATACTCAAATATAAGCAAACATTTTTTTAAATTCATGTCTCACTGAGCATTGCCATCCCCAGTTTCTAGGGGAAACTGAGGCCGGAATCAAGATGACTTTGCTGAGGGCTACCCAGTTACTCTTTGCCCTCCTTACAGTCTTTTCTGCTTTCGCAAGCCCTGTTGGTGTCATAAGCAGGGTCAGAACTCAGATTAAAGACAGGTACCTGCAGCTTGTTTAACAGCATAACGCAAATACATGCAGTAGTACCAGGTGGTATGCAGTTTGTTACATTCAAGTAAATCTTCAAGTGTACTTCTTCACATGCCCCACAGATCCTAGAAACTGTTTCCTACTGATAGAAAGCTACTGAAAACAATAAAGACCCCATACATGAAAAGGAACCTGATAAAAAACATGAACAAGTTTCTCAAGTAAGTGCAGGGACTGTGTGGCTCAGGGGAAGGTTATTGAATTTCAGAAAGCTTTAAATCTAAGACACCTTTTGAATCCATCCCAGATTCACCGTGAATGAAAACCATTACCATCGTATATGCACTGAGGTATGTGAGATGAATTTGGTGTCTCTATCTAGTGTCTTTTGAGCAGTCATTGGGATCACAAAGTCACTATGACATCTTTCAGTAACTGGCATTCTTATTGATGGAATCAACAGGATTTAATGGCCATGGAGACTGAACTACCTTCACTCACACTTCAGGCATATTGATGAGGCAGAGGGGATGTTTGTGCTGTCATTGACTACACTATTGCAGCCTGAAGATAAACAGAATGATTTCAGTTTTCAAGGCTGTCAATCTGGCATTTTCCACAAGACGGAAACACACTAAAAACAAAGAGGGGAGCAGTCCAGCTCCAAATGACACTAATAATGATGAACGGCTTGGAAGGCCATGCTTAATATCATTCATGTTTGTCTAAAATAAAAGGCACATGCCAAGCTTTCAATGTTCTGATTCTCAGACCTTTTTAAAAGAACGAGCTGTATGTGGAGAGAGAAGGAAAAGACAGTACAAATGTATGCTGTGGCACTGTACTGAACTGACACCATACTGACATAATAGAAACTCTTTGCATGTAGCAGCTGGAAGCCCAAGTGTAACATACTTCTGTATTTCAAGCAGCTCAGGCACAAGAAGCATCTAAGCAGAACACATAAGGAGTAAAACTACTTCCACAGAGTGATAGCTTCAGTAAAATTAGTCACTGTGGATAGGAAAAACATTAATTTTTCATTTTTACTTGACAAAGAGACTCCTAACTGTTGACAAGTTCACCAGGAAACTTGGTGAGATTTATTATGACATTTCATAGTAACTCAACTTTACAGGAAAAATTCAAATGGCTGCCAAGATTTTGGGGTGGAGGGGGGAAGGGAAGTACTTTTATAGTAACAACTGCTGGGTGAATCTCAAAATTTGGAGACTTGTATTCTTCTATTGAGTAACGATATGAAAGTCAGGCCTTTACTTTGAAAGGATAAGAACTTAGGCAGACTGTTTTAATAATTGAAATAGAAAAGGAAGATCATTCTGTAAGTGCTTGCTTTTCAGCAAGAAAATACTTAAAGTTTTCCTCTTGAAACGAGGAGACAGAGCACTGAAAAAGTTTTTTTTTTAAAAAAAAAACTTGCATTAAAATTTCCACAGCCCCAGCTACTGAGTTGAAATACATGCCAGGAATTTCATAGGAAGGAATGAGATGGAAAGGGAAAGAACTATCAACCACTTCACTTTCTTCACAGCTCACTGGGACAGGCAGTCTCAAAATATTTTTCTTTGAAATGCTGGTATAACCATTAAAAACAACCATGCAGAAATTTTGAATGGAATCTTTTCTTCCTGTTATTACTGGCTTACTTAGAAAACAGCATACCAGCAATATCAGAGAAGGACATTTTTCAAGACTATTACTACAAACGTATTTTTTAAGCCCAGGAAGTTTATCTCATTTGTACAAGTTTCAAGCAGGCTACACAATTCTGTATGCTTAACTGAATAAGTCGCTGAACCTTTTGGTATATTCCCAACATTTCAAACAAAGCCTGACTTCATTCAGTCATTTCATCTCTGGGCTCGCAACACTACAGAGAACTATATATGTCACCTGTACCTGATGAATCCATAGCCTGAAGTGAGTATGAAGACATACAGTTTCTGTCACAACTAATATGTATTCTAGCAGTCAATCAGTGTGTTACATATCTGTAACGATACATAGGATAGTTTGTCAGTAAGATGACCTTTTTGTCACCCACTCATTGAGCTGCTGAATTTATCAGCCTGGAGGCTACAAACTGGAGACTGCAACAATTTTTTCATTGCATGAAGGTAGCCTAAGAGAAGGAGTTGCCTTTCACGAGCTAAGTGATAAAACACCATTGTAGCAGAAGCATATGTGAACACATTTGCTTGCTAGTCTCATCTTTTCAGTGCTCAGCCCTTGGTTCTTTTTAGGTTTTTTTGTTTGTTTTTTTTTCCTTGAGTTTATTTGTTGTGGTTTTACAACCTGTGACATTAATTTCAGACACCAGTTGCAGCTTATCTGTAGGAAACAGTAATTAACTATAAAACAGAATTTTCTAAAAGTTATTGCATTTTAATCAAAAAGTGGACACAATTAACAAAATCTACTCCCCTTCTGCATTTTCACTGGCTCCACCATAACCAGCATAATTTTTCTGAATAAGGAAAGACTTAAATTTTGTCCTTATTAAGCAGGAATTATTAGCACACCAATGTGAGTTACAGGATTGAATTCCACAGAGTTTTCTTGATGCTCTGAAGGATAAAAAGACATTAGTAGAAATCACTGGATACTACAGTGCCAAATGATACACTTTTAAAAAGGTCATTTTACGGTAAGGAGTAAAACCTGGATTTCATCACTTAGTTATCCTCTGATGTATGTCATTCTTCTCGAGGAGTTAAGATACACAGACCTCTTGTCAGAGAAAAACAAGCAGAAACAACCTTGTAGTTGTCACTGACAGTAAGAAACAGCACAGATCAAAAGTTTAGATTTTGGTTCAAGTTCACTCCCTTAAGCCAAACAAAGTCAAAATGTGCACTGTAACTATGGCCTTAGTTTTAGATCCACACTAGTGAGAAAACTTTCCTCTTTGCTGGAAGTTAATTTATAAGGCATTATGTTTATCTGTAGCAAATGTATATGTTAATAGATATATTTATATTCTCAACTGCATCCTTGCTGCTCACTGGTCATTGCTATGGGACACTCTTCATCAGAAATCTGTATTTTTAAATATTGCATTATACCAATTCACCTTCTTTCTAATGAACATCGTCTCTCAAATGTTCCTTGAATCCATTATACAGTTTGAAACTGGACTGACCAGGGTGTGGTTGATAAGGTACAACTAAAATACCGACAAAGAGGCTTACCAGTAATCCTTTTTTTTTGTTGTTTTCAGTGACGAATTAGTCATATCTGAAGCAACAATGCAAAACCTGTATTTCAGTTGGCTGCCTTCAGAAACTGCTATAGTAATTGCACATAAGTAAATTAGGGCTTCTAGTGTAAACAGTAATAAAGTCTGTACCATATTTGTGCTGACAAAGTGCAGTAACAGAGCACAATATCTACCTTTCCAGATTGCCTGTATTAAAAAAACCTGATAATATGTTTCCCTGGTTGGTTGTTCTCTAGAGATAAAGTTAAGAAATTATTCTTGTAACATTGCAGAGGATAGAAAATATTTCTGTTTAATGATAAATATCGATACATTCTTGTCTGAATAAAGTAAAACAACACAAACTAGAGTACATACATGTACAACATCCATGAAATGAAGGACAGTTGTATGCTTAAACAGAAGGACCACCGGTAGATGACGGTGAGTCGCTGAGGACGTCAGTAAAACTTCAGAGGCACTGCTAGGCTTTAAATGGGTGTATAGTTAGGAGTCGCATTATTTAATGGAGGGCTGTCAACATGGACATGCGTGGCAAGATCGAAGATCTTTCGCCCGTACTTCACAACAGCGAAACGCAACACAAAGCAGCCTTGTGTGAAATAGATAACCCCAAATATGCATTGGGTAGCTGAAAAGCAAGGCATACTTGTTGGGCAGAACACTACATAAAACCAGATACAAAGTTCCTTTTTTACAGCTATCAAACATAAACTATATTAAAAAGAAGAGCAAGGCACTAGAAGCTTTTGCACCCATTTTTATGACTAGCAGGAGTGTAAACTACCATAACACCGTAACTGAGCACAACATTCCCACACAAAACATTGCACGCACATAGAAAACTCTTCAAAAGAGTCATACTGGGAAAAAGGGGCACAAGAAAGAGACAAGCAGACTTGCCTGTTCAATGAAATTCAGCAGGGCCAAAAACCCCAAAACCCACATCCTTTAATTTAGAACACCCTATCTGCTTAACTCTAGTTAAGTGACCTCTACAAATAAGTACACATTTTTGTGCCAAATCAAGAAAACTGTGCATACAGAAACATTTCTGTGACTCGGTAATCTCTGCTCCATGTTTCCTATTAAAGGGTCATGGGATTAAGGGCTTTTATCTCAAATTTATTGGCTCTTTAGTTTAGCATTTTGCCTTACTGGATTATACCTGTATAATGGATGTAAGGGCGATCTGGCTGCGACATCTGTCACCCCATTGATCGCCAGGGTTGATTCGGCTGATCTGGCTGGCTAGGCGGGTGTCCCCTTCCTCCCTCACCGCTCCATGTGCGTCCCTCCCGAAGCTGCGCGCTCGGTCGAAGAGGACGACCTTCCCCGATAGAAGCGTACCTTCATCGGTCCAAGGGTATACGGTAGCTGCGCTCCCCTGCTAGAACCTCCAAACAAGCTCAAGGTCCATTTGTAGGAGAACGTAGGGTAGTCAAGCTTCCAAGACTGCAGACACATCCAAGTGAGGCACTGCATGGGGCAGTCTGCCATTATTTTTACTGTGTCCAGTTCTGGGCTCCCCAGTTCAAGAAAGATGAAGAGCTACTGGAGAGAGTCCAGCGGAGGGCTGCGAGGATGGTGAGGGGCCTGGAGCATCTCCACTACGAGGAGAGGCTGAGGGAGCTGGGCTTGTTCAGCCTGAAGAAGAGAAGGCTGCGAGGGGACCTTATAAATGCCTACAAATATCTGAAGGGTGGGTGTCGGGAGGATGGGGCCAAGCTCTTTTCAGTGGTGCCCAGTGACAGGACAAGGGGCAATGGGCACAAACTGAGGCACAGGAAGTTCCGTCTGAACATGAGGGGGAACTTCTTCCCTCTGAGGGTGGCGGAGCACTGGAGCAGGCTGCCCAGGGAGGTTGTGGAGTCTCCTTCTCTGGAGATATTCAAGACCCGCCTGGACGGGGTCCTGTGCGGCCTGCTGTAGGTGACCCTGCTTCGGCAGGGGGGTT
Source organism: Opisthocomus hoazin (assembly GCF_030867145.1). Classification (NCBI taxonomy): domain Eukaryota; kingdom Metazoa; phylum Chordata; class Aves; order Opisthocomiformes; family Opisthocomidae; genus Opisthocomus; species Opisthocomus hoazin. The sequence continues at coordinate 10,481,946 of NC_134425.1, forward strand.
GGACTAGATGACCCACAGAGGTCCCTTCCAACCCCTACTATTCTGTGATTCTGTGATTCTGTAATGTTTCTACTAAGGCACTATGAGGCTATTAGATATGTCACACCAAGAAATGGAAGTCATTCACCAACATTAAGAAACACTACATCATTTGGATTTCCTTTTTGCCTAATTTTAGAACACATTATGTGTTAAATCTATGATTAATACACAGAATTTGTATTTATCTGCCACTGCACTGTGTAAACCAGTTTTCACCCCCAGAGCAATAAACAGCTCTCAATCCTGTCTTTTGTCTCTGCCTTAGGGAAGCCACACCTTTGCCTGAGCTTTCAAGCTGGTTCCACAAATAAAAACAAACAAACAAAAAAATCAGTCTCTACCATATAGTCTCACTGATATTCTTTACTTCAGTATTTTCTCTGTATTTTCCTGTAAGGACATTTGTTCACATATATTCTCTGTCTGTAACAGTACATACTTGCTTGTAAAGTGCGCAGTTAAACCAGTGTTGCACAAGGTCTAGGAGTGTTCTCTATTTTAGTGCATATTATTAGTGCATTCTGTAGTAGCTAGGAAACCTGAGGTGATGAATTGTACTTATGCTGGATTCAGAGCTGAATTTTGAAATTCTGAATTTATATGACCAAAACACTATAGGGTGTAGTTTCATACCTATGCTTCCTATGTGGGAATCACAAAGAATATTCTATCTAAAGATATCTAATAGAGATTTTTATAGAAATGACTGTGATCCTTATTGGTACCAGCATTCCAGCCTTGCATTTGTACTTCCTTTCCTTTTATACTTCAGCTCATGGATGTGATCAATTAAGCACACAACACGGCAGAATACCATCCTAATATAGTTATTCTTTTCTATATAGAGTCCACTAAATACACTCACTCTGGTGAAATCAGAGCTGACTGATATTAAATGAATTTCCCAGGGATTCTGGGAATATAGATCAAGAACCAGGACCTTCGCTAAACTGCCTGATTTGTCATAGACAGTATTCGATCTGTGAAAAAAACCATTGCAAAGTATTCGATGCAAGCAAACGTAACCCAAAGAGTGAAAGGATGGCACTGTAGCTGGTTCATTACTATCATGGCCATTGCTTTAGATGTCTTCATTCACAGACCGACCTTCACCTTAAAAACAAATCAATTTCCTGAGTACTTAAAGGAACTTCATTAGTCCCCTGTTTGTAGTATTAGCCAATAATAATCTCTACATCTTCCCCATAAAAACACTTAAAAATTACTTACTTATATAACCTGGTTTGAACTTCCACTCATCCCACACGCTTTTAACCTGACCACTCCCATCTGTACACAGAAAAGTTATGCAGCTTGAGGAGTAACTGCTTCTTTCTCCCCATATGTCATTTTACGTATATGTGTATACACATACACACAATACAAAGATACAGAGCGTATGGGGGAGAGCTTAGTGGTATGCTGCAAGTTTTAGGTTCATCATCTATGGAACAATGAAGGATAACAGGTACAGAATAAAAGACTACAGTTTTGGAAGGAAAAATAATTGCACAATGACCCTATTGTGTACAAGACTAGATACTTTTTTTTTTTTTAAATTGCGTATTTCTCTTGTACCAATTGAGAATGTGAGTGATATCAATCAGCAAAACAAAGGAGAAACTTTGAAGGTACTGACATATTTCACTCACCACAGAAGAGGCATAACATGTATAGGTAATGAGATACACAGTGGAATCATTATTTGGCTTCCTGAACACAGTGGCACCATCACTCCGCTGGGTTCTATAGCTCCCACTTCTCCACTACTCCTCCATGTTCTCAAATCAGACATCTGCCTGGCAGAAGGTCTAAATCAACACAACAAAAGTAACCTACATGGATGTGAAATAATATATAACACTGGAGAGCCAACACTGAATCTGGACTGAATTTAACCACTTGAGAGGACTTACTGATGGCAGTGTCATGCAAAGTCAAGCCCAATGATACTTTGCAAGATTGTACCTGTTGCCCCTGTTTAGCACCTACTTGGTCTTAAATACACATCTCAATAAATGCATCCATTTTTGTTTGCCTGCTTTAATGTAATAAAGCACTGAAAATTGGAATCTTGGGCAAAATAAAAAAATAAATCGCAAACCTTTCATTTATATAAATTGGAAAATGATCTGAATTAAGCAGACATGGCTTTTCTTTGTAGTTGCTAACATTCTACATGTCTGAAAACTTTATGCTTGAAGTGGTTTATCATAAATAGACATTTCTGAAGGTCCCTCAAGGCAGAAAAGTGCATTTCTAGAGAATCAGACACAGCTTTGTTTGAAAGCACTCTAAATTTCTTCAGTTTCAATGAGAGAAAAATTGTCAAGTAGTATGTAACATCAATTTTGCACTGATCGTCTGTGATGGAGTCTGTCAGTAATATCCATTCTTAATTCAAAGTAAACTGATTTTATTTTCCTTTTTCTAAAACAGAGTATCCATCTCAATTTTACTGCTTGTAGAGATTATAAAATAACTAGCAAAGAAAACAGGTACTCTCTGTTTTTTCATAGGCAATCACATAGCCTTGCAAAATCATTTTGGTAAATGTCTCTGTAGACAGCTGTCTCCAATATGAACACAAATTACAATCTCTAAAGTTAAAGATTAGAAGATTTCCTCACCTGCAAGTCTAACTCCTCTGACGTGGTCCTTCTCATTTTTCTGTCAGAGTGCAAGTGCCACATTTAAAGCCCTTGTTTAATTAATTACCATTGCAAAGAAACTGATTTAAAGTCTTTAAACTGTTTACATAGATACTTGAAGGCAGCTCCCAATGAAATTTCTGCTCTCACACCAGTATATAATGCAGTAGCTGTACTGACATCAGTGAAGATACTCTAGAAATTCATCATTGTAACATAGGTCAGATGGTGGTCCCTGGGCTCTGTAAGATGTTGACCTACTCAGAGAAAGGTCAGTTTGCTGCAGAAGACAGTTTATAGGCAGGAAAGGACCTAACATATACCGATGGTAAATGCTTTTAATCTGCCCAGGAATATTTTGCACACAAATGAACTAACAGAAATACATGTATCTTGAAGTGCATGAAAGCTGATCTTGTGTTGTGTGAGATTTTGCAAATTCAGACATGTATCATTAAAAGAATTTTATTTAGCCTCCTCTTCATGACACTGGAGCAAAAACTTTATCAGCCTTTTAAAGCAGACATGTCCACACCCTAATGTGTATGTTCTTACATACTCACCTCAGTCAGTGGTTTACAGAGTTTTAGTGAATTTTGCAAGCGTGTAAATGGGCTCTTAACATACAGACCTTGATTCTAAAACAACCCCACAACACCCAAGCAGAAAAGAACTGTGATGAGAAACAAGGAAAACTATAATGCTTATTAACATCTCTACACAAAACCCTAACAACAAAGAATTGTCCAAGGTCTGAGCCCTGTTGTTCTCAGCCTTTCAGTAATTTCATATACAAAATTAGTTGTTGAGATTCTTTCTGCTTCAGATAAACCATTGTGAAATTTGGATATTTATTTCACATTTTTATGAAGCTGAAATGAACAAGCTGACAGCATAACTCACACCATATTGATTCTGTGCCAGTGCTAGTTAATGGAGAAGCTGATTCTCACTGAATGTATGACCTACTGATATCCCAAGGCAGTTTTTGTTTCAAACACCTCCAAACATACTGAATTATTTAGAGCACAAAAGCATTACAAATGCTTGGTATCTGCAATATCTATACTAGGTATAGAGGTATAGATATCTATCAACACCTTTGTAAACATTCAGATGCACTGAAATTTGGCGGACTGCACCACCACCACATTGCTTTAATAAGTTTATAAATGGAAGCTGGATACGACTATGTAAGAATGCAGAAATATTGAGATAATGTAGGTATTTAACAACGTGCAAACTTTAAGGAAGATACAGATATATAAGGACATCATAGATTTCTACTGTGCAAGGTCCATTTGATTTCACACAATATAGATTAGAACTCAGAGACTTGTCACAGAACATCACTGTTAAAGTACACAGTAACCATATGTCTTTCAGTCTCTCAGGAAACATTACTTGTGGATTCATTGGGCCAAACCATTTCAACTGTAATTTGATTAACTGTAATGGAGTTACACTAGTGACAAATTTGGTCATTGTTAGTCTACTGCCCTAAGGTTGCAATCTACCGACCCTTTTTGTGTCATTAACCACTATTTTTGAAGGAGTGGACTGTGGTGTACAGTATTTGTCTGTGGATAAGCAGTCTAAATTTTTCTGTAAAGTATGAAATCTAAGTCTTCCTTAGATATTCACATAAAGCTTTAAAAACATCAGCCGTGACATTTTTTATAAATATTTTCTGACTGCCCCATGGATATTGGCACGTATATGTTCCAACATTAAGAAATGATAAGAGACCTAAGAACAGATATACTGCGAGAAGATATCTTCTTAAATTCTTTATTCAATCAGGTGTGAAACAGTATAATATCTTAAAAGGACACATTTGGTAGCATGAAAGACAAGCGCAGTGAGGCTTGAGCTTGCTAAATTCATTGCATTTTTCAACCTTAGAACTGCAAATAGATTATTTTTTAACCTATCAAGAGGATGGCAGGTATTCTGCAAGCAACTGGCATTGTGAAGCAATTTAAATCATCTCTGTTAGCTGGTTTAGCGATTGCTAAACTGTATGGGTTAAGTTTCTTATAGGCTTTTCGCTTTTTTTTACTTCACTCAGTAACTTCTAGGCTAATAGCTAGCGTTTCCAAGCCTGACACAGACAATGCACCCACTGCTCAAAATGGATTTGAAGGCACAGCTTTAGGAAAGCTGGAAGCTTGACTTTTGAAGCAGAGTTTTCAGGGTAGGTTAAAATGTGTCTATGGTCAAACACAGACATAGCTTTTGCTGTGTGAATTGCAGACCTGCCAAACTACTCTGAAATTATTTGCTTAGTCTCCAGGAAATTACTGTGGTTATCTAACCAAGTCCAGCCTAGACTATTATGACAACAAAATATCTTTTGCCTGTCTCTTGTGTTTTCTTGATCCCCTGGAGCAAGGAAGGCTAGAAGCGTTATTCAGCCTCACAGGTTTTTATTAATTACATCTATGAAAAGCATTTTATTTATTTTGAAAACTGTATAAACTTGTTTATCATTTCAATCTGGCAATACCTCACTATTAAAAAGTTATTGAAATTTGCATAAGTCCTAAACTTTGCCTGCATTTTTAATTGATGTATATCACTTACCTTCCTTTGAAACTTGCACTTAGTACATAGACAGATGGATGCACTGAAGCATGGTATTAATCAAAATGAAATCCAAAAATATGCCGTAGCATACAGGCATCTTTGGCCGTCCACATACTGGAGTGTGCATTTCCAATCTGGGCAGAGAGTTAGGAATCCCCATGGCTTTGCATAGAAAACTACACATTTTCATGCTAGAAAATGTGTAGTTTCAGATAGAATGCTTTACATTGCAGTTGTCAACAAGAAATCATCCTTCATCTAGTCTACTAATGTGGCATGTTCTGATGCTGCAGCTTCTGATGCCCAAAAGGCCGTTCCTTCCATATGCTCACTTGTAACTGCCATGACAAAATCTCTGTTGTGAAGAGACAGAAAGGGAGCACAATCTCAAGCTTCACACAAGAAGAGCAAAGTCGTCACTGTGTAAAGGATGGAAAGACTGGTTCAGAAGGTCACTATTTGACACTGGCAACCAATCTTTGGCTCTGGTAAATACAATGGGAATTCTAAAAATGCAAATAATACATATACTGGGTCACGATCAGTGGCATGCTATTCTATACACAGTATTTTCCAAAAATACTATGAAGTCCTTTGCCTTGCTTAGAGTGTAATTCCCTTTGTAGTTTCTTTCTTCTTTGTGTCAGAAGGAAAATGCAAAGCATGTACTGAATGTAAATGCATGTGCTTTAGGATTCACACATCTTTCATAACAAATTAATTGCGCAGATTGCTATACATACACATTTTTCTATACTTACAGTTAATACCAATGTAATCTACCTGGGCTAACCAATATGGTATAAAAATAGAATTATTAACACAGCCTAGTTCTGAGCATAGTGCATTTTTAAATGCTACTGCCTCCTGCATGGTTCTATGACCCAACTCATGCCTGACTACACATTCCTTTTAGTGCTCCTTAGTTTGACAGCACATACAACCAATAACTTCTTCATTGCTAGTACTAAGGGGATTTGTGATTCTGTGTGGTTTTCACCTCACAGACCAGGTAAATAATTATGTACCCTCTGACTTTTTTATGACATAAGAATACAGCTTGCTCGAATTTCTCAACAGGAGTGTTTTACCACAAAGGAAGTAATGGACAGGTGAGTATGAAACTGTCCTAAGAGAGACCAGCAGAATCAAGAGACAGGCAGATTGAAGGGAGGGTAAGACTGCTTCTTTCCTTGTGCAACATCTTCGGGGGCTCAATCCCATCAGAAACAGATGAAAAAGAAATTATATTCCCTGTGAAATCAGATGTCCCTGATCAGTCAGATTTTTCTAGGTGAGAAGCAAAAAGTTCAGTTTTTTGCTTTACTGAGAGCTGCCTTACATGACTGTTCACTATGTCTGCTTTTGGTTTGAACCCATCTTTTCAAAGCATTTCTAAAGCCAGCTTTCTTTTCCTGCAGATATTTCAGGAGGCCCTTTTTCTGATGACCAAGAGGATATGCACACACAAACAACTGCGTTTGGATGTATCTGTTTAAAGACATCTCTCTCTACCCTGGAATTGGTCAGCACACCTCCCTGTGCACACAGGGAGAAGCAGGTTTTGTGTTTTGAATATTTGTGCAAGGAACAGGTTATGAAGCTGAGCTTACTCCAAAGCCTGTTGAAAACCACAGGATCGTATCCATTCACTCTACTGGGCTCTGGCACCAGCTCAGGGAGCAAAATGTCTGCAGTGTGGGGAGGGACTGATAGGAGGACAGAACAGTGTGATGACAGAACAGAACAGAAGGTGATGCACAACATAAACCAAAACTGTTGTGCATCACCTTTACCCCATGGCAAAGGCCCACATCCACATATTTTGTAACCAGATGGCTACCCAGAAGCTCATCACAGAAAGTGAAATCCTATTATTTTTCACCACACAGAGACAGAATGAAGAGAAAGGGCCTGGTAGTGCCACAATGAAAACTTTGCATTAGCATGAGTTCCTTCACACATTGTACTTTTAGGACTGTTTTCAAGTTCTTGTCAGACAAAAGTATTCTTAAAGTGTTATGTTTGAGCATGCTATTTGTGTTTCAGTCTATTGTTATACATGACCAAGGATTTCTAAATGTGTATTTCTTTGATAGTGTGAATTGTGATAGATTTTAGCATTCACATCTTACAGTCTAGCTTCAAGCTTTTCTCACACTAGATTTGTATCTTGTGTCTAGGTGGATAACAAAAAAGAACTTGTATATGAGCTATGAATTCTATGCAGATTCTTCTTACACTGAAGCTCATTCAAAATTACACACAAATATTATCTGCTGAGCAGTCAAATCAATGTCCAAATAATAACTAAAAAATATTTTCAAGAATATAAGACAAATTAATATAAAGAGCATTATGAATCCTTTGAAGCACAACAAAAGGAGCCATGGTTAAAATTTTAACAAGTTAGAATCATTAGCTAAACAAATTCTGACAGCCTAGCTTTGCACTTCCAGTCACACATGCTCAGAACAAAGGCTTGATATGAGGCAACTTTAATAGGTCCCTTTGCATATAACTAATTTTTCCTCAACCAGCCATTTTTTTTTTCATATTTTACTCTGGATCCCGAAATGCCGCATTTTATTAATCTGAACAGACTAGCATTGAAGGAAGTACATCTCGTCATTACCATACATATGTGGGATGACAAAGGAATTTGTTAAAATTTGGAAGAGTAACAATTCTTAGAACACGCAAGAATAGAATATAACCTGTTTTCCTGTAAACTCCAGCCTCACAGTCACAGGCCCTGGTTCTCATGGGAGACTTCAACCACCCTTACATCAGCTGGGAGACCATACAGCTAGGCATTCGCAATCCAGGAGGTTCCTACAGAGTATTGATGATAACTTTCTGATGCAAGTGGTAGAGGAACCACAGAATCACAGAATCACAGAATAGTAGGGGTTGGAAGGGACCTCTGTGGGTCATCTAGTCCAACCCCCCCGCCGAAGCAGGGTCACCTACAGCAGGCTGCACAGGACCTTGTCCAGGCGGGTCTTGAATATCTCCAGAGAAGGAGACTCCACAACCTCCCTGGGCAGCCTGTTCCAGTGCTCCGTCACCCTCAGAGAGAAGAAGTTCCTCCTCATGTTCAGACGGAACTTCCTGTGCCTCAGTTTGTGCCCATTACCCCTTGTCCTGTCACTGGGCACCACTGAAAAGAGCTTGGCCCCATCCTCCTGACACCCACCCTTCAGATATTTGTAGGCATTTATAAGGTCCCCTCGCAGCCTTCTCTTCTTCAGGCTGAACAAGCCCAGTTCCCTCAACCTCTCCTCGTAGTGGAGATGTTCCAGTCCCCTCACCATCCTTGTAGCCCTCCGCTGGACTCTCTCCAGTAGCTCTTCATCCTTCTTGAACTGGGGAGCCCAGAACTGGACACAGTACTCCAGATGAGGCCTCACCAGGGTAGTGTAGAGGGGAAGGAGAACCTCCCTCGTCCTGCTGGCCACACTCTTCTTGATGCACCCCAGGATCCCATTGGCCTTCTTGGCAGCCAGGGCACACTGCTGGCTCATAGTTAACCTGTCGTCCACCAGGACACCCAGGTCCCTCTCCGCAGAGCTCCTCTCCAGCAGGTCCACCCCAAGCCTGTACTGGTGCATGAGGTTGTTCCTCCCCAGGTGCAGGACCCTGCACTTGCCCTTGTTGAACCTCATCAGGTTCCTCTCTGCCCAGCTCTCCAGCCTATCCAGGTCACGCTGAATGGCAGCACAGCCTTCTGGTGTATCTACCACTCCTCCCAGTTTGGTGTCGTCAGCAAACTTGCTGAGGGTACATTCTAACTCTTCATCCAGGTCGTTGATGAAGAAGTTAAACAAGACTGGGCCCAGTACTGACCCCTGAGGGACACCACTTGTCACCAGCCTCCAACTAGACTCAGCGCCGCTGATGACAACCCTCTGAGTTCTGCCATTCAGCCAGTTCTCTATCCACTTCACCGACCACTCATCCAGCCCACACTTCCTCAGCTTCCCCAGGAGGATATCATGGGAGACTGTGTCGAAAGCCTTGCTGAAGTCAAGGTAGATAACATCCACAGCTCTCCCTTCGTCTACCCAGCCAGTCATGTCATCGTAGAAAGCTATCAGATTGGTCAGGCATGATTTCCCCTTGGTGAATCCATGCTGACTACTCCTGATAACCTTCTTTTCTTCCACTTGCTTGATGATGGCCTCCAGGATAAGCTGCTCCATCACCTTTCTCGGGATGGAGGTGAGGCTGACCGGCCTGTAGTTCCCTGGGTCCTCCTTCTTGCCCTTTTTGAAGATTGGAGTGACATTGGCCTTTCTCCAGTCCTCGGGCACCTCTCCAGTCCTCCAGGACCTCTCAAAGATGATGGAGAGTGCCTCAGCAATGACATCCGCCAGCTCCCTCAGCACTCGTGGGTGCATTCCATCGGGGCCCATGGATTTGTGGACATCCAGATCGCTTAAGCGATCCCTCACACAGTCCTCCTCGACCAAGGGAAAGTCGTCCTCTCTGTAGGCTTCTTCTCTTACCTCCCGGGCCTGGGATTCCTGAGGGCCAGTCTTAGCACTGAAGACTGAAGCAAAGAAGGCATTCATTAGCTCTGCCTTCTCCGCATCCTCCGTTACCAGGACACCCGCCTCATTCAGCAGCGGCCCCACGTTGTCCCTAGCCTTCCTTTTGCTGCTGATGTAGTTGAAGAAGCCCTTCTTGTTGTTTTTGACATCCCTTGCCAGCTTCAATTCCAGGTGAGCCTTGGCCTTCCTCGTCGCATCCCTGCATGCTCTCACTACGTTTCTGTACTCTTTCCAAGTGGCCTGTCGCTCTTTCCACATGCCATGCACCTTTCTCTTCTGCCTGATCTCCGCTAGAAGCTCCTTGTTTAACCATGCAGGTCTCCTGCCTCCTTTGCTAAATTTCTTTCTCAGGGGGATGCATTGCTCCTGTGCATGGAAGAAGTGTTGTTTAAAGAGCGACCAGCACTCATGGACCCCCCTGCCTTCGAGAGCCCTGGCCCACGGGATTCCTCCCAGTATCTCCTTGAAGAGGGCAAAGTCAGCCCTCCTGAGGTCCAGGGTTTTGATCCTGCTTATCGCCCTGCTTCCTCCACGCAGGATCCTGAACTCGACCATTTCATGGTCAGTGCAGCCGAGTCTACCTCCAACCTTCACATCCTCCACCAGTCCCTCCTTGTTTGTTAACACGAGGTCCAGCAACGCGCCTTTCCTTGTTGGTTCCTCCACCACTTGCATCAGAAAGTTATCATCGATGCTCTGTAGGAACCTCCTGGATTGCGCCTGCCTAGCTGTATGGTCCTCCCAGCTGATGTCAGGGTGGTTGAAGTCCCCCATGAGAACCAGAGCCCGTGACTGTGAGGCTGCCTGCAGCTGCCTGTAGAAGGCCTCATCAACCCCCTCCTCCTGGTCGGGCGGCCTGTAGTATACACCCACCGTAATGTCACCCGTGTGAGCCTGTCCCTTAATTCTAACCCACAAGCTTTCAACTCCTTCTTCACTTGCCCCCAGGCCAAGCTCAATGCATTCCAGTTGCTCCCTCACATATAGAGCAACTCCCCCACCTCTCCTTGTTGACCTGTCTTTCCTAAAGAGTCTGTAGCCATCTATGACAGCATGCCAGTCATGCGAGTTGTCCCACCACGTTTCTGTGATGGCGACCAAGTCGTAGCCGTCCTGCTGTATAATGGCTTCCAGCTCCTCCTGTTTATTGGCCATACTACGTGCATTGGTGTAAACACACTTGAGCTGGGCTGTCAATCTCACCCCTGGCCTTGGCACTCCAAGCCTGGGCTCATCCCTAGTGAGCTGGGCAATATCCCCTTCCCCCTTCGAACCTAGTTTAAAGCCCTCTCAATGAGCCCTGCCAGCTCGTGGCCAAGAATTCTTTTCCCCCTTTGTGATAGCTGAGCTCCACTTGTTGCCAGCAGGCCCGGTGCTGTGTATACCTCCCCATGATCAAAAAAGCCAAAATTTGACTGATGGCACCAGTCCCTGAGCCACCTGTTAACCAGGTGAGTTTTCCTGCCCCTTTCAGTGCTGTCCCCTGCCACTGATGGGATGGAGGAAAACACCACCTGCGCCCCTGATCCCGCAACCAGTCGCCCTAGTGCCCTGAAGTCCCTTTTGATGGCAACCAACAAGGAAAGGCGCGTTGCTGGACCTTGTATTAACAAACAAGGAGGGACTGGTTGAGGATGTGAAGGTCGGAGGTAGACTTGGCTGCAGTGACCATGAAATGGTTGAGTTCAGGATCCTGCGTGGAGGAAGCAGGGCGATAAGTAGGATCAAAACCTTGAACTTCAGGACGGCTAACTTTGGCCTCTTCAAGGAGCTACTGGGAGGAATCCCGTGGGCCAGGGCTCTCGAGGGCAGGGGGGTCCAAGAGTGCTGGTCACTCTTTAAACGTCACTTGCTCCACACTCAGGAGCGGTGCATCCTCCTGAGCAAGAAATCTAGCAAAGGACGCAGGAGACCTGCATGGTTGAACAAAGAACTTCTAGCGGAGCTCAGGTGGAAGAGAAAGGTGCATGGAATGTGGAAAGAGGGACAGGCCACTTGGGAAGAATACAGGAATGTGGTCAGAGCATGCAGGGATGCGATGAGGAAGGCCAAGGCCCACCTGGAATTGAAGCTGGCAAGGGATGTCAAAAACAACAAGAAGGGCTTCTTCAACTACATCAGCAGCAAAAGGAAGGCTAGGGACAATGTGGGGCCGCTGCTGAATGAGGCGGGTGTCCTGGTGACGAAGGATGCAGAGAAGGCAGAGCTACTGAATGCCTTCTTTGCTTCAGTCTTCAGTGCCAAGGCAGGCCGTCAGGAATCCCAGGCCCGGGAGGTAAGAGAAGAAGCCTACAGAGAGGATGACTTTCCCTTGGTCAAGGAGGACTGCATGAGGGAATCACTTAAGCGATCTGGACGTCCACAAATCCATGGGCCCTGATGGAATGCACCCACGAGTGCTGAGGGAGCTGGCGGATGTCATTGCTGAGGCACTCTCCATCATCTCTGAGAGGTCCTGGAGGACAGGAGACGTGCCTGTGGACTGGAGAAAGGCCAGTGTCACTCCAATATTCAAAAAGGGCAAGAAGGAGGACCCAGGGAACTACAGGCCGGTCAGTCTCACCTCCATCCCGGGAAAGGTGATGGAGCAGCTTATCCTGGAGCTCATCAACAAGCAAGTGGAGGAAAATAAGGTTATCAGGAGTAGTCAGCATGGATTCACCAAGGGGAAATCATGCCTGACCAATCTGATAGCTTTCTACGATGACATGACTGGCTGGGTAGATGGGGGAGAGCTGTGGATGTTCTCTACTTCTGCTTAAGCAAGGCTTTCGACACAGTCTCCCATGACATCCTGCTAGGGAAGCTCAGAAAGTGTCGACTGGATGAATGGACAGTGAGGTGGATTGAGAACTGGCTGAATGGCAGAACTCAGAGGGTTGTCATCAGCAGCGCTAAGTCTAGTTGGAGGCTGGTAACTAGTGGTGTCCCCCAGGGGTCAGTACTGGGCCCAGTCTTGTTTAACTTCTTCATCAATGACCGGGATGGAGACTTAGAATGTAGCATCAGCAATTTTGCTGATGACACCAGACTGGGAGGAGTGGTAGATACACCAGAAGGCTGTGCTGCCATTCAGTATGACCTGGACAGGCTGGAAAGTTGGGCAGACAGGAACCTGATGAAGTTCAACAAGGGCAAGTGCAGGGTCCTGCACCTGGGGAGGAACAACCCCATGCATCAGTACAGGCTTGGGGCGGGCCTGCTGGACAGCAGCTCTGCGAAGAGGGACCTGGGTGTCCTGGTGGACGACAGGTTAACCATGAGCCAGCAGTGTTCCTTGCCTGCCAAGAAAGCCAATGGGATCCTGGGATGCATTAGGAAGAGGGTGGCCAGTAGGTCAAGGGAGGTTCTCCTTCCCCTCTACACTGCCCTAGTGAGGCCCCATCTGGAGTACTCTGTCCAGTTCTGGGCTCCCCAGTTCAAGAAAGATGAAGAGCTACTGGAGAGAGTCCAGCGGAGGGCTACAAGGATGGTGAGGGGACAGGAGCATCTCTCCTACGAGGAGAGGCTGAGGGAGCTGAGCTTGTTCAGCCTGAAGAAGAGAAGGCTGCGAGGGGACCTTATAAATGCTTACAAATATCTGAAGGGTGGGTGTCAGGAGGATGGGGCCAAACTCTTTTCACTGGTGCCCAGTGACAGGACAAGGCGCAATGGGCACAAACTGAAGCATGGGAAGTTCCGTCTGAACATGAGGAAGAACTTCTTCCCTCTGAGGGTGACGGAGCACTGGAACAGGCTGCCCAGGGAGGTTGTGGAGTCTCCTTCTCTGGAGATATTCAAGACCCACCTGGACAAGGTCCTGTGCAGCCTGCTGTAGGCAACCCTGCTTTGGTAGGAGGGTTGGACTAGATGACCCACAGAGGTCCCTTCCAACCCCTACCATTCTGTGATTCTGTGAAACTACACTCCAAACTGCACATAGACAGATAAATGGCAATGGCAAGAATTTGTCCAGAAAAATCCTATTTTGCATTTGCACCCTCAGTAAACAATAAAATGGGGACACACTTGCTGACATCTGCACCAGCTCTTGTGCAGCCAAGTCGATCTCACTGAAGAATCAAAGATGATAAAACTGGGCATTTGCCTTTACGCCTTTTAAAGTTTGTGTGAAACAGTACCATCGTATTGAAAACATTTTCATGTACCAAGAAGAATTAGGCAAAGGCAGAAACAGCACATTTGGAATAAACTGACTCTTCACTTGAATGATATTGACTGAGGTAACCTGTAAGACTCAAAATACCAACGCAGAATCCAACATAACTGCATTGTATTTTAATGAAAGAACATTATGCACTTGGAATAGAAAGGGGGTTGAGAAAAATGTTAAGGCTTATCTGAACACAGAAGTCTGTTCTAAAGTTCATACACATGCAATAAAATTATTGTCATAGTACATTTTAATGGTATATCCTTTCTCTTAATAACAAAGCGTAACTGTAAATCATTTCTATTAACAGACAAAGAACAAGTGGAAAGAAGAAGCAGTAGAAAAAATGTAGAAATGTGAAGAATAAAATATACAAAAATTTAATATCAAGTTGTCTAGAAGATAACATTTCCAGTACCAAAACTTCTTCCTGAATAACAGGCAGTACAAACTCAGTTACATAGGCTATCCAAGGATGAAATAAAACCAAACAATTGAAGTAATAATCACAGCTCAGTTGTTTACCAACCTGCTCCAACCAAAACAAAATAGTATCACAAAAACAAAATAGCCATACTGCACTGGCAAAACCAAGGGGTGGCGGGGGAAGGGTTATCCGAGGTAACAGAAAGATACTTCAGTGTTTACATCCACTAGATGTAAATACATATCTATTTTTATTTGATACTGCAATAGAGCTTGTCAGGTAATGATCTCGGCTAAGAACCCACATTTATACTACAGCTTTTCTGTCTGTGCTTTGCAGAATTATCTGTTCCCAGTTCCTGAATTCTGAGGACCAGTTTAAGTCTGAGGAGTAGCTGGACTGAATAAGACAAAAATCCTATTCTCACACAGTGCAAAGTTGCAGATGAGCACTGAAAATGCAACTGACAACTTTCCTTTTAATTGATTTAAATTAGGAGTCTCTCCAATGTTCAAATGATTTCCTAATGAAGTGCTATACAAATGATGGCCCTGAATGTAGATGTTTGAAAGCTGAATGTTTCAATGTTTCAAAACAGTAATGTAGCAGAAAATTATATATATGAAGATATTGTAATAGTGATGGATGAAAATCCATACAGGTCAAATGTTTCAATGTTTCAAAACAGTAATGTAGCAGAAAATTATATATATGAAGATATTGTAATAGTGATGGATGAAAATCCATACAGGTCAAAGACATACTTGTAATGAAAACAAACTAAGCCTAACTCAGTATGCAGGATAACATATGGTTGTCTTTTATATTGTTGTCGCTTCCTATGATGCTTTCATTAATCTCATGGTTTAAGTGTCTGCAGTCGAGATAAGCTGTAGGACTTTGAGCTCCTGCAGATACTCTAGAGACCCCACACTAGTGCAGTATTCCCCACTCTTCTTCCTCTGCCATCCCTCCAAACCCCACTTACTCTGTGCAATCTGTGGTCAAGAAAGGCCTACCGTGTTACCCATGGACTACTGTAGAATGAGACAACACATGGACCATCTGTTCTTTTTTCTTCTGTCTAGAGAATCAGATCTAAAAGCCATTGAAAGAATCCAGTGGAGACTATTCTACCTTTAACAAAGGTGACACTGGGCAGCATAGTTTTTGTGTCTAACACAACCACAACTCCTATTAACAATTATTCACACCTGCATCTTTAAAATTATAATATATAGGCTTGTACAGCTATTGGATAGCAAAGACTTTGCTAAATATGCAAACACAGTTAGCATATAACATAAAACGACATTTGACCCTAATTCTGCTGTATTTGCTCCCCAGACTACTTGTTTGGGCGTGTGCCTAAGAAGAAAACACAACAGATGGGGATAGACAGAGATGGAGATCCAGAAAAAAATAAGCAGACAGTGTTCGTCCTGGTGTCACTACATGATTAAACAACTAGGCTTAAAAGATGAAAAGATAATTTCAATAGCATGCGTACTTTGCTAGCCATCACATCAGACACAAAAAAGTAAGTGTTATAAAGATGCCGGTGTAATATATTAGGATTCGAAAACCTGTTCTCACCTTTCTCTGAAGAAGAGAGAGGGAGGAAAAAAAAATGGGAGACTTAAGTCAACCTAACACTTGGGGGTTTTTTTCTGCCGAAAAAACTACTTGCAGAAGTTGAAATGCATTCAAAACAAAGTCATTGTATCCACCTAGGTTTAGTGGGGTAGAGGAAGAGAACAGAGTCTCAATTAAATTGAAGATTACATAAATCAGGCAAAATCACAATTCCTAGCCTTGGCTGAATATGTGCAGAGCGATTTGGCAATCATTCAACTACACCTGCATTCGTGTCACACCCTGGAATACCCTAGTGTTTACCTGCAAAAGGTTTGATTAGCGACATATTGTTTCAAACCTCCTTGTAAGCAGTCTTCTGAGGAAAGTGTTTTTCCCCCAGAGACAGATGGTTAGGTAGACAGGAATTAAATATATGTCTTTCTTACCTTTCTCTGGTTCTCCACATGGCAAGTGAGACTTCATAGAGAGGAGGAGCAAAGAAAATCATTAGACACTCCTAAATGAATATAGCAATTTCTGTCCTCACAGACTGGATGATAAAAGCAAAGAATAAAAGTTGTCCCTAAACTTTGAAACAATTTCACTGACAAAATTTGCACAAATCAAAAGGTGCAATTATACCTAAGTGACCCTTACAAATAATCCATTACCCCATCAATCTGATCTGGGAAGAATGATTTCCCAGACCCAAATCTGGCAAACGATACAATCCTGAGATTGTGACTAGAATATACAAACCAGGCCACTCAGAAATGAGATATTACGACAAGTATAAAGGCTATGAAGTCAATCAACAGCAAATGCCTTGAAGCCTATGACTTCTAAACTAGAATTGGAAATGAACAATTCTTCTAAGTTCAAGATGTATTTGGATCTGACAGACATTTAGTTCTGGACCATTTCATGTTTCTTCCTTTGTCAGTCCTGAAGATGGGAGAATTACTTTCAAACCAGACTCCATTGCTTGCATAGCAATCTTTCCTTTATTAAGAAATACAGATTTTTTTTAAATTACATTTACTGCAAAAAGTTAGATTTTAAATTAAAGTTCAGTATTCCTTCCCTCCCCTTGGAAGCTCTACGTAACTCTTCTCCTCCCTTCTGATTTGATTTAGTCTCTTCTCTCATCACCCTTCACCTACATCACTCCAAAAGTAATTTAACATAATCAAATGTCCACCTCTCCTAGAGTCACTTCCACATTCTTACTTTCCCCTTCTTCAAAAGAACACATTTCCTGAGCTAGTTTACTAGTGCTATTGTTCCCTCCACATTCAACCTGAAGGCTCAGTATTTTGCATTCACTCTTCAGAGTTACCACGGCATTTGTCTGGAATCCCCCACTTCATTTATCTAATTTCTTCTAAATTTTGTTAAGCTAGGAATTATTTTCACTCATGCACAGTCAGGCTGCTTTGATGGCAGTAAAATTTTCTTAGGGAAGCAATTCCTATTTTCACTTAATATTATATCTTACCTTTAAAAACAACAAGAAGAATGATTGGGGCTTGAGGTAAATGATCAAGTTGCTCATATTTTATAAAAGCTAGTTTACTTAATAGTAATAGTGAAGAGCTGTTAACAATTTATACAATAATTTATAAGAGTAAGAATGGACTGAAATCACTATGATTTATTCTAGTGCTGTTCTGTGTCTGTATTTCTGGAAGTTACAGGTAAGAAGTCTGTACCAGAGAAAAGGAAAATACAGCCTGAATGCTAAACGTACCCCAGCATAACTTCCCCATCCAGGGCTCGGTGAGTAACCCCAATCTGAAATAACTTCGTCTTCACAGGAGTATTTGAAACATCTCTAGTTCCAGTTTCTTTAAGGATCTCCATAGTATAGATTCTAGACATTTTAGTCAAAACCTGATGTTTACCATTTTACTCTGAATGAACCACTGCTTCTCCACTGTTTGATGAAAAATCTCTTCAAGTTGTTGTACCAAACAGCTGACAGTAATTACATTTACACCATTTTCTTCATCCCATTTTCTCACTGTAGGCATCTGTGTGCCATGCAGCTTCAAGAAGCAAACAGAAAAAAGCTCTGGAACCTCTTTGACAAAGCATATTTTTGGCAAACACACTGCACTAACACAAAGTGTCAGGATATCAAAGACTCCCTGAGGAGTTCGGCAAACATATCTAAAGAAATCCAAAGGAGTACTTATAAATCCTTTTCTAGACGGCTAGACCCTTCTTTAAAAAACTGCAGTCTGAATAAAGAGTCAGTTGCTTATCCTGAAGAACCTTCCTGATAAGGTAGAAATGGGGAATGAGGAACAGAAGATGTTGAAGTTAAAAATAATTCTGTCCAAAGTGTGGTAATATTTCCATGTGTAATTAGTATTTAAATATACAGCAATTTGTTAAGATATAAATGCTCCTTCATCACCTGGGCATATGTGTAGTTGTGAAATGTAAATTGAGTTAAGCACCTTGATATTAAGATTTCTCTTCCAAGATAAATATGAATGTTTTTAAATTCATGTGATTATATGGAATTCCTAAACCATCACTGATCTTAATATCTCGGAGATATAGCTGACCTGTTCAAAAACTGTCTGGTTCTGCCTCACGTTAAGTAGCACCTGAACTGTTTTTTCTTAACCAGTACTAATTAGCACATAGAGATACACCGAAAACATTTTCATATTTACACTGAGTGCTATCACCTGATACTTTTTTTGATGTTTTCTGCTCTAAAACTGAAATTGAGTTACTACTACACATCAACAGGCTATGTGCTGTGAATCCTGGCTACATGCCGAATTTCAACTGCTCTGTTCACTGGGCAGTTACTACACAAAAGAGTGAACAACATTCTACTGATCTTGGCCAATACCCTGACTTCTCCCTCCACATTCAGCATATCCTCCTTTCTGCAAACATTTTCTTCTCAGAAACTCCTCCTCACTGCCAAAATCTTATAGTTTGCAAGTTTTGGTGGCCCAATTTTTACCTTTCATTCCCTATGACGGTTACTTCCCAGCTGATAAAAAGAATCTTCTTGAGCAGCTTATTATCTTTGAAGACCTTAAAAAAAGTTTGGTGCATTTCTTCCAATTTATCTGAAGAGTGCCAGTTTTCAGAAAGGATGATTTTAGGAATAGGACTCAATCCAAATTCACTCCCTAGAGAACTGCTGGGAGTATCTACCATGAACATAACTTCAGGAACCAAAATACTATCATTCCCTCCACCCTTATGCAGTTCTTAGAACTTTTCCTGGAATTTCACTAGCGTTCTTGAACCTTCAGCCCTTTGCACGGCTGGACAGGGCAAGCCAGTGACAGATCTGTTTTAACCTTATGAAGACTTACATATTTTTTTCGTATGAGCCGAGAAAGCCATTTTCTACTTTTCACTAACGAAAACTGTATTCAAACAACAACTACAATATATAATGTAAGCCTACCCACTTAGCAGGGACTGGAAGCATACAAAAGATTCAGAAAAAGAAAATGATTAAACTAAGGAAAAATACTCCTTTAAATTTGACCAATTATCAGTCAGCGATAGAAAAAAGCCTCCCAGTACTTGAGCTATTAAAGAACGTGCCATCAAAATATACACAAAAAAGAGCTCATCAGTATATTCAGAGAGGAAAAGAACTGCTACCATCTCATTTAGCAAGTACAAGGGCACATCCTCAGCTTTTTATAATTACACGTCACTCAGTGAGACTGTGCACATCCCAGCTTGTTCTTCTGTGACAGCAGTAAACACGGTTTGATGAAAACTGCTAATTTAGAAATTAGGCACCAAAAATAGAATCTTAATCTGCCACTCCAGCAAGTATGACAACATAAAGGATAGATTAATCTGAACTTTCCTGCAGCAGACTATCTGGTCTCAACAAGGGGTGTGCGACAGGCAGGTTATGGATGATGATCTTAATGAACCACTACTTCACCATGTAATTCCAGTAACATCCTTCACTTTATTCTAACTAACTTAAGTAAAAGAAACAAAAAGAACAGAAAGGAAAAAAATAAACACTGTCCCTTCATTGCCAAATATTTAATACTGAAAGAGGTCTGTAATTTTGGATTTATGCATTGCAATGATTTTGACAGGCGTGGGCTCCAACCCACGGACAGGGCTGCACAGTGTTTTTCAGTGCCAGTGAACACTTACTCCAAGAAAAAAATGAGCACACATTCTCTTTCTGTAAAACTGAGAAAACCCTCCTATAGTAAGCAATCACTAACATAGAAACTATATTAATTTGATATTAAATTAGTAAACTAATCAATGTTGAAGGCACTAGTCTATAAAAGTAAGCAGGTCTTTTGCTGATACAAACATAACAGTGTATATAGTCCAAATATAAAAAATGCATGAGTGTATATATGTGTGTGTATAAATATGTTATATATTAAAATGTTTTTTTAAACATATATTAAAACCGGATATGTAACAGTGAAGGGTATTTCAAAGTGATAACCATATTATATTGCTTCCTGGGTTTCTGAAGAATCAGTCTTCTTCCTCACCTGCATATAAATAATTCTCCTCTTATTCATCTGCTGTTTCATATAGTTCCTTCACTATAGCATGAAAAACTTGCGCAGAAATCATCCTTTGTGATATCTGAGAGATACAGATTCCTGACACACACAGAAAATTGATTCACAAGAAGGTGCATTCATACAACACAAGTGACAACATCTCATTTCTGTACACCCTAAGCCACAAACCATGACTACCACAGACATTCAAAATAGGGATGGAACTCCATCCACTTCTATCCCTCTAGCATAGCCACACATGCTTATAAATGTTAGAACAGAGTTAATTGCAAACCAACACTATACATAGTGTTTTTCTTCCAATCTCTCTGCAAGTTTAGCCTAAATTCAATATGTTTCTACTGTAGGCTATGTTTACTGAAATAAAGCTACATTCAACTATGGGCAACCTGTCTTTGAACATATGCTGTAGGCAGCAATCTAGCAGAGAAATGGGCAACAAGCTGTGAGACTAAACTTTTATCATCGTCTCTATAAATCAAGATGAAAGCTATAGACTTCCTCCTGTGGACCTCATACAGCCTTGAGAAAAAAAAAATTTAGATTGAAAGAAAAAAATAATATAAAAAGAAGAACTCAGAATTAAAATTAGTTGAAGCATTTGTCCAGTACTAAGTGCAGGTCCAGTTCCCAAGAATACATATTTTTATTTATTCTGTAAAGATATACTTGATATCAATGACTAATTAGTAAGATAAATGATGGTTTTCCCATCCAGAAGTGTTCTTCAGTTCCATTCATGTTGCTATCACAGACTACAACCAAGAACGAATTCCAACTAAATCAACTGTACAGCAAGTGTAACAGCATAGCTTTAGTGCAGCAAGTGAGAGACACCACTTGGTAATTCTCATCTGTCAGCTAATTAAGCAATTCTAATATGTCATATAGACAGGTAATATCACCTGAACTCCCTGAAATATGAAATCCATACAGATTCCATTAAGTTTCCAACATATATAAAATAATTGTAGAGAATGTGTTTTGCATGCATGTTTTTATAGTAGTAATGAATTACAAAAACACTGTTCCTTGTGCTTTCTTCAGTGGATCTCCATATATGGTCAAAAGAGACTTTCCAGTTCTGTTGTGATCATGCTTGTATTTTGTAGTGGAAATATTAAAGTACAAAGATTTTTAGCAACTCACCAAAAGACAGAACTAATCTGAACTAGAAGCCACACCTAGCGAATTATATCTGTATGAATCACTTCACCCCTTGCTTTCCACAAGAAGAAAGAAAATCGAAGTAACAGCTACTACCCTTCAGCTGTCACTTCCTTTGTGCCATAGGTTGTCACCCCTGCAACACAGTCAATAGAGAACAGCATTGCCTTTGACTTCACTCATTTTACAGTCAGACAAATTTGCTTAACCCCCCAATAAAGAGGACCTGGAGTAATGGGGGTCTGCCCTGTTCAACTGACCCTCTCATACGGATAGGAATCTCTTGCAAAAATACAATGAGAGTGAGCCAGAGGCTGTTAACAACTTAAATACCTTAGTTAACAACTTAAATACCTTAGTTAACAAGGTATTTATATATAATACCTTAGGTATAGTTAAATACTTTAGTCAATGCAAGTTAAAATGTACTGTAGGCTGCAGAATGTTAAGAATACACTCCCTTTTATATTTACACTATTGTCATACAAAAATACAGAAGAATCATCTCAGTCACATATACCAAGCATTAGCATCAAGTCTAGAAGCTGCATGTGAAGATATGGTCTACACTTGGAAAAAAAAAAAAAAAAAAAAGTAAAAAATCACACTTCGAACGGAGATATCTTCTGAAATCTACAGGGCAAAGCTCAGCTCTAATACACTGTCCTCACCCTGTATGCAAAAGCCGCACTGATCTCACTGGGTGATCCACTCAAAGTGAGTGCTTATTAGAGCTGAGCTTCGATCTGCAGATCTAAGAGGGAAATTCTGTCCTTCAGACAGAACTATGATCAAGACACAGATTTAGGCAAAAAGGAAACAGGAACATGTGGACAACTACTGTATTTGCATAAGCAAAGTGGGTAGCAAAACAGGCAATGTGTTTGCCTTGAAATGACCTTTACATAGTCAAAGCAGAGTAGAAGTGTAATGCAAGGGAAAAAGGTATTCCTTTTCTACAAAAGGCATACAGCAAATTACAAAGTTCATTACAGCAAGCAGTAAAAAGAGAAATTATGAAAATAGTTTTGCCCTTGTTTTTTATCTACTAGCTGTCATGTCCTCTTCTACTATCTCTCTAGTATTCTACATTTTCCAGCCTTGTGTTTAATCCTCTGTCTTGGAAATAACAAACCACAAAAGAAAATCAATGGTAACCATCATACTTATCACATTGTCTTATAATGGCATCAAATAAAAAAGAGCTGTAGTATCTTACTGACTTACATTCCTGTTAAGATGGCTCTGACAGACCATCTTCATAGACCTCCTATGTATTTCTTTGTTCTTTGTGTCTGAGCTTTCCTATTCAAAGCTATTTATTATAACCACTTCAGACTAATAGTAATGTGCTGAAGAGCTAAGGACAGAGTATCTTAATATTAATTTTTCTGCCCTTTAGGAGCATCATGCAAGATTTTTTTGTCTCCTGATTTGACATGGAAAATGACCAGTACATGTCAAAACTATTCCTATTATATTAAAAGGCAAATTTTCCTTATTTCCTTTCAAGATAAGATATTTTTCAAACTAAAAATAATACACACACATATTGTATCTTCTCTTACACAAAACTAAGCAAGATGCTACTTAGGGGGTGCCTTTTTTTCCAACCATTAATTCTTCCAACATCAGATAAAAGAGAATTATTGTCATACTCCCATTTTATCTTCTAACTTTTGCCAGTAGGAAAGTGTAAAGACGACAGGTGACCCCCTGTTTGGGGGTTTGGATCAGCGCTTACCGATTCCCTGAGACAAAGCCTACTGAAGAAGCAGCATTCTTATTTCTGTTTTCAACAGACTTAAACATTTGACACCATGTTTAGAACTACAGGACGTCAACTTACCTATCAAAAATCTTAGAAATAAATTATTTAGCTGTCTTGCTAATTCTAATGTATCAGTGCACAGTACGTTGCTGAGGTCGAGAATGCAGAGATTGCAGATGATAGGTGTTTGTGACAACAAGGATATCTAGAACCAGAATATTTAACACTAAAGAAAGCACACAGAATTTCAAACTTAAACCTTCAAAGAGTCAGGCTCTAAGTACCAGAAGTTCAGTGACAGGATGCTCTGTTCAATGGCCCGGTGTTATCCCACACCATGATGTATATGTTACACGGTGACCATGAACATTGTAACAATTTAACAGGTTTTGAGATCAAGTGCCAGTGCCTGGGAGTGTTCCACAACACTCTTCAATTTGTTACTACAGATACAATCTTTACCTTACCTCAGAGAACGACTTTCAAGAAAACTTCATGAAAAATCAAAGGACATTAAGAACAAGTGCAGGAGTGAGGTCACAAAGCTCTGGGGGAGGTTCTTAAGGTTCTGCTGTTCTTCCTTTCATCACCACAAAACTACTATCCTTCACAAGTACAGCTCTATCATATCTTTGCCAGATGACACACACAAAAAAAAAGACCTCAGCTCCTACTCATGTTTTCCAGCTGTCATGCAGCAGGAAAAATCCTGCCTTCTCAACATAAATTCAGTAAAGCACTGGTTTCGGTGGCCTTGATAAAATGCCTGTGCTGGCTCTGCTTCTGTTTAGGCCACTGCCACTGGGAGATGGAAATGCAGGACCCTCTGACAGCCTTGTGCTTGCAGACCGGTTCCAGATCTATTACTTCAGCAGAGAGAAAAATCTGAGGACCAAACTGTGGCCATGGACTGAACAGATGTCACTGTTTCAGCAGGGGGAGTGGGGTGTGCTACTGCAGAAACTGCAAGAATAGTGAAGATACACAGTGAAGTCCAAAGTTGTTTATTGGTAATTTGAATCATCCAGGCTGAAGCAGTTCAAATCCTACAACAGATTTTAGTATCTCTGATTTTCAAAGCAAGTCTCGGTAAATATCTGATACACCACCATACAAACAAACAGCAAACCTCTATTACAGCTACATAGTAAAATGTCATCATGAATCATTTTTGTGAAGAGAAGTATTTTTAGTCCGTAGTTTTGGAAATTATAAACTCCAGTCCTTTGTGTTCTAAGGAACAGAAATAAAACTAGATTTAACTGCAGGTAAAGCAAAGATAACATCTGCTGTTAGAGCCTCAGTTTCTTGAGAGAAAGATGCTGCCTACATTAGAGACAAAGAAACATTGACTATGCAGGTCTTGTAACTGCTACAAATGCATGAGAAGTACATAGCACGATTAGAGCAGCAGGAGGAAAAAACTCTGTTATTTTATTTAATAAATAACTTACTATTTATTAAAAGAAATCATTATTATTTTTATTAATAACATTATTATTTTCTTTCTTTCAAATTATTTTTTCCCTAGACTTACAGTTTTACATTTCTCTAACACTTCTGATACGGATGATTTATGAAACAAGAAGTCTCAGATAGAGGGGAAGAAAGTAAAAGAACAGAAAACAGTTTCAGACAGAACAAGAGATACAAAACCTGAAAACAGTAACATTATTCATCTGAACCAAGTTCTCGTATCGACCACTCTGGTTGATGAATCTGCGTTCTAAATTGAACTCCTGTACTCCACATTCGTCTGCTCTGGCCCTTACTAGGATATGTTAATATTTTGCTTGTGATTATATTAAAAGTGGAAGTTTAAATATTTCCCAGCTTGGACAAGAAACGTTGTTGAACTTACATAGTGCTTTAACAAACCATGTCACTTTGTTGAAATTATGTTACTCTGGTGAATATTGATGAAAGCACGGTCCATACCGAGGTAGTTTCATCAACACCATAAAACACCTTTTTTCTTTATCCTTTATCTCCATCATGTGCAGTTACGCACACCTTTATCATCCACTGATGAGTTATTCTTGTCTATTCTTGACTCTCTCACACCACCTGAAATGCACATTATCACAGACGCATTC